>NC_090291.1:54004000-54699500 GCF_037392515.1 Haliotis asinina | reverse complement strand
TTCATTTCCTTTGTTCATTTCCGGGAGCTGAATCTCCTCACACTGACAACGATTAACATGACACTTAATGAACAGGTGCGCTGACGGTCGTAAATGATGCTTCCTCTGTCTTTGAGAGCCTTGACGAAATGTGGAGATCACTGGAAAGCCTTTATGTGCCATAGACAGACTTGAGAGCCTTTTAGAGCCATAGACTACATCAGAGAGCATTGGAAATCCCCGAAGGACCATGATAAACCTGACAGTGTCTTCGAGGGAGGATTTGAATATGACGAGCAAGTTGAGAGTCGGTAATTTTCCCCCATAGAACACATCTGGGTCTTCCCTTGGCACAGGTTCACGAATATTGGCTGTATAGCAGGAATGGTGTTTATTCCCTAATCCAGTATCACGTCACCCCTTTATCCTGTTTCAATAATAGCAGGAAATAACAAAGGAATGACCTCGACTATGTTTCTGTATGGCCGAACGGCTGGCAAGTTTCCGTATAGTGCGCTTTGACTGGACGACACACGGCACTCAGTAGTAGTCCATATTGTATGGAAACAAGTGGACTTCGTGGAGTTTCTGAATTAAATTTGTCTAGACAAATTGAGATCAGCGAGTTAGTTCGTGTAAATCTGTGTTTCCTAAACAACTATTCGAGCTTTACATTCTTAGTTTCGGACGCTACGCATGCGCACTTGTAACCGGATATGAGCTCTTGACAAAAGGTGGTTGATACCGAAGCCGGTGGTAACTCTTTTGTTGAAAAATACCACGGCGAGTGAGTTGGACGAGGGAAGAACGACGCCGCGCTGATCACAGACAGTCAGCACTTTGGTGAATTCGGCCTGCAATGGTCAAGCAAGGACGAGCCTGGCATTCTTATTACAAATTGGCAAGGGGTTGAATAGTCCAGTGAAGCCTCCTGTCTAGGATGTTTTTCACCCATCCGTGCTGCTCGTTAATGTGGAAAGACTCACTGACTTGGTAGATGCATTTCATCTTATACAAACGGTGTAAATGAGTGCTCATGGTGTCAATCACTAGATTGTCTAGCCAACAGATGCAGCGTTAAACAACACACGCAAGTAAATATTCAACCTAGGGGGTTGATTCCCATATTAAAATGGCATTACATGTATGCGATCATGTTTTACAATCTGAGAATCGATCTGTCTCAGCACATTCATCTTTCATCGGTTATTGATAAACAATGATCAAAGCAGAAATAGTGTGCAAATATTTGCGCAACATAGATCTTGTTTCAGACACGCCATTAAAGTCAGAACAGAAGAAACGTTCAAAGAGAGACTATAGTCATCCGCTGCTCTAATATCGCGCGTAGAACATTATCAGTGATGTAAATAGAACATAAGTAAACTTTATCCGCATATAACAGTGATGACCGACTCGGGTGTATATTGAAGACTGACAATTATCGATTTACTAAGTGTACAATATGTCAATGGTCGTTTGTATAACCATCGATGGCGTTCCTATTGGACTTGATGTACCACGATTCGTGTGACTTGATATTTTGTAAGTTATTTTGGTGTTAGCAGCTTATCACAGTTGTCGTGATATAGCATGGTATTGATTAAATCTTGAACGTATGTCCATGTTAGTGAAACAAAGTATCAGTGTTAAGCCCCAGCATGTTCGTGTAATAAACAAAGGCGTTGGTCATGTGTTATTGCCATTTGAACTGTAAATTACGTTTGTACCATGACTCAAAAAAATACTAGATTCTGATTGGTTGTTCAGAAATATCAGACGGCATCAGTTCTGGATTGACGCCATCTGATTTTAGGCCGTTTCATCGCGCATGAACAAGTCTTATTGTGAGAACTACTTCCTTTTGACCACAATGATGGTGGGTCAAAACAACAACTCCATGGATTTTGACGCTGACTCAGGAATTTGCCACATAGATCTATGCAGTTCGAAATTTTTGGATTGAACATGCGTCTGATTTCACGGCGCTTCACTACGCATGTATATACAAGACTGCCGCACTACTTTAGCTTGACCACCAACATGACTGATATGAACACAACAGACGTGCTGATAAAAAAACCCATTTATTCAAACTCAAAAAATACAATTTTATGATATTTCCTCTACAGTTCTATGGGAATTTCACTATCATATTACCCTCTATTATAAAAACATTCAATTACAATACACAGCCCCTAACATAAACAATATGTAACACATAAATCAGAATGCCTTGCCAAAATACACCCCTATCTATACAAAATTGTGCAGCAAAACGTTAGTAAACATTTAGCTATCTGGAATACGGTATACTTGTTTCCATTTAGAATGGGAAATTCGCAAGATAACTGTTCTGATTTATGCTACTCATACTCCATCATGTCACAATAATTTAAAGGGGCACTGATGCGGAGCGACTAATGGCCGACGGTCTAATTACGCAACCAAACTGCAAATTGGTCAGCGCCCGCTCCCTCGACCGTGACGGACAAAGGGACTGGGCTCCTGTCCATATTAGCAGAATTTCTTCGCTAATTATTTCAAAATATCCATGGTATTCCTTGTCAGATCGTAACAAAATATCCCAGCAGTGTAGTTTTTTCGGATGCTTGGATGGTATAGTGACTGAACCAATTTGATCCTATTTCTGTGTTTTAACCTCGATATCTAATCATGTTACGTGAAAATCTGATATCTACAGGCACGTAGCAAGCCACTTGTTTCAGTCCGAAAGATTGCAAAGCTTTATATTTAGATAGTTTTGAGTGTTGGTTCAGCTGTGATAGCAAATATCATACGTAAATTTTGGTAGCTATGGTAGCTACCCTGGTTTATTATTTATGATAATAAAAACACACAGTTGATTTATTGGAATTCGTAAACTAAAAACGATGACTTTGCCTTTGGTAGAGAAATCTGAAAGTTTTCTTACTAAAAAAAAAAGCTTATAACACCTATTTACCTAAGTACACAGCAAGTGCCTGTATGTATTCCTTATGTAACGAAGTTCCGTTGGTATCCTCAAAACAGCTGCGGCCCATAAGTGTTTTCAGGCTGTATGCGACACAGATATTACATCTTCCTTGCTGTAACTCACGTTTGATGGTGTAAACCTACACATGTTGTCACCATTCACTTAATGGTCAGTTAATGAATTTATAACAGGTATAATTAGTAGTAACACCACTTCGGTTACTCAGCAAAGGTTCCCATTTGGCATTTCTTCTGTCTGGAGTAAATACTCAACATTATAAATTCAGGTCTGTAAAGGCAAATGTATTGTTTTGATTGCTCATTATTGGTTAACTAAATTACTTAGAATGGCGGACATCATACAATATCAGGTTTTCACCAATGTGAAAGACATGAAACGATGTGTTACTTTTTCGCAAATTAGACTGTTGTAAGACACACAACACAGAGCAGGATTATTTACCAGCTGCAGATGAATGGAATACGATTTCCTTTATGTGGATATTGATGGATACATTCCTGAACAAGGTAGTAGCCTGACATTGTTGCTATAAAATTAGTCTGTTTTACATTCATTATTTGCATTTTGTTTTAATTTATTTGTTGTAGCATTCAGCAGAATCTATATAACAGAAAACACACACTAGATCGTGTATGTGTGTGAAATAGGATCTACATTGGCAATCTATACAATGCATAAATGTTGCTATATGTTAGAAATTTACTATAAGTATAAGCAGACCGTGTGTTCTTTTATTAATTTTCAAAATCATACAAATATGACAATAAGCTAATTAGGGTTATGAGACAAAATATAGAGACGTACATTGGCTTCGTTATTTTTCCGTCCTGATAGTTTTTTATCATTTCTACCACTGGCAGATGATTAACGTTCAGAGTGTTTCATTTGTTTCCATAATACATTTGTAATGACGTAAAAATGACTTCTCCTTAGTTGTTCTGTCTATAATTAAACTATGAATTGCGCATACGGACTGCGTAGCAGAGGTCACGAACCAGTCACGAATTCTGGGATATCATCCGGGTACTTACGGTTGAAAAACAATAACAAAAGTTTTCACCAGTCCGCGGAAATTGCTCCGCGTCAGTGCCCTTTCTATATGTAAAAAATTGAACCACCGGAGTTCTGCTCTGCCATCATCCCCGCAAGGCAGTCAGTGTTACGTTCGTACACTTTGAGAAAAGCTTGGCCTCAATACATCCATGATGAAAAGTTAGTCGCATGTACACACATTTTGACAACACGGCACTCTTTTGCCGCATGCCGGGGTGGAGGCAAGTACATGAAAGCACAATCGACCGTCGCCGACCGTAAAAATCAACAGTTTCTGATACAGATCGTAGGTCTATCACAAAAGGATCTATTCTTCGATTCCGGAGGGTTCTGATTCGACATCCAGTCAAGTATTTTCCACTTTCACGTCAAATTTAAAACTTTCGTAGAATGTAAACACTGTCGTCCGCCATTTCAAACTGTTGTAACCAAGGGGGTAGAGTATCACGGCAAACAAAACAATAGGCTGGTTTCAGCCGTTGCGATGATAAACACAAACTCTTAGGCATATTACATTACTTCATTGAATAAACAGTTGTTTGTTTTCTTTAGACAGAATATTTTTTATTATGAAATGTTTAAAAAATGGGAAAGGCACCAACCACTCCCTTCACAGACTAGATTAACTCGCCTCTCATCCTTTCATCATGGGTCATGGTAGAATGGTGTAGCTCCTAATTAGAGTACTTCAATTAGTGTGTCATGTACAGTGTTCCGTATAGCTGGTAATATAGTATTCTGTATTCGGTATTCTGTGTCATGGCTGGTGGCATATTGTGTTATATAATATCATATGTTTAGCGGTATTCTGTGTCATATAGTATCTTGTGGATGGTCGTGTACAATGTTACATAATATCCTGTGGCTAGCGGCATGAGGACCTATGAGGACGAACATATAGGGGTTCATATTTTTATACTATGCCCTAGGGCAAACAAATCTCTTTGGGCATGGTGACGTGACGTCATGAAGAATGCTATAACGTCATGTTTATTCTGTGACGTTGCGGTGTACATGCGGCGACAGCCTATGTTTAAAAATCTAAGATGATTCGGTGAAAGATCAAAAGCGCCGACAATGTCCACTTTTTGCATTTCGTCACAATGTGTTGGCATCACTGTTCAGTTCTAGTTTGTCTAGTTTGAATTACGTCACAATGATGTCACGATGTATGTCAGTTGCCATCGCCTCCTACAGCCACCCACAGTAAACTACTCCGCTGCATCCCGCGTCTTGGAGTGCAGGTGCGTCACGCAGCTGGTAGGAACATTTCGGTTATGTTTCCGGACGGAAAAAATGTCGCATAGTTCGACTCACAATTTTACAGGGACATAATATCGTTCGTAATGCTTACAATCCCCCAATGCAATCGTGGAATGTCTCTTGACCACTCAACTTCCTCTGGTTGTACTGATCTAAATTTACGTTGGTAGTAGAAATGCGACTTTCACATTGCCACATATGTTTACGTTAATCACAGAAAATATTTAATCCGAAAGTTAACGTCACCAAATTGTTTATCATTTGTTTCTATGGTACCATTCGTCTAAACGCAGGGAGGCAGATACGTCAAAAGAACAGCCCCTCGGTTAGCCCTGAGCGAGGATTCTTAATTTAGGTCACGACACCGTCGTTTGTTTTCTGTCTTAGACTAATCGAAAGTATCCTTAGAAAGTATTAAATTTTGGCATCATAGAAAACAAATACAGTTCCTTCTACCACCACATATGGTGTAATAAAGCACGCTTTCGCCCTGAACTATTATAGTTAAAGCACGAGGACGCTCGTGCCTAAATATATCCCTCGTTCTCGCTTGGAACTGCCAACAGCAAAACGACGGAGGTCACTGACACACATTTTACAAATATAGACACGTCACTGAACAACACAAATGACGTCACTATTGAGAGTAACGACATTCGACCTTGACCTTTGCTCATACTTCCAGTCGCCATTGTTTTCAGCGATTAACAACGTTAGACTTCAAGTCGATATTTTCATTGCTGTATGTTGTCATTTATGGTACAATTGTTATGGGTGGCACAGGCAGGAAAATGCATAATGGCACAGGCACATGTGACGAATGTGAGCCAGATATATGGTCAATACTGAACCCAAGTTCGAACGAGCCGTAGGTGAGCTGAGCTACTGAGCTTACTTGATAATGGCCCGTCGTCAAGCATTTTGCGGGCATTTTCAAGTTACGGTGTCCCGCTCATTTCTGATAACGTGCGGTTGTTTTAATGATAATTCTATCCATTTTAGCCATAATGTGTTATAGTATCATGTGACTGGTGGTATGCTGTGTTATAGTATCATGTGACTGGGGGTATACTGTGTTATAGTATCATGTGACTGGTGGTATACTGTGTTATAGTATCATGTGACTGGTGGTATACTGTGTTATAGTATCATGTGACTGGTGGTATACTGTATTATAGTATCGTGTGACTGGTGGTATACTGTATTATAGTATCATGTGACTGGTGGTATACTGTTTGATAGTGTTATAGTATCATGTGACTGGTGGTATACTGTGTTATAGTATCATGTGACTGGTGGTATACTGTGTTATCGTATCATGTGACTGGTGTATACTGTGTCATATAGTATCATGTGACTGGTAGTATACTGTATTATAGTATCATGTGACAGGTGTATACTGTGTCATATTATATCATATGTCTGACCATATACTAGTGAGCATTATGATGTAAGATTGGCAATATACTGGGTCATATGGCGGCCTATGGTTGGCTGCACAGTGTGGGCAGTGTATGTACAAGCTATTAGCAAGGTGGGAGCTACACTTTGTTTTCTTTTCTTGCTAAATCATGGCGGCGGTTTTCAATCTGTGTGTCAGCATATGTACATGATATAGACAAGGCGGAGGCTGCAATACGTGTCAAAGTGGTTGGATAATTACTCGAATGAGTCAGATTGTGAATATCATCTCGACTTCCACAGCCATTGAGGAGACACACCACTAACAATCCCCGCACAACTAGCGCATGGACAGAATTAGCTGGCTTTTGTCACTAACAGTCTGATCGTGACCTAACAACACAAACTCTCCGCAATTAAGCCGGTCATCTATAGTTATAATTACACCGTGAACGCTTATAATGTGCCGTTTGCTGTTTTATGGTATTCTATATGTATAGTGTTTATGTATCCTTGGTACTGTACGGTGTTTTATTTATCCTTTATACTGTATGATGTTTGGCGGTATCCTTTATACTGTATGATGTTTGGCGGTATCCTTTATACTGTATGATGTTTGGCGGTATCCTTTACACTGTATGATGTTTGGCGGTATCCTTTACACTGTATGATGTTTGGCGGTATCCTTTACACTGTATGATGTTTGGCGGTATCCTTTACACTGTATGATGTTTGGCGGTATCCTTTACACTGTATGATGTTTGGCGGTATCCTTTACACTGTATGGTGATTACTGTATGGCTTTTGGTGGTATTCATTATACTCTGCAGTGTTTTATCTGTTCTTTATATTGTATGGTGTTTGGCGATACTCTATATACTTTATAGTATTTTAAGTATTTATATGCTGTTACGGTTAAGAATTTACCGTGACAACAATTTAAGAAATCCCCTGTGAACCAGCAAAACAGAACAGAGACAGTTCGTTTACGTTCAAATTATGTATTGTTATGCAACGAGAGCAAGGTATACAAAGTCACAAGTCAATATAACAATGCTGATTACAAATACAATTCACGAGAGACACAATCTAAGTCAGTGGGTCACAAAATACAATCTAGCAAACTCACCAAAGTCTTGGTGTGAGAGAGAATCAACTACGGCAGAATGTCAACACAGCGATCGGTGCGACAGCAGATAATGTAGATCCAGGCGTTGACGGGATTTCAAGTGTTAACTCCAGCAAATATGAATGAATGTCAGTGTGAGTGTCGCCCTCCACCCGGCAACCAGCCTATTTATAAATAAACTAAGTCATTTCCCAAAAGTTCGGGCACAAACGAACATCGTCAACACTGTAGAATGGTCTCGAAACAGTATCCCGGAAGTGAACACATAGAAAACTAGGAGCAGATAAATTCTGGAAAACCAGAATGCTAAAAGTGTTGGCCAACTATTAAAACGAAATGTGACCCATCATAATTGATATTCAACACACTAAATGTTGTGACCCAATAATAATTATTACTGAATTAATAACAAAAATATACAGAAAATACACACTCGTAACAATACCGTGTAAAGGGTTCATGTATTCATTACACTGTATGGTGTTTTTGTGGAGTTTTATAGTATTCTGCTTAGTGTCGTACAAAGACATGGGGCTTGACTCTGCACAGTGTTAACTGTGTCCCAGATTACTGGACCGTTTGGTGTTTGAGGCTAAAATGAGCTTTCTAAATGTAGACCATGAAAATGAATAATTGTAGCGACAGCATACACCTAGGTGTATCCCCAGATGGTAATCCCCGCACAGGGACAGCATACACCTAGGTGTATCCCCAGATGGTAATCCCCGCACAGGGACAGCATACACCTAGGTGTATCCCCAGATGGTAATCCCCGCACAGCGACAGCATACACCTAGGTGTATCCCCAGATGGTAATCCCCGCACAGCGACAGCATACACCTAGGTGTATCCCCAGATGGTAATCCCCGCACAGGGACAGCTCGCACAGATTCGGTGAATATAACTCATCCTTCATCATGTCACAGAGATGTGGCGTCCACCTGGTAAATAAACTAATGGTTGATTAATGAACATTAATGGCGAATACGCTCCGGACACATTCAGTTCACGTCTCCTGGCAGCTTCATGCAATTGCGTCAGTGGACACATCCTTGCATTTGATGATGGTGATGTTGGGTACGTTTTTGTGATTCAGCAGATATTAAGAAGAACGATATATTATCTCAACATCACCCCCGCCCCCAGCTGTATTGTGTCCATAGACGCTCTAATGTGTTTCTACTACACATCAAACTAGCTTAATGAAAACACGATCAAAATGCCATTTACTTGAGATTATGCTTGAAATTTAAGAAGCGCTGAAGATGAGTTATATTTGCATTGTAAATGCAACACCAGCTTGTCGGTATGAAATGCCGTCAAGTACCAGGAACAGAGACTCAGAATGGTGTTTGTTCATATAGCCAACATGTGAAACACAATGAACGTGGAATGTACAACACTGTCAAAACGGAGACTTCGGCAATTTGGACTTTCCAGACATAGTACGACATTTCTCTCTCCAAATTGAAAAATGCTTTCATTTCATCAGGATTAGTTTGTTCAAACTCAGGAAAACCTCATATATATGCGTATATGTGACGGCGGTCTGTAAATAATCGAGTCTGGTCCAGTCCATCCTTTGACTGTCTTCATGATCATCGATCTATCCACTTGCGTAACAATGCATTAACCCAGTGAGCGAGCCTGATCTCTTACTATCAGTTCTATCATGGATTTTCAGATGAAGAGCTCATTAAAATCGTGAAGTATATTATTAAGTGATGTCTCTTTCTTGAAGATGTAACAGGTACATGTCGCCTTTCAGGTTGACAGTTTACAACCCCACGGTCCACCCATGGAGAATACGGGTTGTTTTCCACTCAGTGACACAAAGTAGCAGTGGGGGCAGCGTCAGTAGCTCTGTATCAGAAGAAATTAACAACATGGGACAATAATTATTCGCACACAATAAGTGACCTTGAAATAAATGTTGTTGGAATTATGTCTGAACGATTCGCTTTATCGGCCAAAGGCTCTGAATTCACACAGGTCGGAACACATCGGTATTGATTAATAATCACCCAACGACTGTAGACTCGGTCATACATCGATTTGAGGCTCCTTTCACGAGGCAACCTTTACTAAGGTTAACCTAAACTCCCATTCTTTAACATTGCACTAAGGTTATCTTAGACTTAGGTAGGATGTGGCCTCAGCTAAATATGTTTACTTAAACATATCCACGTTTCTCTATAGTCTCTACTACTCAGCCTTAAAACACGTGCTTGTCGGCGACCGTTGCCTGACGCAATGGAAGTGTGATTAGCTTAGGAGGAAGGTGGGAAGTATATAGAAGTGAGCAATAACTATACACTTGAGACTTTTCGTGTCCATATTTTATGATTGTTTATCATATCCTCCATTGAGACCAGCCATGATCATCTATCCAGGAAATTCTATAGTTATTTGATCCATTCCTTCCTTAGCGTAACCCGACATAGCTCTTTTCTATTCCCGTGCCTCATATTCTTCTCTACTCTTGCACCCCACCCCCATAATCTGTCTGTCCCTCCTCTCGATGTATGTTCCATGTATTCACGTCTCTCATGTCAAGCGACCTCCTCGCTCCTACCCCCACACCCTTCCTGTCTATTCATACGCCCCCATTCATACAATATACACGCAGGTCTTGTGTACGCATTCGATCTACGCCTGTTTTGGTTCTGCGATCAGCCGATTGGTCAATGCTGATCATATCCCCATTTCCTGGACACGGGAATAAGGTGACCCCGACAGTTGAAGGTCATGATGTTTCCTTCAGTCAACAACCGTCGGACTTGCTCAGACATCCCCTGAATGCGGATACATGCACAACTGCAGGCGTTGGATATCGCCCAAGTCGGTGGGAACTGCCGCCAGTATATCTTCACTGCATCTGAGATTTGTGACTCGGTCTGCAAGATCTCACTTGAGTTTGTTTGCATTCACAGAAAGGCTTACCTATGACTGAATTGTCCGTAAAGCTGTGAGTATTTCCAAGATAATAGCTTAGAGATAATAGAGTCATGGTCATTTACAAATCTGGTCAGTGTAGTCCGTTCTACGGACTGGTATGATATATGCTAATAACATGTCTGTCTATTTCACTTACTCCCGATCAACATCTGTGACCAACTCCGACACTAATCGAATACAGGCTGACTTGTCACATCTTATAAACCAGTCATATGTTCATTATCTCACCGGAATTGTATCTGACACACGCCATTGAACTCGTTTTTGTCCATTTCCTGTACACTTTATTGCTTTGTTATCTCTAATATTTATATTCAGTATTCAATATTAATACATTTTACATGATGTTTTACAACCATCTGTATCATATGTAACTCACACCCTCAACTACGTGAATTACTAATGAAGCCCGTCCTACACGCGATTGCTAGGCAATCTTGCAGAACAATACTCTGCCACGTCATAACTGTGACACAGCTGACCACTGCAGTACGCCCTGATACAAATGCAGTGCGAATGACAACTGCAGTAAGCCCTGACATACCTGTAACATTGATGACAACTGCACTACTCCCTGACATACCTGTAACATTGATGACCTCGGCAGTACGCCCTGACATAACTGTAACATTGATGACCTCGGCAGTACGCCCTGACATAACTGTAACATTGATGACCGCGGCAGTACGCCCTGACATACCTTTAACATTGATCACTTTCTTAGTAAGGCCTGATCTGACAGTAATATCAAATAAAATAATTATTTATGTTCATGATTAATGAACTCCAGTCTACCTCTGACATATTTCAGCTCCAAAATCAGTCTAGTAAACCAATCACTGCAAGGAGATACTCGAGAAGTGAAATATTCGTTCCTTATAGACTGAAGATCTGTCTACAACTCTCGAATAGGCTCGTAACCAAAGACCACACATTATTGTAAGTTCCAAATTTGCAGTACACTAATAGAAAGTAAATTGAAATGTGCCTCACCATGAAGTGAAAGGTTCTGCATTTGCATCGATACAACCTCAAGTCTGTCAACAGCATGAATATGTTTCTTGTGCTTACACAATATATGACAGAATGTCTCCAGTCACATGTCGTCTACACTCTAGTGGATGTCCTTCAGACAACACAACCAGGAGGATAATCACATCGATAGGACGAGGGTGTCTGCAGTCTAGTAGACGTCGTTCACACAACCAAACTAGCAGGGTAATCACACTAGACGTGGTCAGCGTGTCTACCATCTAGTAGACCTCTTTCAGACATCATAATCAGCAAGGTAATCACACTCGACATGGCGAGGGTGTCTGCAGTCTAGTAGACCTGCCTGTGACAACACTACCAACAGGGTAATCACAATAGATAGGCGTATACCTGCCTGTGGCTACACAACCAACAGGGTAATCACAATAGATAGGCGTATACCTGCCTGTGGCTACACAACCAGCAGGGTAATCACAATAGATAGGCGTATACCTGCCTGTGGCTACACAACCAGAGGGTAATCACAATAGATAGGCGTATAACTGCCTGTGGCTACACAACCAGCAGGGTAATCACAATAGATAGGCGTATACCTGCCTGTGGCTACACAACCAGCAGGGTAATCACAATAGATAGGCGTATACCTGCCTGTGGCTACACAACCAGCAGGGTAATCACAATAGATAGGCGTATACCTGCTTGTGGCTACACAACCAGCAGGGTAATCAGACAGTAGACAGGGTGTCCTTCCGCCACTAGAAATACATGCAAACTTGATCTCATCTTTCTCGTTTTCTGTATCCTTTCTGTGATGTATGAGGCCGTGTATTTAAAACGCTAACGTACGCTCTGCGTGTTGTGCAGCATTGTATGAATGCTTTATGTGTAAACGCTGTATTTATATTAGGAGATGAAGCTATTCAGTGAGAAAGAAGCAATGCATAAATATATCAAATTTGTTTTTTCTGCTATTCGGGGTTATATCACAACATACAATATAAAAAAAGCTTCATACCGCGGGGCACATTTATACTTTGACAAAGCGACCAGCAAAAATAGTGTTTTGATAAACCTGGAGTAACCTTTAGGTTCACGTTAATGAGTGCGTACGGGGTTCGTGCGTGCGTACGTGCACGAACGTGCGGGAGGAGGCTTGTAGGATTAGGGCGGTGGTATTTTGGAACTGGGGAGAGAAACTTGTAGTGGAATGTGTGTGGGGGTGGGGGGTGGGGTGGGGGTGGGGGAAGGTGGTTGAGGAATGAAGGCTACGTGTAGTGGAATGTCTCTGTGTGTGGGGGGGGGGAGGGTTTCTTGTAGTGGAATGTATGTATGTTTGTGCGTGTGTATATGTGGTGTGTTTGGGGGGAATAATATTCATCTGACCTCATACATTTTGTCACATAGATGAAGTCTTAAAGGATCGATGACGACTGTTTTATAACAGTTACAGGTAAAAATATGAAAACAACTTTGCAACATCTTCAGCACGTCCACGCGGTGCGTGGTTGCAGCACCATGTGACGTAGTCACTCTGTCACCGGTGCCAACATATGCGACAACAGCTGTGACAAGTCACTGTGACAAACTCGCCTGGTAGTCGATATAGCGGTCGATACAGTTTCTGGTGTAGTTACCCATAAAGTTTCATAACACGAAGGAACGACATTTTATGGAAATGGCATTGTTTGACGTATTACTCCCTATTGAATCTGTTTCACAGAATAAACGAATCTGTTCATTTTGTGTGTGACGTTCTATATCCAGTAGGGAGACAGGAGCAGATAACTGACCCAGTATATTGTTCAAATGTCGGGGTACTACTAGGTGTCTTCATTGTGTACCAACAGTGCAGTAGAGAATGTGACATATCGATGCCAAATCACACGGTGCCATGGTTTCAGTGTGAATTGATTTAGTGAAAAACCATCATCATTTGTGTTGCTCAATCATTAGGCCTTCATTTTACGTGAATTCATGCCTTGTTCATCAACGCTTCCCCAGTCTGAAATCTCCAGCCACGTCACGACTAACACAGAATGGTGCTTTATCCCCGGATCTGAAACAGCATGGGCATTAAGTCAGGATGATAAGATAAAAAAGGGCCCAGAACTATCCTGCGCCTACCAGTCTCATCACACACTACTGGCTGCAACCGCGAAGTGTTGGGACACGAACAGCATCTACCTATCCGGCATGTTACACTCATTAGTTCCACACACACACACACACACACACACACACACACACACACACACACACACACACACACACACACACACACACACACACACACACACACACACACACACACACACACACACACACACACACACACACACACACACACACACACACACACACACACACACACACACACACACACACACACACACACACACACACACACACACACACACACACACACACACACACACACACACACACACACACACACACACACACACACACACACACACACACACACACACACACACACACACACACACACACACACACACACACACACACACACACACACACACACACACACACACACACACACACACACACACACACACACACACACACACACACACACACACACACACACACACACACACACACACACACACACAAGGCCCAATACTTTTCAGTTACTGATATTATAACCATATCGAATTGATAATCTTCCATCTACAACACTATTGGGATTTTCCCTCTCCCACACCTTCTACTTTGGTGTGAGGGAGAGTGGCGTTCATGTTTGACAAGGACTATCACCTTTTTGGGTCTGCTGCAGACTGTCTCACACGCCATCGAAATATAGTTTAAAATTCAACACTGACTTGCCCAAATGGAGCGACAGCTGGAGATGTAATGTTTGGTTTGAAAACAGTTTGACATACATCCAGTAGCAGACGATAAACAACAGTGTTGTTTCATTATGATGTTTGTTTATTCCAACAACGAGTCATGGACATACATTTGGCCCCGAACAACGAGAGATAACGATTGTACATAAAATTGATAGTCTGTTTTGACCATTTTTGTGTAGTGACTTTTCAACTGAAGTTTTTCTTTCGAAGTGTCACACAAATGACATAAGTCGAGTTTATAAAGACATCTTGCCTTCTCTTACAGACGTCCGCACAATTAACAACGTCTCGGTTTGCTGCGGTGAAGGTCGTTGCCGTCAGACATCCAAAATGGCGGACAAAGATAATCTTATTGCTCAGTTGAAGACCCGGATGCAGGGTGTAGACCCTCTAACTGATGAACCAGAGTTCCATACTGACTCAGAAACGTAAGTTGACCAACCTAATGACAGTTCTTGCTATTCTTCTCATGTATCTTCGTGTAGGTGCATTTTCTTGTATTTCACTCGTGTATTTGTGGTTAATTGGGAAGAAAGTCTACAGTTGTACGTATTGCTTTGTCACTGATGTTGAAGTAATTTTATTTTTCGAAAGGAGTACATCAAGATTTAGGGTATGAGGTATTAAGGTATTAAACAGATTATTTTGTTAAGTAATTATCCAGTAACCACGTTAGACGATAGATCATACAAAATCACATTACCATTTTCAACACAACACCGTTAACGTTTGGTTGGTGGGTTTTTATTGCGAGTCGCTAATTTTCATTGATCAATTCATCCAATTATTGCCACTGTTATGGCTTTTACTTCCAATGAAATCTGTTCTGGGGGATATTTTAGTCTGATTTCTCCGACGATTGCGTTTAAGATGTGTAAACACACACTGGTTGTACGAATTATGTGAGTGAAAGTTGATGCAGTGGGACAAGTATGTTTTGTCTCTGCTCTTATCCTCATTTGCCAGTTTTTATGAATGACCTCGCTATTACGGTAGATGTGGATTTTTGGTGTCTGATGAAAGCTTACAATATCTGGTAACATTTGAACTTTGGGGATACCAATAACCCTAAATCTATGAATTAGATATGGTCAAATGAAGTTTTTGTCTTTCCACTCTATATTTATTTCTCATGCAACAGAAATACCACAGTGGATACCTCAAAAACGTGCATCTTTATAAGGCACAAATGTTATTGCAGCTAACATGTAAGGTCTTATGGCGTCTTTGCTTGTCTCAGTGTACCATACCTTGTTTCGTGCAGTCGTCTATATTTGTGGGAGCGATGGGGTAGCCTAGTGGTAAAAGCGTTTGTTCGTCACGCCAAAGACCCGGGTTTGATTTCCCACATGGGTACAACGGGTGAAGCCCATTTCTGGTGTTCCAGTCGTGATAGTGCTGGAATATTTCTAAAACCGGATCAAAAGCAGACTCACTCACTCTGTATTTGTCTGAGTAATCTCAGTTTAGCCGCACAAGGTCACAAAGAGCAAGGTGAATGTTTTTTGTTCGGAACAGCACACATTTTGTTCGTAAACAAAACACCGTGGACCACCTTATTACAGTATTCATACACACGCGCGTTTCTTAAATCTCTGAGAAAGTCACGTTGTTGTCTACGGATTTAAACAGACCATCAGTTCTTCCAGTCGACACGACCATTGAGGTTGTCAGAATGATGATTCGTAATAAGAGACTAGTCATTCACTGACGACTTGGATGAAGGATGCTGCCAGACTGCAGTAATCATCACCAGTATGTACCACAATGTCCACACCTTGTAATTTCACGATCAACGGGAGCCATGAGGAAATGTTCATTTTGATTAATGATGAGCTTGTGATCACAGATCTTTTGCTTTATTAACGGAATATTAAAGGAACAGAAAATTATAGGAACAAATATCAAATTCAAACTGATGAAGTTAAAGTCACATCGTGCTAACATCAGACAGACAGGTTATTTGATTGAGGTCAAGGAACAAAACGTCTTTCCAAGGTATTCTAATAGAAATTCAACTGAAATGTATTTTGTCCATTCTAATATATATTACATATTCAATGCTTATCAACGTCAGGGCATGAGCTAAATATTGCCAAAATCAGGTTGTTTTGTTTTGTTGTCAAAGCATGTATTTCTATGTACATTCATTTTCGAACAACGGTCATATGTGTAACAATATTGATTACCATATATTTCCATGCATTATCTTGGTGCAAACAGTTCAGTTTGTGCAGACCACGTCATTCACAACTAATCTTTAATCTTCTACGTCACCTAATACCGACAACTGATTGGATCAACAGATGTTGTCTCCTCCGAGGTCCGCGCGAGTACCGTGTCAGTTTAATTTTTTTTCTCCCCCTACTCAGTGACTTGATTAGCTTCGGGATCAGGGAAGACCTCCTTCACTCTAAGTTGGTCTGATGGCATCACGGCGTGTCTTGGCAATACTTATCTCTGGGATTTGATAGATTTAAGACTAAAACCAGTCGCTCTGAGCTTTGGTCGATAAATATTTTACTTGAATCTGACAATCAGAGCATCCGGAATTGTAATCCTAACTTCAGACCAAAGTTTTTTTCAACATGGTATTCCATCGTTTTTAGAGGACACTGCACAAGATCTCACCAGCAAAATATATCGATTTCTATAATAATAATAACATGTTTTGACTATTATTGACGTGAACCTTTCAGAAAATGAATTATGTAAAAGACATCATTAACGTGACTGTCAGTACCGTTGGTGAAATCTTGAAAAAAAGAACATTCAACTACCACTGTAAGTATCAAAGAAAAAATATTGTCTACAAACTTTATCGAAACACTGAAGCATTTAACTGCACGTCTAAATCGGAGAGAACAGAAGAGGTCGTACTCTGTGAGATAACGTTTAAATGTAACGGGGAAAAACATTGTGACTATTTTCCTCATCACTGTGTATTGCAATAGATACATAGGAGTATCGTCAAATTTTAGTCGTTGATGTCGATATCAATTAAATTCATGCAGCTGTTATGGTTGTTAAGCGGTTTCGATGTTCACACTCGTGGTAGTAGGTCAGAAATTGATGGAGATATATACCAAACATCAGTATGACTGTCACACTGTCATACCCCTGTACATATCTATTGTGTGATGACGCTGCAGATCAAACATCACTAGCACTGTATAATGCCTGTCGCCATGTTACCTTAACTCATATCTACTATTTGATAAGGTATATAGATGGGAGGAATGCCGGCTGTAGTTGGTAGAGGAACAGGTAACGGTAGGGAGCCAGGTGATGGGGATATACCATGAATGTATGGGAGAGACAAGTATGTATATGAAGGTGATTGAAAGATGGGACAGTTGAAAACTGAATGAGTGAGTGTAGTTTTACGCCGCTGAGAACTACAATATCCCAGCAACATCACGTGTGGGGACACCAGAAATGTGGGGAATCGAACACGGGTCTTCATGGCTATGAGCGAACGCTTTAACTATTAAACCATTCAACCAGGCTACCCAACTGCCCCAGTTTAGAAAGAGCGTGAAGGGAGCGTAAAAAGAGGCCTCAAACAGTGGGAGATGTGGTGTTGGGCGAAGGGTTCGTATTCCACCACCACCATCTGGTGTCTGACGTGTGTAGCCGCCAGTGAAGTCAACATCCCCATCGACAATCAATAGTCGGCTTGACAGACACCTGTCGTGGGTTGGTCTGCACAGCCAGATGTAATTTGATTCATGAAATCCACCATATTTGAACCATTAATTTCATCTGTCACTGGCCATAATTGTGTTGCATATGGTAGTATTGATTATTCAGCTTTCGCTTCAAATTCCAATGGTTAACACTAAAGCATAAAGCCTCTCTGCCAACCAAAAACAGGCTAGGATATGGAAGGTAAATACTGATGACAATGGTATCAGAGGAACACAAGACATGCTGGGTATACATCCCGGTGTTCTGTCAACACCCGCACCCAAGTTTCATTCCATAATTATGTGTTTGTTTCCCAAGGCTATACCAGGCTATACTCTTAACCTTGATTGGTGTCTTCAGTTTCGAAAAAGATATTCCAGTGTTTTCACTAGTTTATTCTTTTTCATATACTGACTGGCTAAAGCGCTTTTAAGGCATAGCTGACTAGTCCACCTATAACTATACAGAGGTGTGCATACTATTTTAATTATTGATTTGTTCTATCCTTGAAAACACTCACATGTAGAAACTCACCACGAGAACCCGAACATCTGTAGTCGAATATCATATGAGCCTAATGATCATGTTAAAATAAATTTACATTGCAGTATTTATAAATATTTTTGCAGACTCGCGCGCTACTTGAAATCACGTGACTGGAATGTGGACGACGCTGAGCGCCTGCTGAAGGAGACAGTGGAGTACCGACGACAGAACCGCCCTCTGCACCTCAACTGTCGGTGGTGCCATGAGAGACCTGGCTTTCATTCCATGGTCAGTCTCCGAGATCTCCTAGCAACCTGTCCAATACTCCATTCCCTGGATATTAGTGCCAATATTTGTGATGAGTCTGGGGACTTTATGGTCGCCGGAATGTCCTTATGATTAGTACTGATGTTTGTTTGTTGAATATATATAACAGACAAAAGGAAAATTATTATAGTTACACTTTGAAAAACAATTAAGCATACAATTGTATTTATGACAACTTCTTTATGCATATATCAAGCTTGATAATGATGTAAGAACCTACATCGAAACGTCGCTTTATGCAATAAACAAGTTGTCATCCATAAAGTTGTATGTTTCATTTTTGAGTCAACAACTTCAAGAATGCCGATCAAATTCGAAACATACCTATTACTGTAGTGATGTCTCATTGGCATTCTTGCCCGGTGTGAAGGAGTATGACAGCTTCACTGCCTTCATCGTCACTGCCGCTTACACAATAACAACCTTGTTCTCGGTGCTGATATTAACCTTATATATTGTGATATTGCAGGAGATTATGACCACAGTATGATGATAAGCAAGGTCGTGTCATGAAGTGGTATTATCGGTAATCACAAGTGGCTATAAAGGGTTTTCGGCTGACGGTAATACACAACGTTGGAACAATTGACATACATTTACTTGTTTACCAACCCTGAACTTGCTTCACCGCCTATAGGTATTTTACAGACAAATCCAGGAATGGGAATAGGATTAATCAGATGTAGGGTTCTGGCACGCCCAAGGGACATAACTCTACACATTTGGAAGGGGGACCGCACGAATGGGACCACCCGTGCCTCGAATTCGGATCTAAACATGCTCACTGATATTTATTTCTGATAAGGAGGCAGACAAAATGGGAAATGGGGGAGATTAAGGTGACGATGCATGGTTCGGGGACAGAAAGAGGAGTCTGGAGAACCACGATGTAAATAGCAACCTTTGACAACATTATAATGTTTCTGTAGAGTTATAGTTCCTGTGTGCTTCCAGCGCCAGATTGGTCATGACGAGATGGGCCGTCCTGTTATCTACTCCAGCTTTTCCCAGGCTTCAACTCACCGGAACACAGTGGAGGACTCCGTCAGTCATGTGACCTACCTCATAGAGAACGCTAAGTTGACGATGCAGCCTGGGATATCCACCTGGGTGTTTATCATTGATTGTACAGGTAACGAGGATTGTGATTCATAATTGTTTGTTCATTGTTTCGTTTGTTTTGCTCATATCGCCTGTTCCATTTCTTTCCTCTTGTAGGAGGTTTTACAGAGTTAGTTATTACCTTAGATAAACTTATTGCGGGACATGGGGAAAGGTTTTCTCACAGTATTTAAGACCCGAAGGTTTACACATTCATGTAATCAACTCAAACTGTTTTTAACGGTCTTTCTAAGTTTCTGAAGGTAGTGAATGAATGTGAATGAGTGTAATCTAAGAGATACGATTAAGAAAATTGGTGCCAAAAATAATGTTTGGTCCGTATAACAGGCCTATATATGGATTTCAAATGCAATCATATTTTTTGACATCGTGCAACCATCGGATCTGTTTCTACTTAAGGTTCCCGTGTGGGTACACTGTGTGAAGCCCATATCTGGTGTCCCCCGCCGTGATGTTGCTGGAATATTGCTGAAAGCGGTGTAAAACCACTCACTCACCCACTGTGTTAGTTAGCACTTGTTTCCATACTGAACGTGACTGCGTGCACAAACGTAGGTATGTTCTGTTCGTGACGACGAATAGTGATAATGCTGATCTCGTTATTATTTTGGGTTTTTTTACCGTTGTTGAATTTTTGTATCGCTTTATCCTTATTTCCAGGGATGACTCTGCAATCATGCAACCCCAAGTTAGGTTATGGTGTCACCCAGATAATGGCCAACCACTACCCGGAGCGTCTCGGCCTGGTCATCTGCCTCAACCACAGTCCAATCTTCCACGGTGTGTGGAAGGCTATCAAGGTCTTCCTCCACGAAAACACAGTCTCCAAGATGAAGTTAGTGAGATCCAAGAGGAAGATCCAACAAACATTCCAGAAATATTTCTCCGAGGAAATGACGGCGTGGTTGCACGAGGAGATTAGGCTCAACAAGGTCAAACCTCTTCCTGACGGTCAAGCGCAGTTCTGGAACCCTCCAGCTGAAAAGGGAGGTCATGACCCCCGGGGGACACCTTCCTATATATCAAAGTTCATAGATACATATACCAGCAATATCAGAGACACCGCTAAGCGCATACACAAACCGCACCCAAACGTATTGGACCATTTGTGTGGGACGGTTTTACAAGTGACGATATCACCAGAAGAAGCTAAAGAACGCGAGGAGGCACAAGCTGTTGCGGAGGCATCCAACTTCGACGGAAGTGATGACGACACTGAAGTACATTCTGTGCATATTGATGACG
Organism: Haliotis asinina; assembly: GCF_037392515.1. Taxonomy (NCBI): domain Eukaryota; kingdom Metazoa; phylum Mollusca; class Gastropoda; order Lepetellida; family Haliotidae; genus Haliotis; species Haliotis asinina. Next base: position 54,677,980 of record NC_090291.1, on the reverse strand, counting down.
AATTTAAGATACCACAAACAGCCTTGCCTTTGAGCACATACTGACAACGTCGATAACTCTTAAGAGGTCTGCAACGATGGTCCCTGGTGTTTATAATCATTTACATTTATCAAAGACTTTGTCAGATTCAGGATGATATATGGGTCAGTGTAAGATGTCGGGGGAGTGCGAGTGCCGTCAGCAGATAGATTGCTGTGTGTGCAAAGCGACGATAATGGTGATGACAGGAACACCGCTCAGATCGATAACCGAGGCTTTGGGGAACCAATTACCATCCCTTCTGGGCGGGTACGAGACTGTAGAAAATCAGATTACTAGATGAATGTGTGTGAACGGTAACCTAATCTAATTTAATGTTCACCTTTGTCTGTGATCACTAATTTCGGTGGTGGGAAGTGCAATGTCTTCCAGTGTGTAAATCCTGAAGTGAGAGTTACTTCCCCTTACACATTCCGTTCAGAGTTCATAGTAGCAGCGAAGCAGTAGCAATTTATTTTCATCATTTACGTTATTATCGAAGAGGTTTGTTTTCGTCGCTCCTCCATCACATTTCTAGGAAATAACTCTCATCCGATGATTCTACACACTGTTACTTATAAATGGAATGAATTATTACGAAGTCGTTCGTTTTATTCTGATATGTGTTTGTGTTTTGTCGCGCGTATTGTTTGACATTATGCCTTATACAGCTCAGAATGCTGACAGATGACAGAGGCATGCGGTGAGTATAACGTTCAATAACCTGTGAATTAAAGGTAGTCATCAAGCGTGTATTGTAAGTGCTGACTATAACCCCAAAACGAGGTTTTACCTATTACTGTGTTTAGGACACGATGTGGATAGCTCGTTCCAATATAACCTGACTTTTGGTCTTATAGTATTCAGATGAACTCCTTTAAATCAATACATATATATTATATACAGAACACAATGGCTTCACACTGGCGGATTTTAATAATGCAGGGCGAATAGGTCCACTCCGACACAAAAACATGGTGTGTAAATCTGTGGGAGGAAATCCCTTCATACCGAAGGTGATGACGTGGTGACACCCAGACAAACGACGCGGGTCAATAGTCACGGGAATACGAACTGTCCCCAATGGGTTTGACTTACCAGTGGATGCAAGTTGTAAAAGAGCGACTATACCTTGATACAACCAGGAAGTCCATTATATCAGCACTGCAATCGATGTGCGCAAATAGTTTCCAAATGTTGCCAGCCATTCGGGCTAGCTATGCCTGAAAGTTATTATCCTTTAAAAAATCACTAGCTGGAAATTCGAATGTAGACAGGGGTTGCATCATGAAGCATTAATATGATGAACATGTTTATCATTCATGATCTTGAATGATTTAATAGAGTATTATAACTTAACAAGTGTCCGAGAGTGATATATCTACGATATTATTCCATGAAAATTCATGAGCCAGTCGGGGAAATGACCGTGGAGATTAACAGCCCGACCGAATTTTCACCAACCTCGAGCTCGCGGACCGGTGTCTATTTCCGAATTTCGCATATTGCCCTTATGCTATCGACTTCTGCCCCACACTCCATACTGACTGTTGAACACTCAGAGGTAATGATACGTATGTCACGATGTTTATTGCCATTTACGGGTAAAGCGAACTCCCAGGACGCAGGTACACGTATGTATGTACACATGGACGCAGGTACACGTATGTATGTACACATGCACGCAGGTACACGTATGTATGTACACATGGACGCAGGTACACGTATGTATGTACACATGCACGCACATGAGTACACACGCACATATACATAATATGTCCCGTGGTAGTTCCGGGGAGGACAACCTTTGCTGCGTGCAGTGAACACAGCTGGTATTGTGATTTATTAGAGAAACTTCAAGAGTGGCTTGTTATTCCTCTCAAAGGAATATGAGGCTGAAAGAGAGAATAAATAGTCCCCAGGAACCACAATCAGCTGGGACAGAGGGGGCCGATACTTGAATGTCCGTATAGAATTACCAGTTGAATGAGTGAGTGAGTTTACTTCTACGCCGCACTCAGCAATATCTAAGCAATATTCAGGCGCCGGTCTGTAAATAATCGAGTCTGGAGCATGCAAATCGGTGATCAACAGAATGAGTATCGATCTGCGCAAATGGGAATAGACGGAATGTGTCAAACAAGACTGCAAGCCCGATCCAGTTAGTCGCCTCTTACGACAGGTATAGTCACCTATCTTGGCAAGCATGGGTTGCTGAAGACCTATTCTACCCCGCATCCATACGGGTAAAGGATCCAGTTGATGGAGCCAGTTCCTACTACAGCTACTACAGCTACTACAGCTGGTCATTCAGCATCATCTTTTACAATTTTGGTCACATGTTTTAATTCTTCATCCTGTCGGTTAGCAGTGATTCTAATCCTTTTCAGGTCTCAGAGAAAAGTTTTACATCAAATACCAGAACTCTACCTCATTCATCAATTGATAGGTTCAACTTTTGTGTTTCATAAAGACCAGTTCACATCGTATATCTTCTACAGTGTTGATGACGTGTAGAAAAGGCGCATCGAGGTGGAGAGGGTGACCTTCAGTTTGTCCAAGGTCGCATGGAACTAGATAAATCGTAAAGACATTACTTGATGCCATGTACGTATCACCCTATGTTCTCTCTGAAAACAGGTGACAATTACCTCCTTGCTCACTTCCAGGAGACATATGGCCGGGGCCGGGTCACGCCTCCCCGCGGAGAAATCAATCTGAAATCATATCACAATGGCACCGGTGATGGATGGTCAAAGACTTCTACTTTGGTGCGAGTCCTGTCGCAGATTTAGGCTTCTAACCGGACATGTCACTGTCCAGGGACACATTTCTCCCGACCCTCGCGGCGGAGGTTAATCGATTGGGCTTCACGGGACAATCACTCTCTAGTCTCATCATCGCCATGATATAGGTGACCTTGATGACGACATTCCTTCAACCGTGACGGCACCTCCGGTGTTTGACGATGTAGGGTTGTGTGCGAGTCGAGACCGCTGCACGAGAAACAAAGTACAAGCATCTTGTCGTGATCAACTCTTTGATTCATCTCACTGACGGGTAGACAGTTTAAATTACATCTCACAACGTTTCGTTTGTCTTTCTGTAGTTGTGTCCTGTTACCGAGGGATAACAGCGTCGACGAAAATTTTCAATTTTAATGATGTCTAGTCTCCTAAAACCGTCACTTACTAACACTCACTCACTCACTCACTCACTCACGTACGGGGGTGGGGGGGTGGGGGGTGGCGCGGACGAGGGTCAATACTGAAACTTACTTGTCACCTGCAGATTACTGAGTCAGTGTCTAGTGATGCGTCAGATCTTATTCTCCACACATTCATAACATTCATATCCTTTCACATCCTGGCTATGTCATTTATATCTTGTTTTCAAATGCTCATCGACTATCTGATGGAAGAATTACCATATACACGGATATAATTTACAAGTGATTCATTTGTCTAAATAAAAAAAACAAAACATGGAAATCAAATATATGGGCTTTCTTTTGTACGGTTATGAAAATGTCTCTATAACTTGATTTTATCTGTATGCTTGTTTTTCAGTCGAAAATACCATGGGGTAGCGACATTATACTCAAAATCTGAACTGTATTGGTACTTAGCACTAAAACGATTCCATATGTTTCAATTGTATTTGTAAAACTGAATGCATGGAAAGCTCGAAAGTTACAATTGCATATTTCTTACTTTTAACAATCAGTACATCTGCCACTTTCGTCACACAACTTTGGAAAAGATTCATCTTAACACAGTATTACCAAGCACCATGCCTAGTTCAACTGGAGGAAGATGAAAAGTCATACAAACACACCGGCCATCAATCATTCACCGAGTGTTGGCCATCGACCTCTCAGGTTTCATCAAGTATTCATGTTTTTCCCATGAACAATAAACATTCCAGTGTGTTTTAGAAGTTGGTTTGTTCACAGTATACTGTATGTAAACTAGGGAAATACATAACGAAGAGTTGGCTTAGAATCGTATTACACTACACATGTAAGTGGGTGTGCATGTGATGTTGTGGAGGCGGGTGTGTGATGCTGATCTGAACTGAAGGAGATTTGTTCAACTACAATCAAACGCGAGACACGCCATTCAGTCATCCGAGTCTGGACATTTTGTGAGAAACATACCAAATGATACATCTGTGAAGATGCACGTGGTTGCATCACTGTAAATGGTCAGTCATCTAATGTTGAGGCTTTGAACAGTTACGATTATCTCAGTCGCTGGCTCCCAGTATCGGCAGTCTCTAGAGTTGTGTACCGTATCGTAATTCATGTGTACATTTGTGTTGTCCATTTTTAGCACCAGAAACACCAATTGTGGCAACAAAGACTACATCGTTGCGTGGAACTCGTGTTCTGAGATGACCTGTTAACTGAATCTCTTGTTACAACGCGGAAACTACGTTCCATTTTAGAGTGAGTGAGTAAGTTTAGTTTGCTTATGAATATTCCAGCTATGTGACGACGGTCTGTGAATAAATCTATCTATCTGCGGTATAATCAATACTCTAAAGCCACAGGCCTATAGCACAATACATAACAGTTTTATATACGATATTGACTTTATGTTTTCATACAAGTATGACGTTGAGACGATTCTCAGTGACGAGCATTATTTTCTGAGTTTATCGCGTGATGTATGAACATAGCAACATTCTGAATCACATCATGGCTGTTGAAGTTTAATAAGGAATGGATTTTATCTTTAGATGGATGGGGACAATAAGGTATTTTCTACTTTAGTTTATCATGTAATGGACATACGATCAGCAGAATTCACCATGTCTTTATCCTATTGAGCTGAGAAAACTCAAATAAAAAAGCGAGTGACTTTAGTTTTACACCGCATTCATCAATATTCAGGGGTCTGTAAATAATCGAGTCTGTACAAGACAATCCAGTGATCAACAGCTGAACATCGATCTAGGTACTGATCGATAAGGAACTGATGACATGTGTCAACCATGACAGCGAGTCTGACCACTTGATCCCCTTAGTCGGATTACTGATTACAATTCAAAACCGAATCTTCACAAGTACTCGGTTGAGACCTAAAGATTATGATAACTACATTAATTTAGCGCTGCGCATCTGACACATGATAACAGGTATGCGATAATTTCATATTGGATCTATCTGGGTAAGAAATCGGGGTATTTAAGGATATACAGTTGTAACAATACCCCTGAAGATGCGTGTGATCTTCATCAAGTGGGTCGCATCTAATAGCCAGTATGGCTGACGGGTGAAGCATGTTATTGTATCAGCTTCGCAGATCCATGCTAGTGTGAATCACCGGGATCAATGGTACACATTAGATATATTACATATCACCGTTGCACAGCGGCAACATTGACGAGCGTAGAGTAAACAGCAAACAAGGTTACTTAAGTTCTTCCAACGCCTGCAGGTCACAGCTTTCTGACAAAGGCATTTTACGGCTGCTTCTTCTAACATGCCGGGGATTAAAAAAACCTCTGTCATCTGCAGCTTTTCTCCCTAACACATAAATTCGATGAGCCTGAGACGATCTGACACGGCCGTACGCTTGCTCTATGCTTGATACTTTTCAGTTACAGAAACAGAGATAAGGCATTACCGAAGCAGAAATAAGGCACCACAGAGGCAGAAATAAGGCACTACAGAAGCAGAGATAATTAAGGCATTACAGAAGCAGAAATAAGGCACCACAGAAGCTGAGATATGGTACTACAGAAACAGAGATAAGGCATTACAGAAGCAGAGATAAGGCATTACAGAAGCAGAGATAAGGTACTATACCAACAAAGATAAGGCATTAGAGAAGTGGAGATAAGGCACTACAGAAAAAAATAATAAGGCATTAGGGAAGCAGAAACAAGGTACTACAGAAACAGAGATAAAGCATAGAAAATGCATAACAGGAGCAGAGATAATTCAATTCATTTATTTCAGTAATAAGGCCTCAGGCCCACGTACATATTACATGCAAATATTTACAATCGGTGCTGCGATCGCAGACCGACAGCGTAAAATAACACCCTGCCTTCTGTCTGCATTTTGCATAAGATCGAGTTCTAAACAAGGTAAGCATATGCATTCTTTACGTAAACTGCTTAGGTATAGCTCAGGAAAAAGTGACACCTTGAACTATGCATACAAATTTAATTTGGAACAGTTTGACACATCAGAATACCATGTTTTTGTATAACAATCTTTAACCCTACGCGTAAATTCAAACATAAAGCAATCAACATTGCATTGTCACACTATTCCAAAACCTAGAGAATACAATACATTGTACATGCTTAATGTGAGTAACCCAACTTTCTCTACCAGCTGCATCTAAACCTACCAACATATTGTAACACTGTTGGGGGTACCTGTTTTGAGACATGTTAAGAAGTTTGAGACAGTATCTTATAAACTGACATGAGTATCTACATAAATACCATAACGGCCACATTCGCCCAATACAGCAACATTGGTAGATTTGGAGCCAACACCCAAAACAAATTTACAAAATTTAGCTTGAAAGCGTTCAAGAAACAACCACTGGTGGACACCCCAAATCACTGAACGATACAGAATTATTGGTTTGATTTGTAAATCAAACATTTTAAACAAAAAATGTTCCGAAGTTTATAACATAGTTGACAAATGGAAACGACAGCTTTGGTAGCTTTTTGGACTAATGTTAGTACAGCTTTGGACCAACACAATCTGTTTGAAAAAATGATACCAAGATAACAATACAGTCGTGCCCCGTTGATCCGAACACTTGCGTTTATATTGAAATTGTCCGGATAAGCGAATTTTCGAATATCTGAATCACGGGCCATATGTATAAGAAACGTACAAAGAAACGAACACAGTAGGCATCAGACACAATCTTTATTGATTACGGTACACATAAACAAATATCAGTGCATACATAGCATGTCTCATACCTGTTCATGCAGTTATGCTCGCTAGAAGAAATCAGTCATAGCTTTTTGCACTGGCTGTATAGAAAGGCGAGAGGACTTTCGCCGGTCAGTTCGTCACTGTCGACATGCACAAGATCATCGGCAGTAACAGTCACAGCTTGTGCACGGGACTGTAGTATCCACATGACGAAAGCAATTGTCTTTTCGCTCACAGCTGTCCAGGCTTGCTTGATTATCCGGATAAATTAATTATAGTGACCCACAAATTGACACGCCTCAAAATCGTTCGGTTACGGAAACCGGAATTCCGGATAAGTGAGTGATTTTACAACGTTGTGAATTCGTTTTAGGGAATTTTCGTCCGGATATCTGAGGTTCGGGTAAACGGGGCACGACTGTAGTAGGTTGATATTTGGATAGGAACATCGCCCAGCTTCCATTTTTCATATTTCCTTTATTTACCGCCGTTTCGAAAAAACAGTATTTCAGTCTTATCTGAATTCACTCTTAAGACCCATTTGTTACAAAACGTATATGAAACGTCTATTTTCTTTTGTAAGTTGATCACAGAATCTGCAAAAATACACAAATCATCAGCGTAGAGAAGTATAAAGAACTCTAATACATCTTCACGAACAAAGATCCCCCTACCACCGAAGTGCTGTATGTAATTTTCCAGCTGGTTTATGAACAGTGAAAATAGGACAGGACTTCAAATGCATCCCTGTCGAACACCATAAAAACAACTGAAATAGTCCGTGATATTGCTCCTTGATATTTTAACAGAGGCCAAAGTTTTTGAATACATATCCTTAATGATCGTGAAAATTTTACCATGAATCTCATGTGAATACAAGACATGCCACAACAGATCCCTGTTGACAGAATCAAAAGCTAGACAATAAAACCTTCCTTTTGATTTAGATAAGTACTTCTGTACTAGAGACTCGAGAATAAACATGTTATCAACCGTGGAATATCCCTTCCTAAAGCCAGCTTGACACTCCGAGTATTTATCATACAATACTACAAATGCTTTTAATCTCTTATTCAGAATTGAGTAAAAGCTTTGCCACAAATGTCCATAAGCGAAATACCTCGATAGTTGTTGACATTATGAACGATTTTTTTCTTGTGGAGTGGGAAGATAATACTTCTGGGCCACTGATCTGGAAAGTTACCAGATCTAAATATGTTATTGAAAACAGTAAGAAGATAAGAAAGTAAGACATTTTTACCACTCTTTAACATTTCGGGCAGGATACCGTCTGGCCCAGCTGCTTTGCCACATTTCAAGTCATTATGTGCAGTCAGGACTTCATCTGCCGTAAAGTCAATGGTCAGCAAACTGTTGATATCATCATTAAACACACTAACATTTCACAGCTTCATGTTCTGTGACAACACTGCTACAAAATGCAACAAAGTCATCATCTATTTCATTTTCAGTAATATTCAGCACAAACTAAAAATATTCAATCCATTGTGCAACACTAATAGTTCTACATGTTACTGGGAGCTTTCTGATATGAGATTTTACTTCTGCCCAGAAAGCTTTTGCATTTCTATTATCATTACACGAATCTAAACGTTTAACTACCGCTGCTTCTTGAAATACTTCCCGTTTGTGGCGACATAACTCCATAAAACTGTTACGAGCATTGTGAAAACTTGTTAAACTGACAAAATCACCTTTAATTCTAAAACTATCCATCAATTCATACTTTCTGCGCTTTAAACGCTCACAATCCTCATGAAACCATGGTGAGAAAACGCAGTTCTTTGAGATACTACTACAGAGTGAGACCATGCCACTGTGTCTAGCTGAATCCTGTATGACTGTAGTCAAGGTGTCAACTGCGGGTGTAGAATCTATGTCTATTCTATGTTCATTAAGAGACAATTGATCTAGTTCACTGTTTCAAGCACTCGCTGAAATTAGATTTCTGAGGGTGGCAAACATATTTCCTCAAGGTAGTATTGACCTATAGGTTCTGCTAACGTTAAATTACATTTTATACTGCAGGTAATTGGGAAATGACCAGACTCTAGACGTGCATGAACAACAAAATCCGACAATGAGTGAAACAGTTCAGTTGATCCAACAAAGTAATCAACAGTACTGGCCCCATTGTTCGCAAAACATGTAAATGATCCACGTGGATCACCTGGAAAACGTCCATTTGCCACGTGAATCCCATATGTGCAACAGACTCATCAGCTGCTTTCCAAAATCATCTACAGAATATCATTCCGAGTTCGGAATAAACACGAATCCAACAACAGAAATATGCAATCACTATATGAGGTGTTTACATACCTTCACACAATTTGCGAACACTTTACGCACTAACACCACGACGCCACCTGTATTGTAGTCGCGATGATTGATGTAAACAGAATGTTCGTGAAATGAATATTCAATACTTTCTTTCGTACAATTTGTCCAAATTTAAAAAAATGAGAATATGTCAAAACGTTGACAAAAGTTAATAAAGTTCAAGTTACCAAGTTTATTTCTCAGACCTTGAATGTTCCAGCACATGAAGGAGACATTTTCACACGGCCATCTTCCTAGCTGTCAGACGCCTCGCGTGTTGCGTCACCCTCCTGCTTGTCGCTTGGACGACTTCCCCTCGGATGCGTTTTGTCGAGTCGTACTGGCGACGATGTTTCCATATCATAACTGAGAACGGTACCATTATCAAAAACAAGTTTGTCGAAACGCAACCCACATTTCTCACCTCGGTCTCTAGCCTCTTCCATCAACACTTTCGGTTTTTTTCGCTTCTGTCAAGAGAAGTCTTCAGATACTGTTAAGCCAGTGTCTTTTAGCAATTTTGCGTTCCCGAGAACAGATGATTTCACATTGTAATCCAGAAATTTTACAATAATAGACTTTCCTTCTGTTAATTCGATGAGCGCATTCAATAATTACGCCAGTTGTATCCAGATTCTTTGTGTTTTCCACAACACCACGCACTAGCAGAAGCAGAGAAAAGGCATTACAGAAGCAGAGATAAGGCACTACAGAAGCAGGGATAAGGCACTACAGAAGCAGAGATAAGGCATTACAGAAGCAGAGATAAGGCACTACAGAAGCAGGGATAAGGCACTACAGAAGCAGAGATAAGGCATTACAGAAGCAGAGATAAGGCACTACAGGTGCACACACTGTATATTGTATTATGCATCACATCATATGTAGGTGATAAGAGAAAATATTTTAACCATCGTCGATGATATTTATACGAATGAGGTAATAAATGAAGATAGTCATACTTTTGGCGATCCACTGGTAGTGGGATGGTGCCGAGCATGAACGCGGCCAATCACTACATCGCGGATGGGCGTCATGAATCTGGAGAGTCCCTGGATACATGGGGTATGGGGTCGGTGTACTCGTCTCACACAACCCAGTGGCGTTCGCTCGTCATGCCGAAAATCCGGGTTCAATTCCCCACATGGGTACAATGTGTGAAGCCAATTCCTGGTGTCCCCTGCAGTGATGCTACTAGAATATTGCTACAAATCTCACTTACTCAGTAACCCTAGATCGACACCCGCCCTGTACATAATCACCGAGACTGCACGAGTTGTGCCTGGTTTATTAGGATAAACATTCCAGAATTGTCTGCAAGAGCCTGGAATTAGACCCTTGTATTTGTCCCTTTGTGTAGACGTTGGCATAGACGACAGCGTATCGGATGGTCCAACCCAGTACAGACATTCCAGTTCCACGGTTCCAGGATACATACCTCATACATCAGACTTGCTGATGGTTCAGTTGAATCTCACCATCAGTACAACTTTACATCGCCTACTGTTGCCACTGTCGACTCTCTCCATAATTCAAAGGTTAAAAAGGTTAATGTTTGCCTTCAAGATGTCAGGATCTGAACTCGACACAGTACCTGTAACATGGACGCTATAAACGTGCACGTCACCGTAATGCTTGCCACAGGCAGATGCACACCGACTTTTGAGGGAGAACAGAGGAAAGTACCAGAGGGAAGTCTCTCTCTCTCTCTCTCTCCCACTCTCTCTCTCTCTCTCTCTCTCTTTCTCTCTCTCTCTCTTTCTCTCTCTCTCCGTAAAAGGTATCAATCTTCTTCATACTAGCTCTTACCCGCCACTTTAAGACGCCCACCTGGTATATGGGTTTCTCGTGTACAGTATAACTTTGAAAAGAAAAAACCTCCAAATACCTTTATACTTTGTATAACAGTGACTCTTATCGGTTTCGTCTTCAGTAGCGTGAACGGGGGTGCTAGCAAACGTATATTCACGGCTGGATAAGTTCCTTTCATTTGACCTACATATAGGTACCCGCTGTAAGGTGAACTGTGGAGAAGGCGGATAGTTGTGTCTCGCTACGTGGAAACAGTTGTCATCACAAATAAAGGTCAGTAGGATGTTATGAAAATATGTGCTATATGCTATCGTCGAAGCTGTTGTATTGTGCAACCACAATATTTCTCTTGTGGTGTTGTATCTGGTACACTGAAACAGTTGAGCGAGCATGTGCCCTGAGTTAGTTGACTCCATGGAAGTATCCAAGCTGTAGTCTGCTCATAGAGAATACTACACGAGGTCTCATTTCATTGCGCGTCATCTCGGCCCAAACACTCCTCACTGGTGAAGTACGAGGGCTGACGGAACAGTTATAATGCATTATGTACGATTTGTATGACATTACAGATGGCATCCATGGCACCAGAGAGAACCGAACATTACCTGACGTGTGTCGTGTGTACAGGGGTGTTTGACAAGCCTTGTACACTTGTGTGTCATCATACCTTCTGTCGGAAATGTATCGTCAACTACACCAAAACCAGACCAGAAGCCATCAGTGCCAAGTCCCTCCTCTGTCCATTCTGCAGCAAGATGACGAAAGTGTTCGACCCTGACAGACCCGTGGAGGAATGGGCGGATGACGTCAAACCTATCTTTCTCATCCAGGGACTCTTGGACTCGTTTTGTCCGGATTCTCCAGGTAGATAGCATGCAGCCAGTGCAATAGGAAATGTACATGCTACTTATAGAGGCATTGTCCGAAATACATTCATGACAAACACATAGAAAATAATTGTTTATGAAATGAACATCAGGTACTGAGATAGTCGTGACCACAGAAATCTCCAATGGTTTTCGCTGTGTACGAGCAGTTTTCAGCCTTTAGTTATCGTACGAGATACAAGCCTTTCCGCTGCCTCATCTACCAACATGATACCTATTGCACGTCTGGAAGTCAAGATAAGAACACAGATATTTCCAGTACAAGTCCCTTCCTCACTGATACAGGTTTATACACCTATACAATTACATCCCAGAGCCAATGAAAGTTTTGACGGTGCTAAAGTCTCTTGACAGCAGCTGCTACGCCGTTTTGTTCATCGACTTCATCCTGCATTGTAACAGGAGCACAACTTAATTTTGATCGTAACAAGATCGAGATTCGTGTAGATATTACTGATATGTTTTGAATTTGCGTATTTATGTTTGTCTCATTTAATGTTGTTTAGAGTTTGCAGGTGCTATTTAGTATTTGTTGCGACAGTCTTAACATCAAGCGCAGTCTGTGGGAGCACCAAGTATTTAGCAGAGTCAGTAACTGTGAAATGTCTCATCAATTAACGTCAAACATTCGGGAGTCAACAATCTCGAAGCATGCCCTTTCCTAAAATGTTTCAGATACCACAAATTGCGGCTACTGTAGAGAGGAAGGGGAGACAACTCCAGCTGTTGTTTGGTGTTCTGTCTGTGGAGATGCAATATGTGAGAGGTGTGCTAGGATGCATAAACGGAATCCAGCTTCCCGCCATCACAAGTTGTCTAACCTGTCGGCAGAGGTGAAGGTCACGAGGCAAAGAAAGATCACATGTCAGGAACATCAGAACGAATATCTTGAAGCTTTCTGTAAAGATTGCAATATTGCAATTTGCCATAAATGTTGCACTTTCTATCACAGGAGATGCGTGTCAGTTGTATCGATCGAGTCCGAGATTCCGGCAATGAAACTGGAGCTGTGCAAGATGAAAAGAGATTTACAACAATTACAAAATGAGACAAACTCACAGTTACCAAAGCAAAAGGTGAACGTCAATGAAGAAACGGCTCGGTATTCCCAAATAGAAGCAGACATCAAGACTGCCAGTATTGATTTAATACAGCAAATAAAACTCAGGGAAAGGAGACTTCTAGATGAGCTGAAAGAGATGTCAGACAAGCACATCGAACAACTGAAGGCAGACGTAAAGTTAGCTGAGAGGTCAGTACAGGTGTACCAACAACAGGCTGAGCTGATAGACCAGGCTCTACAATCTGAGTGTGACATTTATGTGTATGAGATGTATCAGGGATGTGAGGCCGGTGATGTGGAGGCTGTCGGGGACTTGGACCTAAAAGAGAGAGGTAGGATAGCTAGGGTGATGTTCAGACAGGACAGGTCACAAGACAACAGCCTCCTGGGCGCCCTAGATGTCATGTACGAAGATGTGCTTGGCCTGAACACCACTCACGAGCTCCACGACTCCATGAACGTGAGACTATCAGACAGCGAGTGCGCAGCAGGACCTACTGACGTGGCAGTACTCGTGGTGAACAGCACAGATACAGTTGTGGTCACAGACTATGACAACAACTGTGTCAAGTCCTTCTATACAAGGAAGAGCTTGCCAAGTCACGGGGTGCTGGATCTTGGCAGCGGCCCCTGGGGTCTGACAGTTCTGACGCACACGTGTGTAGCTGTATCAGTGCCGGACACGAAACAGATTGTAACAGTCGAGGTACGTCCCGACCTAGACCTGCTATCAACCATCACCACCAGCAAACAGTATATGGGAATAACTGCTCTAACTATGTCAACACTAGCAGCTGGTTCCCGGTCTCCCCCCTGTGTTGATATCCTGGATATGACTGGAAATGTGCTGACGTCTATCAGTCCACTCCACAATGGTCAGGACATTTTGAAATACCCCACCTTCCTCAGCACCACGAGGATAGGTAACATCCTGGTGTCGGACGGTGAGTCCAACTCGGTGATGTGTCTGACCCCCGATGGGGACGTGGTGTTCAACTACCGCCCTGCAGGAGACGCAGCGATGGGATGGCCGTGTGGCATCACAAGCACCGACACAGGGGACATCCTGGTTACTGACAACCTGCAACGCAGAGTTCTACACCTGACTGAGGCGGGGCAGTTTGTCCGGGACATTCTCACGTTACAAGACGGGGCCGAGGATCCGTATGGAGTGTGCGTAGATGACAGTGGCCGGATATACGTTTGTCTTCGCAATACAGGATATATAAAGACATTCAAAAATATCAACTGACTATCAGCAATAACTGTCATGGAAGGTATTTATGCCATAGCAGTCTATCCACAAAACATTACTGATTGGTGTGATACATGGTTTACGATTCCTAGGGAAAACAGTGCCGCTACCACGTCAACGTGTGATGAGACTGAGGGATCCTATGTGTTTCTGGACACAATGGACATGGCGATTAAGTCCCATGTAGGGTACAAGTGGATAATGTAGAAACGCTCTGTGTATAGTACTACTCGAACTGTATCTTCAACGAGCTGGGTTCTTGTGGAACATCAAAGTGCCATCCGCTCGAACTGTTCACTCATACACATACATGGTTGTCACTCAAGTATATAATTGTGCTAAAAGACAAAGCCCTGGTGAAAAGGTTGAGAAGGAACAGAAGCAAGAAAGCTTCTCTCACTACTCCAACACTACTCACTACTCACACAGTTTATTTACCCCATGAAACACCCCCTCGCCCTGTGCCACCTCTAATGCATGTATAGCCTGACATACATGCCCTGAGTCTTCTTCACAGCCGCCAACAACTGAAATAATGCTGATAATCCATAAACCAACAGTTACTCTATCACTCTTCAGGGATGGCATTCTCAGACTTTACTACCTATCAAAAGTTGAAACTCACTTAATTCACTGACGATTCCCGTGTAACCTTTGGTTATGAATTCGCAAGTTGTCACTGACATTGATCGTTTATTGAATTCATGACAATAATCTTTTCAACGTTACGAATTTGGTTTACAATACATCAGTTCATAGTGTAAATAGTGTCAGTAAATAGTGTCTTTAAACAGTATGGAAACAGCTGACTGATGTAAGTGGCTACATTTACGCTAGTGAGCCTGAACTTTTGATGGGTGGTACAGACATCATAATTACTTTAACCTTGGACAACCAAGTTCATTCAGTTATGAACGAATGAACAAAAAGCATCAGGAGTAAGACAAGCAGCAAATGCTGTCCGCTGGATTCCCATCTCTTGACCTCGTCCGACATCCATGGCGTTTGAGTGACCTGTCACGGCAATGTTAAGTTACGTGACAACACTTTCCTCCTCCATGTTCAATCTTATCAGGAAAGATAAGATTTTTTCCTTATAACAAATAACACGAGTTTCTAAGCATTCCTTTCCTGCGAACTTCGATGTACAAAACTGAACCTTTGGCATTTCTCCTAAACACAACCACATTCGTGAAACACGTTGTGCAAGTTAAATACCTGCACTGATACAGCAAGAAGGACATTTAGGACAAGACAGTCACGTTAGGGCCCAAACGGTGCCAGGACGCTTTGCTGCCTTCTTCAGCATCCGGCGTCGTCGCCCGTGAAGTTGTCCAACCTTGCTGCACCGCCACCTTCGCTGTTCCTCGAACCCAATCGAGCATCTGTACCTTTTCGAAATCTTGCCTCAACAAGGACAGTTCCTTCAACATCACTGGCAGACCCACAGATGTTCGTAAGAAATCTGTCTTTTTTAAAGCCCCGGAGACTGCAAGCACACACGATAATGATTGCAAGTAACTCCTCCTTCGTTTGATGGCGTTATGTGATGTTGATTGAGCATTTTCAGATGAAATTATCCACAGCTGCTCACTTAAAACATATCTGCGCAGCTACATTTATAAGCTGAGCCACAAAAGAAATGTGGCACTGACAGCAGTTTCTCAAAGCACACACACTTTAAATTGACTATCAAAATGGAGGATTGAATTCATACTTGACAGTTATGGTTAACGCAAATTCGGGAATCACATTTAGAGTTCACACAAACAAAATCACCCAAACTGGTACCATTAGGATATCCCAAAGTCAGTATTGTGAGTGGCTTCCACGGGCATCTATGAAAGCGTTGTATCGTCTGTACTTGGGATGAATAAACTGGTTGACGCAGGCCATAGGCTCTTGGGTCCATACTCTGTGAAATGCCTGATGAGTCCAGTCGCAGTTGTCGGCCTTGGTTGGAGGTCATTTAGTCTTCTCTATTTCGTCCCAAAGACGTTCTGTTGGACGTAAAATCGGACTGAGTGCAGGCTATTGTTGGATGTCATATGGTCTTATGAAATCAAATGTTGCTCAATCAGTGTGGACACATGCGTAGTCTTGCTGGACGATGTGACTTCTGTAACGTATAAAATGTGGTACAACGTGAAGTTTTACGACTTATATAGCGATCAGTTGTCATGTCATTTCCTCATCCTGGACCAGGATTATTAAATAGGTGTCAGCTAATCGGTTCTGACCCATTGCACCCCACAGAATGATACTTGGACCACCCCACGAATCTATTTCAACAATACACTCACTAGAATAAGAGTTCCCCCATGCCTTTGCCATACTCTAACTCTGCCATCGACTGTCGAATCACAATATCGGATCCGGATTTCATGAGATAAAAGCACTGGACCCCATTGTGGATAACGCCTATATTTTCGATGCTGAGTTGCAGTCAGTTTAGATGGTGATCACCGGTGAAGACAGGACTACGACATGCTAAGCCATAGCAGAGGTTTCTTCCGCGGAAAGGTGGACGCACTGTCTCGGCACTGGTGGGTCTGTTGTGAGCCCTAATGCTGTTATTGACCTGACACCATTCCTGCAGTCGGTAGAGTGTCCTAACATGAACATTAAAATGATTGGCTACCCACAATACCCTCAGGAACTTGCAATTGTTCAAAGATTTAGTTCTTCATATCTCTCTAAGTCGTGGCATGGCGATTGTGTCAAAATAAAAATCAGGGGAGTTTGGGACTTGCTTTCAGTGGTACTCACGACATGCACGTTCATTTAAGTTTTCATGAATGTCATAGGGAACCTCTCACCATGTTTGCCTTTTTCATATTGGTCATCAGAAAACAAGCTGATGTTGGTATTAACTGCCAACTTGGACTGAAAAAACGTGAACAAAACGGTACAATCATAATAAATACACCTCTTAAAAACAAAATTTAGCATTTGATTTTGAAATGTGATGTTTTTGTGGTTCAGTATATATGAATGTCAAATTGCGTTTTTAATGGTTTTAGTACATACACATGTGTATTACTGTACCATGCTAAACTTCGTCTGTTTATATTCATGTTCACACGTTACTGTGACAAGATGGTTTTCATCAGTAAAAATGAACATCAAGTTTGAAATGTCACATTTCGGAGAAAATGACAGACTTTGAGCTGTTGCTGCATCACTATTGTGAGGGTCCAGGGAAAATATGCAACCCACGATGTCAGCTGCCCAGTGAACAAAACTACAACTAAACTTGCTCCATACAAGTCAACCATTACTGCAGTGTCAGAACTTATTTAACGAGCCCATCTCTATCCCTTGCTGCATATCTGAGACACAAATGGTTATCATGTGCTACTACAGGATCATCCAGCACAGAACCCAACATGAGGAATGGTCTAAACTGCCCCATCAGAGGATCAGGAGGTGGACAGGCAGTATGAGGATGAGAATGCTGGCCGTCATAAAGTCATTTGTACACTGACCTTCAATTGAGTAAGACATACAAAATGACATTTTGAATATTCACATTCACTAATAAATTCAAGATTAAACATGTGTACATATATGGTTTTGTGTCAAAATCGCTGTGTGTGTGTGTGTGTGTGTGTGTGTGTGTGTGTGTCTGTGTGTCTGTGTGTGTCTGTGTGTGTGTCTGTGTCTGTCTTTTCCTCCCTGACTCAAACAATCATACCATTCATTCCATCGTGCTCACCATGAGACTTTCTTTCGATGTGATGAAAACCAGGGGATGTTTAACTAAGTTCTTTGTGTATACATCACAACAGCAGACATCATGTCTCTGTGCAGTCTCCTTTAATTACACAAGAACATTTTCTAAGAAATATCATAATATCAGTATACATAGCATAAGATAGATAACAAGAACAATTTTGTAACATCAATATAAAGGTTGCCATGGTTCCTGAAACAGGACACATGTCCCTGGTCAAGTTCCCAAAAAGAGGTTTACATTAAATCATATGTACAATATAATTTATACATGCAATCAGCAAAACAATGTTCATTGAGCTACACAAATACCCACCCACACTTAATCATGTTTTTTCTTTTTACACAGAGAGTAATGATGAATGAGTATGTTGATCAAACTGGATGCACCAGAAAAGAGCCAGTAAAACAAACATGTTTCACTAAACACAAATTGCAAAGGGTTCAAGATAATTTTCAAAAAGCCCTTAATATATATAAGGAAATACAACTTTGTTGACAAACAGACTCTCAGTGTCCTCCATTAATCAATCATCTAATCGGAGGCAGCTGAACCGATTGTCCACCTCACATGCTGCTTGCACCATCTCTGGCAGATCATTGTCCGAGTTGTCAGAACACACATCTGACTTTGCATATTCAGCCTTCTTCTTCTTGTCACCCTTTTTCTTAGCCTTCTTCTTTGAGTTTTTCTTCCCTGTTCCGGTTTCCTGAAAACAATCTTGACTAATGTGTTCAGAAAATAGTGATTCCATCTGAGCAAAGACAGCTGACATCGGTGACTTGGGCACAAGAATTTCATAAATATAGGCAAGAGGTTTAGACCTTGACCTAAGTTCTTTTGTGAAGTTGTAGAGGAAGACTCCACTGAAGAATTGGTGAGGTTGGGGATGTTCCAGGGGCCTCTGCAGCAGCTGGTTGAGATGGAGACAGTCAAAGAGGCAGGCCTGCAGTTGAGAAGTACCATGAGTGATGGAAGCATCCACTGGGTTTGCATGTGTTACAGCAGCAAACTTGGCATGGTGTTTGTCAACCTTCTGCAAAAACTGTGTCAGTTGTGACTCTGTAGCCTTCTCACAGGCTGATTTTACACATATCTGTGAGGAAGTGGACTCTTCTTCATGGCAGGGGTGTTTGGATTGTGTATAATAATCACCTAGACAAGTTGATGATGAATTTGAGACATTATCCCTTGAAACCTTGTCTGTCTCCTGTTTGTAATGTCTAGAATCCTGTTTAAGTTGACGAATCCTTAACTTTGACTGTAGGAGTATAACACAGACAAGTATAGCATGATAATGATGCCTCGTGACTTTAGGTCGAGACTGATTGATCCAGAACACAATCACACAAGCAAGCAGCTGCAGTGAAGGCGACCACAATTCCAGGAAGGACTTTGGAACAGAAAGAGCCTCAAGCATCAGATCCACACGCTGCCCAGCAGAAATATCTACAAGTTCACACAGTCCTGGAAGTTGGCCAAAACTAGGTAAAGAGCAGATAGCCTCCAGAAGGGTCTTCTTAAGGTTCTTCCTTTCATCTCGTGTGTACTCTAAGACATGTGTAGCCATGCTTGCAACAGACTGGTTGTCTGAGTGAGCAGAGGAATAGTCCTTCAGCAGAATGCCATATGCCACCTGTCTAATCCTTTCAGATGTAGAGTACGCAGAAGCTACATCTAACTTTTCCACTTGAGTCAGCAGAAAATTCCGATGAAGGGCCACTGTGTTGAGACAAAATGAATGAATAGCACCTTGTCGATGGGCACTGATGAACCAGGATGGAAACTGGCTGCCATTGTAAGTCTTTATCTCATCAGTCCTCTGATGCAAGGCAGCATCAGTGTCACTATCAAAGAAATCACTCAAACTAAAAGACTCCTCCAAGTCAGTATAGGTTCGGATACATCTGTGCATGAGAAGTCTTGCACTTTCTCTTGATTCATTTGGTACATATGTGAGGATCTTCTCCACCGCATCCTCCCACGACTTGAAGTCCTCACACCAATCCAAAATGGCTACCAGCCTACGATGTTTCTGTGGCAGAGATTTATAACAGGCAGATTTCAGGGAGGAGAAAAAGTTTTCAAATAATGATGACTCAATGAAGTCATTTCCTAGAAGGACTGCAACAACAGGTAAGAAACCTTTATCAAACCCTGGGAATTCTTTAGCAAAATTGTCAATGTGATACAACTGGACAGATAAGCAGTAGAAAGTTTTACCTGACTCTGGGTCTGTTGGTGAGACTAATCGAAAGTCTACATAGTCAAACAGTATGAAACCACCTTTGAGGTCAAACACACAAAAATCACTATCATTGCTCATAACAGGGCACTGCCAGTGGTTGGCTAGCTTGACAATCTGAGTATCAGCCTCAAAGTCACACACTACATAGGGGACACCCATGTCATCCAACACAGTCTTGAATGTCTCGTAAGCCAATATTGGCATTATCTTCCCTCTACCTCCATGAGAAATAATTCCTGCGAGATGAATCCTGTTTTTGGCTCGAGAGAGTGTTGTTTTTAACTTTTTCCCATCTGTTTCATATCCTCCATCAAAAACAACAAATGGTTTAATGTCACATTCCTCAAATAATTGAAATATATCTGTAACCTTCTTATAGAAAACATCATAGTCTCCTCCATAGCAGTGTTTGACGTGTAAATACTGGTACAAGAAATGGTAGAAGTTGTTTCCATCTATCACAACTCTTGTGCTGTGCAGATTGTAATCCTGGAGGAGTCGAGTGTTGTTGCCATCTACGAACGTTGTGAAACCTCGGATGCCCATCACTGATTGGAAACTGATGTTGCTGAAATTACAGAACAGGACTTTCCTCAATATCAAACAGACCAATTCCTTACAAAATAACAGAATGTTGAAGGTATTTAGTGTACAATAAACACCAGTTCCAAACTGACAGTGCAGGGATGACATGTCACCTTCTACAGTAATAACATTTATCAAGTTTTCAATAATACTGTTGGTCTCTGCGTAACATTCAGAAACTGGTCCAAATCATTACCTGTTATCATGGCACCTGATCACCTACCCACCATTCATTACAACTGGAGAAGTAGTTTATTGTATATTAGGCCTCCAGTCAAAATACAGAGTAATCAAAATATACAGTAACTTTTGATGTCACTTACAGTACTACATATCAATTTGGATGTATAAAATTTTTAAATATATTATTCCTTATCACTGTTGCATGCTTTAAATACAATGACAGATATAAAGTACTGACAACAAGAAAATGTTGCAACTGTATGGAAATCTAAGGATATGATTGTGTGAAGTCCATGTTATCTTACCTCTATTGTCTAAGTGTAGTCAGCTATTGGTCAGCTATTGGTCAGCTTTTTTAGACAGACATTCTTATATATCTAAAACATTTAACCAGATTATGTGGCATTTAATGTAAATAATAATAGTAGATGTTCAACACATTAATAAATCATAGAATTCAGAGTTGAGGGTCCTGTCTTAAGGTATGTTTTACGTGCTATAAGACAGATTATTTTCTGAACGATTGTATCTTTAGAATCCCCTTACCTCTTAACCAGAATGCAAAACTGGCTGCATTTGAGAATTGTAAGGCTTAAAAATGACACTTGGGAGAGCATTTTCAAGTTTAGAAGACAAATTTTACGTGAATTTCTTGAACTTCATTGTGTGAGAAAATACCAAACCAAGATATGCTTAGAAATTAAACACACTCATAGACCTTCCTTGAAAACTTCATTTTTCATGTGTAGATGTCGGTCCATCCCTTCAAAATACAAAAATCAATGGATTGGAATGGCTGGGGCCACAGGCCATTAGAATAAAAAATGGCCCATTAAATTTTGAAGTTTACTGTTGATACAAGGGCAGTGGTCCATTATAAATTCAGAAAATTGCTTATAATTAAGATAATGACCCACAGTCTATCCCACTATCCCAATCCCTGTAAAATCGTAACTTTTTCCCAACTATCTGGTAAAGTACACTTGGAAAATGAGTGAGTTTAGTTTTACACCACACTCAGCAATATTCCAGCTATATGGTGACAGACTGTAAACAATCGAGTCTTGGCCAGATAATCCAATGATCAACAGCATGAGCATCAATCTGTGCAAATGGGAACCAATGACACGTGTCAACCAAGTCAGCGAGTCTGACCCTCCGACCTTTTTACAGCAAGCATGGGTTGCTGAAGGCCCATGGAGCATGAGATGTGTATGTAAATCTGTAACAAAAGTATGAGGTGAACACAGGTGTACTGATTACTGATGGAATTACTGTTCAGTAACATTCATTGTCACATGTCAACCCAATCAAATATCAGTATCTCAAGTGGTCACAGCCTACATACTTATCAACCATACTATTTGAAGACTAAACTCCCAGACACCAGGGATCAGTTTGGGGAATTTCAACAGAAAGGAGTCCTTCCATTCCCCCATATTCTTTCTTCACCAGATTAACAGAGGTAACACTAAGTCACAGTGGTTCAACCCCATGTATGTACGTTACTTAATTTGTTATCTTTTACTTATTCTTGTGAGTCCTCTGGAAATTGTTGTTAGGTTTTGAGAATAATTCCCGTACCATCAATTTATAAAGGTTATTTGATATGTGGGAACGTGCGGAACTCTTACCCTTACCCTTACACTATGCAATAATAAAGAAACATCCTAGAATATTTTTGAAAACCCCGTTGTTCAGATTAAAAGAGATAGCAAGAGATTTTGACACATTGACCATTTGCTCCAGGGTGATCCCCGAGGTACCAAGCAATCAAACAAATGTCATTTAAATGAATTAAATGAATTCATCCAATATATTTGCGGTTAACCACTGTGACTGTGTCTGTGCCTGGTGAATTGAAGTTATCGTCGGACATACTGAAAATAGTTAATGTCTGTTGGTGGCTATCCTAAAGGTAATGACGCCATTCTAACTTGTACTGTCTTGGACATTATTTTTTTTAAAAAAAAAGAAAAGAAGAAGATTACGTACACAGAGACAAAATCTTGACAACAGTCATCCACATGTCACATCTTCAGCCTTTCAAGAAGTGCTGAGAGTTCTCTCCCTTGAAACTCTTTAAAAACATTGTCAAAGACTTGAATACTTCTTCATGTCATGAAAATCACACTTCCGAAATAGGAAGCATAACAACGCAATTATTTTATTTGTTGATTCAAACACACTATTCTTTATGATTAGATATAATATTCTGTTCGCCAAACAACTCTATTTTATTTGGTTTGAGATTTACGAAGAATTCAAAATGGCGGCAAAATTAAACAATCTCGGCCCTTTGGAGGAATCATGAAATCAGATTTATTTATTTGAATTGCGGCTTTGCGTAATCGAGATTAACAGTGGTTGGAGTCATGTATGCATGTATTGTTCCTCCTTTTATCATAGCTCCAATTTTCTAGTTTACCACAGAAATCTATATTTTTGCGTTTCCTCATATCGATCATTCATAAACGTGAATCAATGAACATGATTCATGAACGCTAGCAGAGTTCGGTCTCAACTATCCAGTTCTGTTTAATTACGTCGTGGCTAGTTTGATGTTAAGGCTCCATGAGTAAACATTGAAAATGAAAAAGGCAGCAGCGCATTCAACAGGCCTTCTTGATCATTTACTACGATCTATAACATGGAGCAACGCCTTTGTAACATCAAGCATGTGTGTCATGTTGTTATACATCCTTGATGATCATTGATGCAGACAAGTTTACATTGTTTCATACAACTTCTGGAAAGAGGCGGAAAATACTAAAACTTTGAAACATTACAGTTGTTAAATGAGACAGAATGCTTATGGAATGGATCATAATAAAATGCTATTGTTTCTATACTGAAATTAATTATAGGGTACTTAGAGTACAAGGGTGTAGCCAGTGAGTTATCCATGTGAAGGCAAAGTTTAATCGACAAGGGCGCAGTGCTGCATGCCTCTGTGCCCCACCTCTATGCATTGAAACTTCCTGCACAATCTGACATTTTGATACAGACGTTTTGCACAGATTTTTCATTCAAAACGAACAGGGTTACATAGATATTAGTAGATAACCAGTGTATGAGATAGCGTCTACCCAGCGGCCCGCTGCTTGCTAGCCACACGACGGGCCTACGCCTTTATAGCCGGCCCTGTTCGCCAATACATTTTCCAAGGGAATATATTTGACCATGTAACTTTATTTAGAAAATATTTTACAACATTGTGGTAACTAGATGATGTCTGTATAGTTCACATGATCACAGATCAACCTACCCATTTATCTAACACTACATGTCACTGGTCTAGAGAATGCTTTCAGCCAATGAATAATGTCGTTCTTTTCTGATGGCAGTGACACTAAATGAATTAACAGTGACAGCCAAGTCATGGTTTTATTAAATTTGCTTTTGCACAAGTTTAAGTTTACCTCACTACCAGTAATTCGTTAATTACTTTCTTTTAACACCATATCTTAATTTCCTATATTTAATACAGGGCTGGTTACATGTTAACAGGGCCAACCACATTTTTTAGTTATCAGCCCAGTGGGCTTCCTTTCTTTTTGAGGAGTTACATACATGACACTCTACGGATTACACATTTTCATTAAAACATAACATTAGAACGTACAAGAAGTTGTCTTCTATATGTAAAGATATACAACTGCCAGAGTATTTCTTACAGCAAAGTAATTTTGATCTTAGATTGATGATGCACATTTGAGGGTATCAGTGTTTCCAAACCATTTTTTGAAGACACTTGTAATTATGTGACTTTTTCGGACTATGGATTTGTAACAGTAACAGATTCTTCAGCAAGTTTATGGATGTTTTTCTTTTCTATGGATGTGATAGTTTGACAAAGTTTTCATCTTCACTTGAGCATTCTGCTCATGTTATACGCCTGAGTCTTCTTGATTCTTGTGATAACTAGTAGTAGGTATACAATTTTCAATACAGGTTTCCTCACATTTTTCTACAGCTTCAAAATCTGCTTGATACATTTTTGACAAATATCATATCTAAGCTTCTACTTTTTCATTTATAATGCAGCCAAGCATGCTAAGAAACTACATTCTCCAGCATTGGATGAAAAGGGGAGATAATTTTACTTCAGTGTCCTCTAAAATTATCTCCCTTTGCTCAACCAACCCTTGAACTGTTCTCGGATCTTACACACAAAAACCATGACATTCAAGCAAATGACATTCAAGGACTCTAAATGTTAACATTTTGCAGAAATCTAAACTAGCCAGTTCCCCTAACATATGCCTGATTGAGTCTGCAACTGCAATGTTATCCACAAAAATATTGGCATGTGTTTGTATTAAATTAACATATCCATGCTGACTGTTTTTCCATTGCTAGATTCTTCCAGGCAAGCATGTGGAAGTACTGTATCCTCGGCCTAGTAGCAAGACTGGTTCTTTTGATGTATGGAGAATGGCAGGACCGTACCATGGAGGTCAAATTTACAGATGTCGACTACTTTGTTTTCGATGATGCAGCATCTTTTGTTAATGAGGTAAAAGTGTATAAATTTTGCATTAAAAAACATTATGGGAAAATATAGACCCATATCACTGTATTTGGTCTCCAAATACATATGTAGACCCCCATTAACTGTATCGTGAGTACTGTTACAAGGACTGCATGATGGTCCTTCTGAGTCATTGAGATGTCATTGTTTAATTTGCTATTGATCAATTGGTAATTTTTGTATGCTGGGTCAGAGACGTCAGACTTACATTTATTGCGAAATGCAAACAGTTCACCTTCTCTTTTCAGTTTAGCTGTATCATGTATCTGAAGATATAAGAGTCAAGTCATGTGGAAGGAATAAGACGAGATGTCAAATATTTTTTATGCGTTTGAAGGTCTTCATGCTGTTGTTTCAAAAATATCTGAGATCTACACATTTTTCCAAAAGAGAATATGATCTTAACTTATCCTTTATGAGAGTGATGAGTAGCTGATTGTTAAAGTGTTTGCTCATCACACTAAAGACCTGGGTTCGCTTCCCCACCTGGGCACAGTGTGTGATGCCCATGTCTGGTGTCCCCCACCATTGCTAGAATATTGTTAAAAGCAGTGTTAGAACATACTCACTCATTCATCCCTTACTGTTTGGTTAGAGAAGATATGACAGATTCATTAACAAAAGCAAATATACTGTTCAGAAAACACATTTAGATGTCACAAGTTATCTCCTTTGAACCATACATTTATTTTTGCTCCTATTTCAGGGACAGTCCCCATATGAGCGAGCCACCTACCGCTACACACCACTGTTAGCCTTTATGCTCCTACCAAACAAATGGTTTCACAGCTTTGGGAAAATCCTTTTCATCCTATTTGATGTGATGACTGGAGCTCTGACATATTCCATCATATCCTCCAAGGGCCATGGTCACAAGACTGCAGTTGTCTGCACCTGTTTGTGGTTGTTCAACCCTCTCCCGATGGCTGTGTCTAGTCGAGGAAATGCTGAGAGTATTATGTCCTTTCTAGTACTGGCTACTGTTCAGCTGCTGGAAAACCGCCATGTTTTCATGTCTGCAGTGACCTATGCTTTAGCAGTTCACTTTAAGATCTACCCTGTCACATACGCACTGCCACTGTACTTGTTACTGGGAAAAGACTTTGAGAAGGACAAAGTTCAGAGGTTTCCAAGATCAAAATTTACTCAGCTGAAGAAAAGGATGAGAGATGATGTATTTGTGTGGAAGGAGGTGCTACTGGACTTGGTTCCCAATATCAACAGGCTGGTGTTTGCGTTAGTGGGAGGTTTTGTCCTGGGAGGACTGACGGCAGTGTTCTACATATGGTGGGTCATGGAGTCTGCTTGTGTTTAATATCTACACACTGTGTTGACAGCAATACCTTGGCTGTGTAGTGGGATCCAAACAGCAAAAGAATCAGCCAAATTTGTGTCTATGAAATCTAAAAGTCTAGAATTGTTTGGGTTTTAACATGTTGAAAGGTTCAGTGTTTTCATATTCAACTGCATCCTCGATATCTTATGTTCCGATAAGTCTCCACTATACCCTGGATGCATCTACGGCTCGGTCCGAAAATTTTATTACCTCCCATTACTGGCTCACATTCTCACAATCAGCCAATCAGCTAAGCCGCTGTTACAACTGAACTTGCCAGTGTCAATAAAGATAGCGATTGCAACTGCGAAGGTATGTTCGCAGTGCGACTCAGATTTAGAAGAAATCATACAGACACATTGATAGGTCCGAAAATTAGAAAAAATATATATGCAAGAACTCCTTCTGTCTCTTTCAGAGAACCTCTGCATGGTTTGTTTTGCCAAGTTTAATCAGTTAGATAATTTAAAAAACGAAAGTGTGTTGTGATTGGCTGACTCAACTTCCCAGTGTATACACCTCATTGGATAAAAAGTCAGCCAAGGGAGGTAATAAATTTATGGGGCTTAGCCATAGATGCATCCATGGTATAGTGGGGACGTATCGGAATGTATACCCAGGAGATATCGAGGATAATTCAACTGGGAAATTATTAGAACCAGGTTTCTGTTTTCTGTAGTATTTTGCACCCATTACACTCCTACAGATGTTGTAATATAACTTGAATAAAGAACCAAATGTAAGTGTTTACCTAGAATTTATGCAAATAATAATATGTGTAATAATTCTGATCATTCTTTTTAGCTGAAACACTTCACCATGCACTGTTTTTTCATGATGCACTGAGTTTTGTTTTTTCTGTAGGTATGGCTGGGTGTTCGTGTATGAGACCTACCTGTATCATGTGGTTCGGCAAGACACACGCCACAACTTCTCTCCATACTTTTACATGCTGTATCTGATGGGCGTGGCTCCTTCATCCATTGGGATCAAGATCCTTGCCTTCCTACCACAACTTCTCCTCATTCTTGCATTCACCTTCAAGTTTTATAAAGACCCGCCCTTCTGCTGGTTCCTCATTACATTTGCTTTTGTAGCTCTCAATAAAGTGTGTACATCACAGGTGAGAAGACTTTCACAGCTGTGTAGTACATGTTTAAATACTTTTTCAACGTATCAGTCCTTGACTTGAGTAACTGATAGAAAGATATCAATGTATCTGTGTTTTTAAATAACTTAGGAACATGTATATTTTCAAATCACAACATGCATATTTTCAAATCAGTGTTCTGTGATTGAACAGAGTGTATGATAACAAACTGGGTTTGTTGAATGTCTGTATACAGGTGTATCAAGGAAGTTTGCAACAATTTAGTTGTAACCTTAAAGAGATTTGACCATTAGTTAAGGATGTCAGTGAAGAAATAGCAGCAATAAACAAAGGATCAGTATATCAGCCTAGTGATCATGGAGTTGACTGTGTACCCTACAAACTTAGTTCCTTTCTCTAGATGGGTACTTATGTTAAGCTTCTTCTTGGTGTCCCTCATGATAACAATCACATATGTAAAAATCTGCACCCCTAAAGGTCTGGATTAGAATACTTGTCGAAAGGGGCGACTAATGGGATCGGGTGGTCTGGCTTGTGGACCTGTTTGACATAGGTCATTGGTTCACAGTTGCTCAGGTCGATGCTCATGCTGTTGATCTCTGGATTGTCTGGTCCTGACTCAATTATTTACAGACTGTGGTCATATAGGTGGAATATTGCTGAGTGCGGCATAACTGTAAAATTCACTCACTTACTCATTAAAGTCAGTATAGAAACACATACTCGCTCACTCGTACACAGATTTGATTTGATCACCTGATGACAGTTATGAAGTACTGACTATAGCCTACTGTATCTGTGGTTTCAGTACTTCCTGTGGTATATCTGTCTAGTCCCACTCATCCTCCCCTCCATCAACATTTCCGTGTCCCGAGGAGTCGTGTTGACCACTCTCTGGTTCATCGGACAGGTACTGACATCTAGTATTACCCTACCTTTCTGAAGCACCAGCATCTCATTCTGTGTTTTTTGTTATGTAGATTATATCAGATAGTATGAGGCATGCAAATTTTCCAAATGGTGTTTTGGGTGGTGGAGTAGCCTAGTGGTTAAGGTGTTCACTTGTCACACCGAGGACTCGGGTTCGATTTTCCACATGGGCACAATGTGTAAAGCCTATTTCTGGTGTCCCCTGCCAAGTATTTTTAAAAGTGATGTAAAACCAAACTCACTCTAATTGTGGTTTAAATCTTAAATGTTTAGTGTTGAATGTATTTTGACTTTGTGATGTTTTATCAGTTCTACTACACAAGTACCAAATGTGCAGTATTCATTACCCCTTCACTGAAGTATTCATATATTGATATGAACCATCTGGTATGTTAACTTTGATAATTGTGGCATTATTTTCAGGGTATTTGGCTTTTACCAGCTTACTACTTGGAGTTTGAAGGCATGAACACCTTCCTGTACATCTGGGCTGCTGGACTGGCATTCTTTGCCATCAACACCTATATCCTCTACATCGTCATCACATACTACAGGCCTGTAAACAGCCAGAGTATGAGTAAAAGCAAAGTTTCCATGAAAGTTCAGTAATTGCATCTGTTTGTACCGACACAGTCTGCTTGTCAAACACTCAGAGAGGAGGTCAAAAGCAGAAGGTATTAGTGCTACTTGATGACTTCAATCAAATGGCACCATTCTATCTGGGCACTCTGGAGTGTAGTTTGATGACTGGTTCACCAGGAACATATTTCACACAACAAAGCTGCCATTAAATGATATGGTTTAGCACCTGAGTTTCTAAAAGTCTGGTAGTGGTGACACATTGGACCAAGTAGTTGCAACGGTCACCTACTACATATGTCAGCATCTTTGTTCTTGCAACTTATCTTGTTATGGGCAGCTCTCATCGACATGATTAAAACATAACATGCTTATTGAATACAAATCGTTGTTCACTAGTATTCATGAGATTCATTAAACTGTGAATCAACACATGAAAACATGACAATATTTGCTGACACAACCTATCTTATTTTAGTATATTAGCTGATATTTTAGATAGGTGTTATTCTGTTCCAGATGTACTGGCAAACAAGAATAACTTGAGCAATGACCTGACAATTAACCCATATTAGGCTGAATAAAAAATGTGTAATGTTTCCTGGGCATCTGCATGTCACATATATTTGTGCTCATAATAATTTTTGTTGTTGTCATTTCAAAGTGAGCAAGACCTGTGCAACTACAGGTGGGATCATTTTCATCGTCATGCACTACATGTGCACTAGCTTACATCTGCCCTACATTGCCATGCACCACCTACTTCTAGTAAACACATTCTCCGCACCAGTCCAACTTATCCTTGTTTGCTAGTAGGTCTACTGGCACTCATTCCAAGTTCCATTCAAGGCATGGTAAGGTACTGGGTTTTTAGGGGATCCATGGATTTCATGTTGTACAGTAACAAGTATGTTATAGGTCTTTTAGTACTGGGTGATGTGAATGCAGGATCATTAAAACTGGAAGGGACCAACTGTGAATACACAAACTTGTATTTTTAAGTTCAGATTTTGATACTGGGGTATCAGTTTTTGATACTGGGGTCTCAGTTTTTGATGCTGGAGCCGTCAGTTTGTTATGCAGGATTTGTTAGCGACACAACTTTCATAAGGAAATATGTAGCAACACTGTCAGGCTTTTGAAATGGCTACAGTCCGTTTGACTCGTTTGTTATTTGCCCTTCGCTATGTCTGGATGTATGAAGATGCATGGCACATCTCTGTTTCCAGGTATCTTATGAAGATTTATTCACAAATACATTTTAGAGTTCGATTGAATGATTGATTGTTTTGAATTTCAATATTGTGTTATCTAAAATATGTTTTATATCATTATCTGCATTTTTATACATGAAGTTTAATGTAAATCAATTTTATGTTACAAGTATTTGTTATGTTTGTGTTTTGTGTTGTGAGTAATCACATCAAATGTCACCAACTTCCGCATTCAGCATTATTAAGTCTACACTCTTGAGTAAGAATGGAAGACATTAAATGATTGTGATCATTGACACTGGTCTTCCATTATGCATGTTAAGACTTTTTGATGCACATAGTTCTGTGTGAAGCACACACCCATGGTCCTGCCCCACTCTGAAACAGCTGTAGTGCAAATGGTGTGACAGCTCGGGCAGCTCATGAAGAAAATCCAGTGAAAACCATTATAGCATAACACTCAGAGCGTGCCTTGGGGTATTGGCCTTAGTGACATAATTATGTCCACTCTTATTCTCATTCTTATTCTTCCCTGCATGTTCTAAGAGGCCTTATGTGTCATTCTTCAAGTTATGACCAGTGAATGATATATGAGTGATGCCATATGCTGGATACACTGATTTCCAAGAAACAACCACCAAATCTGACAAGCCCATCCAAAAAGTGGGCTTCACCTTCCCAGCTTCCAGGAGACCTGGACTACCCTGTATATCATGATTTTATTATCAAACTGACCTGAAACAGGAAACAGTTGCTGTTAAAAAACATGGCTTTTCAGTTGTGGACATCAAATCAGCCTAAACTGCAAAAACCTGACTTGCACAGTCCTTGATTGTTCAAACCTCGGGTGCACACACCTCAACTGTTCAAGGCTAGACTGCACATGCCTCAACTGTTCAAGGCTAGACTGTACACGCCTCAACTGTTCAAGGCTAGACTGCTCATACTTCACCTTGAAAGTGTTTGTTTGTTCAATCATGCAATGTACATTGACATGGCCTGTTATTGAAAATATTTTCAGTCCAATTACATGACACAAATGAATGAAGACACACACAAGCTTCCTGTAAAATATGAATATATTTATTCCATAACCATGGTAAGTGGTACAAACAATCATCTATAACAGTCACATAAGGTAGAAACATTTGGGCTTTTGAGACACTGGCCACCAACAGTCTAGACATGTTTGTTAGTGTTGAACATCAATATGGAGTGTCCACTGTTGTCACCTGCTGTAGAGATCATTTATTGCATCTGCATTTTGAGGCCATCATTTCCAGATACTACAGCCCTCAGCCTCATGTTACAGTCATGCCAACACACGCTATGGCAAGCTCTATGCATAATATCAGGTGTGGTGGGGTAGTCTAGACCGTAAAGCATTTGCTCATCATGCTGAAGACCCTTGTTTGATTCCCCACATGGGTACAAAGTGTGAAGCCCATTTGTAGTGTCCCTTGACGTGATACTCCTGGAATATTGATAAAAGTGGCGTAAAACTCACCTCACTATAAATAATATCAGCGTTACTACAGCATTCTCTAAGAAAATATCCCACTTCGTGTGCACCATACTTCTGTGTAACATGCTGAAAATATCAATATGAGCATTGTTGGTGAGCTGTGTGTGAGTGAGTGAGTGAGTGAGTTCAGTTTTTCTGCCAAGCTGGTATGTCTCCAGTGTAACTCCTTTTAACTTTCCAGTTGATCTCTCATCAATCTTATGGTGTTTAGTCTTCTGTATTTTGGTAATTCTAAAATCCTAAGGTGGCCAAGTGCTTCATAATCTAATTAGTAATTAATGCAGATATTGTTTCATATAAGCGAAGCCTATGCTAAAACATGACAAATTTCTAACTGCCTTGCCCAGAAAAGCGGTGCTTGCTCACAGAGACTAAGTGAAGCTTGTTTCTTCACTCAAAGAAATACTTCCCAGTTGTTTTAATTTAGCGGAAATATGGGCAGAAGTGTTAACTAGTAAGGGTCATAATTATTACAAGCCAGTTCACTAAGTCGAGTCAGCAGATGACAAAGTGTGGGACTGACCTTCAGATTGGCCATGTCTTCCCAGCACTATCTCTTCCTGCATCTGACCCGTGAAGGTCCCGGGGTAGAACAGGCCTTCAGCAACCCATGTTTGTCATAAAAGGTCACTATGCTTGTTGTAAGAGGCGACTAACGGGATCGGGTGGTCAAACTAGCTGACTTGGTTGACACATGTCATCGGTTCCCCATTGCGCAGATCGATGCTCATGTTGTTGATCACTGGATTGTCTGGTCCAGACTCGATTATTTACAGACCGTCGCCATATAGCTGGAATATTGCTAAGTGCGACGTAAAACTAAACTCACTCACTCACTCTTCCTGCATCTCTACATCAAGTATTTGGAAACAATAGGAAATGATCCCATAGACAACAGTGTTCCCTGAATACAAGGGTCCCCCAGGATCACACAGTGATGACCATGTGAGACATATCACAGCTAGGTGCTGTTAGACAGTCAGTGTTGTATTACAGCATCACTTGCATACTTTGTGGCAATACAGCAGTGACTGGCTGAGTTCTCTCCCTGAAGCTTCCCATCTGATGATGTGGGATTGGTAAAAGGATAGGGTGCATCTCAAACATGGAATAAAAGTTTGGAACTAATTCTATAGGTCACAATAATACACGAAAACAATACATGTAGAAAAATGTTACATTATTTGTCGGAATCATAATATATATTTTGTGAACCTGTGTTGATCAAAGTAGGACATTAATGATACAGTATTTTATACAGTATTTTATAACTGACCGTACCACCAACATGATATAACCCAAGTACACAATGTATTAAACTTAAACCTTTACAGACTCGAGTCAACAGTGAACAGCTGGTCGATATTCATATCTCACTACTGATACTAGACAGTGATTGTGTTACACAACATTAACAAAATAAGACCACAACAAATCTTTGTTTACTTTTCAGAATTAATACCTCATGTCAACATATTCTGTCGCTGTGTTCAGGCACTTGTTCAGAATAGGATTGCAATTGTTCAAGTATTTATGTTAAATAGTATCTAAATAACATACAATTAACACAATATTCGTGTAAATGTCAAAACCCAATGAGTTTCATATTAGTAAATTTTAACACATTTTTCTTAAAAACTCAACAAGAAAACAAATCATGGATCAAAATTAACTGAAATTTTCAAATGTTTAAATATATTTCAGTTTCTGCGGGTAAAGTGGGTGAAACAGTACACCGCAGTGTTAGCAGAACCGCAGTATTTAGCCATCTGTATACTGTAATCCCAATATTCTGTATTTAGTACTGTCATATTATTAACCTTTCTAAACCTTTTCAAAAATGTCTAGAAATCAAATCATTTTGTCAAAATTTATGTATCTCGTTGCTGATTGGCTGCAATTTTCCCAGAAGTAAGTTCTCACTTACCAAACTGAAATAAGAGTCTTGTATTGCGCAATACATACAGTACCGTGGTAATAGCATACCTTTCACCCCTAGTGGGCAACGTTTGTTTCTCAGTACAATCAGTTACAGAATCATAAATCATCCATGACGTACGTGGCCTGCAAAAATAACTTGTGGTAATCCCAAGTGAAGCATATTTCATCTCAATCCTGTTAGTCAGTTGTTGCAGTATGTAACAGAAGATATGGATACCAGTATAACAAACATCAGTACTAGTACAGGATAAAGCAACTGTCTTATTTCCAACCCCTTCCCAGCACATCACCTAACACTGTCTCATACCATCTAACACTGCCTCACACCACCTAACCCTGTCTCACATCAAGAAGAAAAATGCATGTGTACGTTGCCTTTCTTTACTTGATGAAATACTGTATAGTACCAAACAACATACTATATGTCCATCACATCCAGTGACAGTTGAAGCTTGTATAACATTTTTCCTTTAAACTGGGATGAAAACCTATTAATATTATTTGGTCTTGAATGTACAGATTTGCTTTCTTATTCCATGCCTGTCAAGAAGCTGGGACGAGAATCTAGGGGCATAAACACACACATACAGCAGCTAGACTACAAAGATGGAAGAAAGTATGTATATGGATAAGATACAAGAAATATAACGGTAGAAACTCCTGATGTAACACATCAACATGAGATCAAAGTGTGACTATCTACATATCATACAACACTCTACAGAGAGGAAACCCTGTACACTGAGTCCTTGTCACAGATAATGTTCAGTCTGTGACCTCTGAGCTCAGCTTTTAGAATAATTATCCTCAAAACAAAGATGTTATTGCTAGTTGAGCAACTCAACTGGACACAATTTGACTGTACCTCATGTTCTAACAGAGAGGTCTGAAGAGCAAAGTTTCCAGGCCAGATGTAGGCAGGGCAACAGAGGTTTCTCGAAAGTGTTTCTAGAGGTGAAATACGTTCCACATGACAACCCTTGAAACAGTTTTAACAACGTTGATGTAGAATATATTTTCAACTAAATCATTTCTCATTATGTGTTTTCTTTTCACAAAACTAGGATACATTTGTCAGTTAAACAATCGATAGCTATGATCATTAAACCAAATACACAAAAAACACACAAGCATGGATATTGAGAACTTTACTGTTGCAACATAATGTGTCAAAACGTGGACATGAAAATATACACATAGTTCATTCTATATCTTCACAGAATGGTTGATGCTCATTCTGCACACTCCTATTTATGTACTATAACAAGTGTGGGATATTCTGGAACTCCTGTGGAAACTCAAACATCATGACAGTGTGTTACAGTGTCTTACCCTATCACATGTGCACAGACACCAAAGGACAGACAGACCAAAAAAGGCACTATGGAATATATTTACAAAACCGCATTTTCTTCAAGCATGTGAGAGAATATTATACAGCCCCACATTCTGCCACAGTAAACTACCAGTATATCACTTCACAATCTGACATCTTGTGATGTTAAACGTGATGCTACTGATCAGCTAACATAGTGTAAGCACATAGCTACGTACCTATTCAGCTCTTTCACAATGGTGTTTCTAGCACCAGTATTATGCTGACAATTCCAACAGAGATCTAAGGCTGTATAAAAATAATACATGTTTCTCGGGCACATTTTTTCAATAGTGATGAGGGCAGAGGCATGGGGGTTTTTAATTTAGTTTTTGACAAAAAAAAGTGACAAAGTAGGAAAGCATTTTTATTGTTTTTCTCTCAGAAAAACAGCTTGGCAAAGTTCAGCACATGTTAATGAGTTGTAGATTCTGTAAAACTTGTTCTTAGAGACACTCATTCTTATAGTGGACAAATGAGTGATAGGGAGTGGTCAAGTCAAGATTAATTGTTTTACATGGCAATAAGAAATTGTTATGCTAACATGATGTGCTGATGCCCAAGAAACATTTTTATTTATTTTATTATAACTTTTTTTATTTAGCCTACGCTGCACCCTCATCCATAACAAATACATGACAAACAAAGACACAGCCTGTATAAATACACTAAATTCATGGAATACTAGCATCCTGAGACCTGTCTATTATATGGTCTCTGATGTTACAATATCAACTTCCAAAATTACATGTTTCAACAATAACTAAATAAACTTCAAACACATTCCTAATATATCTCAAAATACCCCAAAAATATAACTGGGACTTGTTTCTCACTGCAGAAATTATAGCTACACTAAACAGGTGAACATAAATACATGTAAATTGTACACTGGACTGATCTCACAATGTAATAAGAATTATAACTTGAGTTTCTAATTATTACATACAAACTTAGTTCACATAATTCAATATATTATTTTCATTACTATCCAATTAGCGGCAAGTTTTTCCATTGCATAAGTTATAAATAAAGGAAAGCTTGTTAGTTATTCCCTGTGAATTTGTTTAGATTAACAGTTTGCGTTTCATGTTATATCATTTGTAAACTTGTATTGTTTGCTGTTTACTGCAGCACTCAGTCTCAGGCCTGCAAATCATGGGATTGATATCACGAGCAATGATCTTCACAACTGCGATACTACCTGATCCTATCAGTCACCTTTTATGTCAAATTGGGTGCTGAAGAACTATTCTCACCTGGATTTTTACAGAGGTTGTAAATACTGTAAACCAGGAAATTTTGGCGTCGATAATATTTTGCGATGGAACAGTTAATACCATAAATGCGACGATAACATTTTGCGAGTTGTAAGACTTTGATCTGTATACTCATTTTGCCATTTTATGTTATGAAAGCAACAACTCCGAAGCGTCACTTCACATGCGATGATTGCTTCCTGTTGTTTTGTAATACCATGCAAGCGATAGACAAGTAATGTTAACAGTGGGCCCCGATTGCTATTGTACTGGTATCTGCACAAGACTTTCAATAAGTGGTCGATA
Organism: Haliotis asinina; assembly: GCF_037392515.1. Taxonomy (NCBI): domain Eukaryota; kingdom Metazoa; phylum Mollusca; class Gastropoda; order Lepetellida; family Haliotidae; genus Haliotis; species Haliotis asinina. Next base: position 54,640,821 of record NC_090291.1, on the reverse strand, counting down.
ATATTGTAGTAGGGGCATTCATTTGTAACATGTCATTATATCCCCCAGCTGCGATCCCACTAGATTTCCCTTCACCCTTTTATATTTTCATTTTTGCGTTATCGGAAAATTAGTATTAAAAGATTTCTCAAATAATATCTATGGTCGTCTTTTCCCCAATGTCAATGGCTTTCCGCGTACATTCTGTTTGTCGTTTGAATCAGCAAGACTATTGAACATCGACATGAGAAAGCAGCTTTAAAAAATGTGACGATTTATTAATGTGACACAATAAACATCGCATTTTTCGCATTAATTTATTGCACGCAAAAATTTCCTGGTTTACAGTATGTACATGTTCAACCATCCAGAAAACATGATGTGTGCACTAACAAAGTTTCATTAAGAAGTAAAAACATGCGTCACGTTTTGTGGCGAAATTCTGTTATCTAAACAAGGGTACATCTATTTGAGCAGCGTTGAATGCTGTATTACATCTGTTAAGAGACAACCTCTGTTGGGGGCCATGTTTATGAGGGAGATGATGCTAAACTAAGGCCTGATAGGCTACAGCTAATGGTTTTTCCTCATTACAACTGACTGCCATTAGGTCTCGAACTGTCACAGAAACAATTCAGTTTGGGCCTCTGATATGAATGTGTGAGAAATTTCCAAACTCACTGATAGATTTCAGGCAACTCATACCAGGAAGTTTACAGCTACCCATCTGTTATCCTTTACCTGGATGCAAGCTGGTCTAATAGTTAACAGGGGCTCTGTCTCTTAACTGAGGTAACACTTTCCTACTGGCTTTCACCCATGAGAGAAAGAAGCTCATTCGTCAAATTCAGTCGGACACCTTTCCATTTGAAATGAGTCGGAGGATTATTTTCACCATTTTCAAACTCAAAGTCTCGACTTAATTCGATGGCAAGACTGGATTTGATGAGTCCAACACCCCCAAGTACAGGGCTTGCAGGATGGTAGACTCTCCCACTTGAAGGCAACATACATATTTTCTCTGGTTCAAAGCGCACAGTCAGTAACTCTCCAGCACCCCCATAGGAGAGTAGACACGACCCGTCTGCTTGTCTGGAAGGAAGGATCTTTGTGAAGACTATTGGCTTGTCATCACACCGGACGAAGTTCCTCTCTCGACCACATGGTGACAGATAGGGAAAATCCTCTCGGAAACGATCAGTCTCGTTCATCTTCAGGCGGGAGAAGAAAAATGCAAGGAAGGCCTTCTCTAGAAAAAAAGAGATGTAATTTTGTTGTTTGATAAAGAGCAAAGTAATCTGAATATATTTGTTGTGTACACACAAAGTTACATTAAGCTACCTCCAACTGAGCCTTGACCCTTGGGTAAACTTGACTGAAAGGCCCACATTCAGTGTTATAATAGTACCCCCAGTACTTCATGTCCAGAAAATGCACTAAATTCAGTTTTAGTATGAAATAGTAAGAGATCATCCAAACTTAGAAAATATCAGAGTTAGATCCAATAAGACAATGGTCTTAGAAAAACGTACACAAAATGTTTCTCAAAGAACTTACCTTTGAAACAGGAAGTGAAATTCTTCATTTTGGAATCATCCAGGAAAAGCTACAAAAACACAAACATCAGTATCAGTGACCAGAACAAATATAATCACACATTGTTCATTTCCATATTAACAAGAGGAATCATCTGTTGCAGAACTTCATGAGAATCTAAGTTCAGATAAGAACCCAATTCAGGATAATAGAGAAGTCTGACTTTTTATCCAGTTTCCAAGTCAATCAAAACCAACTATGTCTGACTTTTGGGATGCTTAGAGTCAATCGGTGAATCATCATCTAGAATACACAGGTAAAATACTCAGCTTGAAACAGTATGCCTGCCCCAAGTATGAGGTCGTGAGCTGTAGTCTAATCTTGGTTATGTACACAAGCAAGTGAATAATCTACTCGTTACATAAAAATTGTTGATTGTGGTAAGCAGCCTCTGTCACATACAAAGCTCAATGTCTGGTTTATTGACACCTATAAGTCTGCCTGCCTGTCTGCTAAAAAACAATATGCAATACACAGCTTCAATCATTGACAGGACGCAATTTGAACTTAACACCTTTCTGGCTATACGCCATAAACAAAATAAATTGATTTATGACTCGTGCACCCGAGTCCAGCCTCTGCCACATTATGTAATTAGGCAGGTGTGATACTTGTACACATGACATTTTTTATGTCTATGGGTTGCAAAGATCAATTTTTCTCGGATGACTGGATCTGACAGAAACTGGTGCAAACTCTTGTCAGTTTCAAGTCCTGCTTTGTACTTGGATGAATAACAGTTTCCAGCAGTTCACCATCTCTACTGAGATGATTTTTGATTGGATCGAACAGAAATTCAGAGAACATGTATGTACAAAACACAACATCTCCACATACATTCTTTATGGATAACAACTTCTTCTAGTGTTTATGATTTTGTTTGAAAACGGTATATGAATCCATACTGCAACAACGCATCAAGTACAATGAAAGAAGTTGTTATCCATAGAGAATCTCACTTTCTTGCGACTCGCCATACTTCTAAAATGCCCATCAAAGAGATCATCTTTCTAAACACACTATGAGCCCTTGGTGTATCGGCAAATGAACCAGCCAAGTAGTTGTTACACTTGAGTGCACACCCACCCGCTATGGCTGGGTTCGGTCTTCCGAGGGCTTCGTTTTGAGGAAAGTAAGCTGGCAAGTACAAAATATTGCACTTTTGAATCGCAGTTGTACCCTTATAATTTTGTTTATTTGTTTTCTTACAAGCAGCAATGTATACTATATGCCATGAACAAGTGATAATTGTGTTTTAATTATGTTTGATTTTTTGGTTGCATATGACCTTTAAATGGTGCCTCAAACAGTAGAAAACAGTAACAGCTCATTAAGAGAAGGAAATTTCAGGTAACCATACAGATGCTTAATAGAATGTCTGGTCCAGTTTCTGAACTGGAGAGCTCAAACTATTTGATATGAGACAAAATCATAATGGTCCACTATGAACAAATCTGCAGAAATATCACCTGCTGAACATGGCGGATTCAGAAAAAATGTATCACAGTCAGTATTATTGTATCTACTCATTGAAGTTTGATCATTCTTGACCTTTATGGTTATCGATACGATAAAGACCTTCGCTCAGTTTTAATTCATAGTGATAGGTAAATGTTGTGTAAATCCTTCCTTAGCCACTTACAAATCCTGATTGAGTTGATAAACATCTTGTCAATTTGGCCTACCTGTCCTTGATGATCAATAAAGTAGAAGTATTCTCTAACTTTCGGTTCAGGAGACTGCCCCTGGACATAGTGGAGGAATCTAGTTGTGGTAGGAAAATGAATGCGCGATGTTAAATTGAACAAACATCGTGAAAATTTGACAGTTGTCATGCTTTCCACTTTTGTTTACATCGGAAGTTTTCAATACGCATGTCACGCACTGTTGTTCCGGAATGATAAAAGTAAACTGAAATTCAATTGGCCTGAAAAGACCGACTGAGCCAATCGCGGACTGCCTTATAGTTTGCGTCGGCGGCGTTCTTCCATATTTCCATGTCGGAGTCATGAATGGGGATCTTACCATGTGATAAAACAATGATTCTGTGTAATAATTGACGTTTCAAATAACATCTAATGACGTCTTTTAGAAATTGAGGTTCATTTTGGAATAACAAAGTTATAAAATGTCACAAACAAAGCGGGCATGGAAGCTGCGTAAGTATTTAAACGGTCCTCTGACATGCCAAATAAGACCAGAAATAATTTCTCCTCTTAAAATCTTGACTGGCATTAAATAGTGTGCGTCTGTGTGATGTCAGAGCCAGTATTCTTATTTCTTACATATGCTAATGTGATTTACTTTCTTAATTCCAATTTGGTTAAGATAATCTGATGACAGTTAACTAGAATCTACGAATAGCACCCCCTTTTCAAACATTGATTTAACATTTGCATTCTTTCATTTTTTATCTGTGTATCAAACCTCTTGAACTAGTAATGGAGTGTAGATGTATGTTTACCAATGGTAAATCCAAACATAAAACGCCTAAAGAAAGATGAGTGGTTTATTTGTATTACTATGTCTTCAGTACCTGAACAACTGAGCTTGTTTGTCCTGATCTAAATACAGTTAGGGCAACGTTTATAGGTTTCACAAAGCAAGCTGAATTTGACGTTCTTGTGATTTCGACGATTACTTTGCTAGCGCTATATTGGGGAAGTTTGTGCGCGATCTGAGTGCACAAACAGTTTCATCGGTAAGGTGGATGTATGGTTCCTTTCTTGAGCCGTTTTATTGACAATTAAAATCCGGAAGTTAAGTTATGTAAAGTTATGTAAGTAAAGTTGTAAATCAGTTGCCAGTATAACAAAAAAATAGTGAGCGAAATGCAGCAAGAACAGTCGTCTTCTCGTGACAGGTTATGTATGAAACAAGAAGCCACGTGATCAAAACACTCTCTCGCAGTACTGAGGTAAAAGTGTGGCTCATTGTCGAAAACACATTCAAAATACCCAGATGTGGCAAGCGGCTGCTGTTTTGCCAATACGATGTCATCAACGCTATTTTTGTAGGAAACCCATGATATTGTTATGTGAAATAGATGAATATAAATTTATCATTCAAGGTTAGCAAAATCAAAACTTTACATGATATTGAAGAAAAAAATTACGTACGTTTCTGTCTTACATCGTGGAAAACCCCTAACACCGGGATACTTGACAAATGTGTGCATTCTACTTGTACAAATTTAAGAACAAGGTTTTGATAACTTATGATATTATTTCACTGTCTTTTTTTTGTTAGTAGCATGGGATAACTAGCTTATTAGGGATCTGCGTAAATTATTTATTGAAGGCGTTTTTGTGTCAGAATAATGAGAATAATGAGTTTAGTTTTACGCCACACTCAGCAGTATTCCAGCTATATGGCGACAGACTGTAAATAATCAAGTCTGAACCAGACAATCCAGTGATCAACAACATGAGCATTGATCTGCACAATGGGGAACCGATGACGTGCGTCAACCAAGTCAGCAAGGCTGACCACCTGATCCCATTAGTAGCCTCTTACGACAAGCATAGTTGCCTTTTGTGGCAAGCATGGGTTGCTGAAGGCCTACCAATATTCTACCCAGGACCTTCACAGGTCAGTTAACAGTTAGGACTGATGAACAGAAATCTACTCTTAAACAGTATCAAAGGAAAAATCATTCGAAATTAAAAAAAAATGTATGAATTAGTATTAAGTAAGGGAAAAATAAAAGTACTTGTTTAGAAACTATGTTGTTCAGAAAATGTTGAAATTCATGAGTGTTTTTCTTTTCTATTGCAACAGAAGAGTTTGTGGCTCACAGTGCCAATATCCAATGTTTGGCAATGGGTCACAAGTCTGGCAGGGTCATGGTCACTGGTGGAGAAGACCGAAAGGTCAACCTTTGGGCCCTTGGCAAACCACATTGCATCATGGTAAGTGCACCAGTTTATATATTTTAAGTTGATTGATGATTCGTGACAGACATCTTTCTCAGTGATACAGCTTAGTGTCATGACTGAGATAATATACTATTAAGTTATGCATTTGGAATGGCTGAATGTTTAACTGTATGTTGATTATCTTTATGTATGTGGAACTCTACAAGGTATACATGCTGAATATGGAGGAAGACATTTTATTTATTTTAGTTTGATTTGGATGGACCATTTTGACATTATTTCCACAGATGCCAACTACTCTGATTTTCAAATACGAAATACACTCTTTAGTTTGTCTATGGAAAACACAGATTTTTTCAAAAGTATGAATATGTTTGTAAGATTCAATTGCTTGAAAGAATAATAGTAAATAGACATTTAAATATGTACACTTGTGTTAGTAATATCTGGCTCAGTATGTCAGAAATTGCATATTCTGTTCTCTTCCTCCTCCCCTACCCCTATCAAAAGGGGCCTGAGTCCACTCTCACACACGTCCCCAACTTCCCAGTATCTCCAGGGCTCAGGAATACCTTAATACCTTAATAGTGATCAAGCCTGTATTCTACATTTGTTTTTTTAAAAGTTTTACAAGAAATCGAATTGCCAGTATTGGAGTCTTTGACTAAGAAATGCGTCAGTTTAGGTTATTGTTTCATACCTCACAATTTGCTAAGTGAAAATGGATGGGCACAAGTTCTGACTATTGTTTTGACTATTGGTTCAGCTGACGCAAATGTCTTTGTATACAATATATAGAAGTAGAAATTTCAGAATTCAGGTGTTTTCATTTATTGAATTTATTGACACACAGTGACCACTTTTCTAGAAATGTTGGTGAAGTTTGATGCCACACCTACTTACAAACCTCCATTGGGTTAACATGTTTGTGTTTATCAGAGTGAGGACATCATTATGAGACATGATGTCTCGTATACAGTATTCTTTGCTGGGCTGACGATTGATATTGAAACAGCCCTTAAGCAAAGTTGTCAGGAGAATGGTATACACAGACATGGTTTATGCCCTGGATCTGTCAAGTATTATTCCATTAAACACTGCACTTCACTCCCATCTGAGTTGTATACCAACTGAAGCAGTACATTGCTGACAGCATGGTTGATTGTTTGTATGTTAATCATACAGCTCATACAGGTTTGATCACTCTTTGTTTAAACAGTGGATCATGTCTGCCCTTCATGAAAATACTTTGTAATATGACTAAATATAGCTAAAACCCTCCTCATTGTGTCATGTACACGCAATCACTGTGTCATGTACAGTCATGATGCCTGACATGTCATATGATCAGATAAAGTTCTGTTACTGCTCACTGTGGCCCAAAATAGCATTCTGAGTCACCCCATTGAACATGACTTAATATTGGTCATGCTTGTCTTACTCCAAGTTCATGATTTCATCTATTTCCAATGCTTTGATAGGTTTGTGTGATTGTCAAAGAGCTAGAACTTGACTCCTTATACTCTGTTAGCACTAGGATTGCATGGTATTACCAGTATTCCCATATACTGCAGTTGACTGGTATACTTGGTAAACAAAATACATGAAGTTTTGTGAGTATCTATATGGTTTACATTGAAATCTGCACATACTCTTGTTCACAAATAATGTTCAACTTTTTAAATGATTATTTAAACAGCATAAAACAATATACATACTATAAACTGTATATGAACAAAATACAGAATCTCTGTGTAATCAGGAATTATGTTTTGGGTCATAGTGTGCAGAAAATGTGGTCTGCATGAACAGTTAGTATTAGCCACATTCAAACACTCTGGCTCCCGTTGTATTGCAATACAATCTCAATAAAGCATCCAATATTTTGAATCTAATATTTTGCAGTATATAATGTTTATCAGTACACAGCCCTAGTTATATCAGTTCTTTGTATTGTGTTACTGTGGTTTCACCTTGTCTGTGGGGATATTGCTCGTGTTGTCAGTCATTAGTTTGTCTCAGGGCCGAAATACAGCCTGAATATTGTGGAGACTGGCTTTAAACAAGTTGAATAACAGCAGATAGTAAAGAGCAGGAATCATCCTCTCAGTGACAACATGTTAGCTTATTATCTACATCTTGTGACTTGTCAGCCATCAGCCTAGGTTCTCACAGAGCTGTGTGAAGGGTGCGGATGACTGCAGTATTTGTCCAGGGATTGCAAACTGGGTCCTGGCCGGAGACTTGACCCCAGGTCACCTTACCTCACAGGCAGATTAACAACTTCCTTGATTACCCCCCTGATGCTCCTGAACGGGGTGTTTTCACAGACTGCTTGTTAGCTAAGCTGATGGTTGTCATGTGGGCATGATCAGTTTGTGAAGTAAGCTGTTCTTCATTAGTATTGAGGGTATTTCCAGCATGCTGGAATGCTGTGCCATGCATTTCTATTGATATGTATGACACGTTTTCTTTAGGAAATTTGGATAAAAAATGATTAGATGTTTTATATCTCTTTGGTTTAAGTTATTATCAGCGCAGATTTTCATTCACAATTTTGTTTCCCCTTCTATATGACAAAATATTATACTTTGATACAATCCATTGCATGTAATATTAACAGCACAGCAGCTGTGTCTTATAATGTCTACCTCTCAAATATGACCATTAATTTGAGATGTTTTTGTTTTAGGGTTTGTTTGTATTTTTCATAAACATTTTAATTTTTGAAACATCAGTCTAAGCTGAAGCTTTATGTTGGCCAATACATAAACTATATTTGAAAGAAGTCTGCCTTTATCCTGAGCTTGCTTGAATATGGCTGTCAGTGATATCAATGTGACAGTTTGGGAGACTAAGTCAGTACAGGTTACTACTGTTAAACAGTATGTTGGTCCTCTTATACAGCAAGGAATCAAGAAACTGTCTTACAGTTGTGATCAAGTACTGCTTTTATAGTTAGAGTGAGTGACAGATAATCTCATTAATCCATCAGCTTTGATCTTGATGCCCCTTCTGGTAATACTTGCTCCTGTTTGTACAGTCAGTGATCCTCACAACCTTACATATAGACATCTGTGTATGTTCCAAGTCTGGCTGATCATAAAGAAATTGGGAATCACACTGTATATTCACACTTGACTAAGCGGGTTAGGTTTACATGTTAACTGTGTGCTTCATGTCTGGTTGTCATAGTGAACAGTATTTCCCCCTACACAGATTTATCTGTGACTCCTGTGTCTGATAAACTTGAACAAAACTTCTTGACAGTATTCATATTGGATATTTTAAAACGTTTGTATTCTTCAACATGTAGTGATAGGAAACATCCACCTTGAATTCTGGACTTAAGAATCCCTTGAGAAGCCTTGAAATATGCAGTCTGAACTTCAAAATATTTGTGGGTGGTTATGTAGCCTAGTTCATCATGTTATGGTCCCATGGGTACAATGTGAACCCCTTTTCTGGTGTACCTGCCATGTTATTTGCTGAAATATTTTTGAAACTGAAAGCAGCATTAAACTAAAAACTCACTCTCCTAAAATCATATGAAATGTAGTCAAATATGACTGGCCATGGACATGAAACACATGAATAAATGTGTTACCAGTACTGTATTTCTCGTGAAATGAATGATGTCATTGTGTATCACTTTTTTAGTCCAAGACTGGATCAGTTGTACATGACTGGAACACGTCAGCACATGGACGGACTATAGACCAATAGATGACTATACTATAGGCCACTAATAAGGAAATAAAGTAGCAATCATCCTGTATTAGTGTTGCTGACAATTAATGTTGACATCAAGAAACACAGAAACAGGCTTAAATTTTAATAGTTAGAAGTTTTTGGGAACTATTATGCAGAGCAGATTAAAACTAATGTTCAGTGTAGACAGAGATAGATGAAAATCAACAGGGTTGCAACATTGGGGAAAATCAGTTTGTATTTGTCAAGATTGATGCATTTCCATAATGGCTGTTTCCACATATGCAAGTTTCTTGGACAGGAGCATTCCAAATGTTTTGCAACTGGGCCTACATGCTCTTGACTAGTTTCAAACATTGCAATGTCCATGACATACCATAAAGTGAAGAATCCAACCTACTCAGAATTGTTTGCCAGAGGTTTAGGGGTTGTTGCGTTTTGGCATTGTCCAGGTATGTGATCTAGACATTATGAAAAAAGGGAATAATCACTTTAGGCCTAAATGAATGAATACGTGTAATATTTAATCAATTTAAAGTAATGGGAAGTAAAGGAGAGTTTCCATGTTGCAGAGTCTAACAGGACACACCACATCTGTGGAGGCGGTGAGGTTTGGGCATGAGGAGGAGATGGTGGTGGCAGGGTCCCTGTCTGGGGCACTCAAAGTGTGGGACCTTGAACAGGCAAAGAGTGAGTAAAAGGAGACAACTGCAGCTTCACTGAGATAATGTCATGTACACATACTTAGAAGTTGCTGTAGTCAGAAGTTACTTTGAAAAGCACAGGACATCAGTATTATATGTCTATTGCTATTGATACTATTTGGCACTTTATGATTGAACAAATGTACAATATATCATGTTTGTGCCCACAGTAATGCGGACACTGACTGGACACAAGTCTGGCATCTCCAGTCTGGACTTCCACCCATATGGAGACTATACCGCTTCAGGGTCCTTGGACAGCAACATCAAGGTAGGTCTCAGCATAAGCCCTGGCTATGCCTCTTGCAGTCTCTAGGTTTGGAGATGTAACCAGCACTGTACTTGAGTTACTGGGAGGGCTGTTGTTAATATTACTGATAATGATCAGACTAAGAGTCATTTCAGTATGAGTATCTTTATCTCCAGTATTGTGAGGCCATGGGCCTGTGAGTACAAAACATAAACGTAATGATAATGTCAGCATGTACAGCATATACAATCTCAATATGACAACATTGATGTTTGCATAAAACAAATATGTAGCAGACATTTAGGATCTCTTAGAAAGCACCTGTTTCTAGACACTTGTGTGTGTTATAACACATTATTACCCCAGACAGCCCAAGCTGCCTGTTAGTCACTAGCAGGTTAATATTGTGTAACAACTGAGTCGGACAGTCACCTTCCATGCTTCATGTAACGTGCAACAGGTTGAGTTCTATGGTATGCGTACTTCAGTGATAGCATATCATTGTACGTTTTAGCTTGATTATAAAAGACAATATCAGCCACTATTGTCTGGGTAGACGTCTCCATGTACATGTCATGTTGATGTTGCTTAAGTATCGCTTACTGTAGTGTTAAACAGTAACAATCATTAATATCTCAAGTCTCCTTCACCAGCATAGGGTCATCTAGCTTGATGTCCATGTCATCAGTGTCCTACGACTTGTAGGAACATCAGTTTAAGTAAGATTTGATATATTTGCTTCTTTTACAGCTATGGGATATAAGAAGAAAAGGATGTATTTACACTTACACGGTATGTATGATCTTAATACAGTCTTCAATATTTTTCAGAATGGCTATACTTGATCACCATTTGCACTAAATCTTTCAGCTGATGTAGTTGTACGGTAAAAGCTATTAGAAGCCCTCTCCATTACCCCATGTAACATAGTATATTAGAAGAAAGCCTGTTGTCATTGGTTCCTTTAATATGTTGTGACCCCAATAGTATTTGAATTTACTAAACGTCTAGCATTGTTTCAAGTTGATTGAACATAAATAGACACTTCCAAAAGTGAATTGCTGTTATCACGTTACATGTGTGTGAAATGTTGAATAGTGTAGATGACCATGCTGGGACATAAGTGTTAGGGAAAGTTACAGATGGTGTTCTATACTGTTTTTCAGGGTCACACCGACAAGGTAAACTGTCTCCGCTTTAGTCCGGACGGCAAGTGGATTGCATCAGCAGGGCAAGATGGCTTGATCAAGGTAAACTTGAATATTTGCCTGTTCTTACAATACCCAGTGCTTTTCAAATTGCTGTAGACCCATATTTGAAATTATGGTGTGCATGAGGTACACTGTATGCATACAGAGAGAGAGAGAGAGAGACTATGAACTCCGTCACACTGGACACACAGACATACACACAGACAGTGGTACTAAGTCCTGTGTGCTGTTGTAGATCTGGGACCTGACGGCCGGCAAACAGTTGATGGATCTGAAGCAACACAAGGGGCCCGTCAACACTGTAGAATTCCACCCAAATGAACTCCTTCTGGCCTCGGGCAGTGCAGACAGGTAGGCTGACAGCTTAGTGTTGTGTATCCAACAGTACTCCGTTATTGTAAATATATATGTTACATTGCTCTACTACATTTGCTGTGTGTGGTCCAGCATGTGATGGTGAAATGTGGGGACAGCATAATTCAAAATTCATACATTCCCAGGCTTTCCACCAACCAACATATTAAATACCTAATGTCCTTAAATGATTTACATATCAAAATGAATCAACTCGCTCACTTGCCCTCTTCACCACAAGCTGTGGGCAGGTTTTCAGGGAGGAAAGACATTAGTTGACACTGGTTGCATGTGTGTACTGACTGAATGTGTACTGGTGTTTCAGGACAATCAAGTTCTGGGACTTAGAATCATTCCAGGTTGTGAGCTCCACAGATCCAGAAGCTACACCCATCAAGTAAGTCTTCCATCTTAACAGCATGACAGTTACAGTGTGGAGAAAATGGGTTGTATCAACATCTAGTTTTACAGAGCACCATAAGTGTAACACAGCTTCAGCAACTGAAACTGTTTCTAGTTATTTGTGGACCCCTCCTCTGACATTGTGATCCTGTCCTCCAGGAGCCTGCTGTTCCACCCTGATGGCCTGTGTGTGTACAGTGGATGTAAGGACATGTTGAAGGCATACAGCTGGGAGCCGGCCAGGTGTTACGACTCGGTACCTATAGCCTGGGGAGATGTCGCAGAAATAACCATGGGACAAGATCAGTTGGTAGGTCCTGCTCCTGCCTCTTGCCAAGGGAGATAATCACAACAATAGTTTCAACCCTTTCAATTTCAATTTTGACTGGACTGGCGTGAGTTAAGTAATATAGGCTCTAAGTAACATAAGACCCGTGAAGGTCTGGGGTAGAATAGGCATTCAGCAACCTATGCTTGCCATGAAAGGCGACTGTGCTTGTCGTAAGAGGCAACTAACGGGATCGGGTGGTCAGGCTCGCTGACTTGGTCGACATGTCATCGATTCCCAGTTGTCCAGATTGATCCTCATGTTGTTGATCACTGGATTGTCTGGTCCAGACTCGATTATTTACAGACAGCTGCCATATAGCTGGAATATAGCTGAGTGTGGCGTAAAACTAAACTCACTTACTCACTGTAAATAACATAACATAGTGGTACCATTGCTCAAGTCTGTTATATGTTCAGTCACTTTGAGATATGAGGCAGTTCAGACTTGGTTTAAATGTATAGTTACAGGGCAAGGTAAGGTTAGTTTCCCTTTTTCAAAAATTGACCAGTGATTCTTGAACTGTGCACTGCTGAGGACTTTGTCGTCATCAACGTATGCTTGGTTTTATGTGAGAGTCAGCTACTTGGTATCAACATCACGGTATCAATCACGGGATTGTCTGGTCCAGACTCGTTTCATAGCTTCCAGATTGCTATGTGTAGCATTACTCAAGAAACTGTAGTTAAACTAAAAGTGCTTTATGGTTCAACTTCTTTTTTATACAAGGTCACAACGTTTCGAGACAGATTCTAGTCTCTTCTTCAGGTGAAGTGAGGCTTCACCTGAAGAAGAGACTAGAATCTATCTTGAAACGTTGTGACCTTGTATAATAAAGAAGTTGAATTATAAAGCACTTTTAGTTCGATTCCTCCAACTTCTAAATGCCTTTGAAACAACTCAAACTGTAGTTAGGTGAGTCATGAATGATTGTGATTGTTTTGTTCTAGTCCTTGTGTGATTGTAGCTGTCATGTGATGTGGGTAAACATGGTTTAACACATTGTATTGCAGATAGGATCTTCATTTGCTCAAACCAACGTCAGCAGTTTTGTAATAGATCTAAAGGTGAGTTTGCGCTCCTATTACATTGTTGATTGTTATTTTTGCTTGATTGCTATGTTGTGTGTGAGACATATACACATTATTGTGTATTAACAAACAGTCTGAAAATAGCAGTATCACTTTAAAATACTTTGCATTAGCATTGAATTCATTGAATTCTGTCATTAGATGATAGCATCATCATCTATTGTTGTTTGCCCTGCTGTGTTAGAACTTCCAGCAAGACAATAGCTCACATAGCAATGACTGAGCACAGTAAACCTGAGATATATGAAGAAAAGTATTCTCAGACTATTGTTATTGTGATGTTAGCTATTTCAAATAAATCTCTGTGTGAGGTTATATAATTTTTGTTTTCATTATCAGAGAGTTCAACCAGTCGGTGGCTCCTCCGAGAAAGGAAGTGGTTTGTCAAGGTACGTCTGTGTTTGGTAATTAAAGAAATAGTGATGTCACAATTAAGTGTGGCATATGTGTTAAGTATTTGCGTTGCACCATGTCAGCTAGATCAACCAGATCACATACATAGATATTAAGGCTGTTAAGATTCACTTGCATATTCGGTGAATCAAACCATAGTCCTTCATGAATTCAGTTTGTTGTTCAAGGTCACCAGAACCGAATATGAATGAATATTTACAATTACATGTTTTACGTGAGCCCTTATGTCCTTCAAAGTGAGATATGAAAAAATGGACTATGTACTAGCACTGCAGTAGTGCAGGTCATGTTAGTTTGTAATGGCTGCACATGGTACTGTGGACTACAACTATCAGTCTATTACTTACCAACTTTCTGTGTTATGTCAGATCACTGGTTATTACTAGGACCAGTTAATGGTCACCGAGGGGGTTCCATATTGTGCATCAGTCACTCTAGTACAATATTGTATTCATGAATGCTTATTTGTATTCATTACCCAATATTTGCATTACATATCATATTCTCCACATAATGAATTCGCTACAGCCCTAAAAGATACAGAGGCATGAGTGTAACTATTGTTGAGGCTTAATGAACTTACTGTGGTACCATTATTTCAGTGGCCGTAAGAGTTTCATAACAGAGCGTCCACCAACAGCGTCATCAAGGAACTCCAGGTGAGATAGTTGTAGTCTGTACGCCTGCCTGCTAACCTGGACCTAAATATTCGCAGCTCTCTTAGCGCTAAAATAGTCATATGTGCCATACATTAACATTAAATTAACGACTATCTTGGTGCTAGTAGAGCTTAATCTAGGCCCTACCTCTGTCTTGCATTAACCAGGTAACACCACCCAAGTACACTACAATTTTGCATTTTGGGATCACATTGTTGGAGCTAACATTATTTCGGAAAGAAATCATCAAATGTCTCTTAAACTGATCCAGATTAGAGTATAACTGGCCTTAGTGTAACATTGGTCTCTTTGACTCAATATATGACTGATATAAATGGATCGTGGTATAAAGAACTTATGTCACTGTGTGTATAACTGATGCAGATATTCATTGAGTTAATTGTCACCCTCTTTGTGTTGGTCTTTCACTTTACACTGTCATTCATCACCAAGGCCAAGTGACACTCTTACCCAACATTTCAGTGTCCCAAAGGAAGATGCTAGTCAGAAGAATGATGACCCAGGCAGGGGCGACGGCGATGATGGCCAGTCTGCCACCGACATCCAGAACCAGGAAGACTACCGGGAACACTTCCAGTCCAACGCCAGACTTGGTGAGTAATCCACCACATGTGGGAAACTGGAGGACAGGGTGTGCAGCTCAACAGCCAGACACACACTGAGAGGGATTCAGGAGCATTCATATGTTGTGATCTGATTTGCAAATATTAAATTCCTCAGTGTAAAATACTGAATACTGTAACTGGGTAATTGTTCAGTAGGTGACTCTGTGCCCTTTTGATGGTGTTGGCCAATGCCAGTGATTTAAGGCTCTGATTTAAAGGTGTAACAATGTCTCAATATGTCACAACTCGCCCCTTTCCGTAACCTCCAATAAGAAGACAAAAAGCTATTCGGCTTTTCCCAGAATAACATGAGTTGGTCACAAATGGTTTGATGTAAGCAAGCGCTCACATCCGTTCAGGACCCATGCTCGCGGGAGGCAATCGCACAGGCGCTCGCGGTTCTAAACACACCTCTGGTTTCCTTGTTGCTGATGAGGGAGATAATCCAGTTAAAGAATCGCTCTGTCACTCTTCGCATACTAAACAGAAAGGACTGTGGATTGCGACTGTCTTTCAGGGTATTTTATGTAATGTATATTAGCACACAGTTTCAGTATGATCTGAACCCAAATGTTTATATTCCTTGTAAGCTCAGTATATGTCACTGCAACAAATATGTGGAGTGAGGAGTAAGACACAGCATACATTTTCTATGAGCAAGCCCTGTATGTTCTGACCATGTAAGCTTTCATTGTTCTGTATTGTTGTCAGTGGGGCTTGCATCACGGCAGATTATGCTTACACCTTTGAGTTTGTCTTTGATGCATTACAGATGTCCCAGATTCACTGTAGAGATTCAGTTAAAACATATTTACAATCAACACTATGTTTATATTTACACAGATAATGACTCAAAAACAAACAAGCTTTTATTTGGGAGGAGTTTTTTATTTTAAGTGTTTTATGTCCTGTCATTAAAGGAATGCATTATCATCCAAGGACTATTGGTTCTATTTTGGATGTTAACTAGAATTTCACCCATATCTTTTGACCTCATATAGATCAAGAATTATGTTAATACACTTTTATATACTTGTGCTGACATATTTCATGTCAGATGACACTTGGTTCAGATTGTCTGTTTCTTTACATTGGATTCACAAACGGTTACGATGTAGTTTTGTTGATTTTGCCTTTATCAGTAGGCACTTGTGCACTTATTTCTATTTTTCTCAATATTTCTGAAATGTCCACATAATTGTATATTTTGTATGAGAAAGATGTAGAAATCATATCATTATGAACAGTAGATTTGTTCGTTTCTTGATCTCAGAATATATACATTGTGATTTCCAGTCTCTCCAGTCAAACATAACTGGCAGTTTAGAAAGAAATCGACTGGTGAGGAATAAGTACCTCCTGCATGTACCACAGATGTGTGGGGTATTAGGAGACATTTGGTGGAGGAGTACTCACAACATATATTAAAATTGATGTCTGATAAGAAGATTTACTATTTTCAACAATCAAAATTACCACATTTAAATTTTTGGTGGAGGAAATATGCATGCAGAATAAGAATTTATAGCCCAATATCAAGACACTGAAAGTTAGAAATACATTATGGCAGAATAGATTTTGGTTACATTATGACTATGATTACATAATATCAGTCCAAGTAAACATAGTCTCAGTCTATTTCGTTACACCCCACCATTGTGTCTAACAAAACCTAGTAGAAGGTCACATCAGGAAACCTTTGAGCGACCAATGAGCGTCCAATCAAACGTGAGAAGGTTAAATAGATTTAACCAATCAGACAATGGCTACTATTTAGGGATCGGAGTGACTTTCAAAATATTCAGGTCACTAACACAGATCTCTCCACAAACACAAATCTGCATATAACACAGTTGTTTAACCTGCAGTATATATGCTTTGGGGTTTCTTTTGACATGGTTACCATTAACTAATATTTCTGCAAGATAACATCCTTTCATATTGCCAAAACACTATTTTCAGCGACTGTTTACTCACCGTTGTCACGGTTGTACGTACGCCATGCATCACCCGGAATCGAGCATACGCTAAATAGTATTCGGAATTGTTTAGCATATTTCTTTTTGAGATAAAAAGTTAAAAAGGTATGTGCGAATGTGCACTTTTCGCGATTTGGTAAGCTGTGTTCTGATTGGTCAATTTCAAAGGTTACCTGATGCGACCTCCTACAAGGTTTTGTTAGTAGTGGAGTGTAACGAAAAGTACTGAGGATAAGTTTACTTTGACTGACATAATATTCACCTAGAAATTAAATTGTTTTCACAGAACCTCAGTTCAAACTTACTTGGCAGTTAGCCAAGAAATCTCCTGGTGAGCTATTGCATAACATGTATATCAGGATATATGATGATAAATATATTATACCATCACTGTACCATGCATATACCAGCTTACACCATGTATAGTCTGCCAGTGGTGGTGGTGGTGATGTAACCAACAAACGGCTTCACAAACCCCAAGCTGCAGTGGAGTTACTGCATCATGTAGCCAGTTGTCATGTATGAAAAAATATAACCTTAACATAGAGTTAACAGTATATGGAAACCTCCTCTATATTGGTAATTACAGTATTTATGTGGTGATGGTAAGTAGCCCGGTGGGTCAAGCGTTCAGTCACAGACCTGAGACCAGGTTTCATCCATAACGAAATGCCTGACCAAAATATGAGAATTACGTTAGAAGTCACAATGCTAATGCTGCTGGTGCAATTCTACTAGACCTCGCCTGACTTGCTGAAAGCTGAGAGTCCTCACACTGTAGACAATTTCACCGCAGTTTCTGTCAATTTTTGTTGGCGAGTAATAAACAGAATACTAAACTCGCTTCCGTGAAAAACCATTTTTATTGGACTCGTTAAAGATTTAGTATCAAACGAGCTTTTGCTCATTTGGTACCAAATCATTACTTTGTTTAATAAGAATGGTATTACAGAAGGTCATTTAGTATCCTCTATATGTCACATTTTCTCATAATACACCAGGAGTCAAATCCAAACATTTTTGAAAGCTCAATTTTGTTTTCAAATGCTGTTATTACAATAATCCTAGTAATGGAGGCCACTTCAACCAACAAAATAGCTCTGTGTAGTGGACACGGATTGTGTCCGTTACCACACATAAATTTGTAATCTCAGATTGTTGATTTGTCTGATGGGTTTGACATGTGATCAATGTCTGAGACACCATCTCTTCAGTATTTCTTGTGGATGGTGGGGTAGCCTAGTGGTAGCAGCGCTCAATCATCATTCCAAGGACCCAGTTTGTATCTCTTGGGTACAATGTGTCAAGCCAATTTCTGGTGTCCTCACTGTGATACTGTTGAAATATCGCTAAAAGAGACATAAAAGTAAACTCACTCACTCAATCACTCACTCAGGATTTCTTTCCACATCAAGCTAACATAATACAACATTACTAGAATGCTTAAATCACTCACTCACTCACTCTTGACTGCAACTGGTGCTTCTGCTCCAGATACTGTGACTCTTGGTTTTGTCATTGGTGTTGGTAGACCCAATGTAATATTGAATTCTGAAAAACCTCCTTTTTTCCTTTGTCACTAGTTCACACACTCACAGCTTCACCCCATTACCTAAATAACAGTTACATGTGTACCTACTGTATGTTGTATGTGAAGATGTTTCAAGACAATATCAGTGATAGGATGTCATGTCAGAAACTATTGTTCAAGTAGCCATGGTGACATGAACTCCTAGGTGTTCAGAGGATTTAAGAATGTTAGACTGCAGTGTGAGAGTAAGTCATGGTTGTCTTATCACTATGCATAGCAAGAATTTACTGGATTAGTCTAAGAACTCAAAACAAGTAACAAAATGCTGAAGTTTTTCTTCTATGAATGTACTCATTGAGTCTTATCTGGTTCATGTTGCAACACTGCCATCCATCTGTGGATGTTCTTATCTTGGATCAGGAAAATGAAATTCCTATGCTATGAAATGAAACGTTGCCAGAACAGATTAAACTTCTCAGCTGTAGGATTAAACATGCTCAGAGGTCATTAGATTAAACTTGATAATGTTCCCCAGCTGAAATATGTCTACAGGCGCTCGTAGAACTTGATGCATTTGGCTGTATTTGGTATTTAGGCTAAACCAGTTTTTGACTGATCTGCCGGTTGTATTTTATTCTTCAAGAATAAGAAAAAAAATGAAAAATTTATTTTTCCTGCTCAAAAAATAAACTTCTAATGTTTTATTGGCCAGAAATGAAATATTTACTTGAAAATTTATTTTAGATTGATTTTTTTGCCCATTATACATGTCACAAAACTAAAATGTTTTTAGAATTCAAAAGGAATATTACTTTAAATGGTGATTTTTGAAAAACAATTGTTTTCTTCTCACTCTAAATTTTCTGAGGACAAAAATCTGTAGAACAAGAAATAAAATTGGTCTGGCTTTATTCAGTGCTGCAGAAACTAATTTGCATGAGGACCGAATAATGAACTGGGATTCATTCGCATGCCAGTGGTTGTACTCCATGTTTTGGCATATGTTTGAATTTGTACATGATGCAATATTTGCCTTCCTGTAAGTCTCTCACATGTTTCACAAATCACTGAAACCAGATACTGTTGGTGACTGGGTTGATGATCATGGTATAGCTGTATTGCAACCTGCTCTATAAAACAACATTCAGTTACTGCCACACATCACAGATTTTGTTAACCGATGACTGCATCACATTGAGCGGGTTAACACATTACTTTGAGCTATGCAATGGAGCTATCTGTACACCATGTGTAGCTGCTATGTATGATAGTCGTCATCTGTGTTGCATGTGTCAACAGATGGGTGGCTCTGAAAGGGTTTTCCTAACTGCATGCCACATATGACAATAAAAATGCAAGACCTTGTCTGTTATTAAGCCATCAGTGTGGATAATGCATGAAAGTATTCAGATTGTCAGCATGGCGTCATGGTTGTGTACAGATATGTATTTATTTAGCACTTCAATGTGGCAGTGTTTTACAGTAGCATGTGTTTGTTGTCTTACATCATACTGAGTCAAAATATCATAACTAAACATGCACTGTTCAAAAGAAGTTAAAGAATTGAATGATGTAAATTATAACTCAAGTTATTCTGTTGTGTCATGTAGAATTGTGTTCCGTAACTTCTTTGGAGCAGTACATGTGAGACTCCCAGGGATTTATCTTAAGAGCTCAGAGGCTGATATTTGTCCCTTTGTCTCAAGCAAATGTCAGAAATGTTCCCAAATGGAAATTATATTTACCAGTTCCTTTTATTATGGTAATAATTAATGTTCTATTAGTCTTTTATTGACTAACAATGAAACCACCAAGTACAAAGAACCTAGAATACTTCATCATAATGCCATCTTACAAAGTCATGCTTAAGAGCCTCAGACAGATGAACTAGCCAATAAATTCAGACTCTTTGACAAGTCTCTGAGCCTGTCTTGAAAGAGGTGAGTTTTTAACGAAATGATCATACAAAGATTGAATGTTTCTTAGATATGAGAGTGGCCCCTTTAGGTATATAGTTGTGTTTGTCAATTGATCTTTGAGTATTTGTGTTTGCCCTGTGTTTGTATTATGCAAGACTAACCTGTATTAGTATGTAGACTGTGTTTCTAGCTGCATGCTCTATTTATTTCAGCTTTCTCTCCGCCCAAAAGAATGGAGCCTTTCCAGCCCCCACCTGACGACTGTAAGTGCATGCTTTGAGTTACTTGGGATTCATTCTCCATTATCCAGCGTAGCAACATTCCAATACTGGCATAGAACATATAGGAAGGCTTTGTTTGCACACAACTGTAGTGTATCTAGATGAAAGGGATGGAATTGTTTGTTGCAATGGAATGGGCATAGAAACACTGGGTAATGAGGGTAACCCAAGGTAGTGAAGATAGTGATGTGACTGGTTACTTCTGTCAATGTGAGGGATGTCTTCAGGTGTTGGAAAATATACATTTTTAACTTACCTTACCATAGGTCTTATGCATATTACCTCAAGCTTCACTAGAAGAGATCAGACAGTCGTTGATTCGCCATTCCCTAGATGGCTACCTCATGTAATCTACGAATGTAGTCACGGAAGTGACGTGATCTCCCCACTCGCGCAAGCGCGAACAATCCAAAAATCACTTTTACTTCCAGCGTTCGTCTGTTTGGACGTTTTTTGGTTCGCTTAGTTTACCTACTTTGTGGTTCAATAAAGTTGTTCCTCACGGGTAGGTATGGTTTGTATCCCTTAGGTGTGCGTGTTAAGGTAAGTAATCATTTAACTGCACTTACTTTGCTACCTCATGTTGTTTTTTTCTCTCACTTCGGGGTGGGTTCGCCCGCGTCATGTGTGAGTGAGGCATGGCGTCCGTGGGGGTATTATATCTTGCTGGTTTTTCTTCCTCCATGTGGTTTCCATGTCGATTAGTATTTTTGCCCATGTTTCACTGCATTTATACGTTTTTTCGTGCCACGTTGCGATGTAGGTAGCCTTTCTGGTTGTTTGCCCTTCGCTGTCACGAGCTTACGGGCATGCCTACTTTATAGTGGGGGGTGCGTTGGTGCTGCATTTCTGGTGTAGGGGTGTTTTTTTCTACCTCCTAGCGTTGGTTTCCACGCATTGTTATGTCTTGTTTTGTTACAGTTAACTGTGTATGTCTCGCCAGTTTTACACTATCTGCTAGGGGCAGAAATCGGCGAAAGTTCCTCACCCTTGGTGCCCGGATTGTGCGTCTCTAGCCTGCTCTTTTGACGGACGCTGCCAGTACTGCGAGGCGTTATTGGTGGCGGATTTCAAGACTTTATTGCGGCTAAGAGGAAGCTGTTTGCACAGCAGTAGAGAAGGATGTCGTCTCCAGCGTCGTCGTTGGGATCTCTGCCGGACGACCCTGACTTACAACCGCCTTCAGCGACTGTGCCGACGCCTGGGATGGGGCGTTCGTCCGGACTTCGACGAGGAGGCGACGGCGACGGTGATGGCACTTAACTACCCTTATCAGTTGTCTTCGAGTGGACTGCTGACAGTTTACCGGACTGCCCTTCGCCTTCGGTTGATTCCAGCAACCTTGCAGCAATTCATTTATCGCCGGAGCTACTCATCCCGCTGTTGTTAAATGCGGTCTTTGCGAAATTGTCATCTAATCCGAATTTCAAGCGTGTAAGTCCAGGAAGTCAGATTACAAGATACACAGCCTGGTTTTCGCGGACAGCGGGGCTGTCCTGGGTGAATCTCTGTAGCAGTTATTGGGCTCCTCGCAGCACTCTTACAGAGTGCAGGATTCTAAGCGGGTGGCCATGAAGACTGAACTCAAGCGGATGTTTAAGCCATTGTCTGCGCTGGCGTCAGCTACATCGGCGGCGGCGATGGACTGGTCTGAAGACAACGCCTCGAGGATCAATCACCTTACCAGGTATTCCTATGCCGGTAGGCGGGAGACTGGGTGTCCTTTGGAGGGACTGGTCGCATCCTCGAAGATCCTTACGTTACAGTTTGTCTACATAAGCCTCAAGCGGAGAAAGTTTTCTTTCACTTGCTTTACTCATTTTGTCACGAAGATTCTTCGAGACAACAACTAAGTGCCACGTCTAACTACACCTCGTGATTACAAGAGAGGACGGCATTTATCTTCGGGGAAAAATTGCCAACACATCTACCTGGAAAGCTATTGTCTACTTCAGTTTCAAGCGGCGGAACAGTTTTCGCGCGCTTTACTCATTTATACACGTGCTCGCCAAACAGCATGGTTACGGTCAAGCCTACAGGTTAGCAGGGAAACACCGTTTACAAGATTTCATGATGATCAGTTATGTGCTACACCGGTGACGTCACGTCTACATTTTGATTGGTCCCCGAGAGACAACGCCCTGCAAAGGATCCCAGGGTTGTTACATCTACTATCTGATTGGTCATCGAGGGACAACGCCCTGCGCAGAATGTGTTGTTTTATTCTAGTGTTAGCAAGTTGTTTGTAGTGACTTACAGTCATTTTACGATGGGAAGATGTCGTTTACACTCTAGACTAGCAGTCTACAGCAGCATTGGATGCCTCTAGTCGGCATAGAGATCCTCTAACAGTAGTCTGAATGCTGCCTGTCAGGAGGCGTGCAGCGATGTATGGCAGTTTCTGATCGGACAGCCAGCCAGCTTTAAATAGACTTCATTGAAATGTCAACACATTCATAATAAACAGCGTGGTCGTTCTGAAGTCAAATAATGACGCATTCTTCACGGCATACAAGCTTTTCTTGAGAGAGATGGACTTCATTATCAGGCTGTTAAGTCAGCCTGGATGACTTGAGGATCTAACTCCGCAGGATTTGAGACATCACATCGCCGTCCCAGGTTCGGGAGTCGAAGTTCAAGGCGATGTTATACACTGTACTCTGCCCGTTGTCACTGTGTCAGTGTCTACTCGATTTGCTCACTTCACCTCAGGATATGATCAGACGTAGACGTCTACTATTACGTCTATGACAGCGGTTTCTGGATCATGATTTCAAGACAGGTTTACGACATTGGACGTCTCGACACCACACCGGTGGTAGACTCGCTGGTCAATGTTTGCATAGGAACTTACATATTAGAGCCGTCATTCAACAACCATCTTTAGGTAGACACGTCTCTCCAAGGTTTGAGTGCCTATCTAGTCAAGGAGGTTGCAGCAGGATTCTGGAAGAGTAGAGTTCTATCTCTTCACATCACCCAGTTGAAGATGAAAGCGGTGATGCATGTCTATCATTGGTTGACAGCACCGAGAGACAAGCTACTGATGATCCTTACGGACAACTCTATGGTAGCCTTCTAGGTAATCAAGGGTCAAGGAGGCCTTGACTTCTACTACACTTCTTGTCGTTTCTACCCTTCGACGTGGTCGAGTCTGATCCTCCAAATAGAAGTATCTCTCATACCAGGAGCCTGCATCTTCATGGCAGATGCCTTATCTCGCCCCCTACGTATATCACCAACAGAGAATATTGTGTGTCGAGACACTTTCAAATAATCAGCTTCTAGAGTGGGACCAATTGTTGTACCATCCTCACAATCGGACACTGCACCTGGATCCGCCACAATTTCATCTTTGTGCCTGGACCATCTGTGAAAGTCTTGAGGGCCAAGGGGTACTCATCTCAAGTGGCGAAGTTAATCGCCCGGGAGCACAGGATTTCCACTCAGTGGACCTGCAGGTGTGGACGATCGATGTGATGTCCCTGTCGTGGGAAGGTCTGGACGCTTACTCGTTTCCACCATCAGCCCTTCTCTCAAAAGTGGCCACCAAGGTCAAGCAGACTCAGAACCTGCGACTGCCTTTGGTCGCGCCTTGGTGGCCAGCCAGGTCATGGTTCCCCAACCTGCATCGTCTCACCAGCAGAGAGTCGTACCAGCTTCCAGATTAGTTACGTCTGCTTCGACATCCGCACAGTCGGCAGCTTCATCTGGACCCGCTGAGATTTCATCTTCATGGTTGGGTCATCTGCAGGAGGCATTGAGAGTTAAGGGCTAGTGAGTGGCAAGCGTCCTAGCTTGTGTGCATCGTATGTCTGCTAGGTCCTTATATGAAGACAAGTGACGCTCATTTGAGAGTTTTTGTGTTCAAGACCGCAAGATCCTATGACAGCTTCTCCACAGTTTTTAGCGAACTTCCTCCTGTTCCTGCATAACTGCAAGCATCTTAGAGGCAGTACTTTGGGGACTTATCTGTCGGCTTTGAACTCCTTCTTGGCGATTAAAGCGGATAAACAGATTTCCAAGATACCACAGCTTATTGCGCTACTCAAGCCTTTCAAATTGGAGGACCAGAAAGTTAAGCTTCATCCTCCAGCTTGGGACCTCAACATCGTCCTACAACATCTTAGAGGACCTCCGTATGACCCTTTAGAGGCAGCCTCCTTCATGTATTTCGTCTAAAAGACGGTCTTCCTTCTAGCGTTGGCTACTGCGGCTAGAGTTAGTGAAATTCATGCCCTGGACGTCACACATGTTCGCTTTGAGCAGTCAAGGCATGGACAAGCCTCCTTGGGTCTCCTGTGCGATTTTGTGGCCAAGAATCAGCTTCCTTGACAGCCAGACAGGCTGTTCTCCATTCCTCCTGCATCTTCAGTCTTGGGACAACATGCCTTAGAGGAGGTGCTGCTGTGTCTCGTTCGAGCCCTCAGATGTTACATCCGGAAGTTGTCTTTTCATAGAGACGTTCCCGTTAAAGAATGTTCATCCCACTTTCGACTACCTGCAAGGGGAGGTGAACAGGAACACAGTCGACTTATGGCTTCGATGTACGATCCTGACAGCTTATGATGCCAAGCATCTACCTCATCCGGTGGCGGACAACCCACACGAGATCAGAGCGTGGGCATCTACCTTGGCCCTCCATAGTAATTGCACAGTGCCACAAACTATGGAAGGCTGCTTTTGGAAGTGGTCTACTGTCTTCGCTTCCCACTACCTGGGGGACTTGGCAGTTGAGGACATGGAGGGACTACAGTCCGTTGGTGGTTGCCCAGCAACTTACCCGGCCGTCCGCCCTTTAGGTAATAACACTGTTTCTTACCGTTGGTCTTAAGATTAACCTCACCTTCAGGGTGCGTCGGTTTTTTCTTTGGAGTTCCCTAGGGTTACTCTTTGTCCTGCTTCCAGGTTTGTCCTGTGACTGTTGACATGGGTCTCCCAGGTTCTCCTAATGCATGTGCACTGGTTGCTGAGGGATGGTCCTCTGGAGTCCACACCACCATCCATCTGTTGAAGTCATATGCATAAGACCTATGGTAAGGTAAGTTAAAAATTAATTAAAATCTAAATATTTTTGATATGTAAATACTTACCTTACCATAGGGCGGTGACTCCCTCCCAACGCTGGATGCTCCTCCCCACTCTGGACTCTTCGGACCTTCCTGTTGCCAGTAAAAGTGATTTTTGGATTGTTCGCGCTTGCGCGAGTGGGGAGATCATGTCACTTCCGTGACTACATTCGTAGATTACATGAGGTAGCCATCTAGGGAATGGCGAATCAACGACTGTCTGATTTCTTCTGGCGAAGCTTGAGGTAATATGCATAAGACCTATGGTAAGGTAAGTATTTAAATATCTAAAATATTTAGATTTTAATAATTTTGATGTGTGGATATTGGGATAATCAGGGGAAGGGGGATACAGAAAGACACCAAGATGAAAACAGGCAGGTGATCGGCCTTTTCTGTCTCTAGTGCTGAACTCCTAAACCTCTGACTATTTCTTCTGGTCACCTGTTACACAGTTCATCCAAGTGGTGAACTGTAATTTATACTTATTTGTTTAGGATTTTATTGAAAATGAGTGCAGTGCCCTTTCCTTCCGGAGCATAACTCCAAAACGCTTGAAACTTTCTCAGCAACTGCTAGTCCAGATATGTCCAATGTTCAACTGGTTCCTTAAACGATTTGGGATATTTAAACTATGTGGTAGCATTGTTACTTAACTGGAGCTATCAAATGCCAGTGAACCAAATATGGGATATAAATAGTGAACTCCACCTGTGAATTGTCCCAGACTAGGGGAATATGTCATCTCCTGGCGCTTCTAGTTTTCCAGTTGTTTGACTCCAAGAATATTGTTGCATGTTGAAGCCATGACTGATAATATATTCAATCCCCAACTAACATCCCTGGTCTCCTGCACCAGACCATTCATCAAGTACATAGATGTGGATAGTACTGGAAATAGTAACCAGGACCTTACCTTGGCTTTAACTTTTTCGCTGTAACCTACTGACCCCTACACATGGTGAACATAGGTGATGAAAGCATAACATCTGGCGATACAGGTGAAATCAGGCATTACTGAAGGATGAATGACTTTAACAGTTGTCATACAGTACTTTTGGTTACTAGGCCCTCATTTGTTGCTCCTGAACAAGCATGTAGACTTTGTCACTGAAAAATGCAAGTATTTTACCTCACTTACATCAACCTCTAGGTACAAGTATAACACTGACAGTAGGTTTCACCATTGTGTCCGACCCAGGCATGCATGACTGTCATTTCTGTTTTACGTTGGCTTGTTTCTACATAAGTTAAATGAGAAAACATGACTGAAGTGAATACTATTACAAACCATCGGGGGTGTTTGTTTTTTGTTACCAGTGGATTTAATGAAGATTTTGTTGCTAACAATATTTTGGATATTGAAAAATGGAATCAAGTTTTGAAAACCTAGAAGATTTCAGTATTTCTGAAAACAAAGTAAATGCCTTTTTGTGTGTATCAATGCCTATATGATTAGTAGAACGTGTACAAGAACCAAGCCAAGTCAAAGCCATTGAAAACTGAAAGGTGATAGTGTGTTATCTCTTGATATAATGACTGCTTGCATTGTCTCCTAGACTGAATTATTGTGATGATGTTTAGGGGGAAAAAATTCTATATGAGTTTGAAGTGTACTTGTTGAATATCTATCTAATGTACATAATGAATTGTTTGCAGTTGCTGAGCCAGAGAGAACATCTGATAGAAGATCAAATACTTCTGCTGATAGAAAGACGCACAAAGTTGTACATTCCCCACCCAGAAAAGCTGAACAAGACCCTCCCAGGAGAGTTGAAAGATCACCACCTCAAGATCCTCCTCGGAGAGTTGAGCGATCTCCCCCAAGAGACCCGCCGCAGCGGAGAATTGAGAGGTCGCCTCCTCGGGACTCCCCCCGGAGAATCGAGAGATCACCACCTCGAGATGCCCCCCGTGCAAGAGACCCTTCCCCTCCCAGGAGGAAGGAGCCCTCCCCCCCACGTCGAGAGCAAGCCACCAGGAATACCTCCCCAGCCCGTAGCAAGGGTTCTGGGATAGCTGCAGAAGACTTCCTATCTGTAAGTTGCTTTGTTGTTTGAGTGGGATGACCCTAGAACCCCATGCTGGTTGATAATCAGCTGGGATGACAGGGTTGTGTTGTGGTTTTAAGTGTTTGCTTGTTATGCTGAAGGTCTGGGTTTGATTCCCCACATGGGTTCAGTGCATGAAGTCAGTTTCTGATGTCTCGTGCTGTGATATTGCTGAAAGCTGCGTAAAACTAAATTCACTCACGCTCT
Organism: Haliotis asinina; assembly: GCF_037392515.1. NCBI lineage: Eukaryota > Metazoa > Mollusca > Gastropoda > Lepetellida > Haliotidae > Haliotis > Haliotis asinina. The sequence goes on along the minus strand of NC_090291.1, from coordinate 54,612,581 downwards.
CATTCATGCAAGTAGCCAAAGAGTCAAATATAGTTCTCCATATCCTGGACAACTTGCATATGTTCCACAGCAGAAATATAGGGTTACTTGAGCTTCGGTTTTGTCAACAAATATTCTAGCTCACTCACTGTTAGATGAGCTGGTTGGCAGACTGTGTCTTGTTGAACCAAGATGGTGTGAATTGCTGTTCACTTCATTGTCTCCCTGGTCCAGTCTTGACCTGACCCTGTAAAAATACATGAAAATATTCTCACTTACAGTCTGTTTGACAAGAAAATGTCCCCATGAATTTCTAAAAATATCAGTTCAGAAAGGTAGTTAATAAATATTATGAGGCAAGATGTTCATGAATTATCTATACCCAAACACCTTTTCATCTACTTGAAATTGTCATGCATCACTTGGGTACTTCATTTATTGATAAGGTAAAAAAGTAACTTTCTCCTTGCTCCATCTCACTGGTCAGGGATGATGCATATCTCAACCTAGGCAGTTCCTTTGTTGTGATGTATGAACTGCAAGAGACAGTAATGTACATGCTTACTGGTCAAACACTTGAAATAATTCTTGATTACGTACACATACTGTTGTGTCACGTTTCTGTGTATAAACTCCCTGATTGACGTCAGGGCCATAAATTCTGTATTTTATACATTTTGAATAGAAGCCCTTGAACTATTCTTAGCAGACCTTTGTATTTATGCACATGTATTTTGGCATGAAATACAGTGGTGAATAACGTCCTTCTCTTACAAGAAGCTTGTAGTATTTCTGATTTGAGGTTATATTAATCAGTTTTTAGATTCATTGTGTATCTAATGTCACAGAAAGCGGACTATGACAGGGGAGGTAACTCCAGCAACATGTCCGAGTCTGAGGTGCTGTCTTCAATCCAGAAGGGCCATGACGCCATGATGAAGGTCATGACAAGTCGGGGGCGGAATCTGCAGATAGTGCGTGCCATGTGGACATCAGGAAATACCAAGGTGAACATTACATATCACACGATATGACTAGCAGTCATGTTGCGGTATAAGTGTCACTTTCATGAAACAAGTATAGCACAGGACCTGATATATACCAGTGACAGTGGTCAAAATTGACACTGTTTATGATCTACAATGTATATCTTTATGCTACTGTTGAGCTGTGGTAAAAGGATCTTTTCCAAAATTGTTAGTTCTTGTGGATAGTCTGTTGCAATCAGTGAATGGTGTGACACCAAAGGATTTCTCACATGTTGCAAGAGGAGATATGTAAAAATGGGAACACTATTACAGTCCATGCTTGAACTCTGTGTATAGTATACATACTTTTTCACAGACTGCCATAGACTCCGCTCTGAGTATGAAAGATCCAGCAGTGATGATTGACATCCTCAATGTTCTCAATACCAAGACGTGAGTATCAGTGCCATCTGATCATATGTTAGTCTTAGCTCATGTCAAGTACTATGGGGCATGTAAGGTACCATGAGTCATGTAAGGTACCAGTGTCATGCAAGGTACAATGGGTTATCTTGAGGTACCATGGGGCATGTAAGGTGCCATGGGTCATGTGAGGTACCATGGGTGATCTGAGGTACCATGGGTCATGTAAGGTGCCATGGGTCATGTGAGGTACCATGGGTGATCTGAGGTACCATGGGTCATGTAAGGTGCCATGGGTGATCAGAGGTATCATGGGTCATGTAAGGTACCATGGATCATGTGAGGTACCATGGGTCTTGTAAATCATGGCTCATCAGAGGTATTGTGGGTCCTTCATAGTACCATAGGTTACATGAGGTACCATTCTTGTAAGGTACCAAGGGTTATATGATTTACCATGGGTCTTCTGACGTACCGGTGGTAGAATTGGCCTTCAGCAACCCATGCTTGCCATAAAAGGCGACTATGCTTGTCATAAGAGGTACAGGATCGTACAGGATCGAGTGGCCAGACTCGTTGACTTGGTTGACACATGTCATCGGTTTCCAATTGCCCAGATTGATCCTCATGTTGTTGATCACTGAATTGTCTGGTCCAGACTCAATCATTTACAGACAGCTGCCCTATAGCTTGAATATTGCTGAGTGCAGCATAAAACTAAACTTACTCACTCACTCATGCAAGGTATCATAGGTCATCTGAGGTACCATATCATGTGAGGTACCAAAGGTCATATGAGGTACCATGAGTCAGTGTGCAGACTTGCGTCCCTTAGTAAGTTTGTAGCCTATGTACAGGTTCAAACTCTAGTTTGCCAGTATCCTTCACCAAAAATGTCAAATTGTAAGATCAACATGACTTTGTTAGAGGTGTTCTTACACATTAAGCTGATCTTAGACGATGGAACTGATATACTGATGAAGTTGGAGTTCAGCCTCACTATGACGGGGGAGGTAACTCACTCACTCATTCATTAGACCAGATTAGTAAGAGCTTCGAGAGAGCCTATTACTATCAGGCCTTATCCTAAACTGCTTCCTGTTCAGGTCTCTATGGAACCTGGATCTCTGTTCCACGCTTCTGCCTCATCTCAAAGATATGCTCAACAGCAAATATGAAAGGTGAGTCCACCATCCTGCTCTCCTAGTGAGGCCTGTATCTAGTGTTCCCCACTGATTAAACCAAACCACATCCCCATACAGCTCGTCATGAACAAGACAAAATGTGGGTATTTTAATCAGATAATACCCCTGTGTAGAGATCTGCCCAGTCCTCCATGGGAGGTTGCATCAGATGAGCTAGCAATGTTGACCACCCTGTTTCCTCACGGGAACCATGGCCTCTCTAGCCTATCAGAAGAGGGCCTGATTTCATTGGGTTTCATTTTTGTTTTGAAAACTTTATTCTGAAATGTCTATTTTAAGAGAACGAAACTTAGGATCAAGATTAATTTCCTGTGACAGTACTTGGTGTCCTAATATCCACCATTCAGATCACTGACTTTTTTGTATCCTCTGCTGTTTGTCAAAACATACTATGTACATATACTTCTCGTCATCTGGTTGTAATCACTCTAAAGCTTGATGATGATGTAAGAATCTACATCGAAACATCGCAACATCGCAACATCGCAACATCGCTCTATGCAGTAAATAAGAAGTTGTCATCCATAAAGTTTTCATTTTTGAGTCGCCAACTTCTAGCATGCCAATCAAACATTTTCTTTGTATCCATTCAAGAATGGACATTAGGGTTGGTCATGGAGATTTAGAATGTTTTCCTGACCCCCACTGGGAAGTTGAAAGCCAAGGCGATACAAAGTTCCCCTGATGCAGTCCCAGTGTCAGCCTTGTCAGAAAATGTCTCTCTCTCAGCTGAATTTTCTGGTCAGCTGTCAACATTGCTTACATCAGTGTACATGCCAGTATTGTATCCTACTGCTTATTCATTAATGAAGGAACAGAGAACTCTTCAGCATAATCAAGTCTGCCATTTGATGCTGTCAAGGATGGGAAACCTGACTCGGATGTTTTGTTTTCAGCTATGTACTTACAACTGCTACATCTATCAAACTGATCCTGAGGAACATGGGCCCCGTGATAAAGGCCAACATGACAGCGCCCCCTAGTATAGGTGTCGACATATCTAGGGAAGAGAGGTGAGAATACATTCAAACTACGGTATGACATAAAATATGCAAACACTATTGTAAATCAGGTGCAACATCACGTTCAAGACAATCACACATCTATTTGGGCATGTGTTCATGTATTCCTGGAGAGACAAGAACTGTAAAAGCAGTATTGCTACATAAACATATGTTTACAGCACTAAAAGTATAGTAATCATGATGTTATCCTTATCTCATGTGTGGATAGTCTGGTCCAAACTTGATTACTTCATAGTTAAGAGTGAAGATTTTTATGGATATCATCTTCTTTATATGAGAACACAACATTTCGGAGTTAATGCTTACTCCTTCATCAGTGATTGAGGATGGGGTACAGAGCTATATTTATATGTGCAGATAAAACAGTAACAAAGTAACAAGTGGAATGAATTAACGAAAGCTGGAAGCCAGTATAAACAAGCACTGATAGGAAGCCGACAGTTATGATAACAATGATGGAAGCCAATGGTAATACATTACAGATGATAGGATATGTTTACATAACACATATAGGAGATAAGGACGATGTACATGATTGGGGATAAGGATGGAAGCCAATGGTGATACATTACGCATGATTGGACGATGTTTACATAACACATGATAGGGGATTAAGGATGATGTACATGATTGATGAGCACGTTTACATGAGGGTTGATGATGTACAAACACAAGTAGATTGGCTGTACATGAATACATAGATAGAACGTACACAGATAGATGAGATTAATTTATCAATAAGTCCCAGGCACTTGGTAGGTACACTCCTTGGTCACGGTTGATTGCTGGTTTCTGTCTCTGGATCTTGATGGCCTCTTGCAGTTTCCTTTGGCGCCAGTTGTTGTTGGTAGATAGTATTCTAGTGTCCTCCCATCGAATTGAATGTCCAGGATTCTTGAGAATGTGTTCAGAGATGGCCGATTTCTGGTCGAGTTTGCTGACAGAGGTCTGGTGTTCCTTCATTCTGGTGTTGATTGGTCTCAGCGTTTCTCCAATGCGCTAAGATAGGCATAAGTATGTATATATGTATGTAAGTCTCCAATGTATATGTCAGCTTCCTATCAGTGCTTGTTTATACTGGCTTCCAGCTTTCGTTAATTCATTCCACTTGTTACTTTGTTACTGTTTTATCTGCACATATAAATATAGCTCTGTACCCCATCCTCAATCACTGATGAAGGAGTAAGCATTAACTCCGAAACATTGTGTTCTCATATAAAGAAGTTGATATCCATAAAAATCTTCATTCTTATTTATTTCACTTCTAAATGCCCTTCAAAGACTTGATACTTCATGCTTGAAGATGATTTACAGATTTAACGTTTGCTTTCTGACATGAAGAATATTTTGCACACAGGCCAGCCATTCCATTTAGTGTTATCATAAGAAGGATGATTTGAATGACAGATGTAGCAACCTGAAGATAGGGTTGCATAATTAAATTTGTATGTAGTTGGAAACTTGCCAGAAGTGGTATTGGAGGCTAACATACAGGTGGTTTGGTTGGTAAGTTTCAAGTTGGACTACTGGCATCAAACACCAAGCAACAAATGTTGAACCATGACTTTATGTGTTTACAGGCACCAGAAGTGTCACACCTGCTACATGTCGCTGATGGACATCCGTCTGGTGTTGGAGAAGAGGCAGGGACTGGCTGGCAAGTTGGGCAGCACCTTCAAAGAGGTTATGCTGCTCATGGGAACCCTGGACTGATGACCTGCAATGGCACACATGTTGACCAGTGGGCTGGAAAACAAGGGAGAAAGACAATGTGTCACCACCTTGGCTAGACTGTCTGAAGATTAGCATGGCAGTGTTCCCTGCTGATCTGGACAGTTTTGTGATTCAACTAGAGCATGTCTGCCTGAACATTAATACGATTATGTCGAAGTCAGTTGTGGCGGGTAGACATGAAATACTGCAAAGATATACATTACGAATATTCTTTTTTCCTGAATTCATATAAATGTCCAGATCTGTGTGTGTGAGTTGAAACACATTTGAATAATATGAGGACATAGGAGAGACCGAATCGTCCGTGGATCCACGGCTACAAGATGTCTACAGTGTTGAGAGTTTAGCAGGGTTTAGTGGTCTATTGGTCCTTGGCACAAATATGTCCACCAAGTCATGATAGTGGTTTTGGGGTCTATGAGTTCATGGCCACAATGTGTCTCCTTTGTCAGGATCAGTGAGGCTGAAGTTTGGAAACTGACGTCCACTACGTCAGGATCAGTAGTCTGAGGTTCTGTGACCACAAGATATCTACTATGTCAGAATCAGTGGGTTATTGGTCCTTGGATCTTTGGCCACAAGATTACCTGCTATGCCAGGATCAGTGGCTCTGATGTACCTTGTGTTCTCTAATAAGCCTGGAATTTATTTATTAGATTGATTTAATGAGAGGCACTACTTCATTGTTGATTCCTGAAGTAAGAATTCAGAAGAAAAGGTCAAGAAACAGTGTATAAAACTTCACCTGGATATATGTATTGAGATATGTTACATCTGTGTGTTACTCTATGGGTGTAGACTTGAACCACTGGTGTCCAGTTTCATGTATCAGTGATGGGGGTCACCGTAAACCAGTTTGTCAGATGATTCCATACCACAACAGATGTCTAGTGTCCCTGTTGGTGTTCTGGATGACTCCAACACCAGAGACTCCAGTTCTGATGGTCTGTGACTGACTGAAGTATTGGAAGGAGACAGTTTTCTGTCCAGACAGTCACGTGTCCACATGTTGTGTGTGCCCTGACGCTTGTCGTCGTCCATTGTTCATGTGGCCCAGAATATACCCTCCTTCCAATAACCTTACACCCTTCAAAATCATTCATGGACTGAACATTACCCACATTGGAATGTCCGACTTTCCACATTGAAGGCTGTCTGGTAGCAATGGATAATTGATAAAAATGGCCAAGTTATTTTGCCTATGAAATGGGGTTCTGAAGTTATTTTCACAAGCGAGACATTATTATTTGTATAAAGGAGAAGTATGATGTGAGCAAATGATTGCAGAGGTTATGAAGTACATAACAAGTTCTGTTTTGAGTGAATCAAATAAGTGCTTAAGTGTTTCACTGTTGATGGGAATGTAGCATGTGATTATTCTTCACCTTCGTGTATATACTGATAGACTGCTTCATGAATGTTTGCTTGTGAACCCAATTAGTCTGTTAAAGGGTGAAACTACACAAATCTAGCAATACTGAACAAGAATGTACGCAGTGAAACATGGTTATAATCACTGCTATAGTACTTCAGATGTTCTAACTGGAATTTCAGAAATCTTAACTGCATCACTGTTACCATGGTGATTGCAGCATAGTGATGGAGTAAACATAGCTAAACATCAATATTATTATTTGCAATAATGAAGTTGTCAGTCACAGTTTTGTCGTGTATCGAAAATAATTCATGTCACACTTTCCTCCTTATTGGACATCAGGTAACAATATTAACTGACATGATTTTGCACCAGCTGTCACATCCAGTCCCTTACAACCATGTTTTACTGTCAACACTGAATGTGCAGAGGGCTAGAACAACCAGCTGTAAACTAGCACAACTAGTGGAGACGGCCAGCTGTATGCTATCATCACTAGTAGAGACATCCAGCTGTATGCTATCATCACTACTGGAGGCAGCTATGTGTATGCTTTCATTACTATTGGAAACAGCCATCTGTATGCTGTCATCACTAGTGGAGAGAGCCAGGTGTGTGCTATCATCACTAGTGAAGATGTCCAGCTGTATGCTATCATCACTCGTTGAGATGGCCGGGTGTAAGCTATCATCACATCACAGCCAGCAGAGACGGCCAGCTGTATGCTGTCATCACTAGTGGAGACAGCCAGCTGTATGCTGTCATCACTAGTGGAGATGACCAGCTGTATGCTATCATCACTAATGAAGATGGCCAGCTGTATGCTGTCATCACTAATGAAGACGGCCAGCTGTATGCTGTCATCACTAGTGGAGACGGCCAGCTGTATGCTGTCATCACTAGTGGAGATGGCCAGCTGTATGCTATCATCACTAATGAAGATGGCCAGCTGTCAGCTGTCATCACTATCTTAGATGGAGGTGTAGACACTTTTCCCCCAGACATCTTGTTGAACATACATTTACTATATTATTTATTGAGCAGTTTGTTCTGATGTATGATGAATCATGTAATTTGGTGAACAGTACCATGTTTATGCATACTGATACCAGTTGTTATGCAAGTTCCATAAACGTGGTTGTCAAGCAAAACCTGTCATTGTGTGTCTCAGAACAAGATCTCAGAATACACACTTATCTACTCACCATTACTCATACTTCCTGTATGTCCATGTGGAACACAAGTTAATTAGTGAAAGAAGAAAGTATTTATGGAAATATATTACAGGGGCTATAACCACATATATCGCCAGAATGTGAAGTGCCGTGGTATCCTTACTCAACCTCTTATCACTCTCAGAAAATAATCATATATATATCTTGGAACCTCCCTATATCAGTGGAGTAGCCTCATGGTTAAAGCATTTGCTCATTACACCAAAGGTTTGGGTTTTATTCCCCTCATGGGTACAATGTGTAAAGCTCGTTTCTGATGTCCCTTGTGATACTGATGGAATATTGCAAAAAATAGCATTACACCCAGATGGCTCACTCATGGTGTATGTATCATTGTACATGAGAGTCCTTCATTAATATTGCTTAATGAATAAGCATAGCAATGATATAATCTGAACTGCTTTTGATAAAGAATGACTATTGGTAGTTGATTCAAGTTAAACAATATGACTGTGTCCATCTGTAAACTTGATGCTGTGTACCACTCAAACTCAAAGGGATATTCTGTGAAGATAGAAAGTGATGAATTGCTTGGACATGTTGTCAGGCAAGTAGTGTGCCAACTAAACTACCAACTTGAGATCAAAATACACATTTCAATATTTGAGTTTTTAACCAAAAGGAATATAGGATCAAGACATCGACAATAAGGTATATTAATAAACAAAACATCCTGCATCTCAGAAGCGTTGACATGAAGGTAAAATCCATGACGTAAATAATGATAAGGTTTCCGTCTTTTAGACTTTCATTTTATGTATGTGATCATTCAGCATGTTTTTCCAGTAGGATGGCCTGGCAATTGAAAGATTGCAATAGCACTGAATTCCACACAACTCAGGCAGTGTCTGACAATGAGAGGAAAGACTATAAAGACATGAGAGAACAATGTCCAGTCTTAGTCCATTATGTCCATGAACTGAATCCTGTGTGACGCTTTATATTAACTCGCTCACTCATTGATTCATGAAGTTACAAGTCCTATGGATGTGAATTGTTGAGTGACCTATGCAAGATGTTTCCACGTTAACGGCACAAGTACTTCCCTGATACTTCTTATTTCCACTTTTATCAGCCAGTATGTATTTGGTACCACAATCATTATTGGTGCAAGTCAGATTTCAGACTGTGTCACTTATATCATTAACAAACTGGTAGTTTTCATTCATGTTATCTTGAGAGGCAGTTATGTGTGTCTTGTCGCCAGTTTGTTTCTGTGTCTTCAGTTTTGTTTCACTCTGCAGGCAGTATATATACCTCAAGACATCTGAGAAATGATTCTGTACATTTTGTGATGTGCTGATGTGAAAACACAGTCCAGTCAATATTGTGGAGAAATGTTCACCGTCATTATGGAGACATGTTCACTTTTCACACAGTTTATTCAGCATTATAAGTTAAGTGACATTTTATCACACATTTGTTGGTGTTGTTAATTGCACAAGCTGGCACCATGGTTGCCTAATAACCATTCCAGTACTTAATTTGGATGGCGTTATTTGAACACCGTAAATCATATTCATGACTATCTCATGACTTGTGTATAGAAGCTGAAGTACAACAATCTAAGACGTCTTTACTGGGATTTCATTCATGCATGACATCTACACGACAGACTTATGCAAGGATTTGCTTTGTTTTCTTTCTCTGATCTAACATTAATGGATTTATTTCTCAAATCAGACACAATTATGGTAATATAATAGTAAAGTTTCTTCAGTTGTCTTTCTTTGTTCTGTTCTGAACAGTGAAAGAAATGCAAGTTTCGAAAGAAAATGATATGTCAAGAAAGTGAGCATTCATGTCTTTTTGAAAACTTGACAGAAAAACAGTTGCATTTCTTTTTCTGTTCAGTATATTTTGCTCCATAAACTTCCTTTACTTTGTTTTTCAAATGAACACGATAGCAATGTTCTAATCACTGACGCCAAATACACAAAATAAGCTTTACTTTGCCCGATGTTTAATTTTTGTGGTTACAGCCAAAGAATTCCTACACATATTGCAGGTCAAATAATATGTCATATCACAGGATGGGCAGTAATGGTTTGATCTATGGTACCTAAGCATGTTCGTAAAATGTGTGCAAAAATTTCTTCAAAATGCTGTCTCCCTCACGGAAGACTTCTATGAAATGTATGTCCAGGACTCACTCACTCACCCTTTAGTTGATTGGTCCATTGTCAGTGCCTTCACTCAGCTGTGATAATGTCATAGACCATGTCAGTCTGTATTCCTCATCCATCAACACCCTCACACTATCACACACATTCACACTGATTCTTTTGCATGTAGGAGAGTAGTTAATATATATCTCGCTGCTGGCAAATCAAGTCAGATGTTTATCAAAGATTATTATGTTACACAGAAGTTTAAATGCATAGTTAATTCTTCTGTGAAAAGATGATGTAAATTAGGATATATTTTTCATTCTTGTTAACAAGTTATTCTGTAATATTTTGAATAAGTGTTTCAAATAATTTATGGAGTTCCTATGCTTGGTGTAAATATTGTCTTAGTGTTTGGTGTGAACGTGTGTCCACAATGCTTAGTGCTTGTAATGTCTTGTGGCTATCGCTTAATGCAGAAGACTCAAGTGTTCAAAATTCCCTGACTACAGTCTCGATGGTATGGCTGCACTCACTGGTTCTAAGAAGTTTTTTGAGACCCCTTTTTTTTTTTAACTCAGAACATTTAACTATTTGTCTTGTGACAGTGTGTAATGAAGAAGCTAGTAATAACCTGGAGGGGGCAAACAAGTTAGAAGCATGTACACATTTAACTTTTCTGTACACTGTTGATTATGTCTTGAGCTTCTGTAAGAATAAATCCATAACTGGTTATTTTCTGACTGAAGGAGAAGGGACGCCCTTCAACGTTAAAGAAGGGATCAAAATTATTCCTATGTTTGTAAAGTTCCAAAGGGCAGATGTAGACAGTTTATCTCTGGCCAGCACACCACTTCATGCTTATAAGTATATCTACGCTTGATATGTGATTGAAGAAATGAATATTTATTTTTTTCAAAAAGTTTCAGTTACTTTTTATCAAGAATAAAATTCTGAAAAGTAAAATTTTTGGAGAACCAGGTTATACTGATCAGCTTTAGGACAGGTGTCTTTCTTGAACTGATCCAAATCCTTGATTTGTGGAGCATAAACCTGGGAATGGTGAATAATGTACTTTACTACATGTATTGTAACAGAGCTGCTTCTTAACAGTTTTCATGTCACACCCCATAATCTCTGTGTTCCTGTGTGATCACAGTGAGTCAGTATGATCCTCTGTGATCCTGTGTTTGACCACCTGTGACCAAATGTGATCCATGGTGATTCTGTGCGACCACATGTGATCATCCCTGATTCTGTGTGGCTGTGTGGGATCACATGTGAGCACCTGTATCATATCACATAGTGTTGATTTCCCTGGCTGTAAGTGAAACTGACACTTAATACATTTGTGTTACCTGAAGCTTGGAACAACTTGTACAGCAATAAATTATATCACTGGATTGCATCTTTTGTGTTTAATATTAGTCAGTAGCAACTTCATCCTATTCCAACCACACAGACAGATCTACTCTAAATCTGCTACCATCCACTCACACATAGTGGACTAGTCAGTGTCAAGAAGCATGTGACTCCCTCCAGCTAGAAGTAACATGGGCCATGTCCACTCACTTGGACGTAAATACTTACCAACCAATGTAACGTGTCACTTATTGTTAAGATACTGTTGCACGTAGTCCGTAAGACTACTCAACATTACTCACTGAAACTTTCACTCACTCAGTATACCTTCATGTCTAGTGGGACAGCAGAGTGGTTAAAGGATTTGCTCATCACACCAAAGACCCGTGTTCGATTCCGCACATATCTTCAAAGTGTGAATCCCATTTTTGGTGTCCTCAGCCATGATATTGCTGGAATATTGTTTAATACGGCATAAAACCTCACTCGCTCACTCTTTCAGTACTTGTCCTCACTCCCTCAATGTTACTCACCTCTTTCACTCTGTCAATAATTATCAGCTCACTTGCACACAGGTTTTTCCTCCATGAACAATATCAGTATGGAAGTCCACAAACAAGCCTCTTAAACAAAGTGGAGAGTAGCTGACCCAGTGAAGACTTGTCAGGGGAGGTCACTCTTGGAGGTCTAATTCTCTCAACAGTTTTTTCTTGTTTTTTTTTTCTGTGATGACACTTTGGTTTACAACACAGAATTTAAGAATATTCACCATAGTTTTTAATGTTACCTCATTGAGTTTGTAGCACCATATATGTTGAAGTGGCTCGGTCATATTCTGTACTTACCCTCACTAGACAGACTACGTATCCAGTACACCATGCTTGTCACTTAATTTGTGGGCAGAGTTGGTCTTCATACACTACACTGTAATTATCTCATCATGAGTTTCATGGACACAACTGGTCTATGGTACACCTTCCCTGTATTCTCAAGGGAGTTTTTGTCAAAACTGTCCTACTGTGAGTACACCATGCTTGTTTCATGGGGTTTATGGAGCAAACTGATCTACCAGTACACTATGCTTGTCTCCTTTACAGTACACCATGACAATTGCTCCTTCTTAATATCATCAGATGAAACCTCCACTTGTTTTACATGTGACCTGTTCCAGCACATGTCGTCAACATCAGCAGTAGCAACCAAGATATGAGAGATACGTAAACCTGAAGATGATGCTGTAAAATTTCCGTTTCTTCTTATTATCCGTGGTGCATGTGTGACTCGGGGTACTGAGCTGGACTGGACTCCACAGTTCCTGTGGTCTGTATGATTTATTGTACTTCATAAGTGACAGACCTGTGAAAATCTGGAGTAGAATGGATCTTCAGCAACCTATGCTTGTCACAAAAGGCGACTATGCTGGTCGTAAGAAGTGACTAATGCTATCGGATGGTCAGACTTGATGACTTTGTGGACTCCTATCGGATCACAATTGTGCAGTTCAAGCCTGGTCCAAACTTGATTATTTACAGACCGGTGCCATGTTGCTGGAATAATGCAGATTCTGGCATAAAAATAAACTGACTCACTATAAACGACAATTGTTTCTTTGTATAATGATGTGACATTTCATTATAGATTCATACACTGTTGTCAAGCAGGATCTCTTAAAAGAACTTATACTGAAACATTGCTTCATTATACAATAAAGAAGTTGTCATTCACAAAGTATCACAACTTTCTTATTACTCAGACGAGTATTGCAGGTTCAAAGCTGAGGTCGAGGTAGGTGACATGAATGTTGATGTGGATCATTTGTCTTGATATCAACCACTTCATTATTTGGGCCAGACAGATTGTAATGGCTAGACTGCAACAGTACAACAACATCCCATCAACTCAGTTTGCTGCTGTGACTGTATCTCCATCCAGCAGATATTAATCCATTTCAGATGAACCTGTCCCCACACAAAGCTGAGTGCTGTTCCCAAATTCAGCCAATCAGTCCTACCATAATGTACTTATATTATAATCCAGTGAAAAACACAGTGATTAGCTTCCTGAAACATTTGCCTGAAAACATGTACACATATTTACAGTCATGAGTCATTCTTAATATGTACTTACTGGGGCCAGGGAGAGGCTATGCACTTTTAGCCACCATCACTGAAGACGATGGCAGATAAAAAATCTTTGACTGTTTTCCCACTCAATATGTAAACAAATCGTTGCACAATCTGAAATATATGTACTCATACTTGAAGACAAATATCTTGAAAAGTCTTGGGAACCATGTTGTCGTAAGTTCACGCTGCATGTAGTTTGCGGAACAACATAAAATGTCTGGCGGATTTGGATAGAGGGATCTGGTAGGAAAACATCCATAGCTCTGTGTAGCAACAAGTCAACAGTTGAATCATTTATAGGAAGCTGGACAAAGATAGTTGGATACAGCAGCTAAAATAATATAATATTTAGTCACACTCACTCACTCACTCAAATCCCAGTGTCGTTGATAACACGTTTATACTTCTCAATAAGGAACTTTAGTATAACAAACAAATAAATGTTTTTTCTTTCATATTTATTTTCAGTCTATATTCCATGATAAATATACCTGCATACAGTGCCCATTTCCTGCAGCTGGTTTCAGACTAGTCGCGTCACAGTAGAAGACAGGGTGCTGTGGGTATGCAAGGTCGGGGGGAAAAGGCCACCCACTCTTGTTGCTAGAAGAACCATCCCTCATCTATTTCAGGATGAACTGACCTCCCAAAGGACTATGGCACCCCCATACAGCTCTGCCAGGAGGGTGTGGCACCTTACTCCCTATTATTGTCTGGTGACCTTTGCACCCTGGCAGTGAGCGATGCCCCCTGCCTCTGCCAGGATAATGAAGAGGATTTCAATTTGTAGGATACTTATCAGTCAATGACTATAACATCAGCATTACGATGAAGTAGAAATTTAATAAAAATATGCATTAAGTGAATAATGTGCTGAGTCGACGACTTTATGCTGGATCTGTGAATTCATCACACAATATGTAACAAAATATGAAACTGTGTGAAAAATGATAGTGTTTAAAAGGGATCATTGCCACAAAAAGAAATTAAAAAGTGGTTCTTAAAATACTGACAAAAACATCACTTGCTAATTAGATGCTCCTGAACCAGTTCATGTTAAAAGCGATTTAATTTTTCTAAGACAAGGTAATGGTGACAATCTCATGTTGACAGTAAAAGCAAATTCAAACTCAGACAAAATAATCTTACAACACATGGAATGTTAGACTTGAAATGATTTAAAAACATGATTCATTCACTTTCTATATTGTCAGTGTCTTCTGACATAAGCTATGACTACAAAGTTAGCGAAAGACATTGCTAGGCTTTTCAAGTGAGGCAACTCAAACCTCAAGGGAGGCAACTCAAACCAACATAAGCAATAATACTTTGTAGTTCTACAACAATGCTTGCATTGTTTGACATTGCAGTGTCCACTGACTATCAGCACACACAATATTGCACAAGTCATACACCTGCTAAAACCATGTCTCTCCATTGTAATTGTTAACATGTTCAGTAATGTTTAATTACAATGTTACACAAATATAAAAACTAGTGATCCAATTCAAAATTCACCCCCAAAAGATATGTCTCTGTTCTACTTTTTAAACTGACCATTTAATGTTTCTATTAGTATAGTTTTCAATGATGATGCAGTATTTCACATCTCACTAAATCTTCATTCCAAGGAAGTGAAAAAATGGTTATTCAATACTTTACGTTCATCATCAATTCCTATTCTTGACACCACAGTTTAAAGCAATTACATGTATAAATCGCAAAAAAACATTAAAGCTATGTCCACTGAGCTCTGTCCAATGATTCACCTGTCATAAGTAGGAAACATGGTTTTAACAGCTGATAGAGTTAAGTAGTTCTTCATAAACAATCTAATGCACATACACAAAAATATCATGAAATGACTGAGGAAGGAATATAATGATTGCAATGAAACATACAGAACATATCAACATAATCTGAGTTTATGAAAATATATTAGAACTCATACTCTAGCGCCATATGACTGTTATCCACCTCATCAACCGGTTCACAGTCAGCATGTTAGTGATCCCCCTTTACCATTTACAGCTCTATCTGTAATCCTTAGTATTCATTACTGCATCCTACACTTTGTGCATTCCTTACACACTTTTTAATACTTTTTGTATTAACACACTACAATGATACATAATACTCCAGTAACAATCCAAGTGTAGTCCTTTGAGCATGCCCCTCAGTTGTGTGGAATTCAGCACATTACAAATACCCTTATTATATGCCATGTATTATTTTCATGAATGTAAACTGTTGAGGTTGTCCTTTGAAACACAATAATATAATGCTGATGAGAAACCTACTTGCAATCAAGCACACATGTGTCAAAGTGATCCTAGCAGTGGTACATGAAGTTTAAGATGCTGTGTATATAGAACTCGATGAACATCATCAAATCTGTGGGAGATACAAATCACAATGGAGAAGGTGATTTCAACTATTCCACTGAAACTGTTTGTGGGATATAATACATGATTAGATCTGTAGAGCAGCATGACAAGACTGACTTCAGATAAGTGACTACCATCAGGAATAATGAGCATCACGGACCTCCTGCTTCATGTAGTGTGCTGTGGAACTTTCTTAACCAAAACACTGCATGTTAGAACAAGGGTTGATGAATCTATGATAATGTAGTAATGGAGGAAAGAATAAAAAAAAAACAGATGATGAACTGAAAAACTGGACTGAATTGTGCTATTACACAGTTTAGTGACTCGTGAAAGATGGATTTTCAGAATTGGTAATTTGGAAATTGCTGTGTACAAACTCAGAACTGTCAACTGTTTCAAAGCATATTAGCCAATAGTTGTGTGAATGACTACAAATGTCTGTGAATGTATGAACAGCAAAATCCTTGTTCAGTGTTCCAAGCCACATAAACCAATAACTGTGTGGGACGACAGCAACTGTCTTGATTCACTGATATCTGTTCCAAGCCAGATCAGGCAATGACTGTGTGAATGACAGAGAGTATCTCGATTCATTGATATCTGTTCCATGCCACTCAGCCAGTGACTGTGTGAACAACAGTATGTATCTCGATTCATTGATATGTTCCAAGCCACTCAGCCAGTGACTGTGTGAATGACAGTGTCTCGATTCACTGATATCTGTTCCATGCCACTCAGCCAGTGACTGTGTGAATGACAGTGTCTCGATTCACTGATATCTGTTCCATGCCACTCAGCCAGTGACTGTGTGAATGACAGAAAGTGTCTCGATTCACTGATATCTGTTCCATGCCACTCAGCCAGTGACTGTGTGAATGACAGTAAGTGTCTAGATTCACTGATATCTGTTCCAAGCCATGAACAAGAGAACAAAGCATAACAATAACATCAACAGGAACGAGAAGAACAATAAGGCACTGATAAGTACAGAGATCATGGATACACAGAAAGAAGGGGAACTGAGACAGGACTCACATGCCACAGAGTGACATGGCCCTGACAATCTCTGCTTCATCACGTTTCAGATTGACTGACCTGACCTTCTTTCACTGAAATTATGTCTATCATATTCTGTTGACTTTTTCACATTTTTTTGTGTTGGGTTATGTTCCTAACTGTATGTTAGGTAGGTGAATGAATGCTGTTACAGTCACTGCTGTAACAGATGTACAACAGATAAAGGATGAAGGTAACAATATTTCATGTTTAAGACAATTTAGACATAGCTCCTGCATATAAAGGGCATACAAGATCCCAACAGCCCCCCAAATCACTTTGTTGAAATGACAGGAATCAATGTCAAAATGAAGTTAAAATCATTGCTTCCAAATGTCAGATAAATAATAACATACCAGTTCAGCAGCATCAGCACAAAGTAGCAGGCCCACAAGATCCACTGATTGCACATGTCCATATCATAAAATGTTATGCATGAGATAGACTAGGGACTACTGACTACATGTGTGGCACATCACAGAACGCCACACTGGACACACTGTGACATCACAAGGAATCTTGTTTTACCATTACAGCTTGTTGACTGACAAATGCTAAGCCAATACTGACAATAACACAAGGAAGGAGAACTAAAATACTAACATAAATATACTGAAATGCAAAAGAAAGGCACTTTTAAAAAAATGAAATCTCATATAGGTAAGTGTTCACATTTATGTCTTCAATTTGAAAACATGACCAAAAAAGTTGCATTTCTTTTGCTGCTCAGTATGGATCAATGAAGCACATTTAAACAAAACACTTGTGTCCTTTTTCAAACAAAACGAATCTAAAGAATCTAACAATAAAACTAAAGATATAATCCGACCTTATCTGTCACCCTGACCTTAAGCATAAAAAAGCATAAAACTGTTCAAAAGGATAATGAAAAAATATAAAAGTAATATTTCAATAAAAATATATTTCTGTAAAACTGAAAACTATAGAAATATAGCTCAAGCTATCAAAGGCTAAGAAATGCAAAACTATGTGACATTGCTTGCTTATAATGAATAATAGATTATTCCACACAATGCTTATATGATAATGCTTACCAGAGACTAGAAATCAAGTGAGCCATGAGCAATTTATCATGGCTTGCAGGTTGCACAAGTGCATGTACCCTTGCAGGAGGTGTGCAATTCTAAAATCAGATAACTACATTCGCGAGCTTTGGAATCAGACTCCAGTATATGTGCTTTACCACAAACCATTCAACTTAAAAGGTGCTATCTCATTTTCATTTGACAACAATGTTGCGCATTGTGTGAAGAATACAATCAATAATACACCCTAAAATAGCTTCTAACACAATCTGTGAAAGTCTGTCTACATATTTAACATGCATCATCAGTTGATTATCAACCAATATTCCTTGGAACAGTTTATTTTGATATTCATCAAAACTACATCAATTTGAATGATCCTTAGTAAGCTCCACAAATACACACCATGTTCAGGCCAGACCAACTTAATTACTTGTGCTATCTGGTAGACCCATCTCTCCACGGAAAAATAAAGTCTCTGAATGTAGTCTTATATCAAATTTGACAGATACATTGACTTTGTGGGTCTACAAACCCAGAAACGTTTGGTTTTATCCCCAAAATAGGAACTACATATAAGTGCATGTAAGGCACAAAGTGCAGCATTAAGTATAGCCATTAACTATGTTTTCTTTAAATGTATTTGTTCATCTTGCCTTCATGGATACAAAGGATAACAATATGTAGAAGTTATTAAATTTGTCTGGCCTGTTGAGAATCACACTACAGTGTATGGAGAGACATCACCTGTTATTCAAGTTTATTAAATCTTTCCTGTTTTCTTTCAGTATTAAAATGGAATCAGATTGATCATAATACATACTCCAAAACTGTTTTCATAAATACATCATACAAAAAACCTGTTCTAGAACCTCTACTCTTGAGTGAGATTCCGAAGATGACACAGTGAATTCACAAACTGACTATCAAATAGGGATGAGTGATTTGGTCTGACTGCTGCTTCAAACAGTATTCCAATGATATCATTATGTGTTGGCTAATGGAAGAGAAAACCTCAGAGTGATGCAGATCTCCTATCTTTACCAAACTAGTGGCACCAGCAGCACGGGAATGGTGGTGACAAACTGAACAAATCCGATCTTCAATCACATGCATGGCATGGGAAGGGACACATAACTCTGTTTTAAGAACTGCTCTGCTTGCAAAGGCTGGGTGGGCTCCTCATGCCCACTATGCTGATAAAAACGAAACACATTAAAGATCGAAACATGACATCATCAGGGATTTACAGGATACGATTTCCTCTGTCCAATACTCATAAAAATTGACTGTGGTCGCAACAAAATTTATCAGCGCATCCACAGGTACGCAGAAAAAGTCCAAATACTTTTGTAAAAATTCCAGTCAAATAACCATAAGTTATTACTGAGTTTGCTACTAGCTGGCTTAAAGTATCATTTACATTACTGTAACAATTAATGTGCTGATCATGATACACAAGACAACAACAGTATTAATGATAATATCTAAGTGTCTGGGATCCATGTTTTGTTGTCCAGGACCCATGAAAAAATTATAGGCCTGCGTCCCTGGGATCCATAAATACAGAACTTAAGGTAAATCACTGCATCATCCATATTTAATGAATCAACATTATTCTGAAATCGTACAGTCATTATTTTCAAACCCAAATCCTTCCATCATATGATGCCATTACATGCACACGAGAACGATTTTTATACTTATTCCTGGCAAATAACAACCAAATGTACAGAAAACAAATTAAAATTCCACACTGTGTCACTCCAAAATAACCTCAAGTTGCTAGGAAATTGGATTCAAGTTGATTTACCCTTTATCCTGATAAAAATAATGCATCATGATGTTTGACATTTCACCAGGTCAAACAAATAAGTGCTGTCGCGATATTTGTCAAACAACTTCCAGAACATTTCTATGAATGACTCATACATCCCAATGATGTTTTTTTAAAAGATACTACTTTAGTAATATGATCCTGTAACACCTAAGCATTACTGAGAAATCAATGTAATTAGACCTAAAACGCCATATTTGCAAATGTATCAGAGGTTTTCCAGAGCTGCATGTCATTGCAAGTAGGAACACTGCTGTCCTAGGAACTAGACTTCTACAGGCACAACCTATACTAGATAAGGGACTGAATTAGTTCATGTTGTATGAGGACCTCTCTGAATGACAGCATATGAAACTTGTTAAAATTTTAGCCAGACCACAGGACTGGTTAGATATCTTGATATACATGTCTAAATTTTAACCTGACCATTGGGCGTTACAATAACCCATCCAGGCGGTCGTACAGAGAGGTATTTCAAACACTGTGAGTGGGCTTTAAAACCGCAACCACGTGGGAAGCAAACCCAGGACTTCTAGTGTGCCAGGCAGACAACACTAGACTACCTTTCAAGCAAATATACCAGCAACATGATGGAATGTGCGTTAGTCATTTCATATGAAAGTAATGTGCCTTAATCTCATTTACAGGCAAGGTTTTCCTCAAAACAAAACTGAAAAAGTGGTACTGACAATGGTTGGATATTAGATACATTGAGCAACACACATTTTATCCTCCTAACAAGATTCACTTATGAAAATAACTTATAACAATATGCACCTGCACCTCTTAACACGCATACAATATCAGTTCATAACATGCACTTCTATTCTTATTTCCTCAAAACCCAGCAGAACCTACTGACCAAACATAACACAATTTAATAAATATCAACATTATCTAATTATGTCACACATCATTACAACATATTGTCATATTTTTTATTTTTTTTTGTGGAAAGTCATATGATATCATTGAAAAAAGTCTAGGTCGACCAAGTTCTTCATGATGATGTGAAAGATTCAGGTGTTCCTGGACTAATTTCAGCGGTATATGTACCTCATCTGTAACAGCAGTACCACTAAATGCATGTAGTAACACTTTCACCCATGGAATGTCATGTTACATAAATTGCCTCAGAAACTGAGATGGAAGTATGGTCACCACACATAAAAATGAGATTCATTGTTGAATGTTGATTTTCTTCAAACTGGTCCTTAATGTACCATTATCCAAGCAGGTAGACGTCAGTTTCTGATCAGCTGAAATTCCATGTACACACTTTGTGGTTGTTAAATCACCGGTAATTAAACAGCTTGTTAATTACAGCCATGTCTAGGTCACATGACCTTTTCTGCACACAACCTTTGGTTCCACAGTTTTTACAACAAATATTTTTCAAAAAATATTCTATACTTTCAGACTATTTATATCAGTTCTCTATTTTTGTCAATAATTTCATAAAAATTGACATTAAAAATAGAATAAATTAGTCTCCTGTGGAGGTCTATGTTACAATATGTACAGTCTTGGTTTCCATGGCGATCGCTGAGCGTCAGTCACTGCTGCTCGTTTCTGAGGGGCTCGGATTGGAACCTCGATCCTGTTGTCGGCTCTGAAATACAAGATCAATTTTATCAGAAATCAACAAAATCAGACTTGTTAAATTGAATTAAGCGCAGAAAAACATTACTTTCATGAATCCAATTTTTGAAAACAAATTCAAATATGGACATGAGTGAGTGAGTGAGTGAGTGAGTGAGTGAGTGAGTGAAAGTATTTCAGTTACTGCACTACTGTAGGAGGAAAGGTCGTTAGGTTTGGTTTGTTGGTTAACGCAGCACTCAGCAGTGGTCTGTAAATTATCAGGTCTGGATCAGACAATAAAGTGATCAACATCATGAGCATCAAGGAAGGCAATTGGGATACGATGACGCGTCAACCAAATCAGTGAGACTGAGCTAGTGGCTATGGTATGGTGCTGAGAAGCAAGTAATGCACAAAGGTGACATGCCATGATCATGGGACTATGACACAGGGTTGCAGCTATGTAGTGACCAATCTTGTGACCCATCCACAATCCCCTGTATGTGGCTGAACATAGGTTTGAGATGTGCCCTATGTACACAGCTAAAGGTGGGCTTGTGGGCTTGACAGGTATCAGAACATAGTTCAAGGGTTCTCTTGAGGGGTGTCCTTTGTTTGTGGTGAAATGTGGGTTCTAGGGATACCTCACATATATAGGTGATGGTAGGCTTGCTGAAGGTTGGGTTTGTCAGACATCGAGTCAGTGTCAAGGGTTTCACCTGATATGAGAAGAATATAAATGCATGTATTCAAACCAGGGGTAGTTTTCAGGTGACCTTAACTCTGTGTTCAAAAGTGACATGCAAAATGAGATCCTAAAGTCACATGAGGAGGTGCTTAATGTCACATTCATGACTACTGCACATAGACAGTGGCAAGCATGCATTTGGGGTGTGTGGCTGCAGGTTGTTTTAGTGCATATTTAAGTTTAACAGTGCTAGCCCACCATGCTGCAGTAAACACATACCCTTCTTCTACACATTATACTGACTAAATCAGTGAAAGGTTCTCTCCCCCTCAAATTCCAAACCTAACCTTCACATGTGTGATCCAACTGCATAACATCATCAATGCACAGTCAAGATTTTTGTTGACCCGTTGACTGTAAGGGAGACAACTTGAGAGAGTAAAACATTCCACAATAGCTTAAATTACGTGGGAGTAACCTTGGAGTGTTCAACCATGTCAAGGTCTCACAAGTATTATGTCACTTGATATGTCATGATTCAATGGTAGCACATTCTGAAGCCAAAATATGGGATTGGTTGTGAAGGGAAAAAACTTCATTCAACATGTTTGAATAATTAAGATGAATATAACCTACAAGGTAGAATAATGACGGTGTTTAATTGTTGCAGGTGTGATAAACTAGGACTTGAAACCGCCAAGGTCACCCAACTGTGTGTGCATCGAGCACATTTACCCACCTATCAGCAACCAGCCATGCAGACAAGCATGATAAATCACATGTGAAACAGTCAAAGCATCAAAAACCCATTAAAATAATCATCCTTTCAATGAAGATTCTGTTGGAGCCGTCTCCGAACACCACAAATAGAACTACACCACACCTTGTCCCTTAAACCCGTCATATCAATCAGTCAAAGGCAATCTCCTTGCCATTGCCACACCATGGAACACAACTGCTGCTCCTATGCCTGCAGACACTCCCGAATTCCTTGGTCAACCACAGGTACCCTCTTACACGCCTCAGGTGCACGCACCAACAATGTAACTTGCCCCCAGGTTGTTTTTGTCAACAGGTTCACCGATATTTTTACAGGCATTAAGCTTCTCCCTGGCCTGTCAAGTGAGAAAACCACATTTGCCATACTTCCTGCTTTTTATCATTGCAAGAAATTGTGGGAATGTGGAGAATGTCACAGTCTGCGGTCACTGTGCCACCCACAAGTCGCCACCATCATCGTCACCACATTTCTGGGGATGAGCTTGGACTAGGAAATTAAATATTGGGTCTCCAAACATCCACGGTGTTGCCAAGATGGATAAGAAATTAGAAAAACATTAGCTAATGCTTTAAGTTACACTTAAACTCTAATCGAAACCATAGTTCTGAAACATTTGAACCAAAACACTTTACACAGGTACATTTGAGGTGATGCAAAGACAAAATGATTAATGGTTGGATTCCTCGCCTGGAGGCTGAGGTGGTGATAAACCTCACATAAACCACTATGAAGAAACAAGGGTCTCTTGGAAAAATGCACAGGTTGCAAATTTTCAGAACTTTAAAATTCTAAGCTGTTTGAAAACAACCAAACTAGTGAATCTTAAAAGCAAATATACTTATGTTATTTATTTAATTTCATATATATTTTAAGTAAGTGAGGGGATATGGTTATAAACCAGTTTGTCAATATTCCCAGCAAAGTCCAATCAGGAAACACCAGAAATAGGTTTGACATATTGTACTCATGGGGATGGAAAGCTGCTCAGTGAATTGTGGCACTTTGCTTGAGAGGGCCACTGGTTTTATAGAGACAGTTTCACACCAAACACTTATTACAAACTGATGACCTCCTCCAAAGTTACTGCCAGACTGAACAGGTCTGCCTCAAACCTCAAACAGTCTGCAGTGTCTGCAGGAATACTAACATAATCAAAGGAGCAAACATATTCATTGGAGGGTTTTACAAGACGTCACGACAATAGTTTAAGTAAATCCTAATTTCATGAAGCTAATTTCTGAAGGATAATTGAACCAGAGGACTATAACCAAGTATTTTCCATATTTTACACACATTAAAACACATTCTCATTATCAATGTATTCTACCTAAACGAAGCCAATCACAATGTCCCTGGAGCAATGTCACTAGAGTTACAACCAATCAAATCACAGATTTAAAAATTATCCATAAATGCACCTTAGGATATAGACTGTGGTAATAACATTTCAGCTACTAAAGAGTCAATTTATTCAAAAGACAGCATTTCTTACAATAGGATACCATTCTGCAAAAGAGAGCTCTGACATTATGACAGCCATGTTGAATTTTTTTTCTTCTTCTTTTACAAACAGGCTTAAAAATACAAATCAATAGAAAAAAAATTCTCCCTCAAATATTGATAGGGGGATCAAATAAATGAAAACAAAATGAAGACAGAAAGTGGTGGGTTGTTTCAGACACTGAAACATACAGACACCTTCTTTGATTGTAACTCAGACAGTCCCAAAATAGCTATTTTAATTACACAGCAATTGTGATAGTTTGGCTACTGAAACTGAAAACATAATTATTTAAACATAAACAAGCTAATTAATGTGACAGATTTGTGATAATGGCAGCAGCAGAACACAGCAGCTCCACATAATAACTAAAGTCAAGTTTAATACAATTAACCAATCTTTCAAAACTACCAAGATCCTAATTAGTGCCAGTGTTTGCAGTGTAAGCCACTGCTGCTGGTTCAGGTACGGTATCATGTGTTTGCAATACATGCAGTCTCCGGCACACAATAACCATGACCTACAGGAATCAACAAGTCATCAGTATCAACCTCAGGAGCTCTTGTTGCCATGACGATGGGGAAACATGTTTGTCCTTATCACCTGTATACAAAGATATCACTGACACCCTGTCAAGCCTATTGTCAGTCAAACACAGGTAGACAAGAGTAGTCACAGGTGAGCGGTGCTCTCACAGGTACTGTGGTAGATCACATAGGGAGCAGGGTGTCTTTAAAGGGCAGTCAAAATGTCAGGGTCAGTGTCAAGGTTGGATCTTAACATTGTAATTAGTTTCACAAGAGAAACTGCGAGATGTGTTTGTGTAAAGAGGTAATTGTTAGCGAGTAGACTGATAAACTCTGAATCATGGTCTAATGAACATTGAGTCTTCAGTTAATGGGTCTTGGTGTTTTGGGGTGAAGGTCATGTTACAGATAGGTCTTGGTTATTGGGATAAACAACAGTTAGATATTTGTCTTGGTGTTATGTGGTGAAGATCAGGTTACAATGGGACCATGTTTTCTTGGATCATGTTAAAGATGGGTCTGGATGTTTTGGGATAAGGCTCATGCTGCAGATACATCTTGTCGTTTTAGGATGAAGATCATGTTAAAGATGGGTCCTGGTGTTCTAGAATGAAGATCATCATGAACAACAAAAAGCAACTAAAGCCTATATCCCTGTAAGTCAATGACCCGTTTATAATGGCCTGTCGTGGATATATGTTTACCATTCACTTGACACGTGAGCCGGAAATGTTTTACCAATTCCTGATAACTTACCCACAAAATGGCACAAGGTCAGCTAATGAGTTAAATTTTCATGTACTTCTTGACAGTTTTTCCCCTTGAGCGAGTGGAGACATCTAGTGAAGCACGAAGAAAGGTGTTAAGGCCTTAATGTGTGATGTAAGTGCGTAGAAGACGTCCCAAATGGCTGTATTGTGATGTATGACATGACTGTGGAGGTAGTAAAGTGTCACACTGTTTACACTGTACCGGCGCACTTGACACCTGGATACAAAGACACTTGCTGTCACGTACAACCAACAGCATGAAAGGAGCAGCATGTAAGTGTTAGGTATAATATCAGTGATTGAGTTCACTCAGCACAACTTCTACAGGCAAGGTAATCATGTTCCTTTTGTGCATTCATGGAGATTCAGAGATAGGAGAAGATATATAAGCACCTTTCTAGGAATTACCAAAGAGATGAGTGCTAATCCTGCAGTGTATAAATTGTCCTCTCTGTAATCCAACTCTGTCTATAATCAAGCACTCCTTATCAATCCTCCTATAAAATCAATCACTCTCTACTGACTCTCACCTCCACAACCAAGACCTCTCAATGATTACCCAACACTCTATATAAACCCTCTTCTTTATACACAAGGGCATTCTTTACTCCAGCACCCATCATAATCCCAATCCTTCTTCATGACCCATTCAGCATTCACCTTCAGCATTCCTCTCTATAATACAACACTCTATCATACAGCATTCTTTACTCCAGCACCCATCATAATCCCAACCCTTCTTCATGACCCATTCAGCATTCACCTTCAGCATTCCTCTCTATAATACAACACTCTATCATACAGCATTCTTTACTCCAGCACCCATCATAATCCCAACCCTTCTTCCTGACCCATTCAGCATTCACCTTCAGCATTCCACTCTATAATACAACACTCTATCATACAGCATTCTTTACTCCAGCACCCATCATAATCCCAACCCTTCTTCCTGACCCATTCAGCATTCACCTTCAGCATTCCTCTCTATAATACAACACTCTATCATACAGCATTCTTTACTCCAGCACCCATCATAATCCCAATCCTTCTTCCTGACCCATTCAGCATTCACCTTCAGCATTCCACTCTATAATACAACACTCTATTATACATCATTCTTTACTCCAGCACCCATCATAATCCCAACCCTTCTTCCTGACCCATTCAGCAATCACCTTCAACATTCCTCTCTATAATACAACACTCTATTATACAGCATTCTTTACTCCAGCACCCATCATAATCCCAATCCTTCTTCCTGACCCATTCAGCATTCACCTTCAGCATTCCACTCTATAATACAACACTCTATCATACAGCATTCTTTACTCCAGCACCCATCATAATCCCAATCCTTCTTCCTGACCCATTCAGCATTCACCTTCAGCATTCCTCTCTATAATACAACACTCTATTATACAGCATTCTTTACTCCAGCACCCATCATAATCCCAACCCTTCTTCCTGACCCATTCAGCAATCACCCTCAACATTCCTCTCTATAATACAACACTCTATTATACAGCATTCTTTACTCCAGCACCCATCATAATCCCAACCCTTCTTCCTGACCCATTCAGCAATCACCCTCAACATTCCTCTCTATAATACAACACTCTATTATACAGCATTCTTTACTCCAGCACCCATCATAATCCCAATCCTTCTTCCTGACCCATTCAGCATTCACCTTCAGCATTCCACTCTATAATACAACACTCTATTATACATCATTCTTTACTCCAGCACCCATCATAATCCCAACCCTTCTTCCTGACCCATTCAGCAATCACCTTCAACATTCCTCTCTATAATACAACACTCTATTATACAGCATTCTTTACTCCAGCACCCATCATAATCCCAATCCTTTTTCCTGACCCATTCAGCATTCACCTTCAGCATTCCACTCTATAATACAACACTCTATCATACAGCATTCTTTACTCCAGCACCCATCATAATCCCAATCCTTCTTCCTGACCCATTCAGCATTCACCTTCAGCATTCCTCTCTATAATACAACACTCTATTATACAGCATTCTTTACTCCAGCACCCATCATAATCCCAACCCTTCTTCCTGACCCATTCAGCAATCACCCTCAACATTCCTCTCTATAATACAACACTCTATTATACAGCATTCTTTACTCCAGCACCCATCATAATCCCAACCCTTCTTCGTGACCCATTCAGCATTCACCTTCAGCATTCCTCTCTATAATACAACACTATCATACAGCATTCCCAATAATCCTTCCACAATCTAATCACTCTTTACAAACTTGCCACTCTATATCCCAACATTCTCTACAATCCAAAACTGCCTAGAAAATAGTCCTTCACTCACCACAAACATCCCTCTTATATTTCTCTCTAAACATTGTCATCAAAGTCCAAACTTCATGCAGCAAAAGTATATAATCCTGTGATTTTTCAAAACAACACCTGTATTTTCTCTTCAGTTGTTTGTTTCTATGACAAACAAGTCACTTAAACAATCTCTTACATATAAATTAAGTACTGAACAATGGTGAAATGAATATAATTTCCTGGGTGAAAAAAGTAAATACCACATCACAATCATTTTTTTCCCCAAAATATATCTATTTTTAGGAATTTGATTATAATTTTCTTTTCAAAAAAGTCCAAATTTTTCACAAAGTAAACAGACACCTATGACAGTAGCAACATCTGGTCTATGTGTGTTAAATCAAGCTTATTTAAGAGACCAGGAGAAATTTACACTGTATCAAATTTAATTTGATACAAGCCAATCAAATGGAAATTAGGAAGGGGAGAGATGATGTTAGGTAACTTCATACAAGCCGGTTGGGGCAGATAAAGTCCTCTCTATTGTTCCTGGGGTGTATGGGGGATTAGATCCATGATATGTGTTACGCTTAAACCCCCCTGTGGAGCCAAACTGCGGTCAGGTGTCTCCCTGAACGACATCATGGACTTGTTGAAGTTTTTTACAAAATTTCATGTCACCCAAGGGAAAACAATATGTGTCGTGACTATTAGTACTTTTACCAGATTTTATTACACCCCTAAATAATTACAAAGTTAATTACAATGGCGTATGATAATCTTTGTATCCGATCAATTTTATATCCCTTTGTCATCTGCGGGTTGAGAGGGTTAATTCTCCTGGGTTGATATTAATGGAATTAATGGGTTAATAAATCAAGTGATTTCAACAAACTTCTTTGTATCTGCTAATTATTTGAGTATATCCTTTTTTCTCAATTTCTAATCATTTATACCTGTACGAGGATCATGATCAACCCCATATTTAATAAATTCCATGATTCTAATGAATTATCATTAACTGCAAAGCTCACAGGTAATATATTATACTGTCGTGATTTTTTGTATCACTTTTGTGTGAATTCACTGCTCTCAATCCATATCAAATTATCATGCACCATCAAAATCTAACATAAACTATTTGATTCCTTTTAGGAAATGTGTGATAATCATTGAAGTGGTTCACTGACTCCATCTATGAAGACTTCTACCTGTTTAACTGACTTCCTCATCGGGTGTTCTTATTCTGTGCATTATAGTATTCTGTTCAGTTGTAATCTCATTAAGGTATGCCAATTGTTACTGTTTTTCCTCCACCTACCACATGCATTCATTATAACTGTATCATCTTGCTTCACAACAGTATAAGGATCTTAATCGAACCATCACTGTTGCATTAAAAGTTGTTATCTACAAGTTGCGTCTACTTTGTCATCTATCATCTTCATGAAGAAAGTAACTACCATCTGACAATTTGCTGATAATACATACTTAATGAACATTAATTAAATGTTTTTCTTAACATTATTAAAACATATCAGATATTTACAAAAGACTTCTGACAATAAATCAGCCTTTCTAAACAAAACAACATGTAAGATTCACTTTACACTCCCTTTTCCAATGCAAGAAAGCTATCAATATTAATGACATTATGCTGTATAACACGTAATGAAGCATACTTGAACCACTCAATTACACAATGTATAATATTTTGATTTAATCATGTAAAGTTTAAGAAGGTTACTTATGTTCCAGTAAACATGACGAAGTCAGTATAACTGTGATAGGTACTACTAAAGGGGAAGAGAAGATGTCTGTCCACAAGCTCCAAGACTTCCACTGTTGGTCAGACCAGTCAATACAGTTATGAAAGTAAAGATATCAATCAAAACTGACAGTTAAGTCACTTAAGTTTGTGAGGTGTATAAATGAAATAATGACAGGTAGGACAATGTTGTCCCAGCTATTACAGTTTCAGTTTGCCAGATTAATACTCAATTAGGGTGCCACAAGACTGGAAGTACATGAGAAAGGATTTCACTCAAGTGTAGGCAGCAGTTGAGCGGCCATTGTTGGTGGGAACAATACTTGTCATTTCTATTAGGAAGCTATGTCCATACCAACTTATCTGGCAACAAAAATGTTTAGAAAGTCTTGCTAATTTGTAAGAAACATATGGTGTTAGTGTGAGAACGAAAATGTGATACTGAGTTGAAATTCTTTGCTTCAGTTGTTTTGGGCCCAGCGACTATGATTCCACTCCACAAGCACCATCTCACACTTTACATACAAGGCATCAAGTCATCATTATAATAATTAGCCAGAGCATCCGACTAATGATAGTTTGCTAATGGGCGACACTGACTTGTTCTCCCATGAGATTTCCCATAATCCCTTTGTCCACTGTGCTAACAACAACAGGCCCTTAAAGCACCCAAAAGCCTTTTTTGATCTGTTAAGCACAGTATTGTAATGAGACCAGTTGTATACAATGTCGGTCAGTCTTTGCCAAGGGTCATCCATTCTGCGGCCAACGCTGAACGCATCATTGATTTAAGACAAGTGTTTGCATTGCACGATACAAAAAATACGGATTTCACCATGAGGGGAGGCAACTGTTTTGACAAGGTCAATAATAATAAGACAATACAGTACATCTTGATTAATGATGGGGGATGATGGATTTATTCTTAATGTGAAGCCCACTTGGACGATACAGTTATGATTGATAGAAACTGACAAAATTGTCTATGGCTAAGAGTCTGTGAATTCAGATGGAAATGTGTTTTCACTGCAAGTCTGTTCAAACTGCTAATAAGATACATAGAGTTAGAATCATGACAAACAGCGAATCTGTCTCAAGGAAAGAAAGGGATAAAAACACTTGCTCACTGTTTCTAATCTTTAAAAACTTCTGATTGAAATTTGGTCAAAGTGTTACAATGATAACACCTCATGTCATTATGAATAGCATCTATTTTCAAATCTTTTCTGAGTAAAAAAGGAAAAAGAAACTTTCACTTATTTTGGAAATGATAAAGTAATTATTCACATTAAAAAAATCAATGTATAATAAACAAAACGGGAAAATATCTGCATGCAAGTAAAAGTGTCTATATTAATGAGCAAGTGTGAACCTACAGATTATGTCTGTACTTAAGTAGACAGTATTTCTAACAATGCATATTCATCACAACTTGACAGACCATTACTGACAGAGAAGCAACAGGGGTGTACAATTCCCTGCAACCAAGGAGAAACGTCGTCGTGTGACCTCCACGTGTCTAGTGTCACTTCAGCTACTTAACACGCGTTATATGTTGAGGCAGTGACTAAGCTCACTGAACCGTGTCTGAACAAATGGATTAACATGGCCGTCAGCAATGCTGGAAATATTTGACTAGCTATTATGGACTTAAACAAACACATACTTAATCATAGTAAAAGTTTCCTCGTAGTTTTTCCTATTGAGAGGAGTCGCAACTGGCAGCCGGTACATCGTGTACGACATGAAGTGACAACAGAAGCTTGTTTACAACTACCAAAGCCGTCTATACCATGCACACGACGAAAACTGTCACAAGAATCGACAGAATTATCCCCAATTTCAATATGCCAGTATAAGATTTACCAAGGGTAATAATGAAATCACTGAACATGTCTCAGCCTGGATATGCAGCTTTCTACATTTGTGGGAATTATTTTGTTAATTTTTTCTGGTTTGTACAATAAACATTGTCAGATGGGGTGTGACAGCACATGTTAGTTCAAATAAATACTCGAAAAAATTAAAAGTATAGCATAAAATTCCTGTTACCAATTACCAAACAGGTTAACAATCTGTAGAATAGTGTTCATTGCCTTAAAAAGCAGCAGCTAATTTTCAATCTTTAAAAGTCTTTCAACGAATTTCTACCACTAAAAAAAATTCAAAATCTGTCCATATGCAGCTTTGCACTTTGTTCAAAGGAATAAAAAGTGTTCTGTTGTGACTTCTCAGTGTAATAGCTGTATGAACAAACAGTGACCAGATGACTATAGACAGTACTTGGCTACAGCGGGAAACTTCAGTCTTTACTTTGAAAAGTGTGCGGGACAAAACAAACTGATCCTCTCTAACACAATGCTATGACTTGAACATCACCACGACAACAAAACAACTCTCTTGCCCTGTATTCCACCCCATTCAAACTATTGTACTGGTAGTTTCCTTTGATTACCTGGCATATAAGAAAACACAACCAACTCAAACACTCTGTCCTCTCCGGGTAGTGATAACCACCACTTCTGACACACCAGCAATAAAGTATAATATATTTGACAAATTTGTATATGTACAATTATTTCACAGTTTCTTATATAACAGATACATAACTAATAAGGAGATAAAGAACAACATTCTCATATGACTCTACTTAATGATGTCGGATGGGTACTGTTACACAAAGACTTCCAACTGTGGATGAACCTTCTCTTCTTTTGATTAGTGTAAATCTGATGATGAAATTATTCAATGGTTTCATTTATTGTTTTTATGCATAATGCCATTCCACACTAAGACAGGAAAATTCACTGTTTGGTTAATCAACAATATTCCTATATTTCTTTTTTCTTTTCTGGTTCTGCAACGTGAGACCTTTTTCTAGTTCACTTTCTTTTTGAAAAACTTCCTGTACCTCACTAACAAATATATCATTAGTATTCTAGCAAATACATCACATCACACAATACTATAATTTTTAGCAACATGTTTCAAATAAATGAATTTTGTAGCTGAGGTGAAGATACTTCAGGATAGTTAGGTATGAAAATAAGTACAAAGACAATGAAAAATATTACAATTCTAATGTAAAGCAAGATGAATGTAAATATTAAAATGTAGTTAAATCATTAATCATGTGACTTTCATGTGCTCTGACAGACAAAAACACTGAGTTAATCATTCCACTTCAACACAAGCGATGTGTTGTTGACAAGGAGGTATGAGCATTATTTCATGTGAACCTTCCATGACTGAACACTGGGACCTGGGAAACAACCTTATCAATCTTTCAAACTCAGGTGCATACAGGCATAAAAACAAGAAAGAAAGAGCGTAAATCTAAACCTAGTAAAGTTTTTGCTTTGAAAAAGACAGCTCTTATTAAAAAATGTTATAAAACAATGATGGATCCAAATTACAGGATAGAGAGTGTCACCTGTTTACCAACCAAGGTCATAAATCACTGAATTGTGGCACAGGTCTAGCTGATGTTTTAACAGTTAATCTCAGACCCTCGCTCAGACAAAAGCTGCTAAGTGGGAGAGCTGTGTGACGGGGATGGGGAACAGAGGAGGTTAGGTACCCTGCTATGCCACAAAAGGTCACCTGAGTGGGTCAAAGGTCATCCATCATCTTAGCACAAGACTCCTGTCAGACAATGACAGAGAATTCATACCAACCCTACCTCCTACCACGTGGAAAGAGGTTTTTTAAGAAAAAAATTAAAATGGGGACGAGCTGGGACGTGTCCCTTACGAGAATAAGTACAGTGTATGACTGGCGCACACGTGCTGAACAAAAGATGACGATCGCAAAGCCGACCCAGTGAAGTGACGAAGAAGAAGTGTGTTTGGTGTTGCTTGTACTCTCGTCAACACGTGGACCCGGCTGTGTCTCCACTCAACCATATCAAGTCAATGACTCTGAGGCCAAAGTCGTCATTCAACACAGGACTTGTTCACAGTACTGCTACCCTGTCCCTTACGCCCCCCCACTGTCCGGTAATGCCTGAGATTAAACAAATATGGTTGAGTGGTCCAGCCCCACCGCATCCTCGTCCCCACAACGTCAATGCTTCATTTGGGTGTTGGGGTGGCAGCTTTCTTTACACTGCACTCCATTGAAAAGCTCCACTCACGTGTGTTTCCAATGGAGCTTGCCCAGTCAATATATCCCAACAATGAAAATTGTGTAATTATTTTTAGAAATATTCTTGTTATCTCAAAATAGAGGTGAAAATTCTTCATTATTATTTGCAAAAAAATATGGAAAATCAAGTTTAATTATGATGTTCATCTGAGAATTTGATTGAAATTGTCACGAAGTATTGTTTATTCAAAGAAAGACGTGATTATAACTTACAATGGAGGAGTTATCACAAATATCAGCCATTCAGTTAATGCAGTCAAACTGGTTTTATATCAAAAAGGTATTGTTTCCTCAAGATCTCAGATAAGCTTTCACTCCATTAACAGAATCTGGTTGTTGGAAATGACAATTTCAATATTAGATTTCCTGATAAACATGTATGAGATTTGTAAACACTCCACTGGAAATTCACAATTTATAACTTGTTTAGAGAAAAACCTTTGATTTGATTGAACTCTTTAGAAACCTGCCCTGACTCATTGGCTTCCACAAGGTTCATCCTAGATAACATTTACTCGCAACAATAAAACCTCAAATCTCCCAGGCTGTAGGGATCAAAAGGGAGAGTAATTTTAACCCTAATTAAAAGGAAGTGGTGAACTGTCTTCAGGTTGGACAAGCAAACACACACCTCTCTAGGGAGAACCGTCCCCTCTCTATTCAGCACCCCTCTAGCAGGTGCAGGGAATAAGCCAAGGTGACAAACCTCTGCGACCTCCACGCCCAAACTAAGACCGAAAGCTCAAAAACTCATTTGTTATGAACTTCGAACCTAATCCAAGTACAAAACTTACAAGATAATAATCCTGGCCACTGAGTGTTTTTAATCTCATTTGCTAAACACACACAGCTCTTTAAGAAATTGTGGCATCATGTAAAGCCACAGTGTGATTTAATCTATCATAATTAGGGGTCATACTAGCTGCTGTAATAAACCTAACTGATGAACTGACTCCCCAGGGGTGAATCTCTACCCACAAAGCTTGTGGGCAGTACAAGGATCACCTGACATGACTCCCAACTGGTCCTTTCTATAGCCACCCTCACCCTGGCCACGGACTTCATTGTAGCATGAAGAAATGTGAACAGAACCTAAGAGAAGACTTGAAAATATGAATCTGATTTCTTTGTGGAAAGTACAATAATGATTATTACTGTGTTGGCAAACATCATAAAAGTAATACTTGAACAAAGAAAATAAGAGAGAATGGTGTAATTTTCCTTAAGTTAATGGCATTCCCCCAACATGAGACTGAATCTCACATTAATAGCTT
Organism: Haliotis asinina; assembly: GCF_037392515.1. Lineage (NCBI taxonomy): Eukaryota > Metazoa > Mollusca > Gastropoda > Lepetellida > Haliotidae > Haliotis > Haliotis asinina. Next base: position 54,577,358 of record NC_090291.1, on the reverse strand, counting down.
ATTATGGGGAAACAAGATACCTCTGTGTGTTTGTTATCAACAACAATGGAAGGGACCAACAGCTTTCATATCATGCAAGCTTCAGTCACAAAATGAAAATATAAAGTTCCCAACCCAAGATATTGATGGAGGCTATACACAACAAACAAAGTATGACCCATTAACTGAGGGATGAAAGGTCCAGTACACAGACTCGCCAACCACTGCCATTATGCTTCAGTTGGTATTCCATAATATAAGGACAAGCAGCATAATCGATGTTTGTTCTCCAAAGCAAATGAGATTTTTATATCATTCTGTAAATGCACACTGTTCACTTTCAATAACTGAATCCCAGAAGAACTGCCTTTGAGCCAGTGCAGAGTTTTTGTCATCTGTACACAGTTCAGTACTCTCTAGTTTTTATCATTTTTATACACTTCCCTGCTCTTAAAATCTCGTCATTCACACACACACATCACTGTTCTTTTCCTCCTATCATTAGTATAGACTTGAAACCTCTCTGTTTTTGTTATCACACTTCATGCTCCTGGTTTACCACTTGTACATGATCACTTCTCCGTTATATTTTATCATCTACATGTACTTCACTGTGAGTACACAATGCCATTTAGAAAGTGGTAACATACATTACATATACTTCACTGCTTACATAATCTTAGCATCTGTATACAAGCTGCTGTTCCAGAGTAGACATCACTTGTATGGATGGAGGCACAGCATTTCGAGTTGAGGGGGGGCAGAATTTGTTGACAAATAATCAATCACATTTTAATGAAACTCATAATGATACCTTCATAACGTTTGCCTAAAACTACTTACGTAATTGAATAAAAATGATCATTTCTATCACATTTTGTATATTTGTATTTCTTGAATTACTAAATAAGGGGATGGTTTGTCAACCTCAAAATGCTACTCTGTCTTTAACTGTGCAATAAAAATATCAAGTTATTTTGTTAAATGCTGGCAATTTTGTTGGTGTAATTTATTATGAGAACAGTACTAATCTAAGTGTCAAAAAGCCTTCCCCTATTTGCTTCTGTGGGCATACATCACTTAACATTAGACTACAATCCCATAAAACATTCAGCATGCCTAAATACCCATTCAGATTAAAACTGGTTATTTTGATGTGAAGTACAATGGGGTACAACCAAGCCCCAGTTTCAGACTACAGGGATCACTTCCGTTCCAGTGTTGAAACATAGCCAGAGTGAAAGGCACATAAATGTTTTCTCAACCTGACCCTGAAGAGGGAGTAAAAATGACAAACACCCTCGACAGACTGAAAGATTCCCTCTAAATAGTAAAAGAAAGCTCTCCATAGCTACAGGTTTTCTGTAATTTGTGAAACTAACAATTACAGCAATGATGATGCCCTCATCCTTGGTCGTGACTATTGTCAAAGGTATTATCTGGTGCGAGGAGAGCCCCACGGCCCAAGCCCTTCACAATCCATCCTCTCCACGTTCACCTACCCTATCCTTCCTGATCATATGGCCGTCTGCTTGCCCGCCCGCCCGCCCGCTCACTCAACAGAGATACAGAGGGGCTGATTGATTGATTCTATAACTATTATCAGAATTAAATCAAGACTCTATCCTTAAGTGGCAAGTAAATATACGTAGTTGTAGTTAACCAACACATTGTGTCCTATCGTGTGCCCACCGAGGCCCTCAAGACTTGTGGTTTGGCTCTCCAAATCTAAACTTGTCGCGGCCAATTGAAGCGGTTCCTGTAGGTTAACATGCTTTAAACTCTCTTTGTAGAATGTCAAAGCTCTGCTATATGGGTATTCTCCCCTTTCTCCTGTTCCACAAAACGTAACATCTCGCCCTGCTCACAATCACTCAGCTCGCTGTGTCAAGTCATTAAATCAATTTACACTCCCGGCTCTAATTGAATCTGAATAAAAGCCATCAGAGGACGAGGCAAAAGAAAAGATGGGCCCACGTCTCAAAAAGCATTCATATGTGAACCATGCACAAAATATTCTAATGAGAATAGGGTAGTTGCAGTGGCTTCTTGCTAGCATAATCTAGCTAGTGACTCATCATCATACCACAGTCTGCCGCAAATAAATTATGCACACTTGTTCAAGAATAAAATCCCCTTTTTCATGTGTTCATCTGTATACGTCTTAGGCAGTCGCGGGAACAAAAGTTTGCGGTTTGCGGCCACAAACCCCCCTTGTGAATGTAAAAGCCACAAGCAAAGTTGAGCTGCGTGTTGAGGTGGTCGATGATGACATGATGGACTAGAGACTTGCAAGCAGGTAGTTGGGCAGATCGCCCCAGGCAACTCACTGGACAAACCTGCTCTATAAATACAGAGTACTGCTCAAGGAAGGCCTCTCCCTGGGGTGAGGCACCCTGGGTATGATCACAGACCAAACTAGTGACACCTGACTACCATATTACACTGACGTTCTGAGTCAACAAACATCCAGGTCACAGAACTTGGAATTTTTGTTATTGCACGGACAAGTGTGGTTTATGCACTTAACATTTTATCTAACAGAGTGATTGCCTCTTTGCATTTGAACTTCATTTTAAATTAAAATATGTTCATATATACAAATTTATTGTCTGGATATATAATGATATAATATATTATGATATGATATATTTAAGAATGAAATCATAATGTTGCATCATATTCTTTTAACTGTATGTACTCATTAAGCTGAATCACACTGTTTTTTCAAATTATTTCCAGGCTTATCATTCCAAAAGACTCCATCTAAACCTGCCACATCAGTAAGCTTCTGAAACTCACACCTACTCAAGCTAGTTGTAAAAATACATGCATAATGTTAAACAAATGATGATCCTTCATCCTCAATTACCCTTATTCAAACTCACCTTCAATACCAAACACTTGAAATGTTGTAATTAACCCCAATAAACACCTCTTCCAGATCATTAGTTAATTAGGATCTCTCATCATCCAATAATACACTGGTCTCACCCACGACATCTAACTTAAAAAGCCAGGACCAGAATGGTCAGTATAAAGATAGCTGGCTCCGCCTCTTGTCCACCCCTTCTAAATGATCAGAGAGAGATAATGACTGGTCCCTCTCCACACACTGACCCACTGTCTTCAGTCAAAAGACAGACATGTGGGGCAGTTGTTTTCACAAACTGGACACAATGCAAGCACCAAACCGTAAAGGAAAGGTCATCTGACCCTTATCTCGTAGACAATCAAACCCGTGACATTTTTTGCTGATTTATTTGACCCCCAACGCCCCTTGATTGATAACGAAAATTGGAAGCCATGAAATCATGAAGATAGGAAAAAGACAACCTTGGTCATCGAGAGGCCATCATACCATCTGGCCTTGATTAGTATGGACAGTTGAAGGTTGGAATTACCATTATGTGGTCTTAGGGGAGCAGTGAAAACATCCATTCCACGCAACTTGGAATAACGTTTTTTGGTCTTCTATTCACTGAGGGCAGACAGGGCTATTATGTCCAGCCAGAGAGTATCTCTTAAACAAGACAAGGACAGAAAATCACAAGTGCTGAGACCGCGGAGTCCAGAGTTGCTTGCAATTCAAAACCTGGCAATCTTGTACTGGCTAAACAAGCTATGTTATTGGACCAAACACAATATTCAGCCACCATGGCTTCAACCCCTATCATCATAAAAAAGGCATACAAAAAAAAATCACCAAAATCTCTTAATCCGAAACCACTCATATCACCCATAATGCACTTCAAACAGCCACAAACCTGTCGCAAGCCACATCAAGAATGGATATAGTGTCATCGACCCACGACTTTCAACAACCACTGATAACACTACACAGACTGAAGAGATGAGAGGAGAGACTTAAGGTGGAACAATAGATTTGCATTTGTCCTCTAAGTGTTGTGTTTTTCATGTATCCTAGCAGAAACTCCTTATTTTTCTTTCACATATGATTCTACAACCACAAACATGTTATTTCAAAGTTCCATTTGAGTGTTACCAAATATATAATGGCATCATGTTTGTGACCTAATTTCAGCCACTAACCACGTTTGGATTTTCTTTTGCTCACATATGATATGTTCATACTAGGAAGGAAAACTTTCCACATCAATTACACAATGTTATTGTTTAAAGAAATTTACCCATTAGTCTTACTCATATAACAGTTCCCCACACATATTGTGCATTTTGCAAACAGTATGCAAGAGTATAATTAGTAATTGCCATACCCAGTCAGAGAGGTAGTGTATCCCTAGTACAATGTCAGTTCACAATCACAGTAATTAACTAGTCTTCTGACATGTCAATCTTTTATACTGGCTATCTTGACAGAAGATCTGGGGCGAGTCACCAGTGATAAATTCAAGGCACCATTAGGTAACACGTTGTGACAGAGCAAGGCACAGGCTTGTAATCATCAAGTTTTTCTTCACAGCGTGAGTTCATTGCCCCGTGACATCACTGGTCACTATTAATTAAAGCAGACACTGTAACTGCTACAAGAATGGATAGAAAACAAACAGATTTTTCCTCCATGGGTGTGACAAAGCGAAACTCCAGGCTCCTTGGTCCAGCGTCTACACATTCATGATCATTTTTGCTGGAAAATCATTAATTGATCATTCTCTAAATTCTTTTAAGTAGCATATATTTGTGAAGTCTGCTATCTTACAGTCTGTAAATATCAAATTGTTATGTGTATGCTTATGTGTGTAAAGCGATCTATCTATCTATCTATCTATCTATCTATCTATCTATCTATCTATCTAGAAAGAGACATTCATTTGGAGATGTCAAAGCTTTACACTTTGAAACTAATCCCTTCCTCACCTCAGAACCATAACATCTGACGTATGAGTCTTGTTCCTGTTCCATCGCCAATGATGATAGCTTCTGAATGCTTACAATGCCAGGCTGTTCATGCTAGGAAAACATCGATGATTACAGAAAATGGACATTGTCTGAGTAAAGCCTGAGAGTTGTAGCCTTTTCTACTGACTGACTGAAGGTTTTATTCCTGGAACAATTCCCCCTTCACAGGCACGCATGGTTTTGTTGTGGACCTGTTTTCGATCGTGAAAAGTATTCTTTCTGTACAGCTACTTCACGATTGTTTCTCAATCCTGATGGAGAACTGTTATTTACCACCGAACGTTGTATTGTCTGGATGAATAGCTGAGAGTTGAGCTGTGACACCACAGAACTGACTCAACCCTGATTGTGGGATAGTACACAGCCCTTACAGGTGGACTCAAGGCTTCCTCTACTAATTTTTCCCCTCTTAAAATCAGGGCAATTATAGCGGCTATTGATAGGACGGAATACACCTGGGCAACCAACACTGCTCATACATCACAACAAGCCTTTAAGAAATTGTTTCCAATTTTTCTATTTTTTGTTGTCCGTAAATTGTCCACCCCCCTACTGAGCTTAGCTTGCAACCATGTGCCCTGGTCGGGAATAGTTTGAAATGAAAACCTCGGTAGTCAACTGCCACTTAGACTGAAGGGGACTCTCTCCCATGTGTTTGTCGACCACTGGAACAGGATTGTTAAGAATTGGAACACTTAATGCAAAGACCCCCTCCTATTCTTTCAAATTTTCCCAGTGATCATGGCAATTTAGATAAATGAATCGCTACACAAAACATCCAAAATTCACACTATTCAAGCCACCATATGAAAATTTCATTACAAATTGTTAGTAATCAGGACTGTCTAGCTGAAGCTTTTGTCAGAAATTAGCACTTATTAAATGACAAAACACACAGCATGATTACAATCAAGAACAAACTGTCAGAAATGTCCATTCTTTGAAAACTTTCCTTGCCAGATTTGACCACCCCTCTTGGTGGGCAATCGGCCCCCTCCCGACCTATCTGACATAACCCCACAGGGGGTGAGTCAGCTACACTATGATGACAAGGCACCATTAAGCCAACGATTGTAATGACCATGTAGAGCTACAAGAAAATCACAGTGTTTTAAGTCATTAATCAAACCACGGCTATGCTTTCCAGATATCAGCCAGCTATAGGCAGGTGCTGCCATTTTACTCACATTTCTCTAACAATCTCATCCCCATTAATTTCAAACACTCATTTTCTCTACAATTCATTGGTAATTGTTTCCCCACAACGGTAACAATATCTCATATCTCATACAAAAAACAGAGAAAACAAAAAAACTTTTTGTTTTAAGATAACTGCTTTCTCATTTCATTATCTAGCTGTCAAAAATAGTTCCCACATCCATTTCGGACATGTAAAATTATTTTCTCATACAAACTTTACCAAATTACAAATCTCAACAATGTGCTACTGCACGTCAAGACCTCTCCCACAATGCAAAGTCCGTAGCAGAGTCAGCCCACCCCTGTATGTTATTTCAAAAATGATGTTTTCCCGTCCCTATTAATGCCTGGCAGTCCCCAGTGTGTTAATCTTTTGCCCTAACACGTGTCTCAATTCCATGAAGCCAGTATGAAGACCAAGGGCTAGATACGGTCCAGGGGTAGCGATAATTGGGGAAAGCGTGGCCAACCGCAGGCCAAGGGTAAAGCTGCCACAAAGAGTGTGCGCAGCCAAGCACAGGGTCAAGGGGTCATGTTCAACACACACAGGAGGAACGGGAGGGAGGTATGGGTGGATGGATGGATGGACCACTGGACAAATGGATGCACTGATGGACAGATGATGACCATTTGGAAATATACTACTTGACGTAGGTATACAATTATGATTGGCTGGCCTGACCTGGCAAAGTCACCTCATTACACTGAACGTTTTATGTTTTTTATGCTCAGAAGGAATAGATATAAATGTACATAGATGTCATTCTTACATAACACAAATGGATGAAATCCAGGTAAATGCACACAGGATAGATTTCAAAGTTTACTCAAAGTAGTTTTGAACCAATGCATTCTGGAGGACTGACATTTGCTAGGATAGTGATGATAGATATGTCGGACTGATTTACATGAATACTAATCATATTATCACAATTTTTCCTTATCATATGGATTAAAAATATGATGATGATTTTGAAAGCATCATTAAATGAAAACTATCTCAGGGAACAAGGCAAGCCAATCAATGTTTTAGGCTCACTGTAATGCCTGTTGACGATTGTTGTTTAACAACGTAATCTTATGCAGGTAACAGCCAAGTGAAATATTTGTAACTGTCAAGTTGAGGTCAATACTGATTACATAACAGTGGATTCTGGACAAACATGATATTGATTCAGGGAGCCAGGATAGAACTAGCCACACTGGAACACCTGGCTCTCTGTAAGACTTTTGTAAGATTGTTGGTGATTGTGAGAAAACATAAGGTAAGACGTCCAACCTGGATGTCAGTGCATCCATATAGTTTAGGTTGATGAGCACTACATGGAGAACAACCAGGACAGTCTACTGTGTAAGTATGCATCACTAGAGATCAACAATATCTTGAAAAAGTTGCTTTACCCACAGACCTGATGTCCAAGAGCAGTAAAATTTCGGTGTAGTAAGCTCAGCTAACATTAACTCCTACCTACCTAACACCTAGGTGTGCACTAAAATTTACTGTAAATGATGACTAGACAATTAGAGGCTAGTAATATGAATTGTCCTGATAATAATTTGTACATGTATAACTTAGCCAAACAGCGCTACATAAATAGATTTCTGCCTCTGCTCCCTGCAAAGTATACACTTTAACTCTCCTCTGGGTAACCACTGATGGTTAACATTACCCTCTTGTCCTACCTGGTAACCACTGTACGTTAACATTACCCTTTCATCCTACTTGGTAGCCACTCAAGGTATACATTACCCTTTCATCCTACCTGGTAACAACTGTAGGTTAGGTAGCCACTGTAGGTTAACATTACCCTCTTGTCCTACTTGGTAACCACTCAAGGTATACATTACCCTCTTGTCCTACCTGATAACCACTGTAGGTTAACATTACCCTCTTGTCCTACTTGGTAACCACTCAAGGTATACATTATGCTCTTGTCCTACTTGGCAACCACTGAAGGTTAACATTACCCTTTCATCCTACTTGGTAACCACTGAAGGTTAACATTACCCTTTCATCCTACTTGTTAGCCACTGAAGATTAACATTACTCTTTCAACCTACTTGGTAACCACTGTAGGTTAACATTACTCTCTTGTCCTACTTGGTAACCACTCAAGGTTAACATTACCCTCTCATCCTACCTGGTAACCACTGTTTGTTAACATTAGCCTCTCATCCTACCTGGTAACCACTCAAGGTTAACATTACCCTCTCATCCTACTTCTTAACCACTCAAGGTATACATTACCCTCTTGTCCTACTTGGTAACCACTGAAGGTTAACATTACCCTCTTGTCCTACTTGGTAGCCACTGATGGTTTTTGCCACAGATTGCACAAATATTAAATGTAACATTACAGACAAACCCCTGACAAGCAGACTCTACCTTACTTGGCAAAGGGTAAATCCATGTTTCATTTTTTTTACTCAAGTATGATAATGCTAGCCAATACACACATACAAAGTGAACATTTTGATCATATTGATTACTGATTGGGCAAATGATTATCTACAAGTTGAAATACCTTGCCAACTGTTTCAACATTATATAAATGTTCGCATTCATGTCTGACATGCACACCTCATGAAGAGTGGTGGTTAGCCTAGTGGTTAGGCTAGTGGTTAAAGCATTTGCTTATCATGCCATTGACCCGGGTTCAATGTGTGAAGCCCGTCTCTGATGTCCCCTGACATGATATTGCTGGAATATTGCTAAAATATTCCAGCAATAAAACTATAGTCACTCACTTTGTACAACATCCATGCTACTCTAGATTAACACACAATTCTCTCACATACCTACCATTAATCTGTCGTGCCATGCTTCAAACATGAGCAGACAGAGTCACATGCCGTAACAGATTAACTACAGTAACACAAAAGAAATTGTGTTCTCTCATTTGTTATGTGTAGGACATACACCATGTATTTATTGTTATCATATTATCAAAGTCATGGATTCCGTGTCCCACTAGAAAGCATCATAATAACATCCTCCGTGGTCAGGTCTGATCAAAGTTCAAAGACACTGGAAAAATAAATATACTTTCACTTTTGATTCCCCTATTCCTAACATGTGACTGGCTTCACACTAGACATAACAGATGGTTGACATAAATAACCTTTTACCCTATACATATCAGGCATCAACATAATGAGAGAATAACCTTGATAGTAGCATGGAGAATATACCATGCTTCTGCTAATGGAGACTTTCAAATCTGAACCTTAGCCTTTCTCCCCACAAAACATTATATATCCACACCATGAGGATGAAGAATCTACCTTGCATCATATATCATGTCTTGAAAATACTTCACATAAGAAGCAGGCACTACCAAAGAAACAAGTCAGTAAGAAACCAATATATGTATTCATAATTTGAAACTTGTAATGTAAAGCCTTACATACTGCATGAAAACATGATACCTGAGAGAAAAGTCAATATGTTATGAACAGGATGAATATGAGAGAGAAAACGAAAAAAACAGTGAGACGACGGAGGAGCAATGAGGATGCATCAGTGGTCTACCATGGATGATGACTGTGTACACAAAACAGGACACAAGTAATCCAAACAAAAAGTGCGATTCGAAGAACCTCTTACTTTGTATGTATCCGATAATCTTTCTCGGACCTCTGTGTTCTGTGGCGAGGGAATCCATTCTGCGACGAGGGTGTTTGATAATAGTCCCCAGTCTCAAGTCTAACGAGCATTTGTCTCTCCTGCCGAGCAAAACAGGGAACAATCAGAAATGCTCCAATTCTTTGGGTTTTTGATTCATATCTTAATAAATTCTTTCCGTACTGTAATCAATTCTGGATGACAAATTTTTTTGAAAATGCTAGGTAGACCATTGATGCATAGCTTTTTATAAGTTTTTAAATACTGAAAGTTGAAGACAGAAAAGCAACTACATTTTCTAAAGAGTTTGAAATGTAAACTTACCGTGAAATGTTAAGAAGAATTTCAACATCTCTACCAATTGTGGGTTACAATGACAAAAGCAGATTTTCACAAACCTACTTATATGAAGATAGGAGATCCTTATTCTGCTAAATTTTAAAGATATTCCCCAAAACAAGTCCACTTGAGGACGTTTTCAAACGTTCTATTGCCACTCCCACTAACACAAACATTAGAAAGTCTCAACAGAAGACATATAGGAAGTAATTCCTGTTGAAGACCTCTATATCCCAAATGAAAGTGCATTATGTCAGCACAATTCGATCTCTATTTACTTAATGCACAAAACTGTGCAAATAAGATTATACAGGTTTGCCAAGACATCCTATAAAGGTCACTCAAAACAAATAATCTTTAAAGGAAAATCAACAAACTGGCAAGAGTGTTCTTTGCTGTAAAATTAAATTGTGTGATATTGATAAACATTCCACAGACTTCTTTATAAGCTGTAACTGAGTGTTGGTGGGAGACCCCTGGTCTTGAGTATCAACATACAACTAGCATACCTAAAGAACAAGTGCTCTACCCAACTGAAACATAAGATATTCCATTCCTTGTCATTTTCCTCTACACTAATCCAGCCCATCCCTGCCCATCCCTTCAAGTTGAAGAAATCCCCCCATCTCTACAACATACTAGTAATCCCATACCATCCCACCTTCTCCTAGCTCTCCTCAAATCTACCCACTTTTCTGGACTTGGTAGAAACAAAGACACACCCCAAAAGACACATCCCCAAACCAAGAATGTATGAACACTCTACAGCTTGCCCCTTAACAAAACACACAGCCACACATCTAACAAAAGTCCTTTTTGAACACCTGTCTGTCCATGGCTAATAAATTCTTTAACATGAAAGCATCCAAATGTCCCATTTTAAGGAAAACAAAGAGATTCTAACATAAACATTTATCAATACAGCTATATGTGGGATCAGGAATTCAACTTTCAGCCTAGCTGTTGAAAAATTCCCTCCAGAAAAGCTGTGAAAGTTGAGCTATGGAGGGAGTCCCTATGTAGTTATGTGGGGGCTAATTGAATCAATGGATGATAGTCTAGGGGGAGGTAACTCTAAGTTACTGTTAGAACTTATTGATTTTTTTAACAAGCTGAGAGGCAGTTGAAGCTTGTTGCTTCTGAGCCCTGAGTGACAGTGTAAGAGGCTGCAGAGGGTGAAGGCACTTCACAGGATCTCAGAGTATTCACAGACATGCAAAAAGAGGAACGCTAACTACAAAGAAACAAAACAAAGCCAACATACAACATATATGTTTTAATTATAAACAGAAATGTGTAACAAGTGCAGCATTTGTCCTATTACAGTCTCTAAAATCAGGTTTAAAACCTGTTGAAAATTTCTATATATGTACAAAATAAGGCTGAGGATAAACTGTTTAATCTGTAACAGTGAACAACCGATATATATCTCTTAAAGACAACTAGATCACATGTTTGTTTATTAACATTTTCAGTCGAAACTTCCAGATTCTGAATCCGCTTTGACTAGACACAATTCCCTGAACAACATATGTTCATAAATAAATTTCTGAAGCAAGGGTTGGTTTGATCTCACAGACTATTCAGTAACTGTTAAACTTTCATAAAATGCTAACGTGGGTAAAAAAAACAAGAAATACCTTTACTTGCTGTTTTTATGAGCAAAATCAATAAAAGAATGCACAAACAACAGCTGTTTGATGAAAGAAAACAAAAATATACAAATAAACAAGCATGGCCATGCAATACAATCAGATACAACATGGTTGCACAAGCTGAAGTCACATGCACTGGCATATAGATTGGCATACAAACACAATATCACATAAAGAAAATAAACAAAAACACAAAATACAACATAATCCAAAACAATAAGAGACTGGAAGGGCCTTGACGACATCAGACTGGTGGCAAGTTTTATCAACATCAGATGTACTCACTCAATGAGCATACAGGCTTTTGCTTCATTCTATGGAATTTATGCCAATCATTCATGAGGGACAGTCTGGCTTTCTTGAGGAGCAATCAGTTTTTTTTCCCCATCTTAATTAATACAAGTAGGCAATACATGTATGGTGGACAATAATGACAGCAAGCCATGCCTGCATGTCCCCTATGACTTATTATCAGGTTGGGTTAAGTCTGCAGTCTCAAGTAGACCCATACCTCCTTAGCCATTATCTGACAGGACGGAAGCTATGGCCGATACACCCTAAATTCCTTCACACCCCACAGTTAAGTCAGTGCCACTGGCTAGCGAATCAATACGTCAATAGCTCTGAGAACCTACTACAGGTGACCACTCATGTCATGAGGACCTGTTGGGCTGATTGTGGACCTGCACTTCACATGGCTGGGTCTGTGTTGGGTCTTAAAGGGACAGGGAGTTTTTCAGCTTTCCCAGAACTTAGGCTATCACAACAGTGTATGTATGTTTGCGGTTCGGTCACAGTCAGGAGTTTTGACGTGAGGGTGACTTTTGGTTACCCACTTCAGATATACAGAGTAAAGCCTCAACTACCTCTGCCTCCGACTCTGCCTGTCTCTCTTGGTCTTGGCGGTACTGCCGCTGACGTTCCTCAAACTCCCGCAACCGGCGATTATATTGGTCGATTTGCTCTCTCAGTATTGCATCTTCAACCTGCAATTGAAGCGGAGATCTCGTCACCTGCATGCAGTCAGTAGGACAATACAATCAACTGTGTGCATTCTCAAATCTCATCAAGGGTTTATTAGTCATTTTGGGCAATTTGTGTCAGATTTTGGTAAGGGTTTGTCAGGTGATCAGTGTAGAGGCAGCTGTCATCAGAGCCACACTCCCAGAGCAAGGGGTCAACTGAATGGGACTCTTGTCAACACATCCTAACAGTGGCTTCACAGCCAATCTACATGCCCATGTCTACACAGATTTCCTTTTTCCCTGGAAACTGCGCCATCACCTGCACGACTGTATGTAATTAAACAAATCTGGAATTGGCAAATTATGAGCAAAGTTGGTTGTGTGATTAAGTGAGGTTAAGACAGCTGAAAGTGGGGTAGTGTCTCCACAATGCCAAGCTGAGGGGTGGCAACGAAGAATAGACCAAAAATGAGAAAAAATATTATCAGCTGCCTTGCTTAGAGAACTAACAAAGCCAGTTTTAATTGGTCGAGGTAGCATAATGAGTGTGCAGGCCCCAAAGCTTGGCTGCATATGGTTGCTAGAGGAACATTTGCCCAAACAGATTATAAGGACTCTATCCATAAAGGTGGGAAACTTGTGGACAGCTGAGCTACACCAAGCTTCCACACTCAGCTATTGATTTTTTTCTTTGTCTTTTTGTTCCCATTGTCTGGGAAAAGTTTAATTTTCTTGTTTTGGCAGCCCCAAGTTATGAATTTTATGAGCAGTGTTTGGTAAGACAGCCATCTGACTGCCATGGGTAGCAGGCATGTGCAAGCCCTGCCGACAAGTAAGAGGCATCTGCAAGACTTGCACTTTTTCCTCTCCTAGTCTTTGTCTCCATTGTCTTTGACAGTTAGCTGCCTAGGGGTGGCAGATGGGCAGAGAGTGAGGGTCAAAATGCACAAGTAATTGAGTAAGAAGAAGGGGAGAAGGGCCCCTGCACTTCCCAGTAATACATTGAACACTAGCACAGGGCTTGCCAGCCACCCCAACCAATCTTTTCCCTCTTAGAGCTACTGTGACACCCTCTTAACGCAACATATGGCTTAATTAAAAGCTTCCATGTGAAGAGAAGGAAGGGAGGGGCAGTGGGATGGGAGGGGGGCCTGATTTGGCCAACCTGTCTTTCCCCAACACCCTAACCCCCTTCCCTCTCTCAACCCATCTGTTTTTGGCCCAGACAACAGCAAACCCTATGCAATCATTGGGAACATTGGTATGATGACCCCCTATTTGAAAAGCCTGTTTCCCATGTCTCCCCCCCTCAACCCTACATTGTCACCCCTAATTGTGGCTTTGGGTTGGCACTATTGGATCACATATTGGTCTAATAAACCCATCACTCTCCCTCATCTCCAATATTGCACTTTTTGCTGGAAAATTGAAAAGTTTTGACTCAAATTTCACAGATTTCCTGGCCAATTTGTGGCAAAACAAATTATACATGTTTTGACAGAATTCCAAGCCATAAATGTGCCTGAGTCTTAATTTGGCTGGCAGAAGTCCTACTATGAAATTACAATCACCACATATGGATAGAAGACTTACCCTTTTATTAAACCCTGAATTTCAAATTATTCTAATGGGACCAAAATTCTTGTGAAATTCACTAAAGGTCACATGTGAAAGCACCCTGGTTTAGCTTATGGTGGAACATAATGTCTCATAAAGCCTGACATTAAAATTCTTTGTGCAATTTAAATTTTACAAGCCATATGTCAGTGGTTTTGGAATGGTGATAGCTGTCAAGTCTGCAGTAAGGCTACTCAGACCTGCAGACAGACACTCTAATACTTTATGGCTTTCCTGGCAGACAGTCTTTAATAAAAAAAACAGACTTTTCTCACTTTGGGAACAAATGTACCATAATTATCCAAGAGCGTCAACCTGCAGTTTTATTGCTTTTGTAGCAAATTACACCCAAAGATTACTTGAAATGGCTCTTTGACAGTTTCTATAAGTTCCTCATAGAACTTGGTATAAAGTTAATTGGACCATATTTAGAACCAAAATGTCTTAAGAGATCTCAGGGATGATTAAGTAGGATCCTGGAAGGGACTAACACTTGATTCTTTGTTTAAAACAAAAAATACTTCAAATGTGCTTCAAATAATTAATCATCTGTCATTTTTGGGAAACTGGCATTGTTTTCTCATTATGTCCTTAATGTACCTAATCTAGGTCCACAATGACCTCAATGAATGATTCTGGTGATATCTGAAACTTTGTACACATGGCACCAACTCAATCAGCCCCTCACTTCCACTGAATTTGAATCTGGTGAATGGTTCAAATTTTAAGTGATTTTTCTATCTTCAAAAACTGAAGAGTTCCAAATTCTGGCCACCATCTTGGCTTCTTGACTCCCTGCCACAGACATTGTTAAGGCATATGTCAGCTACTTATGGAGCCTTTGGCCTCTTATTGTCATTCAAGTCAGGCCTACTGGCCAAACGGCATGTGGATGGTTACGTTTTATCCACTCATCACGTACTGTAATATGACACTTCATCAGTTCATTGGTGAAAACATCACCATAGCAATCTTATCGGCCATGATCCAGTTTATACTGAAATTTTCATCAAGTTAACCCCTAATTCAGGCAACTAATTGCTAGGTTATTGAGTTCTATAAATGTTTATGCAATGCAACATTTTACTTGATTAAAACATAAAAAATTAGAATCAAAATAGGGAAAAAACATTTTTTTAAAAAAAATATCCTCATTATAACTATTTATGCCAAGAAACACAATCAGTTTGGACAGCATACTGTAGGAGGTAATTCATGGTTTAACATGCTTCACAGAATTACTTGCATCTGAAGCATCAACCAATATGTTTATTTATTGTTCAACTAGGATTTGCATACAGCAATACCTTCAGTCGGTACTGACCACTCTGAATGTACTGATTAATAGTAATGATAGGGAAATACGAATGCACAGATACATCTTTCCACCTATAAAGGTGTCTCTTGCATGGAACATCTGAATAAAGCAAAAGCTGCTCTAAGACTGAAAGTACCTCTGCCCTATCGTCGTCGAACTCTAAACACCCGATTCCATCAAGTCTTTGAAGGTCGATCCATCCTCGCCACACCACACATACGCCGTTCATGATAAACTGGGACTTCAAATGTACCTGAAACATCATATATGACACATTATGAAAATATTCTTTAAAATATCAAAATGAGCATGTTCCTACAAACACGTAAGACCTGAGCATCTGGTGTGACATTTACACATTAAATCCAGATATAAAAAGTTGGCAATTTTTGGGTGTAAACATGCCATTATAATTTCAGATTTATGTATAAAGTCCATATTAGTAATTAGTTCTGAGAATTTCATTATGATTTTTTATCAAAAGTTACACAACCCCAGACCACAAATTCTAATATTACATCCTTCATGTTCCTTTCTTCCATTCTACAAACAACATTTTTTATGGGACAACATCATATAATCATGTTCCTTTGTCATCAAGTCCATGTTGAACTTTATCATAATCATGCACTATTAGGCAGAAAACAAAATTAAACCTTTCAGCATTTCAATGAAAATTAGAAACAAGCGATCCACAATTAAAGAACAGTTATCCCCATAATGTTATCAGGAGCAGACTTGTCTTTCAAACATTTCATTCTGTGCCACCTCATGCTCTGAGACACTAATTAAATCAGTTGAAAACAAAATGTTGAAGAATTAGATAGGACTTGGTGGCATGTGGGACGGACGCTCTCAGTAGTCGCGACCAAGATCAACATCGCAAATGTTTCCACCTCCACGCTAACCAACCACGTGTCTAGGGAATTCTGAGAGAAGACCACGACTTTACAAAGCCACCAAGTCCCCACAAAGCAATTTTTGGGTCCATCTGGGATTTTCTCAATTTTTAGTTAAACCACAATTTCTGATCATTGTCCCCTATCTAATCTGCATAGGACAATAACAGTCAGTGTTGAAGTCACCGCGTCACCAAGATTGGAGTATGTGGTAAGGGGTGTGTGTGATCTTGCCGCTTACACAATGTCATGGCTTCATCTGCATGATGGCTTCGTTCTTGTGTGTAACCACAAGAATCGGAGGCCAATACACCACAAATCTTTCCCCTTCTGAGATTCCAAATGGAAATTTAGTTTGATTTGGGAGAATCGAAGTCTGTGATATCATGACGCCATTTGTAGGTTTTGTTTCTTTAACATGTACTCAACATCTAATAGCCATTTGTCACAACATGTTTTGTTAACTTTCATACTTTACAGCTTGATAAACCTGATTTCCATGTGGACATAGCCTATTCCTTCAGTCACTAACAAAAACAGCCCCAAAATACTGTATTACTTTAAGAAAGATGGTGTTGTTTTTCTGCAAAAAGGTTCTATCTACTTCAAAACCAAAAAGCTGAATTAAATGTTATACAATTGGATATATATAAAAGTTTTTGAAGCATAGATGTATGCTATCCATAGGTCAAAGGCCATAATCAGCATCAACACCATTTACAAGGTACTGTTTACATACTACTCCTCAACAAATGAGACAGGAAGGTAAGTTGAATTGTATAAAGTTTTACATTTTGTTTCTTTTTATAATTCTTAGAGTGATATATAAGAACCATAAAAATTCCCTTAAAACCTAAAAATATGCATATTTGTGACACTGAAATGGCTTATTTTGACCACTGATCGTGTGTATGTTTTTGCCTCTTTGTTTGTTGTTAAACATTGACAGTGTATACAAACAGTTGTAGTCAGCATGCTATCACACAGGTGACATTGTTCAATAGTTTATCAGAGTCACTTATACACTGTACCATGTGGTGAAGGGGTATCAACATCGTGGTATCACACTGACACACATCGTAAGAGCATACATAATGGTCACTGGGTGATTGTCTTATCAAATCTGTAGTGCTCACCTAATTTGGCTGTCTCATTCAATAGGTTACACTATCTTAGTCTGTTGATGTTTCAAGGCTGTGAGAACTATGCACCTTACACTCATGTCAATGAATACATACTGGAAAGTTGTTTATCTTAAGATAAACTTTTCAAGATAAACAAACCAGACTCATCACGTTGCTGTATCATTGTTTACTGTTCCAGCTGCCATTGTGATAACTGTTAGTATCTACTGTTATGATTCTGTTTATAGTCAGTGTTCATGACTACTAGAGATCCACTATGTATTACATCACTACAAAAATTTTAAAGATAATCCATTCACATCTCTATCCTATTCTAGATCAGTTCAAGAACGTCCACTGATTGATGGAAATGCTCTTCAGGCTTGCAACTTGTTCATAGTTATAGACATGGCTGAATGCCTGTCATCATAAGCTCCACAGCACAGACCTCTGCTTATAATATTTGCACTAGTGCCCATAATGCATATTTGATTATTTGCAAGCTTACATGAAATTTTACTGAATGTGGCATTTAATAACAAATTGTTTTAACAGATGTTAGAAAAACCTGACATGAATGTCTATCTACATTAGTGTGAACATTTTCCACATGGAACAACTAACTAGTACAAGATACCATTCCACTCCCTCCCCAATGTCCACCAATCCCCACCCCTAGCCCTACAAAGTGTCACCACCCTACTTCACTCCTATTCAAACCATGAAGGAAATGGCCTCAGATCTATTTCTTCCAAACCACATTTGTAAGTGCAAACACATTTCACTTGTTCACACAGATGCACTCTAGACTTTGCCCTTGAGCAAATGCACTTTGTACCTATAATGATTGGGAAAGTCATTGTAAGTAGTGCCATGTGACAGACATGGCTATAGTAACACACAGCACAGTTCGTCATGTCATATCAGTTGTCAAGGAACCAAGGTCACCGCAGCTGGTGTATGTGTCCATACAAGAGAAATATTTGTAGTAACAGAATGACATTGCAGTGAAATAGCCTATGAGTCACTGAGTACCACTAGCATATATCTTCCTGGTTAGCATAATTTCGGTGTAAGCGGATAACATGTTAAGCAGATATCCAATGTCAACAGGCATCATTCTACCTCTTACAAAACTCAGTGATTTAAAAACATTTGAGAGGGATAAATATGATGTCGCTTATCTCCTCAACAGTGATTAGGCATAACAGCTTCATTTTTCCATAAACTGTTAATATCATCTACACCTGTATATATATTGAGAGTTGGTACATAGGCTTATGTACATTACATATACATATATTGGAAGTTAATGGTAAATATACAGCTGATCATATTTTGCTGCTCCTGAGAGTTTATTTTAATTCAGATTTCCCTTGCATGCATTACTGGAGATCTGTTTCAACACATGGGTTTGAGTCACATGCAGTACCAAAGAGGTTTTATCAACAAATAGATAGGTCATCTTTCTCTCACTGAATATTGTGAAATACATGCCTTGCGGTATAATATGTTGAAAGAACAGTGTACACAACCAGCGGATGAATTCAGTAGCAAAAGCAGAATAACTTTCTGTCAGATGCTCTATATCACGTTTAAAACATCATGAGAGAAAGAAATGAAAGCATATCCACGTGTGTAAGAACACTGACTATTTCTTAAAGGATGAGTATGATGAAAGGCTTGAATCATCCTGTTTGGCACTTATCAAAATGGAAGGTCCATCCTACACATGATTACATTTTCCCAGTATCAAGCTAACACTTGGTATAACAATAGCACATTTGTGTGTATCATCTCCATTTTAGAAGCTCAAACGTTATTCTAGAAACAATACATGTCTACCTAATGCTGCTGCCTCGTACATGTCTGTCCAGATAGGTAGGAGTCGGATCTACCGTCAACACATCCCATTATAATGATATACAACCACACAGACCTATTATCAAATACTGGGTCACTCTTGTAGGTTGGACAGACTGACAACAAAACATAGTATACATTCATCCATTATCTGTATGGCACAGTATGTCAGATCATATAACATTATCTACACGCTGATCACTCAGTATATGTTGGAAGGGGCATGTTTATGCACATCCTAAACCCCAGCTGTTTCTAGGTACATATCTTGATTGTGAAACACAAGTCATTTTGTCCATATTTTGAAACAGATCTGAACACTAAAAATATAGAAAATATGCAGTTTGTGAAACAGTCATTCAATTCCTACACTCTGCTTCAAGACAAGTAACATTCATGAAGCAGGGCACCCCCTTCTGTGCCCTCATATCCCACTTCTGCACCCTTGTAACACCCCCCTCTGTACCCTCAAGACACCAGTTCCCCATTGTAAGGCAGTATCTACATAAATCACAAAATGCCCCATCTTTGTTCTGTTAAGCAAGTGCAGGTATAAATCATCATACAAGTCCAGATACTTGTGAAAGATGACCACTCCCAAAGCAACAGCACAACAAGCATTATGTCAAGCTACCTGTCAGAGATTTACTGACTTGGCCGGCTGGCTGGACTAGACAAAACACAGCCGAGTAACATGTGCTTGTATCAACCTCGGTCAGATTACTGTCCCTCTTGCTACTAGCCTCTTACACCAACATGTTACCACATCCTACTCAGTAAGATACTATTATAGCTTGAGCCCTTCCTTAAGTTAACCTTGCCATGTGCCGTCCATTGAGTGTCCAAAGCCCATCTCACTCCCTGCCTCACATTCCATGGCCCACCGTCATGGCTTGTAGGGTTTGACCTACTTTACTTTGTGGGGGCGGGGGCAGGGCTTTCCCATGTAGGTCACATGATCATCTGGGTCACATGACACAGTAGGCATGTGACCAGTCAGCTGATTGAATGACAAATGACCAGTAAGGTCAAACGGTACACACAAGGAAATGGTGTGTAAATTTAGCATGATGATATAGGCTGGTTAATCCCAGTCGGAAACGGTTCAGTCTAATATACCATTAGAAATTTACATTGTGGTTAGCTTCCAAATGTTGGCGGTTCATTCAGTACAAATATGTAGATATAATACAGATTTGATGATGTAATATTTGGTTTTTATCTACAAAAACAAGTTGACATACCAGTGCATAAAATACACCCACACACATCCACCCACCCACCCACACACACACACACACACACACATATATATACATACACACACACATATATATACATACACACACACACATATATATACATACACACACACATAATAACATATGAGTGACTACTTACTTCTTGGTTTTTGAAATGTCATATTTCAATCTTATCTAAAACAATACACCTTGAGGAATAAACATCCTGAATCTTAGGTGGGAATTCAGTTTGAATTTCATAATATTACTTGTCAATTTAATACTTAGCTTTTTAAAACCTGGATTTTCTACGCACATTTTAAAGACCCTACTAACTTGAACATTAAACAAGGAAATTTGTAAATGTTTTAAAAAAATATCTGTGGTTAATACAACATTTGCAGTGTCAGCCTCTAAAATCTAAACATAGGAGTCAATATTTATAAAAGTGGAAAAAAATTAAGTCCAGGAAAAGGAATCTTAGCAGTCATAGGTCAAAGGTCAACGCTAATGACACATGTTATGCCACTCCCTGTTAAATTTGCTTAATTCCCCCATGTGAGGTGGCAGCATATTCCAAATGTTAAAATCAATGATCCCCATGTTTAGAAACTGAGGTCACAGTGGTGTAGGGCTGAAGGGCTGCCCGTGGCATTCAGCACTGTGATTAAGCTAATGACAGTATGGCCTATAGCTTAGGCAGTCAATGGTCACAGTGAGCAGACACACACAGTTTAAGTCTCAATAGGAGGCACATGCTTCAATTATGTGGAGGGGATGTGTCAGCAGAGGCTGTCAGATGTTCAGTGTTTGCCCAGGCTAGGATTGAAGCACCCCACATCTATCACCTCATTTCACTTCATCAAAATCAATCCCACCCCACCCCTACCTCACCATACCAGTATCTCATCCCACACCCATTTCAACCAGCATCTATCTTATCAAGTCCCATTCCCAATCTTACTCAGTCAGCATCTGATCCTAACCCATCACACTCAACCCATATCTCACCCAACCCATATCTCACCCTACCCCTATCTCACCCTACCCCTATCTCACCCAACACCTTCCTCACCCCACACTTATCTCAATCAGCATTCATCCCATTTCACAATCCAACCACATGCACCCCATCCCATTCCATCCCACTATCATCCCAAGCAACACCTCTTCCATCACACCAAAGTCTAACCTCCACTTACATACCTCCACACCTACCTCACCCCATATCCAACCCATCACACACCAATCCCACTCTCAATACGTTCCACCTGGTCATATCCCACCATGTATAATCCAACATCCCCTATATTATAGTACATACATGGTATGTAACAAAAATATCTTCTGACCTATAGAAACCATGTGATGACATACAATATTAACCATGGATCCTGTGATGAAATATAATATTACCTACATATTTCATGACAGAATATTATCCATATATCACGTAGTGGGTCAATATTTCCTATATATTGTGTGACATCATGCTAAAATAAGCTATATATCAATTAACATATATATTAACAACATATCATGTGATGATACAGTATTACTTATTTAGCAAAGGACACAACACCATGTAACTACAACTACCATATCTTGTATATCATTTCAAGACTCACAATTTGGATAACTGTCACATTGATTTGATTTGAAAAAATTAAACCTGATAGAAGTTCACAGAGTATGACCATAATCAAATTCACTCTAATGAATATTTGAAAAATTGCTACAAACTGACATGTCTTTGGAATAGAATAGACAAATACATGTATTAAAATAAATAATTAAATCAGTAAAAGTCTTTTTGATAGTACAACATTCACCAACATCGCACTGACACAAATCAACATGTAAAAACATAACTAAACAGAAATATTTACTACTCTTTATAAACTACCTCAAGAATTTTATTCCTTGTTTATTTTTAATTTTTTCATCTGATGCAAATAATACATCATCAAACTCAAGACTAAAGTATCTAGCGATGCTTATGAATCAAACAATATACACACAATTACTACTAGTGGTACTAATTGTAAAAGCAAAATGGCACACCAGTTTCAGTGTTGTATTCAGTATTTCAGTACCATGCCTGCGTAAAATACATTTTTCATATTCCATGAACTCCATCTAAATTTAATTTAGCATACTTTTACAATGTCTGCGGTTTGGATGAAAAGATTATGTTCGACTGTGGTTAGCCTAAATTATTCGTAGCAATTAAATTTTCATGAAAGTCACATGCTACAACAGGAACCTAACAAAGTCCTTAATCTCAGTTTTTTCGTAATGTGTTTGCTTTTCAAAACAAATATCATTTTTCATTTTAGTCAGATTCAATTATTACGGTGTACTGGAAGACTGGCCTTGATTAACATACCAGTCAGTGACTTTCCTTTTCTGGCAAGATGAAAGTTTAATGAAATGAGAGCAGTGTGTTCAAGATGCAAGTCAAGCAGAAAAAGTAAGATTCAAATAAATTGGAACATTGTCTCTTGTACCCAACTTTACAACTGGTAATGGCTTGGAAATGCCGCCAGTTCATCAGCTAATCAGCCAAACCACTGCTGTGTTACAACCAATTACAATATTAAAGAATAATGTTCACAAATCAAAACGATACGACTAAAATAAAATGACATGTTTTCTGACAGGCAGAAACAATTCTATATTCCTGATGACATATAATACAATTACTTCAACATGTTAATATTTTTTAAATTAATTTGTGGTTTTCTTGTAAATTAATTTATTGTTCTCAGAGACTGATCTTATGAAATTCTAATGTTCCTTCATACAATGTGACATATTTTCACTATATTTCAGGCCATTTCCAAACCTCTACTCCCACCTGAAATGTCACAAGCTGAATGAATCATATAATGAACAATCAACCTTTGAGTGTTAAAAAAATATTGGAAGTCATAGTTAGTCATTTGCACCCAATATTATGAAATCCTGAATCCCCAAACCCTGTTACCCCACCCATACCTCCCCCTCAACTCCAAATGGGTCAGCCCTCTCAACTTGATGCCATGATTGTTACCCTAATGTTAGGAATCCTGTAATTCAAGAAATTTAGTTGTATTCAACCTGTGGGTGGGTGGGTGGGTGGGTGAGTGAGTGAGTGAGTGAGTGAGTGAGTGAGTGAGTGAGTGAGTGAGTGAGTTTTTCCACTGCGTTTAGCAATATTCCAGCAATATGACAGCAGTGCTACACACAGAAACATTGTACCCATTCATCATCTGTGTGATGAATAAACTGATCATCACCATCAACAGCATCTGCATTAAAGTTTTACTTCTGTTTCTCAAATTTGTTTTATCCTATGCTCCATTTTACTAACAACTTGACATTCATGACCATTATCCTGAACAACCTTTTACCAACAGCCTCAAATGCCAGCCAGTGAGTGAGCGAGCTGGCTGATCATTCTTCATTTGACAGCAGTTTCATCAGCAACTTTGCTAACATTCAATGCTATCTGTGATAAAAATATTTAAACTTTCTTTCAAAGCTCTTTTTATACTATTCATATACAAAATAAAGCTGCGTTAAAAAGACATTTAATATAATTTTGAAACTTCTTTCAAAATTAATCTGTTTAATAAAATTCATTGAAAAACAATTTTGTCATATTTTCAATGAATTCTTCCATTTTCTTCATAAATGATAAATGAGATTTGAGTCAAAGTTTAACCACAAATCTGAATTGATTAACCACAAATTAGAAAAAGAAAGTTGTAAAATTTCAAAATTTATTTAAATATTTTCAAAGTGTCAACCACTAACCAGGTCCCCATCTGGCGACGTTGGGGGGAAACAGACCTGAAAGTTTAACATTTGGCTGTGGCCCAGATGAGTTTTAGAGATTACCCAACATACATTGCTCAGACTGACAACAAACATCACCAAACCACAGACTGCAGCTGCAGCATGCACCAGGAGATGTCGCCTGGATCCGCGCCAACGTTGGTACACCACATAATGTGTTGACAACAGCTCTCCACTATGGAGTAGAAGACACATCATCTGACTCAGAGACAAGCCTCACTAACAAACCAAACTGACTTACACACATGGTGCTGCCCCTACAGATGTAGGTGGAGAGTAATGGTGAAAATGTTGCTGTTGCACATGAAATCACCTGAAATGTTTCCACTGACAAATCACCGATTTCCGTCTTTCTCATATAACTTTGTTTATGCATAAAAGATTATTTGCTTGCATTACATATACCACTCAACATTTTCCAGGACCATACCTGAACTAAAGAAAACATTTGATCCTTAGCAAATGATGAATAGTATAGAAGGTGTATTTGGTAGTGTTGCTAATCTAGTAGTTGACCTGTATACCTCAGATAAATTACAGGTTCCTACAAATGTAAGTCGTCCCTGTGAGATGAGTTTTCAACTACTTTTAACAATATTCCAGCAATGTGATTGTGGCAGATCCCATGAGGGTCTTCACACACTAGATGATTTCCATGAGGGGTGAGATCTCAGCCTCGGTGACTAAACACTTGAACCACTTGGCTACCTTCCTTCTCCCTACTTAACTCAAAGGTGTGGCATGGTTTAAACAGTTTTATTCTCATAAATGGGATACGACATAAGTTACACAAACTAAGAACACCCTCTTCTAAATATTTACATGTATGTCCACATACAATTATTTTACCTAATAACAAAATGTAAGTTGAGAAAATCAGAAACATACTTTTGTTGACATTGCTAACTTAAAACCATTCTTTTCTTTGTAGATCTATATATTTCAAATGTTAGTTTTTGCCAACTAAAATCAAGGTTAACTTGACAAGTACCTTTCAGATAAACAAACATGAAGTGACATTTATTCCCAAAAATATCACTTTCATGATATAAACAAAGTGTGACCACGCATATCCTTAGTATTAAACATCATAAACAATATGTCTTCTCCTTTAACGAGTAGACCAACATAAGCATGTGCCTCTCACTAATCATGATAGGTCCAAGTTTGAAGCCATTTCAAGTGACCCATGTGTCTTTTCCCATTTCTCACACCGCTGTGCACAAACTGACTTTGTGACTTCGTGACCACATCAACAATTGGCAACCCATCCAGATTTGTAACAGGACTGAGTCAAGGCATCATCTGATGAGAGTCTGAGTCAAAGCTCAACACAATCCCTTACTAAGTGATCTAAGCATTACCAGTTGCAATAAGTCACTATATAGAAAGAATGGGAATACATTTTCACAAAGAAGTCATATTAAAGTGGTGGAACACACATTAACTGATGAGAGACCAGTGTTGTAACTTTGTCAGTATGTTGTTAATACCGCGTTAAGTATACCCATAAAGTTCAAATATAAGACAAAGTGAGTGAGTGAGTGAGTGAGTGAGTGAGTGAGTGAGTGAGTGAGTGAGTGGATGGGTGGGTGGGTGACTGAGTTACACATCATCATCCACCTTTAAAATATATGTCATGTACAACAGTCAATACTTGTGAACAATAATTTACATACATGTTAATCACCTCTGAAAACACAATGAAATATTTTGCTTAACACTATAACAAGTTTAGATGTTACTTTAACCTATTGCCATGGACAGTGTAAAGGTTTGACTATTGTGAGCTGTCTATTAGCAGTACTAAAAACACTTACCTTTGAAGCTACACAGTTTCAAACTCTCCGACATCACAAATCAAAACCTTGAGGCCCAGACATTCACACAGCCTTGACAAAATTTTACTCAAATATTTTCCAGAAATTACCAGACACATAAAAAACCTAGGAGAAAATATGTTTTTCTATATTTATTCAAAAAAGGAAAAATTGACTTTAGATGTAATATTTTTCAAACACACTGAGTGCCAGTCGCCAATGGTTTTAAAAAGTGTGTTTCTGTGCTGTGAGCAGATCTTCGACAGCTGTACCTACAAGTAGCTTTGTGAGGGTTGCACTACTGGAGGCAGTGTTTGCATGAGGGAACTACCTGCATTCCGTGATTGCTCTCACCTGAGTGTCAAACCACAACCGCTAAAGGTAGACCAACACAAACTGTTCAAATTTGGAAAGTGCAGAAAAGTAATTTTGAAAATATTTTGCATTTTCAAGTGAAAAAAAAAAACTTTTTGCAAACTTTTCCCATGTTTAAAAATGTTCTGCCATGCTTTTAAGCAGATGTGATGTTTACTTTTTCATTGAAACAGAAATGGAACATAAAATTTTTTCATTTGGAAAATGAAGCAAGGGAAATCAAGGTTTGAAACACAAGTAAGAGAATTTATCAGTATTTGAATGAATTAAGAATTTATTTGTGCAGGTAAATGCCTTGCTTACACATTTGCATATTTCAAACTTATTTAACCCAACTTCAAACTTTAACAGAATGCATGCCAACACTCTTTATGTTTTTTTTTCTTCTATAATATGAAAACATAGGTTATGTGAAATAGGGTTCCAAGTCATATTCAGGACTTTTCACTTAGACCAACACTTCATTTTCCAAAGTGCTAAGACACCATTCTGCAGTTCAAATGGATTGTCCATTCAGGGACATTGTACTGATTCACGGCCGACCATTCCTTGATTTTATCTCCATCATACCAAGTAACAGGCATTGTAACAATAAATACCATATTTTGGTATCAGCTCTAACCGCTAGGTAACAGAAATAACTAAATTTGTTGAGAGTTAGTGTAACACTGAAGACGTTTCTACTAAGAAATGTGTTTGTCATATTTGTCATGTTTGACAATCGAGCAGTTAAATAAACATCAAGTCAAGAATGCAATGTGCTTGTTCTGGGCTTATAAAAAACAATTCATTATCAGAATTAATCAGCAAATTCAATAGAGTGTATCAAATAGCTTATTGAAGCATGATGCTATGTCAAGTAGAGTCCACAGAGGGAATTAACATTGGGCGAGCCAGCAGTCAGTTGTTTTAGTAATTTGTATGTCAGGAGATCATGGATGTGTTTCACAGACACTTAATTAAGTCAGTATTCCCCGAGGATCTCCCTGCCAAACACCATAAAAAACATGTCCCCCCTAAAAAATACTCTACACACAAGCAAACTATCATGACAAGAATCGAACCATTGCAATCTACAGATGGAGGTGACAATATAAGGTTGTTTGCATACAAAAGCACGCACAATATTTAATTATTTATGGCACACATGGGTAGGAAATATTTTTCATGAGCAGCTAACTGTTTAATTACAATCTACCTTTGATGGCGAGACAATTAAAAGCAAACATGTGTCTTGAGACGTGCGTGCACACGCTGTTCCATTCTGACTGACATATACAATAACAGTGAAGAAACAAACAAAAGAAAAAACAACATGCTTCATGCTTCATTTCAAGTGACTGCATGTTTCTACTGTTACTTTCTGGGATGGTGGAGTTTCTTTTAAATTTAAAATTTGAATAATTAATTTGGCGCCCATGTAATGACACCTCGTGGTGTTCTCCTACTTCTGATGCCAGCAAAGGAGTATGGCAACTCTAATTACAGTGTTTTAAGACCAAAACAGTCAGTGGGCTTCTGCAATATGCCTTCATATCGAATTCCTTTTGAATTCCCCTCCCCACACTCTGAAAAGAATAATTGCATTCTATCTCCAAGGACCAACATGTAGTAATATCCTGGGTTACATAATGAATATTAATTTTTACAACTTTAAAAACAATAATTTGCTTAGGCTGCAGATGTTACAGGGAAGGATAAGCTCCTATTTTCATGGTTCTGGAGATATCAATTAAGTGGACTGTAACCTGGAATTAAAACCCCCAGGTCTTGGTAATGCCACTGACAAAGAGGAATGGCTAAATAGATTGTACATTTATGACTACATCTGAATGCATCAACTTCCATGTTAACCTGCCATACAATTATATGAAGCTGCGATTTGCTTTGTTAGAAAAGTGTGAGAACTGGAATATTAACAGTACACATCACATTTACCCAAAAATACCGACCAGTCCTAACTGTTATGTATAAACGCACACTGCAGACACCAGCCTTCGATGAGGTTGAGGGATAATCCAAGGCAGCTTCATAAAATCACTGTATGGGCCCCAACACTATCAGCGTACCTTCGCTGTGAGAAACTGACTCAAGGTCGCTTAGATCGTGAATCAAGACGTTTCATCTCAACGCCACGTTCTTCTTCTTGTGTGTGTACTACTGTTAATCCAAATTTTCCATAAGTATACGGCGATTACCACATTACTCAACGCAATGTCCAGTTTACAAGTTATTTGGGTTTTTTTTTGCGTCACAGCACTGAAAATCACTCATCTAATCGAACAGACCCAAAATATCTCGTACTAAGTACAATAAAACCTGATTCTAAATAATTTCACTACAAACACTGCTTTTGTCGACAGAGCCAGTGATGGTTTTGTGTCGTTTCAATATATGTTCCTGTCAAAAGATAAAGCGTTGTATAGAGAGGTACTACCGCCAGGCGGGGACTGGCTATACCGGATAGGTTTTACGCCTTAAACTTCAATTCAGGTTTGACATGAGAGCTGATTGATAACGGGGGAAGTGTACACAACACATGCCCGCCAATCTGATGAGATTAACACATGTATGTTATGCATCGTCGGCTTTATGTTTTTCCAAAACGCTGGGTGACTATTTAAAATCCAACATTTCAATTACATTTTCCCACACACACTCAGCTTGAAATCTCGAGAGTTTTTAAGACTTTTCTACGGAAACCAATCCCTTTGTAAAAGCCACAAACATTCATAATTCCTCAACGACCCACAAACAGACTGAGACATGATGTATCGTGGAAAACCTTTCTAACTGGTGGAGCTGTGCTGTAGTGAAACTGCGTGTAAAATCAGGATGTCGTATGTAGGTGTAACCGATTTTCACAGCCTACGAGAACGCGCAATGCAGATGGGTCACACACCTCGCCAAGCCTTCAACACCAAGCGTCCATGTGACTCACTACTACTGCTCCTACAGGAGGGAAGTCGCCGTTTCCTTACCAACGAAACTAAAATGTAACCCTCAACTCCGGTCTAAATACCAATAAACGATGTGCAACACTGTGTCGTGTACTCGCGTTAAAACCAGTTATAATACATTCGGGTTTTTTTTTTTAATATTAAACTTCCGTTCAGTTTGTTATATTTGTGCACGTCTTGTATATGTAGCGGAACAGATTGTTTCAAATAGTGAATTTGAGCTGGACGAAACTGCGACATGGTACCACATTTTACTTCAGTTGAAATCTTTTGGTTATATACAGTGTACACTATTATATGAAATGTCCACACCAGTTGTTACATATGATTGTGCACGGTTTTCACTAACTTTTGCGGTATCTAAAGTGAATTTGAAACTGAAACCTAAAATCTGGAGTCGTTCGTAAGATTACAAATGCTGTACAAAAGTTTCGTCTATATACAAAGGATCTGTCCACAGATCGTTTCTCCCAAAATATGATTGTAAACAACCCATTTAGCTTACGAGGCAGGCTTATAAATCATCCTTGGAATGGAGACAAGGATGAAGCTGAGACCCCCACTTATTCAAACATTCTCCTGAATATGTGTTTGTCAACAGCCTGCGTATTTCAAGAAGCACTGGTATAGAAATGCGACCACGCTATTTCAAGTCTCGATTTGTTTAACACGAATTCACATCAACGTGAACAACACCGACCAAAACAGATCGAGAAACGATTAAGTTAAAAATCGCAGCTATGTAAATATTAAAACTTTGAAGTTAACAAACCCGTGTTATTTCAATGTAAGGGTAATATTCTTGGAACTGTTTACTCCTTGCTATTGAATCGCTATTATCGACCCCCTATAAATATTGAACAATACCTCGCAGGTAGCTGTGTGCATTTCACGATTTGTTCGACCCTCATAATTTCTCACCCATCAAATTTAAATTAAAGAGAAATGAATTTAAAGATATGGAAACCAGCCCAGTGAGGGGCCGCATTCAGGCGTGGTTAAATCACA
Source organism: Haliotis asinina (assembly GCF_037392515.1). Classification (NCBI taxonomy): domain Eukaryota; kingdom Metazoa; phylum Mollusca; class Gastropoda; order Lepetellida; family Haliotidae; genus Haliotis; species Haliotis asinina. The sequence continues at coordinate 54,546,646 of NC_090291.1, read as the reverse complement.
TCCACAGCATATTTGCTTCGTAAATAATTAAGAAAGTGTTTAAAAAACATATTTTTAGCATAGCTATGTTACTCTTGTAAACAACAAGAAACATCTGCAATGTTGTCTCCATAGCAACATGTTACAAACAGTACACTGCTTACCACCTTCGAAAGTAAAGTATTTGGTTAATTGTGAATCGTGACAAACGAAACCGTAAAATAGACACCACACACTGCCTATTTGTTCACTAGAAAAGACAGTATTCCCATCTGTTATAAGAAATAACAATTTCTCACCTCAGATGTATCCGATGAAACATATCAAACTAGCTATAACAAGCATATAAACCAATAACCAACTCATTAGTCTACAGATAATACCGACTGGAATATGTTTCCCTCCGGTGTCGCCTACACAGCAATCTGGGGGATGGGATAATACCGATATCCGGCTACACGTGCTGGCTTACACCATCAAACAACAAGAAATCGACAATATTCAATGTCTATCATATTAAACATTAGTCAATGTTCGTGTTACGAATAACAAGCAAAAGCCCACGGACTACAATACAATCGCTAATATACCCAGTTCTCTCAGGCCTCATGAAACGTTTCATTTGTAACATATCACACCCGTTCTTTGTTAGAAATTCTCTTTAATGCAAATAATAATTATTGCTAATCAAAGACTGTAATGACTACCTGACATATTTCGAACGTCCTTGACTGATCGGTGCTACAGAACCTCATGCAACATAACACTGCCCAGCAATCTGCATCACGGCCGCGGCGGATTCAAATGAACGGTGAGCGCTTCAGTAACTTGTCGATGAACGTCGACTTCAGCACTGAATGTATGGAACTATGGGTGTGTTGGATAGTACGGAAAGGTGATTGTCTAAAGGGGTTCCTCGCTGCTCATACGTATAATTACATGTTACGTTCTCCCTGTGAAACGAGTCTTCACAAAATATCGAGAAAATCACAGCATGTCATAACTAGGCAGTAGTCTCAAAGTAACACCTTTCCGCAGTCATCTCATGGCAGGTATGCACTTGCTATAATTGCTTCCGTGTTACGAATAATGTCAACACAACGTTGATCTTATACTTACAACATAGACCATGTCATCCAAAGTATGGAACTCAGTGGAATATTATTTTGCCCACACAAATATAAAATGTGTATCCTCTAAATACGACTTGACTAACCTTCCCTGGCTCCCGGTCGAAATTCACAAATTCTTGAGTGGGCGTTCTATCCTCGGGTTTATCCGACCATGCATTGGCAGCAAAGCTCAGCTGGAGATTTGTCCCCGTGGCTGTGAAAGCCTATTAGCAGCAAAAATCATAAATATATCACACATAGGACCATGACAATGTCTTTAAAAATCATAAATCATTAGCGTCGACCACGTCCCTGTCGGTCACAACAACATCAAACATGATATAACAAACTGTCATATGTATATATTATTCTGATGTGTTGAAATGAATGTGAAAGTCTATCTTTACGGTTGGGAAATCGCTGTGTCTGTGTTCATTCTTCATACATGCGAATAATATTTTCAAGGATAAAAACTACATGCAATACTGTTCAATACTTTCACTGAAAAACAACACCAGTATATACATTGCGACGACAAGAATCGATGATTCACAGATCATTGAATCACGAAGGGTGTACTGTACATGTTACCAGTGAAAGATATATGCAGTTTACTCCAAGATATGTGTTTGGGAGTGGCGACGTATCGAGGAAAAGTCGAGCAACCGAGACTTAGTTAAACAGCTGAACGTTGAGATGAGCGCCGTGACACGGACCACTGGCCCGTCGGCCGAGACACATGCCGCCGATAGTTCACGCTTTATGTCAGCATTATAAATAACATAGAAAACCCCACGGACGGAAATATACGTCGCTAGAAGAGGAAAGGACTTCTGATACCAGGTGATTTGGCTGGGCTTGTGTCACGACCAACGTGCTAATAATACATCATATCTCACACATGTACATACATGCAAAACAACGAGTATCAGTGTTCGTTGAAAGAAAACACATTTATCTAAGTTTACTTTTTAGACTGGCTTTAACATGTTTTATAAACCTAGGACCTGTGTACTTGTGGTAAAACAGGCCATTATTTATGCTGAAGTCGCTCGGCTTTAGCGGTTTAATGAAGACTTAGTGTTTATAGTGTAAACACCAGCGTGACCCTACAACAGAAACTAACATGGGATGGTTTTATCAGTAGGGGAAGAACGCGTCATGTGTGAGTAAGCATGCACTCGAACTTGGCATGAAATATATAGTTTTTTTGACAGTGAGGTTATGTCAGTACGCTGAGAAACACTTACCACGTCGGCGTGCCCTTCTCGACATTCGGTGTGAAAACGTAACTGCCTTTCGTCGTGGGGCCTGTCCCGAAACCCCGTATACCTCACCTGCAACAGATAAATACTCCATGAGAAAACTTTCTGTCACCACAACTGGTACCTGGCATCTAGTGACGGTATTCCGAGGAGCAACACAACTTGGCAAACTTAAACACGTGAAATCATAGCACTTCCGGGTGGAAAAAATCTCCGAAAACATCATACCTCACTTTCACGACTGAGTTTTCTAAACAGTTCGTCGTTTTCAAACTTTGCCCTTTGGTCAGAAACAACTCGAGGCATTCTCACTGTCAGTTTCTCAGTAACTCGACAACGCAGCGCGCTAGACACAAGTGATAGCATGGTGCCATTCGGCTCTTCATTCATCGCAATACATAACAATAAGCGTGACAAGTCGCTAAACACTCCACTTTTCTGATTGGTCGGACGATTATGACTCGGAGATTTTCCGAACATAGCCGAGAGACGACGTCATCCATATATGGTGATTCTCGACATAGGAATCCGAAACGTCACAATCCGTAGCCACTTCGTGAATTATTATGCAAATCTATCTATCAATATTCAACAACATGCCCATATATGGAGGTGCCCGTCATCGCGATTAATTATTCATGATCTGTATAAGGAAGCGAGTGGCCTAGATTTGTATTTGTGTGATTCTGTTTTTACAATCTACATTACGGCGGTGTAGGAAATCCTGTCGTATCACAAGCACCTTGGAATGAAACCAGTAGGTCATGATGCCTATATATAATTGTTGTTGGGGGTGATTTTGCACGATAACGAAATCGATCACTTATCGCGTAGGCTATTTGTAGATCCGAGTTGTCTAAACAAGGTATCGCTGCTCGTAGTAGCGGTGTGCGGTGTAAATACTACGGGTGAGTTTATGAATGAAATTTCTATCGCTGTCAGTTTTCTCATGAGCGGATTGAGGCTCTGGTTGTCTATGCGCTAGCTGCACGAGTCGGGGTATCTGGCAAAGCTTGTTTTTCAGAGGAGCGGACAGAAGGCGACATGAGGAAATAATGGCAGCTCATTAGCCAAATCATCTCGCCAACGCGAAAGGTATATCGGTTATTATTTAAACACGATGTCCGTATGAAATGCGCACGAGCTGGATGGCTAAATGGTCACAATCCCATCAGAAGATGTTTCTGATGTTTTCGCATATTCTTTATTCAGTTTTGCGAGGCTACGTGGACAGAAATACATCTGATTTCCACAGAAAGCATTTGCATAGACTCAAACCATACAATTTGAGTTATAACACATACAGCGATATAAAGTACTTCTTCTTTGTTGTATGTTTCGATTGTATTTTCATGCAGATTTTTACACTATGGTGTCAAGTTGGCTCGACAGTGACGCACGCTCGGTTGTTTGATTTGTAACACCTGTATGTAACAGAACTGGATAATACAATAAAAAACAGAAAACAATTACCAAAGTTCGTGTATATCGCACACAACAGAGGTCATATGCATGTATTTCTGTATGTTTGGTGCACATGTGCGAATTTCCAAGTGACTTATCCATAAGTTACTAATGACATATAACAAACAGGTCTCGACTTTCACAACATGATAGGACTATTCTAGAGATTGATCACGATTTTCAGAGTATACCTGCTGGCTGACATTTCTTTACGCGAGATGATCGTGACTGTTATATATATACGGTAGATTAGACTGAGGATGGCAAGCTTAGATAAGCATATTTAGACGCACTGTGTAGCTTGAAGATGAGTTAAGAATCAAGTCGTGTTTCTTCGCTAAGTTTGAATCGGTTTCAGCCTTTCTGCCATGTTATAACATGAACAACGTTACAAAATACCCTGAAGCAACAATGAAAGAAGATCAGGAATGCAATACATTTATTTGCAACTTCCATCTTCTATGTCTGTTTCTGTCTAACAGCAGTAAATTCACGTGAATCATTTTACTGAGTTGTGTTTGTCACGATGTTCTTACTGCAACACGTAAATGCGGCAATCTTATGAGAGTAACGGTACTCGACCCCTCGCTGTTATGACATGGGTTGACCTAGTCACTCCCTCCCTCAGATTCTGTTTGTCCCTTGTTGATGTGAGCTGCTTAAAATGAATAATGTTTTTCACGAATTGACGACATGACAACCATCGGGTCATGCACAGTACAACGTATGCTGTGTCGTGGGAGTTATTTACCTGTATGTCCATCGGCTATTAACAGATATATTCACCCGATAGCATCTGCTGCAACCATTCGCGTAGGTCACGGTAGATATTCCACCATATATATGTAACTAATTTCATTGGATGGGACATTCATGTCGTGTACACAGACACTGGTATAGATTGGATGGAGGGCAGGACGAGTGTGAGGAACGGGTACAAAGTACGTATGCATCTAAATACCCATTATATAAATGAGGGGAGAAACGCTATGGATGTATGAACCATTGAAATGCGTATGCGCGTCCTACAAACCAAATATGGATTTTATATTATACATAAATGGCTTCGCATGGAGTAGTGGTGGGTAGGATATGTATTAAAAGACAATATTCTACATTAAGAAAGATTAAAAGCACACGTTTTCTCATTAAATAATGACTGACAATGGGCTGAGAACAGAGAGTACGTCGAATGCACGTTCAGATCACCATTACCGTTTGTCATGACTTTATTGATAGACACGTGTGTGTATACATCTAATCGTTACGAGTCTCTAACGAAGTTAATTGTCCACACTGGCATGAAAAGTGTATTAGCCTCGGCAAATAGGCTTATATGAATCTGAAAATGACTACAAAGCCGTAGATCCTTATCGCAATAACCCCTACTGGTCGTTAGTAGGGAGCCGTCCGGCATCACCACTGAGAGGCTGGTGGGGCACTTTGGCACCCAATGTCGCTGTTTTACCGCCGCGGTAAAGGAGATCGGACAGACCGGGTGAGAGCAGTCTTCCTTCATTGCTTATTTCTCGTCTGAACGTTGATTACACCTCCAGAACGCATAGGCTCACCTGAATACATTCACCCTGGACGGCAGTCAATCAGCTGGGTTTCTTGTGTCAGGAAAAACAACCAGATCTGGAAAACTGATAATATTCAGGATTTATCACTTTATACTGCCTGAAAGGGAATAAATACGTCTATTAAAGGTTTAATCATTACTTTAATCTTTGTTGTTGTTTAATACATCTCCTTTTGACATAAGCTGTAAAACAATAAATACTGACATCTATAGTAATGGAGTAAGAGGTGCAGGTACACTGACGGCGTCCGAGATCGCCAAGATAGGGCGAGTGTGTTCAAATGGCTTCTCCTTAAAAAATATCACTAAATGCAATATGCCAATCGACTGAGTATGGTTTTATACCGTTTTATCCCAGCAATATCAGAGCGGGGACATTTGAAATGGGCTTCATACACTGTACCCATGTGGGGTTTCGAATTCGGGGCTACAGCTAGAAGATTGAGCGCCACAACCACTCGGCTACCCTAGCGTCCCATATGCCAATAAAACTGATAGCTACAACTGGACATTTTCTCATTTATTTCCATTTAAAGATTTCATTTTGGTAAACTATGGTCTATCATAAGAATTAATGGGTTCTCCTTAAAATATATAAAATGTATATTGTGTGTGTAAAGATTGTTAAGCCTTTGAAATATATATTCCACAGACATAATAATCTTTACACACAGCTCTATGCAAGTAGATCACTTGGAGCTCCCGATCTCCTGTTCCAATATTTGTATCCACCATTATTAACATACACAGTGAAATACGTTGTACCTTAAATAACCACACATCACCTTTAAACCAAATCCTATTAATGTTAGTCCAGTTCAATGTATGTGATAAACTAACCCCCTCACCCTGTGACACAGATAATATTTTCCCCAGCGCGTATTAAAGTGTGTTGTTGTTGTTTGTTTTGTTTTTTTTTAAAAACAAATGCAATATGTTTTTTCTTATTTGTGTGGGATCGTTAGTTTGTCAGCTTGACCAATCACAAGTGTAATGGAGTGAAGCTGAAGGAAATCAAGGCACCCACTAAGCTCCTTGCACAGTATATCGAAATAAAAATGATGAGGAGGGGGTTGTTTCCAAGACGTAGTTGCTAATCTTACTACGATCCTGAAAGTGACATACAACAAGCTTGACATTACCCGTCTTCCACTGCAAAGTGTAGGGTACGCAAATGTCATGACTGAATTCGTGACATTTGCAGTTACAGTTATACGCCAGACATACATGAAATCCTCGATTGTCAGCGCTTTGGAGAAACGCAGTAAACTGTATTTGCGTCGCAGCGCGCATAGCTGCAGGATCTACGAAACAGTCTGATTCAAATCTCCACGTATACGTGCCACGTATGTTCTGAGTCAGTGAGCTGAATGTTTTAGTCGCCTTCACGCAACAAACGACATGCAAGATGTTCAGTACCGTTCAGTATATTATTGATGTTCAATACATATTGGGAGACCTGCAAAGCGTCTCCCATGCAGTTGTAAACTATGAGCTGATGTTCACACTATCATCCACCGGTTTGTCTGTTTGACTGCCTATACTCAGTAAGCAGTAAACAGACACAATCAATGCATACAGTCTTGTATGGGGTCGATGTTCTTTGACGCGAACAAATACAGTTTAATTGAACTCTGTTCATACATTGTACAAATATTTGTGGAGCCGATCCATAGTTGCTGAGGAACGACATATATATTTCATTTGTAGTTTGGTATGTGTTAGTTTTGATAATTTAATCTTTAATTTCCCACCATATATTCATTACTTGAAACCCAAATCTGTATGAAAACATTTAGATGTGGCTTAAAGCTCTTGCTCTTTTATTCATTATTTCGTCGTCAATGTTCAAAAAAAAGTCTTGCTTCATAACATTTTAACACATTCGCCATATTAAAAAATATGAACCTATTCAAATATGACCTCCATTAATGCGTTTCCATTAGAATGATTCCAACGGGTGTTATTGTTTTTTGTGCCGTATAACGATAATTATACATTATTGATTGTCATTAATCTCTCTCACCGACTGCACTGTTCTTCCTGTTAAGCTTGCGCGACCTGTTCAAGTTTAGACTACTGGAGCATGAGACCTTTCTTGCCCTCCCTTGCCTATGGTCGACCACCCGTCATAAAGACAGAGATTTGATGGTTCGTTCTCACCAGGCTACACCCAGCAGCCCGGGACGCGAAACAATGAGGCAGAAAGGGTTGATATTCTTTTACCCACCTACCTCTCCGACACACCCGCTGCTACAGCGGTTATCTTCACGTTTTTTTTTCAGCCAAGTGTAAACTCATTGTTTTAGTCCTTTGTTGCCCGGCTTGCGGCCACTATGACGTGGCCTAATAATGGACCGTGAAGGTTTGTGGATTTCGACTGATGGAGTCCATAATCAGATGTTATCAGAACACTTGCACGTGCGTAGGAAAACAGATCTGGGTGGCATTATTGTTTGTTTTGGTTTCATTGTAGAAAACGAGCTGACGAATGTCTCACATATCGTTCAGCCTGGACGAGAGTTGTAAACGATGTCATTTAATTGTTTATTATATTTTCTTTTATGTTTTATGTTTCAAGTTTTGTAACATGTTTTAGGCAATATTTTGGATCGTTGTGTAAGCTGGTGAGCAATAGAAAAACGTGTTTGAGGTTACTTAAACAAGAAATGGCCATTCGATGAAACTGTACCTGACATATATTCCCGATGTATGAGGCTTCTTATTAAGTGGCAGTGTTATCATTGTATTACATTGTCTCTGTTAAGATTCAGTAGAGGACACGGTGTATAAATCACTACACTTAGATGTATTTTTATTCAAGAGCAGTCTAAAAGCCTTTAGTACCTATTCCGCATCGAATGAGTATGTCTGGGATTATCAGGCATCAGGCACGTGTCTCAGTCAGCTCACATTACATCGGCAGTAGCGTTTGTGGGGAGATCAAACTCTCCCCCAGGATATCCAGTCCAGTCAAGCTTGCCCCCCGCTGTCACCAGATGAATATCATTATCAGTGACTTTATTGTTATTACCGCTGCCTTTGAGATTTGTAGCTGGGCTGAGATTTATATTTCCAATATATTGTGCTGTACCATCGTAAATACTTTGCAGTAAACGTGACATGTAAACTTTAAATGCACAATTGTTAATTATAAAATGTTTCGGTGTTATTTCTTGTTTCAAAATGAATTTTTGGACACATGGATTTCTGTTTAACTTGGAAATCGACACAGAACCAGCAGATTTTGACCAGTAGCGTTCTGGTCAAACTGAATTTTAATGTGGGTATGTTTATATTTTCACCGGCTGTGGATCATATGACACACCTGACTGTTGATTGTTGGTTCGGTTTGCAGAATGAAATAAGAATGTGCAAACGTATCCAGTCTTTTGCGCTGCAGTGTATTTTGAATATTTCTGCTTCAGACGATAAAGCCAGTTACGAAAGTATATTACCATGAAATATGTTTCATAACTCGTCCTGCACCCTAGCTGACCAGTCAATCGCCGTCGTGTAGAACACAGATAAGAAAGGTACTGGTCAACATGTTCGCGACTTTTTTGACGCCATGATGTTGGTGTGTGAGTGAATATGGTTTTACGATACCAGAAATGGGCTACACACACTGTGCCCATCACTGCTACTTTAACCAGACATCCTAGTGATCAACAGCATGAGCTCTGATCCACACAATTCTGATACTATGACACGTGTCAACCAAGGCATCAAGTCTCACCACCCGATTAAGTCAATCACCTCTCACAACAAACATGAGTTGCCGAAGACCAAATGGATGGATACATCGACTGGCAATAGGCACAGTTATAACTGCAATAGTTGAATAGTTTATCGCAGTTGCGGTTTTGCCGATATCGCGGCCAATCTAAAGAAAAAGTTCCCTTCTGTGCCTTTTACCAGTCGGTGCTACAATGTCGCACGTGTAACACAATATTATACACAGAATTATTGATAATATAAAATTATTTTAGTACTGTTGTATCATATCAAGTTATGAGATCAAAGTTGGTTACTCTCTAGTTGGGGGATTTTTTACTGTGTATCACGGCTACAATTCGGCCCCAGCTGATAGATGTGACGCATCTGGTACGCTTTCTATTTACACCTGCCACGCAATGTATTGTTAGAAACAGAGCGAGAAAGATACACATCGTTGCGACTAGATATACGATACGCATGTTAATGCAAAATTTGCGATAGGGTCCCTGATATCAGATATAAACACTCAAAAAGTGATCACGTAACGGAGGGAAGTCAATACATCAAAAGGGCGGTAATAGGGTAAATTATCGAGTACAATAAACATGCATGAACTAAAAATCTTAACACCAGGGCGCTACGAAGAATGGTATACACGGGTGGCCGTGACTTCAGTGGAGAGTTCTCTGACTTCTCTTAGGCATTGCAGGTTCGCCCAGAGTAGCCCAGTGGCTAAACCGCCACGCTGAAAACAAACTTATGTTCGATTCCCCCATACGTGTAATGTGGGCGTTCTGGGCGTTCCCACCGTGTTATTGCCTGACCATTGCTAAAATTACAGCGTAAAACATGCTCCCTCACTCACACTCACCTGGGCACTCCAGAAACATATCATTACGGGTTCGAATCCCGGTGTGCCTCCATCGCGTTTCTTGGTTTGCCAGTACCATACCCGTACGTATGGAGTGACTGAGTGAGTGAGTTAGGTTTTACTCCGATTCTAGTAATATTCCAACAATACCACAGAGGGGGGACACCAGACCGTACGTGTGCAATGAGTGAGTTAGGTTTAACGCCGATTTTAGCAATATTCCAGCAATACCAAAGCGGGGGAACACCAGACCGTACGTATGAATGTTATAATCAGTATGAGACCTGCATCGACTCTGGCTTTAGTTATACATGCCCCGATGCCGTACAAAGTAGCAGCAACACCTATTGGTATTGTGACCATGCCTATCCCAAACCATTTTAATAAGGACACTGCGTTGCTACCGACACTGAGAACACTAAACTCTGGTTTCAAAATTGGTGTCACAGTGTCTAGAAACTCCTCAAGACACTGATACATGCTGAAGACTACATGTATACCTGTTCGTTCACCCGTTAAACCTGACGCCGGATGAGTACAAGTACTCGATAAGCCAATACGTGATAAATATTCATTTACACAAAGCCTATATCAGTACATTTTTATTGTTTGTTGACGTTATTTCTCTTATACTTTCCATCGTGTCTTTGCATCTGCCATCCAACATCAACAGACCATCAACTCTTAATTTGTTATAAACTCAATGGCAAATCAATGGACTATAGATCATTTAGATAAACACTGAGAACAATAAATTTACAGTTTGTACTTGGAATCAGGCCAGTTAAACGTAACATTGTAGCAAATCGAGCAATATCAGTTATATCGGTATAGTGCGTACGACCAACTTTGGTCATGGAACCACTTCTTCAATATTTTTCATGAATATATCCAATCGAATTCAGCGGCTGCTATTGACAAGCATAATCTACGTAAATAGGGACGTGCAATAAACTTAGTGTTTTTTTATATATGGTAACCATGGCAACCAATAGTATGTGGCTCAACTCAAACAAAAAAAGCAGGTAATAAGAACAGAACGCATCCGAAGAGAGGTTGATGTCCTCTGCTGCTCGTCTAACTTAACAGTTCCTCAGATATCATCAGTTCCTATAATGTAATTTCGTGGTACTCTGTAATTAAAATAGAGCATTTATAAAGAAATGGTTGGTACTTTGTCGGGGAAACTAGATTGGCTCTACTTTATGCAGTTTGTTGTGGTTCACTAAATATGCCTAAACAGTAATCTAATACCGTTAAAAAAGACATTTAATAAGACATGGAATATCTGTCTGAAGAAAACGGGAAGCTAACGTGTTCAGTTATGTCCACTCAAGCAGGTCGAGTAACAGTATAACAATGCGGTTTCCAGATTTTAAAGAAACACAATTTCTGTTACATTAAAGACAATCCTCGATCCTCTAGCCCATGGAATAGACGTCTACAAAAACATGCAGATACTGCAAGGGACCGGGCCTAGATTTTCGAACCTCTCCTAGCGCTATGATAGTCGTAAGTGCCATACATTATCTAACAACTACCTTAGCGTTAAAAGAACTCCGATAATCTAGGCCCTGATTCGTATGCAGGCCTACTGCTCTGTGGAACGTCACTACCAATTATACGCATGTGGATGTCTTGATATGTAAAGCTACCGTGAACAGCGCTGTACAGTGAATTATGCTTATAACGAACATCCTCAGAACGTTATTACGAACGGGCTTGTTTCTGTCCCGGCCACTTGTATATTTTAAAGTGCGCTCAACGACCAGTGCCACAATGTATGGGATAACATGGGTCTGACGTTAACGTTGATCACTATAGCGTTGACGTTTGCTTGTGTGTACGCTAGCGTGCGTGCCTGTGTGTCTGTTTGAACGAGACCAGGTTTTAGTCATATACAACTGAGAAATACCGAAGTTAAAATTTGAATAACCAGACACACAATATACTCTGAGCAGACCAAATAGTGCTTCATACTGTTAATGCAAACTTACATGCACTACTAGGGTCATGTCTCCAGCCTCTCTGTAACTTGCTCTATACAGGAGAGCGCAGAGGCTACTGCACGGTCAAACATAGGGGCACGTGTATACCTCAGTCAGTGTTGTTTAGTGTTGTAGTCATCCACACTACAACATTCTGCTTGCAAGTAATGGTGACATGCACAGACAAAGCAGAGATCTCATGTGTTCCAAACACCTTGGTTGGGCAGAAACAGCTGATGGCATGATGTTGCATTGTCGCTACTGGGATAGTGAGAATGAACTGCGTCGGGAATAAAAAAGGAACTGAATAAAATCGAGAACTGTCTCTCATCCACCCATTGGTCACCACTGGCCCCTTTCCGTAAGCTCCAAGAATAAAACGAGTGGGTCACGAATGTCACCCACCATCAGTCAGGTCACAGCCTAGAGTGGTCTCCCCTTCATGAAGGCCATCCACCATCAGTCTGGTCAAACCCTAGTGTGGTCTCCCATTTATGAAGGTCATCTCGAAACATTCGAAACATGAAATGCACTTACGTTTGGAGTTCCAGCACAAAGACAGGGAATCATTTTATAACAGTGATTCGATATGAGTTACTGTTTAATAGAAGTATCAATTAGCAGTTACTCTCTCGGTATTTGCTTTAGATCAGTGTTATCTGTAGCTGCAATGAAAGACTAAACAAGCTACACCCACTTTTCACCACCAATCCCGATACAAATTTGCCATGGAAGACGTGTCGTAAAAATCATTATTAATTAATAATTTAATTAGTTGAGGCATTCCGTGGAGACGCCATTTGACATGCAACATTGGTTTAGGCAGTGAAAGGAGTAGCTATCTACTGGTCGTGTCACATGCAGTAATGATTTCTTTTGCCGTTAAACGCATTAGCGGAAAAAAACGCCACAATTAAGTAAGCCCTTCTAGTGGACTATCATAAAGACAGCCAAATTGTTTCAACACGAGGTTAAACATGCAATGACATTCACATGTCACGTACTGCAACCTTTAGGGCAATAATCCCCTAAACTAATCCTTATTCAAATATTTAACCCAATATAAATGTATAACTATTGACGACGGTGAATCCCCTCAAGGCCGACACAGACAATTGCTACTAGTCCTCTACTGGGCTAGTCTTAACATCTTGGACCTGGGCGATTCAGCTGTCACGTTCCAGTCTCGAGTCCAGTCGCTTGGCACGCGACAAGACCAACATGAGGCTGTATGGTCACGGGTCTCAACTCATATGATTGTAACCATCCGTCATGACCTCGGTTTCTGATGCTGGGAGGATTTATACGCGTGTATATATCCCGAGGAAACACGTTCTGTTGGTACTAAGAAAATAAAACATAAAACAACAGTATTTTATATTGTAGACTTCATCGAGGATTGCTGAATTGTGAATATTTGTCGGATTGTCTTTTTCTTTCTTTTTTTCTTTTCTTTATCTTTTAGCTACTATCTTAATGACAAACAGGCAACGTAAATATAGCACATGTTTTGTAAACAATAATATTTCGACTAATAATAAATCTCTTTCTGTATGAGGTTGTATTCATATCGCATTCAGTATTTTAACTGAATGATTCGGTTAGTGTGTTTTTAGTGTTGAGGTTTTCGGTTGCGTACAGTAACTGCGATTTCTAGTTTTCTACTGATTGAAAATATTTTATTTTGTGTCGAATGGGTCACTTATAAAATGCATTTGCTAACAGATAAATGGCAACATCACATAACTGATACCAAGGGTAATAAATGTGTATATCGTCTACAAAATAATTGTGTGTCATAAATGTGTATCGTCGATCAGTTAATAAAGGCAGGGCGCATGTTACAGATGCTGGAGTCGATATCGTAAACTTCATAAAGCATACGTTTCTGGTAAAAATAAGACACTCTACTACAAACATCCACGTCCGTCAAAACTTCAGGTAAGTGTGCGTTAGTCAACGGTACGTTGAATTCATTATTTTGCGATGGAGCTACTCCACAGAAGAAAGAGTATTCACTGATTGTTGAGGCTGGGAGTACCAAGTAGGTACATCACAAGATGCATTGTGTCACATGAACGGTAACTCAGACAGCCTACCATGATACTCAGAAAAAAGACATGTTGTTGCTTTTAACGTTGATTAGAAAATGTGTTTCATCTGTAGTTCATTGCATCATGTTTGCGAGGTCTTATTGTACATGCGCCTTATTTATGCATCAGCAAACAGGCTTATGCAATAACTGTCAAATAAGAGGTCAAAGAAATCAACATATTTTGTTCCCTGATATTAATCTGCCCTGATTTTCAAACATTTCTATTCTAACGAGGTATGGTTTTGTGAACCTGGGCAGCGTAATCGTTTCACTAATTATCATTGAGCGTTAGGGGAATAATGTTTCATTCCATCTTTTCAGGTGTCTTGTTAAAAATCATTTTAAGTTGCACTATACTTTTTTTCAATCAATCAATCAATCAACTGAGCCGCACTAGGCACTCTCACCATATAATGCCAATAAGGGCACCGTTTCATTCATATTTTATTAATTCAAAAGTTAGAAAAATGTTAAATTATTTTCAGATCTGTCATTTACTAATGGAAAATACATTTCAGCGAATCACAAAACATGATTCGTGACATTATTCAGGTGCAATAATACTTTATCGTTAGGAATCGGGAAACCAGCTTTTCCCTCCAAGTTCTTTTATGGCGCTTCGATCAACTATAAATATTGACTTTTGTAAACACAATGTTTTTATTCATGATACAATTTGTATTGCATAATAGTGCCGACACAGATGGACTTCAATCCAGCCTTCTTTCAGTTTTCTAAAAGCTTTGTAGCCTTGCTCCCCCTAATAATTGTCAATTTAAATGAAACTAGTAAAATGAAATACAGATTCCGTTCAGATTTCATCTGTTTAAATTCAAGCTTTATAAAGGTTATTGCAAGCTGACTCTTCGCTCAAACTTGATATTGTAATGTTAACAAGAAAAGAGGTGGTGTGTATATTCACTAATGAAATAAGGGTGAAAAGAATGCTCTTCTCGTGTTAGTGTATGCGATAAGACCGACCAATGAAATTCAAGCTAAATGAAAGCACCAATCACGATGAAGATGATAAATCCAATTGTTGAGAGATGGCCCTGGATTGGCTGTACATGATTGACCGCTAGATGCTGTTTTAGTGCAGCGAAGAAACAGAAGCGACACACCTGCCTCTATTAAAATAATGAATTCAACTCGAGTTGTTATTATGCCAGATAAAGCATGGGAAATTATGACAGACATAAAATTTCATGTGGCAGAACTGTAAGCGACCAAAGGTGCCGACATTTTATGGAGTGTGATATACGATGATTTGTTTTAAGTATTGGGGAATACTGAAAAAAACCCATTAATACATTGTACATTTGTTAAATAAATTCAGAAAGTAGACATTAATAATATATCATTGGCACTGATCGTGCTAAAGCTATTATACCGTTGTCAAGCCGTCAACCATAAAATATGTCCGCAAATTTAGCTTGCAGTTATTTATAATAGTTTGTTGATAATGTAGAAATAATCATAACTGCATGACAATCGGACAAATCATTTGAAAAATTATGAAAATGCATGAAGTGTAGGAAATGGTTCTTACTCGTATCTGACGAGGTGTGGGAGAAGGAGGCAGTGATGTCGATGGGGAATGGCGTGGGTGGGGACGGAGAAGGTGAAGAGAACTGGGATTGGGACGTCGATACAATTGGCTGCAGAGATTGTGAATGTAAAGGGAACGTGGATGGGGATGCCAATGGTGGTGGTCAGTGGAAATGTATATTGGGATGGTGACGGTGATGTTGATGTTGATGTTGATGTTGATGGTGTCGGTGACAGGATGGAAAGGGTGATGGAAATAGCGGCGGGGACAGGGATGGAGATGAGGGTAGGAATGGGGACGCGGACGTGGATGGGGGTGGCGACGGAGAAGGAGATGGTAGGAATGAGCGATCGAGCGACTGCGTGCTGAAGATAACATGCTTCTTGGGACCTTTATGTTGGTATTCAAATTGACGTTGTTAATGACTTTGTTGATTGGGTGGGCGATGTGTCAATGTAATGGATGTTGATGGAATGGATGTAGGATCGAAACATGAGGCATGAGACTCAGGGTTATGGTTGAGGCGACACTGATGCCAGCGACACCATTACCTGCAGTCTTCTGTTGGTACGTTTGGGTCAGAATTTCATCTTTGATATCCATGGTATGTATTGCAATACTACTATGATATATACGTTGGGTCCATCGTCATGATTTTTTTCTCTGGAAGTGTCGTCATTAAAGCGCCCCGTTTCACTCTAATCACTACATGTAACCAAACTCTTGTGAAACGAGAATAATGTAATTGCATTGCTACTCTGAGTATCATTTGAATCTGTCTCAAAAACGAATCTTTAGCAGCGAAATGGTCCAGATTTTTTTATCTGAACAGAAGGGAAATGTATTCAACTAGATAATCAAAGCTGACTTTCTAATTGACGGCCATGACATAAACGTTGACTGAACTTCCTTTCTTAAACAGGTCACCTCTATAAATGAAGCAGTCCCAACATAGGACGAGGGTGCAGTGCGACTTAGCACGTGGCAGTCAGAACAGTGATAACAAACCTATATCCCTACAGTGTTTAATTAACGTAGAACAATGTCAGTTATCGTGAAGCCCTTCCGTGAATCAAGCCGGTCGACTGGAACCCACTAAATGTCGGAGCCTGTCATTGTTATTATTTGCTCGGGGACTGTTTCTACAGAGAAACGTCATAATCACGGCAATTTCTATAATCCAGTTTCCCTCCTAATATCAAATACAGAAATAATTTAAAAAGTTAATTTAACCATTTTCACAACAAATGCACGCTTAAGGTTACACTGCTTGAATCCCGAAGAATTATTTTGATAAATGAGATGAAAATTCGCCAATAACCGTAATTCGTGTGTAATGTCCATAAGATTACATAAAAATGTTGTGCATTGTAAAGTGGCCCCTGATGTTAGATGGTGCCTAAGTAAGACAAAACCAATAAATGGTAATTAAAAGCTATGCATTTGATACAAGCGCCATAGTTATGTCTTCGAGTTAATGTTTGCAATGTTGGGGGTTTTTTCGGAGGGCGGGGCAAGGTATTCCCTTTCAGTCAGATTCAATGTTCGAGTGAATACTCTTTTTGTGCGGCATTGATCGATGTCAGTAAACTTGTAAATAACTACTCGACATATTTGCTTGTATTCTTTTGTTCAGAATACGTGAAACAAATCATATAGTAAACATACATTCAGTGAAAGTGAGGTTGTCAACATGTCGGATCAGTTCTCTAAGTTATGGCCACATGAAGATGTTGATCTCATACCAGCATCCGTGTGGCAAGACCATTCTCTGGGCAGTCGGGGCACTACAAGGACAAATGTTGATCATGCTAATTAACTCTATGTGGTTATACGAAGCCTATAAGAGAAGGAAAGTGGCTGTGTGATTTTTAAAAGCCTATTTCAAACTAATGACGTACCAACAGGATTGTCAGTTATGCTGGTTTGACATATGGCCCGTAAATAAGGGGGCAGAACAACCCTGACTGGGTTCGCTGCAAACAAAGAGGGCCTTTAAAAAGACCACCTGATGTGCCCAGTTAGTAGCCGAGAGGGGGTACTAACATTTGCGTTACTTTGGGGCAGAACAAGTCCACCATGGAAGCGTGAGTCGGTCTATTGACGAGATCTTTATGACCCCTCCTGGTGTAGATAGGGTTACCTCAAGTCGTCTTCGCGAAATTAATCCACTGGCACTGGGTTCAATGCTGAATGAAAAATCTGGACTGCACCCGACGGGATGATGTCAAGTTGAAACACGAACCAGAATAATACAAGTGACCCCCATTTTTTCCCAATTGAGCCTTCGGGCGATTTCGGCAATGTCCGTAGCGAAACCTGCATCTTTTCGAGTTGTAAAGGTTCGTGGTGGCGTCACAGATTGTTGGCATCAAAAGAGGTGTGAAAGCTTCAAGTCTGCTGACAAACTGTCGAGAAAAGCGGTAAAATAGGATCATGTTCTCGGCATTTATTTGAAGAACAATATTTAATATAACCAACACGTGTTTTGTATTCGGTAGTTATGAATACGATCCCAGTGCTGAATCTTGAGGCAGTGGACAGCGATAACCTCATTACAATGACGTGAAGAAATTGCAAAATGCTGTTTCCTGTCAAATAACAAGGCCACATGAGTGTGGCAGGTAGCCACTGCAGGGTGATGTTGCGAACATAATAACGACATTTGCCTGATATACAACGGTACCTCTCAGTATCACAACTGTACCATATTTGTTGGGGTTGTGTGGTAGCTAGGTCGTACAATGCTGCTATATTAAAGCTGTCGTAGAGCCCAATATGGTGTAGTTACACCAGGTATTTATATACGGACACAGTACTGCTTCGCCGTAGCTATGGTAGCTATCCATCTAAACCATAACTGTAAGGTGGAATACTGTAGCTATACTGTCGTATATTGAACTTTATATACTAGAGTTGCATGCTGCAATAATAACATGTATCTACGCTGTGCTTGTGTTGCAGGTATGTTGTATCGCTACTGTAGCCATACTAATATATAATAGCCACACTGTGGTTTCCATACAGCTATGTTCTGAAGCTGGGTCCAGATTTTCTAAGCTCTCTTAGCGTCTACCTACAGCCTTGCTTAGAGAGATCTGAAAATCTAAGCCTTGTGCTTTATCTATAAAATTCAGTTATACCGAGTTACACTGTTACACTGCAGCTACATATGCTGTACATCTACTGTCGCTGTGGTAATATTATCTTTACTGCATCAATATCCCAGCGGTATATCATACTGTTATGCTTTTGCCATATTGTAGCTCTGTTTACTTGCACTCTGACCAACGTTGTCGGGGATGATAAGTCAGAGAATTATATAAAGTTATTCCGTAAAGGTTTCGCGTTCATGAGCTTAGGATTTGTGTTGTGAGGAACAATCCGCATATATCTCATCTTCAGAGAACACTTTTCATGTATCTCATCTTCAGAGAACACTTTTCATGTACCTCATCTTCAGAGAACACTTTTCATGTTCCTCATCTTCAGAGAACACTTTTCATGTTCCTCATCTTCAGAGAACAGTTTTCATGTACCTCATCTTCAGAGAACACTTTTCATGTACCTCATCTTCAGAGAACAATCCGCATGTACGTGTTGTACTGGGAACATCCAGCTTTTACTTGTTGTTTTAAGATTGTGAAAACATAGTATATACTTAGAGTTACATCACAAATGGATCTACAAATGAGGACAGAAATGTTGAA
This sequence comes from Haliotis asinina, assembly GCF_037392515.1. Classification (NCBI taxonomy): domain Eukaryota; kingdom Metazoa; phylum Mollusca; class Gastropoda; order Lepetellida; family Haliotidae; genus Haliotis; species Haliotis asinina. The sequence continues at coordinate 54,527,311 of NC_090291.1, read as the reverse complement.
GTTTTGGGTAAATAAAAAAGATAATATCACTTTCAGGTAGAAATTACAAAATGTCTTATTGTTTTTAAAGGGCGTGTTTGTGAAACAATTATGAAACGGATCAAACTGTTTGCAAAAATACACTTACGTATAGTGTTTAGTTTTCTTACTAGCATTTAATGGCAACCTAGCATAATCTTAGTCAGTGTCCATTATAATCTTTTCGCTGGTTGTCCAAAGTGTGTTTGAAGTTTATCACAAAGTTGTCACCCAAGAAAGGTTGGGATAAACAAATCAAATCTTTTACAAGACATCTGGGAAACAAATTCTTCACCTTTCACGCGACTGGACATTTTGCTTTATGAGATAGAATTACGTGGTAGTGTTCGTGAATGATGTATACTCCCACTCACAACGTGATGGATGGTGGCGAGTTAAAGTGACCAGTCAGTTATCCGCTAAGTCGCTGATCTCTATAGCATCTGTAGTTCTGGCAGTAATACTAATATCTAATGATGGATTAATAAGCTACTATACGACGAATAACATTGTTCTTTCATGATCGAGTTGGTCATTAGTGTTAAAAAGAACGTGGAATGACCCTAATTCCGTTCCCTTGATTATACCCACGATACGAGTCAACACAAACACCACGACTTCAGAGTGTATGGTATAAAGTTTTGTGCCTGTTTATGTCAAGGACAGTGATGTATTGCAGACTGACCAGTATAATTACGTCCTTCAACAAATGTTTAAGACAAAATATTACGGGTATTTACTTCTTCTTTAATGTATACACACCGTTTCATTTTTTTTCTTGTCCCGTCACCTGACGAAATTGCAAGAAAAACCACTGAAACATTGTACATGTACAATAAAGAATAAAGATGACATCAATGATGTTTGTCTCATACTTGAATGCCAACTTCTATATGTCTCTCAAGGACCTGAAGAAATGTTGCTGAAAATTCATTTCCTTGACTTCCAGCATCGCGGTTGACGGCTGGGTGTGAAACCGGTGTGGTCACTGTTCGTACTTGGATCAATGACATTATAAAATAGAAGCAGTTACCATTACGTAACTATTGGTAAACGACAGCTATCAATGACCAATGACAGTATACCAATGGCAGTGTATGAACGGTATGTCGAAATATCAGCAGTGGTCCATGTTTCGATGGCAGTGTACCCGTGGCCTGATAAAATAGATTACTTACAAGTGGAGATCATGCGTCGTTACTGTCGACAGTTCCGTCAAATATAATAACACGAAAAGTAACGGTGAGTTTGTTTGTCCCTTCTGCAACATGCCTAGAAATGAAATGAAAAGTACTTAGTCCATGGTTGTCGTGACAACGTCCAACTAGCGATTACATGTATTCAAATCTCTGGCTCTGCGTTGCGTTACACTCAACTCACCTAAACGTTTTTGAAAACACGTTGTGGTGATACAAATAAGCATTATTAGTACCAACTGAGGGCTCTCAACCTTCCTTTCAATGATTACAGGTAGCAAGAAAGCGCAGAAAAGAAGACAATGGCAATTCGGCATGACGTCAAAGTGCCACAAATATTAATTACCAGTTGGTCTGAGAAAAGGAACCATTAACAGTTTATGTGTGGTTGAATTGCCGTAGTAAGAAGAAGTCCAGAGATCTCTTCATTTCCAGAAACTGAAAAAGCTAACTTGCAAACGTATTGCAGATTTGACTTGTGTTACTTCAGTTGCATAGTTGATGAACTATCACCATGTATATTTACTTTATATTACTTTTATATTTATTTTACTGTATATTCAACCGTGGTGTAACATTCCGTTCTGTGCTGTTGTGAGTTGATATAAATCTGTTATTGAACGTTGCATTCTGTTTATTTCTGTAGTTTCTTCCCTCGATTTGCTTAATATACAGTATAATAAGCTAGTATATCAGTCAGTTTCGTGCTGGTCATATAATACAATAAAATTTAGTTGTTGGTTTTTTTATTATAATTTTTTTAAACCCGCATGATTCGACTAAATTTAGACCGCCCCATTATGCCTGAATATAACTGTTATATTAAAGGGCATACATCCATCAGTGAAACATGGCTGAGACACTAGAGCCCACTCGCCATGCTTGACTGGGCGTGATCAGCGGGCGTGTTGCACAACCCGGAAGTGAGAGATCCACTTGTTAATGTCCATATGTCGGCAACTTGTTTGTGTATTGTGAGGTTTTTTTTGTCGGACAATAGTGCCGCGCTATTCACATCGTATGGGAAACTGTGTCTGACAAGTCTCTTCAATGTCGTAAATTTGGCTAAACAATACAACATTATAGCTCTTGTAAATAGTCTTAATATTGTAGTTGCCGGGCTACGTATAATGAACGATGACGGGCCGTGATGGTGTTTATTCAGCAATGAGTTATGAACACGGGGATTGCCAAACAATTGTTTCCTGTGATCATCATGTAGAGCCACACAGAATGGGTCAGAAAAACGCGAACTGCGCGCCACCTATAGTTCGAACAACTGTAAAACGATGCACATTTTTGTCTGATCACAAACCCTGACTGACTGCCGCCTTTAGCAATATTTAGCACGGGGACATAAACCCTGAGCCCCCCGAAGTCGAACACTTGATTTATGCGCCTTTTCGGGATTAAACACAACATTTATACATAACCCATAAAAATCACGTGTTCATAGTTTCATTATAATCAATTAAGTGTACTTAAATATGGTCTTAGAAATAGAGCACATCATGCGATATATTGTCTGATAATTTTTCAAAATATATTGTGTCATACATCATTGTCATGTATATCGGTACCAAACTGAGCGACCACCATTGCCAATCTCCAAGTACGTAGCAGATTGTGTCATACCTCATCTGAATCAGACCCGTGAATGTCCGGGGTAGAATAGGCCTTTAGCAACCCATGCTGGCCGTAAGCGGTGACTATGCTTGTTGTAAGAAGCGACTAACTAGACCGGGTGGTGTGGCTCGCTGACCTGGTTGATACACGTCACCGGTCCCCATTTGCACAGATCGATACTCATGCTGTTCATCACTGGATTATCTGGTCCAGACTTGATTATTTACAGACCGCCGCCATTTAGCTGGAATATTTCTGAGTGCGGTGTAAAACTAAACTGAATGACTAATCTGAATAAGAATTGTGGCACCCATTACTGTCACATTTAGTTGAACCAGCTTCTGGCATGCTTTATAACAAGGTATACCTGATGTGTCTGCATATACTGCAGAAAAAACTGAAAGAAGGGTTATTTAATCATGTTTAGGAACTAATGTTTGTGACGCTTTATGACAAAAAAATATGCGGCTAGGTAAATTCGTGCACAAAACAATAAAGACTGGGGCAAGAAATCATTACCCCTTCCATATTTTCAATTTTTACGTAATTGTAAAATTATTGATGTCACCGACACCCATGAGCAGTTGTGTGTTTTGAGATTTACCATGATATTTTTGTAAATTACAAAGCATGGTAGATTTTGATTCCTGACCAAACGCAGACTTCGGATTCAGTTGAATCAAATCAAATATGTGGTAAAATCAACTGGGATGTACAGGGTATTTTTAGCTCTTCGGTATTAAAACATTGTCATTCTTCATCGTCATATTGATCTTCTGTGTCTTACTTCACTGTCATATTGATATTCATCACAGTGTGTCATACTTCATTATCATCTTGATCTTCATCACATTGTGTCATGCTTCACTGTCAAATTGACCTTCAATCACACTATGGAACAAGACGCTTATCGCGTTTTCTCCCACCAAGGCAAATCACACTATGTAACAATAAAACCTATCACGCCGTCATATCATACTGTGTAACAATAACACCTATCGCGTCCATCACACCGTCATATCACACTATGTAACAATAACACCTATCGCGTCCATCACACCGTCATATCACACTATGTAACAATAACACCTATCGCGTCCATCACACCGTCATATCACACTATGTAACAATAACACCTATCGCGTTCATCACACCGTCATATCACACTATGTAACAATAACACCTATCACGTTCATCACACCGTCATATCATACTGTGTAACAATAACACTTATCACGTTCATCACACCGTCATATCATACTGTGTAACAATAACGCTTATCACGTTCACTCACACCGTCGTATCACACTATGTAACAATAACACCTATCACGTTTATCACACCGTCATATCACACTGTGTAACAATAACACCTATCACGTCCATCACACCATCATATCACACTGTGTAACAATAATACCTATCACGTTTATCACACCGTCATATCACACTGTGTAACAATAACACCTATCACGTCCATCACACCAGCATATCACCCTATGTAACAATAATACCTATCACGTTCACTCACACCGTCATATCATACTGTGTAACAATAACGCTTATCACGTTCATCACACCGTCGTATCACACTGGGTAACAATAACGCTTATCACGTTCACTCACACCGTCATATCACACTGTATAACAATAACACCTATCGCGTCCATCACACCGTCATATCACACTGTGTAACAATAATACCTATCACGTTTATCACACCGTCATATCACACTATGTAACAATAATACCTATCACGTTTATCACACCATCATATCACACTATGTAACAATAATACCTATCACGTTTATCACACCGTCATATCACACTGTGTAACAATAACACCTATCACGTTCATCACACCGTCATATCATACTGTGTGTCAATAACACCTACCACGTTCACTCACACCGTCATATCATACTGTGTAACAATAACACTTACCACGTTGAATTACACGACATATCGTAATTTCACAGTAATAAAGAAGTTTATTAATAAAAGCAGATTATTAAAAACTTTCTGAGATATTGATACTCACAGATACTTTACACAGATTTAGAACGATTGAACTTTGTCTTCTCCAGTATCCGAGTTTTGATCTATACTCCTGAATGGTCTCTCGATTCTTTCATACAGCTATAGCTAATCTTACAGATGAACTATTAGTTATATACAAGAATCGGGTGTTCTTTAACTTCTTTTGAGTAGTAAATAATGACAGGACCTTTCAGTTCACGTCATTCATGTTTCTCTGTGTTCCTGACCTTTTCAAAGGATAGAGGGAACAACCACGGAAAATGAACCCGAGATGGTCGACGCTCACCTTTAACGTCAGTTACGTTAATGACAAGCCGAAACAAACAGCGGCATCACACAATTTGTTTTCAAAAATGTAATTACGATTACTTGTTTCCCAAAAAAAGTTCTTTCAGGTCATTGGGCTGTCAAGTGGTTCTCTTCAGCCATCCCGCACCCAAATTATTGGCAATTAAACGATTTTCCCCTTATGTATCTCAAATATTCTTATTCCACGTATTTGTCCGAGTCACCTGTGCTCTTTGTTATTTTATATAATTGAAAATCCCAATTTTCAATGTTCTCAAATTCGCTATTTTAGAGCTGAAGCCTTCCAGCGGCGCGGAACTCGACGAAGCTGACCCTAACTGATTTCACTTAAACATGAACAAATCACGCCTTTCACTGCCACCGCTTGAAAGAATGGACAATCAGAAAAAGCTAAAAGAACGTTTTCTTTAGGTCAGTAGACTCTATAATTTTCCACCTTTTTAAGTAGGCTCGCTCGGTGCCGAAATATCCCCCACTGTGTTACAATCAGTCAGCGGGCACGTGTGCAGCGTGGATCACTATGCACCATTGTGTCGTCTTAACGAACGTGAATCATTTTAACGTGAATGGTCGATAAAATGACCAATTAAAGATTTAGAGGGATTACCCTTTTTATTTTAATTATAACTTTTCACGGAGTCTGGACACCATCAGCCATGCGGTAATTCAAGCTTATATTATGGTGGACCATCGAACTGAATGGCAGCGGGTAAAGGGTCCTTCTCCTAGGTTTCCTATTTTGTTCAATAAATCGGAGTGGGGTTATATGCCCCCTCGCTGGGACCCGGATTGAACCTCAATACGCTCCGGGCAGCTTACCCCAAACATTATCATATTAAAACCTATTAAATAATACATGGAGATTTTTTTATATTCGGCGGATATAACGTTGGTGTGTCATTTGATACCCCAGGCGAAACACAAGGTGTTTTAACGGGTAACTGGGCGCTCTGCCCTTGTACAACGGGCTTAACAGCAAGGGCAAGGGAACAGTGTGTTGGGCCTAGGGCGGGGTTGGGGGTCGCTAGCGTTAATCATCCATTGTCCCCATCGCGCAGTCTAGCGGCTAATGTCAACAGATCTTATCTCATCTACACGTCCAACCATCGCCTTTGTGAAAGATGCTTTCTAAATGTTTTAATTGACTGTCGTGCGTTGATGGTGACTTGATCAATTTGAACTCACCTGTAATTGTTTTCCGGTTTTAATGAGTATCTGCTTCATTATTTGCGCACCTGTAACCAAAGGCTGCAGTCCAGGCACTTCTCGCCCGAATCACCTAATGTTTTGTAAGACTTTTAATGTAATTTCTGACTCTGAATGAAATATGATCTTGCTCCCGCGATTTCACTGCATCGGGGCCAGGCAAGCGTGAATTCTCACAAATATAAAGATCTAATTTAGAGAAATAAAATGGGCAATAACTGGCTCCTGTTGACAGAGGCTGAGAGATATGGCGCTACATAGGGCTGTGATATAAATCGCTGTATATCATCACAGCTGTGTACACGGCGAGACCCGTCTAATGGCTGAGTCAGGGTTCTTATCAACTGCTGCTAATCATTTTCATTAACAGTCATTCCAAAGATAATATTCATTATGACACGTTTCAAATTTCGAAATTACGTTTTCATAAAGCTGTGGTTTTGAGTGATTATCAGTAAACAAGTGGTGAGTCCGAACTATTCTAATGAGATAACACGCGCTCATCTGGCTAACCAAACTATATATTAAACATCACCCACTTCCTCATTTCCGTGCACCATACTATAAATGTGTCCCATGCAAACACATAAACAATTTCTTTTGAGTGACATGTTTTGAAGTTGGAGAGTCAGACGAGGACAAAATTTAAGGATGAACAACTTCTTTATTCAAGTGATGCGACGTTTCAATACAGCTTCTTGTATCGTTGTCAAGCAAGTATGTAATATATATCATTTATTCAGTTCATGGGATAACGCACTCATGGAAATGAAATAAAATGGTTTGGAGCGTTTATTTCGTTGTTCTGAACACAACTAAAATTTCATTGTCAAATATTCCAAGTACTAACTTTTGTTACTTTTAGTAACATCATCCTAAATATAGATAAGTTTACATGATTGCAAATCATATGATTTTTATCCCTTGAAATTTCATTAAATTCAGAATGTACGTTCCTGATGAAAGCTACCGACGCCATCCTTACCGATCTTCTTTTGAATACAAATGTATTCATATTGAAACAAGCCCCTGTCATGTACAGCTGTACATCACTTAAAGGCTGCCTGCCATATCAAACGGACACTCGGTGATATAAATGGAATACTGTCCGAAGAGCCGTTATAATCAATTCACGGACACTGTTGTGCGAACTCTCACGGTTCTTGTGGCTATTGTCCAATTAATAACTAGCAAGAACTACTTTGTTCGTGAAAGTGGTGGTGTGTGTGTGCGTGCGTGTGGTTGTGTGGTTCTTGCGGAAATCAACGACAGAACGTGTTATATATATATATGCGTGTGTGTGTGCGAACCACATACGTACCGATATATGAAGAGCTCAAGCACACACAAACGTCATGTTGGGAAGCTCCACATGAGACGTGGGGAGCGCGGGTTTAGATATGCTGGAGGTGTGCGAAGCTCCAGTTTAGATATACAGGTGGTGTACGGAGCTCAAGCTGAGATATACAGGTATGTGCAGAACTCAAGCTAAGCTATACAGGTGATTTGCGCAGCTCAAGCTTACACACACGTGAGGCGTGCGCAGCTCCAGTTTAGATATACAGGTGTCGGGAACTCAAGCTGAGATGTGCGGAGCTCCAACTGAGATAATACAAGAGGCGTGCGAAGCTCAATCTAAGATATAAGGGTGTGCAGAGCACCAGTTTAGATGTATAGGCTATGTGCGGAGATCAAGCTAACATTTTACATGTGCGCAAAGCTCCAGATAATTGGGGCACGTATAACCCCGGAAGATGATGCAAGTTGACACAAATACTTCAACTTCTGGATTAACTCAACAACAGTAAGCGACATAATGTGACTATGGTATACGTATGTTCAACATGGACTCCATTCGTATGTCCTTGTGTATAGGCGACGCCAGTCCCACTATAACACCGTGTAATCTGGTGAGAATAGCTTCTGTTCTGTTCAGAAGGACACACATGAACGCCATTGTGTAAACTACCAATTAAACGTAGATTGCAAGACCGACTCACAATCAGCGCGCGTATCACTTCATTAACGTTCTGTAATATTCGAACTTCTTCAGTCAATTAATAGTTCAGGGGAGTTTCAATTAGCCCAGCTCGGAACCGTCTTTACTAACATCATACAGTACAGAAACGAAATACAAAAACGACCTGCAAAAACACAATTACCCTATCAACGACACGCACGGTGGTTCCAGAACAGGTGCTGGATCTGGACTGTTTTCTGGCCCACCTACATATCCGTAGCTCTCCTGTTTGAAACTTTCACCGACACGAGTCTCTTTCTGTCCCTTCTTGTCAGACCACGTGTCTCTCAAAGCTTCCTCATCAGCCGAGTTAAATTTGACTTGTGTTGTAGTTTTGTTTAATAGTGTTTTACGCACCACTGACCATCTCAACATGGTCTTCCATATAGTTTGCGGTTTCCTGAAATCGACTAAATGGCCCATGCAAATATTTCAGTTTGACAAAGACTAGCTAGTTGGCTTCGCTGGTAGTGCACGCTCACCCGCCTACGCGAACGTGCATCCACAAATGCACGTGCTGGGAATGTGAAAGTCCTGCAGATTATGTGCATGCACGATGACATGAATTATTGATATTTGATCATGTGTGATTGTGGCGAAAGGTTAATTTAAATTAGTCGAAACGGGAAATCTGCGAAGCAGATCGCACGGACCTCACGTTACTGCGATATGCCTTATCACCACTTAATTTTGTTGTTCATTTTTAACACAGGATCTGAATTACCGTTTGTGGTCCGCGGTTGCTGGGTCGTCGGTTCTTTAGAAGACTTCAATGGAGGATGTAGCGAAGCTGATGTCTGCGTCGTCCTTTTCAAATTGCAGTCATAATCTAACATTGTTTTGAAGACCATTAACTCGACGAATAGCATTTGTTGATCATTTACGACAATAGCGTGTTACACTTTTTTCTGTTACAGAAAAGTATTACGATTAAAACACATTGTTAACCGTAGCTCTTCATTCGTTCCTTTGCCATTAACATCTGTTCACTGTCCATGGACCCGATGCGACACGTGGAAACCTCATGTCTTGTGCATGTTGCCAGTGTTCTTCTTTACAACCGACAAGTTGTTACCGCCTTTTTGTTCACGTATCTACATATACCTATAATTCATGTAATGGAAAGCAACATTTCATTAAGTACTCCGCAAGACTGGAGCAGTATGGAGGACAAAGTGGACCTCCATACTAACTGTTGGCTCTGTTACTGTCAGCTACGATACATACAACTAAATAAACTAATTTAGAACAATGGGAAGACATCGGTGTAATTCATTCAAAGTTAGTACAATCAGACTACATATGGAGGCAGCTCAGACGCAAGCCTCTCTCATTGCGAAAAAGACCAAGGGGTGTGTTTCGCTAGGAATCCGGACTAAAGGTGAAGAATGAATCTGCTCTGTGAATATGGATATCACTGACTGAATTACTATTACCACTGGTATCTATTATTATTCTATCATTGAATTTTGTACTTCCCCGTACTTTTTTATGGGATAGTAATTACCGTCTTCTTTGATTTGTGAACTTAGTAAGGTTTCAAATGTTATTTAATTTGTACAACTTTTTCTTGTTCGTTTGATAATCTCACACTGAAGTCTTTTACGCCCACATTTCTGGGTTAGGTTATTATTTCACCTTGGAAATCGGCAGGTAATCTGACAAGACACCATATCCATTATGTCACAAACGTTCATAACGTCTTGTGTATTCACCTGGCTACATTACCTCACGCCGATGACAATGTGTCAGGCCATTTCCGGTGTCCTCCCTCCGCCAGGATATTACTGCCGTGGAATATTGCTAAAGGCGACGTAAAACTAAACTCATTCACGCACTAGGTATCACGCCCTCGTGGATCAGACTCGGTGACGAGAGTGACAGAGTGTCATGACGGCGTGGATCGGGTGCCGGATCAGACTCGGTGACAAGAGTGACTGAGCGTCATGACAGCGTGGATCGGGTGCCGGATCAGACTCGGTGACGAGAGTGACAGAGCGTCATGACGGCGTGGATCGGGTGCCGGATCAGACTCAGTGACGAGAGCGACAGAGCGTCAGGACGGCATGGATCGGGTGCCGGATCAGACTCGGTGACAGAGCGTCATGAGAGCGTGGATCGGGTGCCGGATCAGACTCGGTGACGAGAGTGACAGAGCGTCATGACGGCATGGATCGGGTGCCGGATCAGACTCGGTGACGAGAGTGACAGAGAGTCATGACAGCGTGGACCGGGTGTCGGATCAGACTCGGTGACGACATTTATACTGTTTCCCGACAGTGTGGATCGGGTGCCCGGTCAGATTTTTACTTCCTACAGAGATGCATGTTTCACAATGACCACATACCCTGTACATCAAAACCCGGGAACTCAAGGTGAACTGGAATACAACTAAACAAGGCTGAATATACGAATCGGTTGGGCAGTCTGTGGGTCTTGGTCCAAGGATGACCCATTTTCTGGTGTCCCCCACCGTGATATTGCTGTAATATTGCAAAAGGCGGCGTAAAACTAAACTCACTCACTCACTCCAAGGATGTGTTGTTGATGAATGGTTTGTCCATAGTCGTTTATATGCCTCTTTGGGTTGTCTGAAATATTGATGTCTATTTTCGGATTAAAAGATTAATATGATTCGATAATCCGAAATACAACAGCAAGTGCTACACGGACTACTCAATAAGATACCACACGTCGCGGGAAATGGGTACGTGGGTTCCGCTCGCACACGTCATATACAAGTCAACTTCCGAGAGACTTAATCAGAGTTGTCATTCCATTTTAGCATCAAAGGTGCAGAAGTGTAACACATGTAGAGCTCAGACACGAGTAAGTACGACACATTCTCTTAAAATCCTCTCCACATTGATAACCGTGAAATGTCACAAGCCGATCAAGCCATAATGTAGTCATCATATCATCAAAGAACCCGTATTTATGGTTGCTATTTATGAAGTCAGCTATCTGATGGCGACCACTTGATCCCTGACCACTATACATTTACACAGGCATCTTGGCAATCTGAGCCGACGGCCGTTGCCACGTCAGTTCCGGGAGATCGCCTTGCGGGAACAATGACATGTTGAGCTGTGGCCATGCTCGACCTGAGATGACAAACCGCAATAGTAATGTGCAGATAACGAACCCACAGTAAAGTTAATTCAATATGATTAACCTGAGATAGGTGTGTAATATCTTTATGAGGGCACGGCACATGCCCCAAGGGCACGTGACGTGATGTTATGGGTAATTTCGGGTGAAGACACGAGCTTATTACAGTCTATATGAAACATACGGGTCAACTATAGCACGTGCAGTTCGTGGGATGGACGGCTCTGCGACATTATCAAATGACACCACGACATGTAGTTAATCCCGACCAGCGCCCTCTGCCGGCGGCGAGTAATGGACACGAAAGGGAGGTACGACGCTCGAACATGCGTAGTGCCTGAACACGGTCACGATAATCACATACATTGTGTTGAATCTGTGATCATCACTCGAACTCGCGGCAGCTTCATCTCCACTGCTGCAGTTGATACACCTCGATGAAATCACGGATCAAGCAAAACAATAGCGTTTCTTCCATTGAAAGAGTATCTCCTGCCTCATCCAAATCTCACACCTTGGAGGCACGAGCGCGTCGATCGTCGTTGCCAATGGATTTTGATTCTCCTGTTTCCTTATACTATCAAATATGTAATAAAATCTAAATTATACCACGCCACTAGGGCTCAGGGTAGATTTTTTAACATAACTGAAGACTTCATTTAAAAAAGTGATGAATTATATCTTGATTCTTGAAAAAAGAAACGGTTGCATGGTGTCAGACACATGGCACAGACGCATTACTCCTAGTCATGAACAATGAATTATCACGACCTGGGAAAGTTTCAGATAGTCATGGAATAATATTCCAGGAATAGGAATAAATATAGATTGTGTTCGGAGCACCGCATATATAGGTCATATAACTTGCTAGTGGCTACGTGTGGATGGTTCTGTTTTGACGAACGTTCGAGATGTCAGGAATGAAATACTGCTGGACAAAGAAACGTTGGAACATTTTGAGTGAATTCAAACCTGAGACGCTGTGATTCTTTGTTCAATCTGGTGCCACCACAGTGAGCCGTTTTAGTGTATTACAAGATTACTTGAGAAGGTTACGTCAAAGCGTCAGACACCACGTCCGGATCATACATCCATTTACGCCACACAGAAAACAGCAATCTAGATACTTGTATCAGATGTTGGGTTCCTGTTCTCAATGCTTGGACATTAGGACTTTGATATTTAAATGTCTGCATTATACAAACACATCCCAACTCACCAAAGAAAAATATTAGTAGAGTGAAATTTATTGTGCAGTAGATTTCTTACTATAATTCGTCTATATGTTCGTCTAGACTCATGAACAGACGGAGCTGTTCAATGTCGTCTTCTCTATCCCGGGGAGCCCTCTATGCGGAGGGCATTACAGACGTTTCGTAAAACAATCCAGAAATGTTAACTATAACGTTAAATGTGCAGGTTAACGAGACACACGGACTACAGACTACATGGAATTCCTCAAAGTCCTCAAAATACTTTAACCATAAGGTAGTTCCATTCGACTCAAAGTGAGTAGTGAGAGCTAATGTTTGTCGGCGCCGAGGTTGAATAGCTCTAATGAGACACCTACAGATCTGAGATCGGCTCAACCGCTGATGTGGAGATGCCACTGACTAAATAACATCAGCAGCTGCACTTAATGGTCGGGTGTAGACTTCAGTGACACATACCACACAGCAGTGGTATATAATCATATAACCATCATGCTCCGGTGCACTCGATGGCAGGTACCATCACGTGACCAAAAACATCAACTACCGCTGTTTCTTTTTCACATTCTTTGTGCAGAAAGTGGACATATTGTCGAATAGAGACACGATTGGTACCCAATACAGCGCTTTTGGTGACTAAAGTTGACTGCTAGATTTTTTGTCCTAAAACATGTCTAAATATTCACAATTTTCACGGAAGAGCGCAATTAAAGTGACAAGAATAGTTTCCGTGTGGTCTGTAACTGGAACTGTATTTTCCTCCAATCGTTTAAAAAAACAAAAAAACTCCAGACCGAAATGGTTGCAGTGCAGGATCATCCATAGAATGTTAATAACCAATACATTTCCCTAAAAGAAATTAAAAATATAAGACTATGATTAATGTTCATTCTGTAACGAAGAAAAGGAATCTATTTGTCACTTGTTATGGGAATGGGAATTCATGTAAACCTTTAATTTGATCAACTTGTTAACAACTATGGTTAACAGAAGGTTGTGATGACACACATAATCTCAAACTCTCTTTGGGACCGATAATATCTGGCTGTAAGAAAAATTATTTTCCTGATTATGTTTTTGACTTGTTCATATTTTTGGAACAATATTATCTGTATAAATGCTCAATGCTCAATTCTGCTATACTAAATACACAATGTAATGCTCAGTGCAGAAGTGAGTTGAAATTCTGTTAAAGTGTTGAAAAATGTATTTTCTTTAACAACAGATGTTACACCGAATCTTTTTCTAAAGGGTTCTTGTAACATGGCTTATTCAAAGACCGCTGAATTAATTATATGCTCAATTAATTTGTTTGGTAATTAAAAATAATCTTGTGTTTGTGAGCATGGTGAGTGAATGGTTTGTCTTGTTTCGTTAAAACATACACCTGTATCCCATTAGATTGCTGCATGTCTTCTTACTGAGCATTTTTCTGGCTGTTAAGCCTTAGCTATAACATGGATGATTCAGAAATACTCTTCGTTGTACTGTGAGTCTTGTATTGCGGATACTGACACATGACATAAGGATCTGTCCAGTATGCAGGGTTTCCGTGATGTGGGCGGTCGTATCTACTTGACTTTACTCTCTCGGGTAAAACAATCGTGATGAGATCTATCTGTGCAAAATCATTTGGCATGAGCTAAACTTTAAAATGATACAACCGGTTATAAGTTGTCACTTTCTGTCCCATGTGTGTACACGGCAGGATGACGTTAACTTTATTTCAGAATATCGGAAAAGGTATGGAAGTTCAACCTGAAGACACAGATGTGTACATAATAGTGAAGCGTGCAACTTTTTGGCGTTAAAGTCAAAACATACACACTGACAGGCCAAAGAAGGCATACAATCTTTCCGATGGTGGAACATGAAATGATTCTTCCATTAGGGAGGTTCTGGATGCGGGTATTCATTATGTTTGGGGTTTTTATCTTACGTTTGCAGTGCTCCGGCGACAGTTTTCATCCCCTTCACTTTTGTCAGTTGTCTTGTCAATTTGTCCTGTTTTCAAGGCAGACAATTTTGTTATTGTGCGGCAGTTTACATACACTTTATAGTATGAAGTATTCGGTTTTTATAACATATTCATGACGGTATACCAACAGGGTTGTTTGCTGGTGTGAAATTTGTTGTCATCACAGTAATAAGGATATTACCACACTTTAACATGGCTGTACTATCATTGAAGGCTGTCCCGGTGGGATGCATGTTTAGTATTATTCAATTAATGTCGTTAGGTTTCGAAAGGTTAAATTTTTGTAA
Organism: Haliotis asinina; assembly: GCF_037392515.1. NCBI lineage: Eukaryota > Metazoa > Mollusca > Gastropoda > Lepetellida > Haliotidae > Haliotis > Haliotis asinina. The sequence goes on along the minus strand of NC_090291.1, from coordinate 54,512,310 downwards.
ATGAATTAACATATTAACTGTATTATAACAACTTCTGAACCACATCACGCATGCATATTGCAAAGGAAATAGCTCATAACTACAGAAGCACATATGTTTCCCTCACAAAGAACACGCTTTATAATACAAATAATTCATAACTTGGCCAAATTACAGACTACATTTTCTCTATAGCTAAATATTATTTCCCCTAATTCATATTAATACAATGAACATCTTGGTGGAAAAAAGCTTCAAATAAGAATTAATGTTTCTTGTAACTTGATTCACCTTAATCCCGCAATTACTAGACGTCGTGAACGATTTCAGCTATGAATTGTAATGTTCGGAATACTAAGAAACCAGTTCAAAAAACAATTAGTCCCTCTCAATGGTTTCGCTAATACTGGACATCTGAAGACAGCCTCGCAGGACACCAAGTCATATAATAGCGATAAAATTATGCCTTATGTGTCAAAAATTCTTTGTGACCGGTGAAATTCCACCTTTTCATGTTAAATACGAGCAAGTGAACTCCCCGTGGTTAAACCGAAAATTATTGAGAGCGTTGTCAAAGGGACCTAACGCCTGCGATAGCACGGACTTATGTACAGTGTCAAAACGCTGAGGCATTAGTGTAATTCTACGGCTGCGCGGTACCTCAGGGTATAATCGCCGTTGCAATGCCGTGGCAATAATCTTTTACCTCCGTTCGAAAAGAATATTTGACTATAAACAATATTTCATTTTTGCCATAACTAACAATCGATAAATATCATACAGCATAGGGCATGAAACAAAGTGAATTGAGTTTCAGCCCCCGGGGCGATGGGAAAAGAAACAATGGTAGCCAAAATACCAACCAGGATTGGGCCCGAGTATCGCGTGTGTCTCTTGTATTATCATACGGATAGTTTTGATAACGGGCGTGCTCAAAGTCGTCATACATCATCGAGATTTCATCCGAACGCCATGTAACACTGGGAAAAAAATAATGTATATCCGGCATTGAAAAAATCCGATTGCCGGAGGGTAACGGGGAGCGTAAGTAGCCACGGTAATGACCGCTGCTCCGACTGGTACCCGCCCCTCTGACAATTATGTTGCGCCATTATGTCAAGACGCTGTCGTTACTTATAGCTGGCATCATGTCGACCAGGGTCTTGGGGTTGACGCTAGGTAAACCTGGAGGTGGTGTTGGTCGAAAGGAAGGCGTGGCACGTGGCCTTGGAGAGTAGAAAGGTTTGTTATATGAAGCTGACATTTCATTACTGCCACTGCTTCGGGTAATGGGAGGAAACATATCGTATTTTTCTTATTAATGTGAATCTGCAATCGTAGGTAGGTTATTTGCTAGAGAAGCCTTGTGGCAAAGGGTGGGTCATGAAACAATGGATTTACTCTTCTTAAGATATGTTATGATATAATTTAGCCATAACAAATGTCTATCCAATTTAATAAATAACGCAATAAGCAGAATTGCGTTACCTCCAGTCCAAATCTAAGAACATTTAATCCGTGAAGCAAGAGTTACTGCATGTAGGCCTGTATAGGTGAACTTTGCTTATGTTGTTGCTTGATCTTTCTGTTTTCGATATTTGACAAGCACTAAAATGTAAGAAGAGAAAACCCTAACAAAAATGTGCACTGGTTTAACTGCAAGAATAGACCTTCGCGCTTCACTATAGTTTCGGTAGAAAGGAGCGAAGACAACCTGAAATAACAGGTTAGGTCCATACGGAACCAAAAGCAGAAGACGCAATCTGAAATACGGTGATAGTACAAATATGTGTACATGTGCTGATAGCAAAATACCACGATCCTGACAATCCACAAAGCCTACCAAAACAAAAATGGACACGTTTAAAGCATGAGGTGGTGATCCCTTTGGTGTCAACAGAATGAACATTAGCACTGAGCAATGCCCACAAAACTTAATCAGTTCTTCAACTCTCCACCTATAACGTTCATAGCGCTATGGCAGTCGTAAGCCTATGCTAAACTATAGAGTGATTAACAATATAGCATCGATCTACGCTATCTGATACCCCAAATCCACAAAGACGGCTCTACCCAATCGGCTCCATTAGGTAGCCCCCGCTTCCCAACACCCTGTGATGTGCACTGAAACTGTTCAGTTGGCACTATGATCACAACTTTCTTTTCTGGAAAATAGTATTGTTCAATCTTTGACAACCTGGATGTCACAAGCAATTAAAAAGAAAGAAATACCTACATTAAGCTGTGATGTGCCAGAGGTGTGTTTATCATAATCTCAACATTCTCATCTTCGACTTTCTTAAAGGTCACGTGCAACGTAAAACACAACTTTGCAGACTATGACACCTTTCGGTAAGCACTTACCGAATTAAACCATCAAAAATGCCAATCCAACCTATAAAGTCGGAAAAAACGCGATGAAAAAAGCCCGCGAAATCGGAGTTCAAACGATTCACTAAATTTCCCCAAGCGTTGGGGGAAAAGTGGTTTCAACAGCTGTGCTGCGCCCATAACGCATGCGCAGTGAAAAGGTTCGCGGAGGTTGAAACATTATGCCTGCCCGGAGTATGAGGTCGTGAGCAGTAGCCTAAGCTTGATTGTGTACACAAACAAGGAAATAATCTACTCGTTACATAAAAATTGTTGATTGTGGTAAGCAGCCTCTGTCACTGAGAAAGCTCAATGTCTGGTTTACTGACACCTATGTGTCTGCCTGCCTGTCTGCTAAAGACAATATGCAATACACAGCTTCAATCATTGACCACATGCAATTTGAACTTAACACCTATCAGGCTATACGCCATAAATAAAATAAATTGATTTGTGATTAGTGCACCCGAGTCCTATCTCTGCCACATTATGTAATTAGGCAGGTGTGAATTAGGCAGGTGTGATACTTGTACACAGACAGGCAGACAGACAGACATACAGATATTTTATTCAAGTCTCACCTCGATACATAACAAAATGGAATGTATACATTACTAAGGTATACAGGCAAAAGATATCGAGCCACCCACCGTGGAGTTATGAGAGACTATACTACAGTTTTGAAAACAAAAACACAGTTTACGAACACGTTTAGAAAGTATAAGTATGGTTAAAAGATTAAAATTTTATACAACGTGTAAAAAATATATATGTTTTTATGCCTGTGAGTTGCAAACAAACTACATCTATTTTTCTCGGATGACTGGATCAGACGGAAACTGGCACAAACTCTTGTCTGTTTCAAGTCCTGCTTTGCACTTTGACGAATGACAGTTTCCAGACACGCAGTAGTTTACCACCTCTACTGAGATGATTTTTGACTGGATGGAACGCAAATTCAGAGAACATGTATTTACAAAACCCAACATTTCTACATACATTCTTTATGGACAGCAACTTCTAGTGTACATGATTTTGTTTGACAACGGTATATGAATCCATACTGAAACGATGCATCAAGTACAATAAAAAAAAGTTGTTTTCCATAAAGAATATTACTTTCTTGTGACTGGCTATACTTCTAAAATGCCTATCAAACAGATCTTCTTTCTGTACACACAACGAGCCCTCAGCAAATGAACCAGCCAATCGGAAGCCGTCGTTACACTTGATTGCACACCAACCTGTTATGACTGGGTTCGGTCTCCCGAGGGCTTCGTTTCGAGGGAAGTAAGTCCAAGTACAAAATAGTGCACTTTTAAATCGCAATTGTACGCTTATAATATTGGGATTTTTTTTTGACAAGCAGCATTGTATATTGATGTAGAGATGTAGTGAAAAGATGACGGTGTACTGTTACCCTCTTGGCTATTTCATTTATATCGCGATGTGCATGCACGAGAGTGGGTGGTTACTTCTGTACCAGACTATGGTATTACTGTGTTAAAGTGAAGTGAACATGAATTACTCACTCATACACATCCTTGTTTCATCCTTCTAATGCCAACGAATATGACAGCTTAGGTAATAAGGTATTACGAGGCCATAGTGACGACCTTCCAACAGACCTTTGTAAAGAAGCTGTTCAATAAACGATGGTACAAAGTACTCTGTTGCTTATGATATACTTAATTTAATAGAGATGCCATATACACTGGACAATCGCAGATCGCTCCTTGCGTATGACGAATTTTTAGTCTCTAGTAAATAGGCACCAAACTTCAGCAAAAAAAAGTAACTACCGCACATAAATTACAAATACTACATATGTTACTTGGTTGAAAACAGGCGTCATAAACTTAAAGAACAAAACACCAGTATATAATACCAGAACTATATCAAGTACGCCATCATGGAACGTCGCATGTTTCAGTCACCATCAAACATATATAGGCCGTTTGGGTTCACATCATGCAAACACCAAATCTGCCACCTACATGTGGAATGTGGAAGCAAGCATCACCTAACATGGTGGTAGTTTATACTATGTATATATTCACGTCTTTGATAACGTTTCAGTTACGCGAGAACGAGATCTACGTTTCCTTTCACACCAATGACGGAGATACAATATACAGAATGCACACATTTTAGCAATAGAATGAAACTAGCTGTACTCTATAGAGTTTCCAACTTGGAGCGCTGTCGAACACCAAGACAGCGGGACGTGTGAGCCACTGAAACCAAACCCTCTGTACACGGTTCTGGTCGGTAAGAAACAAAAGTGGTTGTTGGGTTCAATACAATTCGCGATGCAGCAACAAAAACACAACTGTTGTAGATAGCTTGAGGTCACGATGTTCGTACGGATTTCTGCCCGAACTCCTCCATCACCCACAGCCCTCTGGGTGTAGGGCTTGCTATGGTTTCCTGCCGAGTCTATTCAATGACCGTTCCTGCCCCTTTCGCGTCCCCTTGCCTTTTGTGAGCCAATAAAGCGTTCAATTTTTGTAATAATCGTTATCGATTGTGTCATTTTGTTTTGAATGAGCTATAAATTTTGAGGATTCAGGCCAAAAAAATATCATCTGCAGCCTCAATATGTCAGACTGTGAGGTTGTCCCTTCTGGCAACAAGAACCTGAGCTTCCAAACTCGGATGCGAGTCGGTTTCCGATTTTTATCAATTTCGCTGTGAAAACGTTATGTTTACGTAGTAATACATCATATCCAAACTCGCAATATATGTGAAATCGGGCAAATTCATATTCTCTATTTGAGAAGTGAACATCCTTTATCATCCTACAATATCGTTACAATTGGTAGAAATTGAATATATTCTTCAACTATCGATATAGTGTTAATAAACACATTGCCCTAAACTGTATATGCATATTAACCTACTTAATATTACCCAAACCACGGGTCAGTGAATGGACAATCATCTTTATTGAAATGGTATTCTGATTGGACAAGAGGCTTGTCATCTGATGTTCATATAAAACCTCACGTTTACTATCCCTGTGTAATTGGTTTCGGCTTTAAAACATTTTTCACGAACTGTAATATCAATGTGCGTTTGATTTGGAAGCAAACAAGGTGTGGTGATGGCATTACAGGTTCTCCAACCAGGGATAATCTACAACAGGGATAGGTCACTTGCTTGCTTTCTTTACCATTTGTACTAATTAATGTGTGCCTTGTCATGCTCCAACGCACACAATGACTTGGCTCGTTCCCAGCGCTACTTCAGCTGTGTTTAACTTCAGTCGGTATATTTTATCAGTCGGAATTTTATAATGAATCAATGAATGAATTATAGTAAGAATTCAGAGCATGAATTATGTGAATGAATGAAAGAAAGAAACAATAAAAGAAAGATGTAGGTGAATGAATGAAAGAATAAATGATACACCGCGGCCTACCCTCCCAAAACATGTAAAAGAACGCAAAAGTATCGCGAGAACACGTTTTACCCCCAGCTGTCCCTTTTAAAAAATCTACTTTGAGACATTTTGTTTACATTATCAATTATTTCAAATATCTTATTCCATATGGGGAATGGAATGGACATTAACAGAATGTTAAATGACACTGTCACACACGCCTCAAAAACAGAAAGTGTAAAAGTGTCACAAAGCGTCCTAAACACCTTTCCGGTTTTGTCAAATAATAATAGCCTATAAGATCAACAAGAAAGAAAGACGTTATGGAACTATAATCCTCAAGCATCAATGACGGATCAGATAAGATCAGCTACATATCATATTTTTCACACACCTCAAATGCACCCTAACATTTTGTTTTACATGAAACTATCACTATTACGTGCAAATGACGGATCAGATCAGATCAGCGATATGTCACATTTTTCACACACCTCAAATACACCCTAACATATTTTTAGATTATGAAACTATCACTATTACTTGCAAACACATTTCACTTGAAAGCATATTCCCCTCAAAAGAATTAAAGGTGTATGTGATAGATGCCTTTGAAGTAATAGCTAGAAACACTCAAACAACGGCGAGTAGTATTTCAATGGTGAATCAGATCAGATCAGCGGTGTCATTTTTTCACGCACCCCAAACACATCCTAACATTCTTTTCTTAGATTATGAAACTATCACTATTACTTGCAAACACATTTCACCTGATAGTATATTCACCCCATAAGAATTAAAGGTGTATGTGAAAGATGTTTTTGAAGAAACTCTCAAACAACGGCGTGTAGCATTTCAATGGCGGATCAGATCAGATCAGTGATATATCATATTTTGCACACACCTCAAACACACCCTAACATTTTGGTTTAGATTATGAAACTATCAAACTATCACTATTACTTGTAAAAACACATTTCACCTGATAGTATATTCCCCTCATATGAATTAAAGGTGTATGTGCAAGATACTTGAGGAATAGATATTTGAGGAAATAACGAGGAATACTCAAACAACGGCGTACAACATTTCAATGGCGGATCAGAACAGATCGGCGATATATCATAAAACTATTACTATTACCTGCAAATACCTTTCAACTAAAGGCATTTTTCCCTTCTAAAAATCAAGCGAATGTGTGAAGGAAGTTTTTATTGGCACAATTTAGTATATCTTCGCGGTGAATCGAGAATAGAAGCCAGTGAGCTATAACATACTGACTAGAAACTTGACTACAAATCTACTGCCTTAACACAGACACTAATATCAATTATTTGACTTAAACTGAAGTGATAAAATAGTTAACTATCTGCTATATGTAGGATTTCAGTTGTTACAACGCACCGCGAATTTAATCAGCTGCTGAAAATAAACCGGGCTCAATCTTATATACTGCGCTGCCCCCCTATTAGCTACACTGGTTACGTAACGACCCGAGATATATGTTCAGGGTTTTTTTCGGGCAGTTTCTTCTCCCTGCATATATAGTCTCCCTGCTCCAACCTACGAAACCCGCGGCCACAATCCTGGTACTTTCCAAGCAACAAACATTTTGGCTCTCGCAAACAAACCCTTGGATTCTGCTGATCCAAGGGGACACCACTCGCCACAGCAAATTTGGACAACACATTTCGGTTCTCGTAAACAAACCATTGGATTCTGCTGATCCAAGAGGACACCACTCGCCACAGCAAACTTGGACAACACATTTCGGCACTCGTAAACAAACCATTGGATTCTGCTGATCCAAGGGGACACCACTCTGCACAGCAAATTGGACAACCCATGTCCCTAACTGTATAATTAAATCGGGAAAGAAAATACAGATCAAACTTTAATATACAAGATTGAAAAGTAAAACAGAATGTGTGTGCTTTGGACCCTGTGGTGAAGTTATAGCCGGAACGGTGCACGTATGTACCCGGTATGGTCTCTGATTAACCGAGTCATGAGGGATACGGGTAGCTGTAATTGTGTCTGATGTTTATGAGAAATGCTGATACTGATTACATTGCGAAAATAAATCACGTCTAACATGAACCAGAAAAACGAACAGTATGACACTACAGCGGGTGCTGTGTAGCTCACCTTCATCAGTTGTACCATTTCGTTAAACGCACAACAAACCAGCATTTTATTAGTAAAATCCTCATTATTTTTTGTCCGATCTGCGACGTAGCTCGTATAGTCCCTTCATGCATGAGCGCAAATTGTATCCTTAGCAATTATGCCAGTCAGGAATCAGAAATGGGACACAATATAAAGGATATGGTTTAATGAATGTACAAAATGTACAGTAACCATTATTAGCTAAATTGCTAATATGAATGATTATTGTACGTACCTTGTTTTCATGATACTATTTCCAAGAATGTTCACTGTGGGGATTGCAGTGATCTTTAGTCCAAGCAACAGCGTTGGGAGATACATCTGAAATGAGGATCGTATAGTCGTAATGAGGCACAAGAGTATCTTGCTTATGAAAGTACAGTATAAATGTAAATACGGATTAATACTGATGACAGTTCAAAGTCAAAATAATCATCATCACGTTGTATGGTTGGTCAATACACAAATCGGTATCAAATCCACTGAACTGATTGATAGAAACCACTATCATAAAGGGCGGTCGCAACATATTATATGGAACAAGTAGTTTCAACATCATTTACTCCCACACATTCCAATATGGCAGCTCTGGTGGCCATTTTGAAAATATATCGGAGTGTGGTTTCAGACTACTGACTACAGGCCGAGTCAAATTCCTGTTATGAAATGTACAAGAGGACATGGTGGGTAAATACTAGTTGTGAAATAATGCATAGCACTTGCGGCTGCCGTTCCAGAAACCTGAAAAAACATTGCATAAAATATCATAAACTATCAAAAGGTACAAGTTCACCTCCACACCTGTCAGTATGCCAAGTAAGATGGAGATAGATTGTCCAGTTTTCAAGATTTGCTGCAGAATCTAGCACTGGATGGATTAGCAGAACAGGTGGAATGACAATGGGCATTGACAATGAGCATGACTAAACGTGGAATCTTGTTATTCAGGCAAATCACTAAACATTTGTTAAGGTTGTTTTATGAGCAGGGTGTATGTGTAAATATGCAATTGCCGCTTACATGAAGGAAACGGCTTCACACTTTTACACAGTGCTGAGTCAACAGGCTATGCAAGATTGAGTAAATTTGATATAATGTAGCTTTTAGTGTGGATATACCTTGTGTGTTAGCTGAAGTGTTGCAGAATGGTGCAGGTGTTATGTGATTTACCGCTTTTGTAAAACCCACGTCCGAGGTTGTGTTACTGATGACACACACAACAACAGGGAACGGGGATTCGAACCGACGATAATAAGGTTCTGGGCCTAGATTTTCGAAGCTCTCGTAGCGCTAAGATAGTCATAAATTAATGTTAATGTATGGGACTTACGACTATCTTAGCGCTAAGAGAGCTTCGAAAATCTAGGCCCGGGTACATCTCAGGGAGTCAACTTTGCAGTGTACATTAGATATGACAAGGTGAGCTAACCGGAATAAAATGCAATCGATTTAACATGGTTGACACAGAAAAAGATCTGTCGAACAACGAATATGTCGTGATGTTGCAGGTAACAGACATACTTTTTTATTTTGATAATTGTTAACCTGTTTGGTGTATTTCACTCTAAATTGTATGTTTTTATGGGATATCGGTCACGTGCGATCGAGCTGATGATAAGGAATATTTTGTGCGGAGCGGTGGGGTGGAGAGAATATGAGTTATGTGGAGTAGAGAAATGGAATGTTGTGATGTTGGGTATATTGGGATTATGTGGAGAGCAATGAATGGGTGTTATTTGGAGTAGAGAGTATGGTTGCTGTGTAGAGAGTGGTAAATGTGGGTTGTGTGGAGCGGAGGAATGAGGTGATGTGGAGTTGGGTATATTGGTATTGTGTAGAGAGTATGGTTGCTGTGTAGAGAGAATGCGAGTTGTGTGGCGCGGTATGGAATGTGTGGAGCGTATATTGGGACTGTGCGGCGAGCGGTGAGTGGGTGTTGTTTCGAGCAGAGAGTATGGTTGCTGTGTAGAGAGAATGTGGGTTGTGTGGCGCGGTATGGAGTGTGTGGAGCGTATATTGGGACTGTGTGGCGAGCGCTTTGTGGGTGTTGTTTCGAGTAGAGAGTATGGTTGCTGTGTAGAGAGAATGCGAGTCATGTGGAACGGAGGAATGGGGTGACGTGGAGTTTGGTATATTTGGACTGTGTGGCGAGCGGTGAGTGGTTGTTGTTTGGAGTAGAGAGTATGGTTGCTGTGTAGAAGTGGTAAATGTGGGATAACCGAGTGAAACAGGGAAATGGAATGTTGTGAAGCAGGGTGTATGGGTGTGTGTGGAGAGCGATGAATGGGTGTCGCGTAATGTAATGTCGTAAATGTGGACTGTGGATTTGGGGAAGTGAATATTGTGGAGTGATGGTTGTGTGGAACGTGATGTTGGGGGTTGTGTAGAGAGCGGGGAATGGATGTGAAGAGGAGTGAATGTGGGCTGGTTGAAGAGGGTTGCATTTTTTGTTTGTTTTTAATGTCGTTTATTATATGGAGCACGCGGGATGTGGAGCAGAGTTTTTGGGTGGGGGGTTGGGTAGCAGTGAATAGAGATTGTGTTAAGCGGGTAGTATTTTGCCTGTGTGGCGTGTGCCGAATGTGGATTGTGTGGCGTGCGGTGTATGGGGTTGCGTGGGAGGGAAAGTATTTCTTATGCGTGGATTGATGTTTTACGAGATTGTGTGGAGCGGTTTGCATGGGTTTTCATGGAGCGGAGTGGTGGAGTGTATTGGATTGTGTGTTGTGTGAGCGGTAAATGGACCATGAGTTTAGAGGAGTGTGTTCGGAGGTTGAAAGGTGAGTATTTGGGTCGTGTTCGGTGGAGTTTGGGGTGGTAAATGTGGGTTTGTGGGGGGGGGGGGGGGGTGTATGGGGTTGGTGGAGTTGGTTGTGTTGCACTGAGCGTATGGGTGTTGTGTAGCGTAGGGTGTACGGGGGTTGTAAGTAGTGGGGTGCTTGAGGTTTGTTTGGAGCTGGGTGTATGACGGTTGTCAGGTGTGGAGCGCTTGGGGTTCGTGGTGACCTGGCTGTATGTGGTTGTAAACAGAGTGGTGCTTGGGCTTTGTGAGGGAGTGAGGTGCATGAGGGCTGTAAGTCGTGGTGTGCATGGGGTTTGTGTGGAGGAGGTGTATGTGGTTTGTGTGGAGAGTTGTGCATGGGGGTTGCAAGGAGTGAGGAGCACGAAGTTTGTGAGGAATGGGGTGTATAGGGTTTGTAAGGAGCGTGGTGGTTAGGATTCGTGTGGAGTGGGTGTGCGGGTCTAAGAGGGAGCTGGATGAATGGGGGGCTGTAAGGAGTGGGGTGCATGCTGTTTATGTGGACAGGGGTGTATGCAGGCTGTACGGTGTGGGATGCACAGTCTTTGTATGGAGGGGGTGTATGGGGGGCTGTAAGGAGTGGGGTGCATGTTGTTTATGTGGACGTGCGTGTATGCAGGCTGTACGGTGTGTGATGCACAGTCTTTGTATGGAGGGGGTGTATGGGGGACTGTAGGAGTGGGGTGCATGCTGTATATGTGGACGGGGGTGTATGCAGGCTGTAAGGTGAAGGATGCACAGGATTTGTATGGAGGGTGTGTATGGGGAGCTGAAAGGAGTGGGATGCATGTTGTTTATGTGGGCGTGGGTGTATGCAGGCTGTAAGGTGTGGGATGCACAGGGTTTGTATGGAAGGGGTGTATGGGGGGCTGTAAGGAGTGGGGTGCATGCTGTTTGTGTGGACGTGGGTGTATGCAGGCTGTAAGGTGTGGGATGCACAGGGTTTGTATGGAAGAGGTGTATGGGGGGCTGTAAGGAGTGGGTTGCATGGCTGTTGTGAGCAATAGGGTGCGCGGGGGTTGTGGAAAGTGAAGAGTATGGAGTTGCGTTTAACTGAGAGAATGAGGGTCTCGTAGAAGCGGTTTGTGTGGAGTGGAGTTGAGCAGAGAGAAGAGGACTGGATTGTTTGGATTGCTAAAAATGGTAATGTGTTCTATCAACATATTGTATGACATGAGCTATCTATCTCCACCGACACCCCCCACCCTCCCTCTCTCTCTCTCTCTCTCTCTCTCTCTCTCTCACACACACACACACACACACACACACACACATACATCAGATATACACAATAAATGGATAAAAGAAGAACGAATGGATGAGAACAATGTGTGATAGCGTCTGAGTGATCACCTGGTGTATTCACTGTATAGTACGCAGAAACCAATAATGTAAACACGTCAGTCACATGATCACCCAGCTGTACACTGCACTAAACAGTTCCAAGTATAATATGGGTCAGTAAAAACGTGTTCATTTGCAACAACGTGACAATTAAAACATACATCTAGATGTGCACACGGATCAAGAAAACGACCGCCCTTAACTGATTCGTTTCATTTTTCACAAACCGTAAAAGTACATATACACTTATGATCCTCGAGTGAGGAGATCTGTTCAGAATGTGCGTTACATTATGAAATGTGTGCCAGGAGCAGGACATTGTTCCAATGAGGCTCGTTACATGGAGGTTGACAGCATGAACAAAAAACGATCATTACAACCAAGTTGATGAGAAGCACACGTCACACTCTGATTCCCAAACAGACTAAATATATATTCTCCAATATGCTCAACTACAACGACAGAGTCAATTCGGACATGCGCAGTTGGGTTGTTTTGGATGTTAGTGTCTGCGATCGTATTATTATCATGAAAGACCTACATTTCGAAGCAGACGACGCAAATCTGGAAAGGCGGATAACAGGAAGTGAATCGATTCGCGCATGCGTTCTGTGCAGCAAAACAAAAATGGCGTTGAGATATTTTGCTGAATGTAAACACTTGCTGATATAGCATCATAGCCAGAGGAATCTGCGTCCTGATAGAATAAATGACCGTCAGAAAGTTAGTCTAACTGTAATTCATCATGCTCGACCTAGAGGTGGTACCCGAAAGATCTCTAGGAAACGAGCAATGGGAGTTCGTTCTTGGTAAGTTGAGTCGTTGATCTAACCTATTTATGCACATAACGTCATCAGAAGCACTGTAATACACAATCATCAAAATCTATATTTCAAACAAACGTGCTGTACATATCTAGTGTCACAGTGATTAACACTGAAGTTAAACTAAGCTGTTTTAATTGAAAATGTTCTGTCATAAAACAAGGGGGACTATAGGTGTTGCCATTGAACCAGTTGAATGTAAACAGTGTTTGCACCAATCAGCTGATTTACTGGGACAGTTGACGAACAGGACACTTGTCGTCAAAATAAGTCGAATAAAAATTGTGTGCATATTTGACAAATATATATTTATGCATTGTCATATGCATGTAGTCATAAATATTCATAGATACTGCTGACCTGTCCCAAATTATTTGACCTGGTTATTTGTTGTGAAATGACCTGTTTATGCATCCAGAAACAAATGGTTTCATTGCTGGATACACCTTTCTTTGTCTGCTCTGGATAAACTGCCACCAATGCTCACAGAATCAGATCAAATGGGAACTGTGGTGATGCACTTATTTTCAGAACTATATTAGGGAGAATTATTAATATATTATTGAGAAAAGACTAGCATACTCTTATCTGGAGAAGACTTGTACCTTCAGCCAAAATATATTTGAACCATTCTCTTACCTGCTTCGTATTTTAAAAGAAACAAAGTCAATAATTTGTATAATGTACATGTCCAGAAAATTTCAGTTTGAGGTCTGTGTAGTAAATGGTCATCACAAACATCATGATTAACATACCTTGAAAACAATAAGCTGTAATGTTGTGCAATGAGAATGGAAGAAATAGCCATTTTAGTTATACTACTAATGATTTTCAATCCTACTTTAGCAATACTCACGTCACAGTTACATAATGAGCAATTAATTAACCCTTGTATTAACCCTGCTGGAGCAATCAGCCAGACTGATTGTTCATGAGAACTTATTGAAGGTAATTAGATGAGCTAATATCCATATTAGTGCTGTGTACCATTTTAATGAGGCAGGACAATATATCATGACAGTATTTTCAAGACATCTGCAAGGCAGTTATCATCACGATACAGTGGTGATGACATGATACATATTCTGATACTTTCTGAAAACAGAACAGATATGAGATAAAATGTTTGAAACTATTTTTTGTAATACAGCAGAACTTGTGTTACATTCACCCACATTTAAAAAATTGTTGATCTAATACAATTTCAGCATTTTATGCTGAAGAAAGAACATTCAAATATATTCAGTGTACCTTGATCTAATATATATAAATTTGAAACTGATGTTTAGATACTATCATTGATTTGTTACACCAAACTATGCATGTATAAGTAAAATGTTAATGCAAATTGTGAACCAAATAAATATGCCCTCCATGTATATCATGTCTGTATTAAACTAGCAAACAAAGTTATTGATCTGTTAGAAGTAAAGTGTAGTATGTTTTCAGTAGCATTAGCTCCACAAGTTGGCATTGCATCTTCTGTCATTTAGTTACAGCAAACAAATTCCTTTCACATCATTATTAGATGAGACCCGTGAAGGTCCGTTGTAGAATAGGCCTTCAGCAACCAATGCTTCCCATAAAGGTGACTCTGCTTGTTGTAAAAGGCGACTAACAGGATCAGATGGTCAGGCTTGCGGACTTGGTTGACACGTCATCGGTTCCCAAATACACAGGTCGATGCTCATGTTGTTGATCACTGGATTGTCTGGTCCAGACTCGATTATTTCCAGACCTTCACCATATAGCTGGAATATTGCTGAGTGCAGCGTAATACTAAACTCACTCATTATTAGATGAAAACATCTTTACAGAACTACAGTATTCCGCCATAAGTATTCGGGAAATCCTGTGACGTAATTCTAATATGGTGTTGAGTTGCGCCGTATTTTCGAGGCACTGCAAAAACTACACTTACACCATGTAATTTTGACAGTGGTTGGTACATCACATGAGCCTCACGTGGACAAAGTTGTGTTGAAATCGCGATCATAAGCAACATGGGTCGGAAATTGAAGGAATTGTCATCGACTGTAAAGGAAAAGATCGTCACATTATTCTAAGCAGGGATAAAAAGATCTGACATTGTCAGGATTGTTGTTCAGGAAATACAGAAAATCGCCGAAGAGGTGGAAGGCCAGTTTTGTTCAAGGCTCGAGATGAACGACGACTTTCATCATGAGTAAAAAAGAATCGTAGGAGCTCCTTGAACGAAATTACCAGTATTTTCATTGTTAGCAGGGACAGAAGTTTCTCCAAGCGAACTGTTGAGAGAAAACTACATTCGGGAGGATTTCTTAAACGCTCGGTGAGAAAAGTCATTAGAATTCCTGAGGTGAAATCATGTGGTATGGTGCAGAGGAAAGAGAATGAAAACTGTTGCCGATTATTGGAGGCGTGTCATCTTCAGTGATGAATGCAAAGTTATAGTGGGCTCTGATAGTGAGAGTTTGGAGAAAAGTCGGCGAAGAATGGCAAGGTCACTGTATCAGTCCTCCATCACATAAAAAGTTTGGACTCATGATGTGGGGATGTATTACCTACAATGGCGTGGGGACAATGATGGTTGTAGGCGGCAATATTAATGTACTTAAGTACATTGATATATTAAATGACAACATCTGGCCCGTTATTTTTCGTCATTATCCAAATAATGACTATATTTTTCAAGATGATAATGCACCTGTACATCGAGCTCGTGTAGTGCAGGAATTTCGCCGTATCAATGATGAAAACAGTCTAAACTGGCCTGCCCAGTCTCCTGACTTAAACATTATTGAAACTGTGTGGTGGAAACTTAAAAAGGAAATTCAGAAAAATAATCAAAATATAAACAGTGTTGCCGACTTGGAACATTCCATCTGTCGTGTGTGGGAAGGTATGTCTGTCCATCAAATCGCTCTACAACACCATCACAAGGCGACTTTTGCAAGTAATTACCTCTAAAGGTCATAATTATTACCAAGTACTGAGGTAAGATAAGTTTGTTTATACTTCCCTAATTTAATTTATTAATACAAAAAGTCAATGAGGCAAAACAGCGCGTAATGACCGCCATATTGATTTTCCGAATACTTATGGCAGAATGCTATACCTTAGTAGGTGAGTCACAGTGACAGGATGTTCTAATACATTTTCATGAAATACATGAAGTCAACATGGCTGATGTCACTTATATGAAGTGAAAGATTTTCAAAGATGTTAAAGAAGCCATGGCAATTACAAGCATGGGCCATCATTTATCAATAGGCTGATCACATTAAGGTGTTATGAAACACCTGTCAAGTAAATACTGATGTAATGCATAGACTACTTTAGACTGTCACAGTCAGTTCAGAGATGTATCAAGTTTATAGTTAAAATATCTAAATGTGCATTTTGTTGGCTGGGTTGTAGTTACAATAATCTTGAATGGGATCAATACAGCCCTTTGACCTTTCCCAGTGTAAACTTCAACTTGAGAACAAAGGTGGTCACGGATGACACTTCTGTATATGTTTGTGCCAGAGGATTCCCAGGGTTTTCCCCAACTTCTTTTAAAGAATATGGTCTTAATGTATGAATGTTAAAATACACTAGTCTTACATAAGTTATACTGGTGAAGGTCAGTATTGTAGTCCTGTGACTGACTGACCCCTGTCAAGTGGTACATATTGTGTATGTTTCATGTCACATACATCACAGGGTTGTTACTATCAACATACATTGTAGGTGTTGTTACTTCATTCTAACTTTGAACAACAGACATTACAATGATAAAATAGGCAAAGCAGTTTCACATAGGCGGTAGTAAAATGCTAATTCAAAAGATATTTTAACAAGAATAGTTGGTAAACAAGATGACTGTCTGATGAGCAGCATGTCTGTCATAATAGCGACTACAGGTCACTCTCGTGTTTGTACAAATTCTACATGTCAAGTCTAACACTCCGTTTCCTTGGACAAAATGTATTTGCTGACATATGATATAGATGTCAGGTTTTCAAACTGAACATGTTACCTGGAGTTAGAAGACCTTCCAAAATCTAGGTCAAGTGGCTTTGATTTATGTTTCGTTGCTCTATGACCAAACAGTTTCATAGAAATATCTTTATTTTTCAGTTCACCTATCACTAATACCTGTCACCCTGATTTTTATGTCTCATAGGATACAGAGTTTGAGTTGTGAACACAGGAAAAAGACAGTGTGTATTGATTTTTTCATGAACTCATTTCTAAGTTTGAGAAGGGGTAATATTCTTTAAGAGATGGAGTTTCTTTCAGTTCTTTGTAGTACGAATCCTTTGAAATACTCTCAATACAGTTTTGTAGACACTGATGTTTAAATAATTTGTCTATGTGTCATTGTATAGTGTATGTTGACAAGCTACGTCCACAATCATTCAGTTTTCTTTAACAAAACAAATATGATTGCATAAATAGTTAACAGGTATGAAATCTTGTGTTATTTTGGGGGTGATTCAAGTTTTTTGTAACTTGTTTCTGTAATAGTATAAATATGCAATGATTTCTTCCAAACTGATCTCAGATTATGAAACTTGAGAAACAAAAGCCTTTAATTATCCACTGTTGTGGAAATATGAAAACATAATGCATGCAAATTAACAACACAACATTACTGGTAATTCCCATATTTTAGCTGCAGGTTTAATTAACCCATTTATGCATAGGGTCTTAGATTTTCATCAAATTTTGTCAGCTGGTTTCCATTTGGCAAGGAATGAAAGGAATGAGATGTCATTTTTCTTGTAAATAAAATTTTCCATACATTTTTACACTGTAAAAGTATGTCCCCAAAATGGGACAGTATGCAGATGAGTGACCTTAAATTAGGTAATACTTAAGGCTTATGTGGTGTGAGATCAATCTGTTAAATGCTAAAATTGACTCTTTTACTTTAAAAGCTTTCATGGAACAATGCACATATTAAACGCATTCTAATGAACTTACGTAGTTAAAATAGGGACCAATAAAACAATCATCAAATGTCACACTTGCCAAATTGGCAGATGAGCTACCTCGCCACTGAAAGTGGCCATGCTGAAAAACTTAAACTCTACAAATAATGTAAATGGTTCAGCCACTAAACAATTTACTGAGCTTCATTCCTGTGTATACTGTAGGTTTCTGTCATCAACAATAGGAGAGAGATGCTTTTTTGAAGTACCCATTCCAAAAATAGGATGATATGCATAAATGGGCTTTATGAAATCACAGTTCCAGTGGTGAAATATTTTAACCATATTTAAGCCCAGTGGTTGATTTCTAAAATGAACAATATTTTGATAAAAATGGAAAGAATCCGGATATTAAAACTCTTTAGTCAGGAAACAGGGATTGGCATAAAGAACTTTAACAATGGGCCATTTTCAGGAATTTTAGCCTTTTTCTATATTTAGAATGGACCACAGCCCTTGTATCAATAGTAAACTTCCAAATTTTAATAGACCACCTTTTGTTCTAATGTTCAAAATGGTGCATGGTCCCTGCCTTTCCCAGTCACTGAAGAAAACTGGTCCGTAAATTCAAAATTGAAAGTTATTGAAATGTTTATTCAAGTAAGTAAATGTGAACATGATTGATAAAGTTGACAGTCTAGTTTCAAACACAAACTTCAAACTATTATGTGAGGACTGACTGACTGAAAAGATGAAGTTAACAGTGTATTTGATGCAAAACATGAATTTCAGACTATTATGACAGCAGTGGCTCACTGATATCTATCGACAATGACACTATACAGCATTTGGAAAGGGATGTCACTCTAAACACCCAAGAGTTAAATCCAGATTAAAGCCCATTACAGAAAGAAATTCTGTATTTTGAACATGGGTCTAAATACTAAATATGGGAATTCCTGGTAGACATTGTTCATGTGTCTATGTGCAGACATCCTCGATATCTCCAGGGTATACGTTCCAATAAGTTTCCACTATACAATGGATGCATCTACGGCTCAGCCCGATAAATTTATTACCCCATGGCTGGCTTTTTATCCAATCAGGTGTCTACGCTGGGAAGTTGAGTGAACCAATCACAACTCACTTTCGTATTTTAAATTATCTAGCCGATTAAACTTGGCAAAACAAATCATGCAGAGGTTCTCTGAAAGAGTCAGAAGGAGTTCTTGCATATATTTTTTAAAAGTTTCTGACCTATATATTTGTCTGTATGATTTCCTCCAAACCTTTGCAGTTGCGACCGCTACCTTTGTTGACACTGGCAAGCTTAGTTAAAACGGCGGCCTAGCTGACTGGCTACTGTGAGAATGCAGAGCCAGCAAAAGGAGGTAATAAAATTATCAGGCCGACCTGTAGATGCGTCCAAGGTATAGTGGAGACTTACTGGAACGTATACCCTGGAGATATCAAGGATGATGTGCAGAGTACAGATGATTTCTCAAGTAGTGCACTAGTTTTTGTAGTTTCACACTTTAACTCTTTATAGAAGTAATTGTGGGAATATTCATAATGGAAGTAAACCTGTTTATCTTCATCATAAAAGTGACATGAATTAAAGGTATATCATGAACAAAACATGACTTTCAATCATTTGCTATAGCTGTGGCTACAAAACACTTGTCCATTGGGGTTCAGTGTAATCTGGGAAGCATTGTTCACAACTTCCGTGAGCATTGTTCCCTGTCTCATTTGTAGGAATATCTTGACCCTCATGGTATGTGTACAATTACTAATGGATATATGTAAAGAGGTTGTGTCTTTGTTGCCAGGAACATAACTAGGAATGTTAATACAAAGCCAAGGGACTAAAGTACTGGCTTGGGTCTTAAGGGATTTCGTTGGAGGAAATGCTTTCTGGAATCATAGGATGTATTTAAGGTGGGGATGAGCAGGTTACAATCGTAGGGATGTGTTGCCGACACAATGGTTGTACACCAATACCAGCTAATGCATGTGTTGGGACACAGTGGGAGCTTCAGTCGCTGACTGACACTCACTATTCATGCAGATCCTATATTATTACCCATGAGGGCAAACATATCAGGGTTCATATTTTTCATACGATGCCCTAGGACAAAATATCACTTTTTCATTGTGATTTCACATGACATCTTGAACAATGCCAAGACATCACAGTTCTTCTGTGATGTTGCATTTTACAGACAGCAAAATTAGATTTGGGTCAATTTTCCTCAATTTAATGTCTTCAGTAATAAAGAGAATATTATATTTGTGCACACAATATACTATGTTTATGACACTCATGCGTAAATATCGGTATATCCCTCGCTCTCACTCGGGGAATACCAACCTGAAGGCACTCGTAAACATAGTATCACAGGGGCGCCTCTAGTTATACATACCAAAAAAGATATTACCTTGTAAAATCAGAATGGTCTATCAGCACTGTTCATAGACATGGACCTAACAGATGTAACTGTGTGAGAGGGAAATAGTTTTTGTTTTATGGTTTAGAACAACCAGTTCAGATAGTAGTGAATATTTTTTATGCTTTTTTCACTAAATGCACCAAAACGCATATGTATTGGTTAAACAGTTTTTTTGCAGTTACCATGGATTTACTATATAGTTGTACCACTGGTTCCTTAGTCTGTGTCCAAAAGACTAACTTCCAGCTGTAATCTGAAATGTTGTGACTGTACCCTAACAGTATGGATCACTGGGCAGTGTCTGGATCGCTTGTTTGTGTATTCAGATTCGGAGCTCATTTACTTCACTCGGCCTTATTCCACAATGCTGTCTTCACACTCAGATTAGTGTAAATCCTAAACTTTAACATGAACTTATGATCATCCCAGCTTAACAGTGGTTCTCTGAAAGATGGCCCTAGTCACAATAAAGGGTAATGTATCACTATTATAGGGATAGTGTTGGCAGTATGGTATTTCAGTGCATTAGATATGTAATAAGCACCAATGGTTTACAGGGTAGCTATGAGTATAGTTGTGACAAAGACTTCGTTTGGCCACTGTTGTCAGAAGTCATGATAGACTATATCTGTTCATTCTCATCAAAACTCCTGTGTTGAAAGTTCATGTTGGATGTTGTGGTGTTTAAATCTAGAGATTGCCAAGACTAGTGGTTACATGATGGTTACATCATGGGCCTCGGTTTTTGTCAACTGCAAAGTAGGAATTTTAAATATTTCACAAAGACAACACTGAACAGCTACTACCCAGCTGCTGCTGCAGTGTCATCTTCGTGTTATCAGATCCTTTCTGAAGTACCCAATAAATCTATCATAATGGTGCATCATTCATTCACATAATTAGTCCACTCATCACCTTTAGTCCTTATCTTGATTATGGATTAACCCACATTTTTGGGTAATGATACACAGAGTAATACGTGGCAATGAGCTTGACAGCTTCTATCATGTTTTAGTGTCAAAAAGGAAACTGAAGGAAGCTTCACTGAAGTATGTGTTTGTTAAGTTGACATAGTGAACACCTTTTGGGGAAACGAATATACTGATATTTTGCATTGTAAATTAACAACAATTGGAATGTGGATCACATTATCAATGATTTGAAGATGCTTCAGTGAAAGATCAAAGGCACCAACAGCACTTTATCTTTATCAGACAATAATTAATATGGTTTTTTTTCCGTTGCGTCACAATGCGTTGGCGTCCCAGGGCCATAATCTGCCCCCTTGTAATCGAAGACTTTTGCATTATGATGTCATGTGAAACCGATGTCACGGTGCATGGCAGTTGCCTTTGCCTCATACAGCCTGCTGCAGTAAAATACTACGTTGCAACCAGTTTCTTAGTTTGCTGTTGCATCACTCAGCTAACATCATTGGAGGAAACATTACGTTTATGCTTGCTTTCTGATGGATAAAACGTCTCATGGTTTCAACTCCCAAATTTCCAGCGACACATTAACATTCAAAATGTTTACATTCCCACAATGCAATCATAGAATGTCGCTTGATTAGTCAGCTGCATCTCTGTGTACTGATTTAAACTTATGTTGGTAGTAGAAATGCAATGTTCATATAGTCCCATATGGTTTACATTAATCACAAATGTAATTGAAATAATTTGGAGTAGATATTTAACCCAAACGTAAAGTGTCATGAAACTGTTTATCATCAGTTTTGTCTGGTAAAAATCATCTTACCCTAGGACAGCAGACACCTCAAAGAAATAAAGCATTGTCATTTGCTTTCTGCCTTAGATTAATCAAAATTATCCTTAGAAAGTATTAAATTTGGCATCGTAGAAAAGATGTAAAGTTTGCTCTACCCCAATGTGTTTCTTAATAAAGTATAGTTTTGCCCTGACCTATTAAAATTAAAGCGAAAGGGGTAGAGCGAACTTTATTTCCTCAATATGTGACATTTTCAAAATGTCACTTTTTCAACATTTGTTATTAATTTACCAAGTATATTTAGCACCAGTGCAAACAGCATCAAGAGAACTGAAACTTATGAAACAAAATTATACACAAACTCAGTGCTTTGTAATAGGGAATGCAATCACAGCTAGATGTTTATGGGTGACCAGTTACAAAAATCAGTGTCAGGATTTATATTTTTATAGTACAATTATTCATGTTTTAGACATGTAATGCTGCATTAGAAAATTAAATGTTTCTAGGGAGGTTGGAATTTTAAAAAATTAGAAAAAGAAAAATAGAAAAGAAAGTGACGAATCAGAAACACATTTCTATTTTTTTCTCTCAGAAATGCAGCTTGGGAGGTTTAGTACATGTTAATGAGTTGTAGATTTAGTCACGCTGGTTCTTACAGACACTCATTTTTATAGTGGACATACGGATGATTGGGACGAAGTCAAAATTATTTGTTTGAATGGCAATAAAAAATTGTTACACAAATAAAAGTGACATGCCGATGCCCAAGAAAAATTTCCCTTTGATTATGTACTTTTAACTAGACATACCTGTACTTAAATGACAGTAAACCACAGAAATAATTTATAGAATGAAAGGACACTGTGACAAGCACTTAAGCATCAGTCAGAGATATACAGATGACATCATTTAAATGTCAAGACAAGTGAGTGTCTTCTCATCATCTGTGGATCAGAGCAGTGTTCACGAATGGTGTTTCAAAGTAACAGGACATTGGGTCCTGTAAGTTTCAGATGTCTGTCTGACCCACTGAAAATTCACAGGACCTACAGAATAAAATTAAACACATATTTCAGATTTATCATTTCTCATTATTGGCATTGAAATTATTAACATTATACAATGACAAGCATTATAAACATAAATATATAAACACTCTCACATGCCACAAATAAATTCAGACAAAGTCATTGTGATATATTCAGTCAGACACTGGGGCCAGCAGGTTGGGGACTTCCGTCTGACCATTGGCAAATCTGCCAGATTTGTCAGAGGGTCAGATGCTATTCGTGAACACTGTCAGAGTGGGACATGATCAAGTCATTTCAGAAATGAAAGGGTAGACATTTAAAAGAATTCACCACAGGTGAGTGAGTGAGTTTAGTCTTATGCCGAACTCAGCAATATTCCATCTATATGACAGCAGTGTGTAAATAATCGAGTCCATACCAAACAATCCAGTGATCAATGCCACAATCCTGACCACCCGATCCTGTTAGTTGCCTTGTATGACAAGCATGGGTTACGGAAGGCCAATATTCTAAACTTAGACCTTTACAGGCCCAAAAATTACAAATTTATGTGCAGTAAAGAAGTTGACTATCCATAGAACTTGGTTTTCCTTCATCTATACAACATCAAGTTTGGTGACCTAGTTGACAGCGATGTCAATCACCAACTCAGGGATATCTACTCATGATTAATCGAAGGATTGCCTGGTAGCGGCTGTATGTGTTCATGCTGCCATTGAAGAGCATGAGGAGTCCTTGGGTGCAGTATGAGGCAACAAATAAACACTTATCATGTCATGAAAAGTTGCAAAGAAGAAGTTCTGTATGAAGCATCAGACACTGTTTCTAGGCCTTGACTTCTGGTATGGTACATTTGTATGGCATCCTCTAGGTTTCTGACTTAGGGTAAATGTCATCAGTGAGTGAATATGTAATGCAGTTGGAGATATTTTTCCTGAATCACTCTCTCCTGAGCGGAACCTTGACAAGGCAATTTAGAGCTTAATCACATATATTATCCCCCAGTCAACATTGCTCTTATGAACATTTGGTGGGCTCCAACAATGACAGTTGTTCTATATCTAGGGCAAGTTTCTCTTTTCCAGAAAGTGATCTTTCAGTCAGGATTTTGCTGAAAGCATCAAATTATTATTCAGTTCCCTGGAGCATCCGGTGCATGAATGAAAAATATTGCTCATGAAATGTATTAGGTAATAAAAATCATGATTTAATGACACACTTTTTGCATATGGTTGTTTCCTTCATGCCTTCATTGAGAGTTCTTGCCATTTTAATGCCTGAACATGTGGAAATGTTTTAAGTAGTGTCTTTACATTATTGTTACCTAAGGGAAGTATTGATCAATTTCTTCAGTGCAAGCTGGTCATGCTTCTTTACTGAGCATACAAGATGACTTGGTTGTTTTAGATGAGCTGATGCATCATACAGAAGACTAGAGCCTGGTGTCTGGTTAGGGGCAGAGATCTAATTACGTTGTTGTGTGATGCCGTCTCTCTATTGATCATAGACTGTCATTGATCTCAGTCACTGCTGTATGACATGGAACATAGGACTTTGCTGCAATGTCAGAGAAAACACTTAGAAATCATTGCTGTGGGATGTTAATGGAGTCTTTGCTTGGATACATTGCATGAACACTTCATCTTCATTGCTGAACTGCAGGAATTAACTTTCTGCTCCAGTAATCCTCCTCATAATAACATCAACAGAAATGCAAACCTATGAGATATTCTTGGTTATCGAGGAATACTCCTGTTAGAACTTGTGCCATGTGATTTTATTGGCAATTTTACATATCTGGGTCATTGTGTCAGTCTGGAAGCCATTTTGTTTCTATTCTCTGAGCTGTGGGTCCTTATGTCTGTGTGGAAGCAGTTTTTGTACCTCTCCTAGCTGTTGGTCCTTGTGTCATTGTTAAAGAAGTAAAATTTGTACCTCCCCTAGCTGTGGGTCCCAGCTGTTATTGTTGAAGCAGTTTTTGTACCTCTCCTAGCTGTTGGTCCTTGTGTCATTGTTGAAGAAGTAAAATTTGTACCTCCCCTAGCTGTGGGTCCCAGCTGTGATTGTTGAAGCAGTTTTTGTACCACTCCCAGCTGTTGGTCCTTGTGTCATTGTTAAAGAAGTAAAAATTGCACCTCTCCTAGCTGTGGGTCCCAGCTGTCATTGTTAAAGCAGTTTTTGTACAAAGAATGAAGATTTTTATGGATATCAACTTCTTTATGAGAGAACACAACGTTTCGGAGTTAATGCTTACTCCTTCATCAGGTGATTGAGAAAGGGATACAGAGGTGTATTTATATGTACTGGTAAAACAATAACAAAGTAACAAGTGGAATGAGTTAACGAAAGCTAGTATAAACAAGCACTGATAGGAAGCCGATAGTTAAGATAACAATGATGGAAGCCAAAGGTGATGCATTACAGTTGATTGGATATGTTGACATAACACAGATACGGGGTAAGTACGATGTACATGATTGGGGATAAGGATGGAAGCCAATGGTGATACATTACCCCGTATCTGTGTTATGTCAACATATCCAATCAACTGTAATGCATCACCATTGGCTTCCATCATTGTTATCTTAACTATCGGCTTCCTATCAGTGCTTGTTTATACTAGCTTTCGTTAACTCATTCCACTTGTTTCTTTGTTATTGTTTTACCTGTACATATAAATACACCTCTGTATCCCTTTCTCAATCACCTGATGAAGGAGTAAGCATTAACTCCGAAACGTTGTGTTCTCTCATAAAGAAGTTGATATCCATAAAAATCTTCATTCTTATGTATTTTCACTTCTAAATGACATTCAAAGACCAGTTTTTGTACCTCTCCTAGCTGTTGGTCCTTGTGTCATTGCTGAAGAAGTAAAATTTGTACCTCCCCTAGCTGTGGGTCCTAGCTGTCATTGTTGAAGCAGTTTTTGTACCTCTCCTAGCTGTTGGTCCTTGTGTCATTGTTAAAGAAGTAAAATTTGCACCTCTCCTAGCTGTGGGTCCCAGCTGTCATTGTTGAAGCAGTTTTTGTACCACTCACAGCTGTTGGTCCTAGTGGCATTGTTGAAGCAGTTTTTGTACCTCTCCCAGCTGTGGTTCCTAATGTCATTGTTAAAGCAGTTTTTGTACTCTCAGAATAGTTGGTCCTAGTGTCATTGTTGAAGACAGTATTTGTACCTTCCAGAGCGGCGGTTCAATTAGTATCATTGTTGAAGCATTATTTGTACCTCTTAAAGCTGTGGTCTGTAATATCAGTATTGAAGGGTTTTTGACAACACCCCAATTCTACGGCTCATCAGGTCAATTGTGTTCTATGCTTGTTGTGAGGGACTAATGAGGATTGGGATATTTTGTGTGATGTAGGTGATTTACACATTTGCAGGGGAGGAGGTGGGGGGGAGGTGGTGGATAAAATTTCCTGAAACAATAATGAAGGGCTTGTGAGAGGTATGTTCAGATTGTTAATCAGCCAACTTTCTCTGGCTGGAGTGGGTTGTCCATCATCTGTCAGTGATGTTTCCATTTTCAACAACTCCCCAGAAACTAAATGACATATGAAGTGAACACTACACTCTTAAGAGGTCACCACATGTATGTATCAATGTAAAATATATTTTAGAGAAATCATGTGGTATAACTAATAACAGCACATGCTATATTTGTTATAGGATAATATTTCATATGCTGCTCAGGCAGAAAATGGTCTACTGCTAGTCATGACAAAAATGTAATTTGGGCTTTATAGATAGCCAG
Organism: Haliotis asinina; assembly: GCF_037392515.1. Lineage (NCBI taxonomy): Eukaryota > Metazoa > Mollusca > Gastropoda > Lepetellida > Haliotidae > Haliotis > Haliotis asinina. The sequence continues at coordinate 54,485,571 of NC_090291.1, read as the reverse complement.
TAATGCAGGTATTATGGTGAAATTTAATTATCGTTCTGTTGGATACCTATCTGTTGAAGAGACTGTTGTTTTCATTTTCTGAATTAGTTACTTTGTATGTGTATTTTTCTGTTAAAGGTCACATGCAACCAAAAAATCAAACATAACTAAAACACATTTATCACTTATTCATGACATAATATACATTGTTGCTTTTTAAAAAACAAATAAACAAAATTATAAGCGTACAATCGCGATTAAAAAGTGCAATATTTTGTACTTCGGCTCACTTCTCCCGAAACGAAGCCCTCGGGAGACCAAACCCAGTCATAGCGGGTGGATATGCACTCAAGTGTAACGACGGCTTCCGATTGGCTGTTTCATTTGCTGACATGCTGAGGGTTCATTGTGTGTACAGAAAGATGATCTGTTTGATGGGCATTTTAGAAGTATAGCCAGTCACAAGAAAGTAAGATTCTTTATGGATAACAACTTCTTTTTGTGTACTTGATGCGTCGTTTCAGTATGGATTCATATACTGTTGTCAAACAAAATCATATACACTAAAAGAAGTCGTTATCCATGAAGAATGTATATAGAGATGTTGGGTTTGGAAAATACATGTTCTCTTAATTTGCGCTCGATCCATTCAAATATCATGTCAGTTGGGATGGTAAACTTGTGCGTGGCTGGAATCTGTCCAAGTACAAAGCAGGACTTGAAACTGACAAGAGTATGCATCAGTTTCCGTCAGATCATCCGAAAAAAATGAATGTAGTTTGTTTACAACCCACAGACATAAAAACATGTCATGTGTATCACACGTGCCTAATTACATAATGTGGCAGACACGGGACGCGGGTGCGCGAGTCATAAATCAACTAATTTTCTTTTTGTCGTATAGTCTGATAGGTGCTAAGTTCAAACTGCACGTGGTCAATGATTAAAGCTGTGTATTGCATGTTGTCATTAAGTAGACAGGCAGACAGACATATAGGTGTGAATAAACCAGACACTGAGCTTTCCCTGTGACAGAGACTGCTTACCACCATCAACAAGTTTTTTTTACGTAACGAGTAGATTATTTACTTGTTTGTGTACACAACCAAGATTAGACTACTGCTCACGACTTAAGACGCTGGGCATGCAAACTGTTTCAAGCTCCATGGACCTATTCACTGTGCATGCGTTATGGACGCAGCAGAGCACAGCTGTTGAAACCAGTTTTCCCTCCAGCGCTGGGGGAATTTAGTGAAACGTTTGAACTCCGATTTCGCGGGCTTTTCTTTCATCGCGTTTTTTTTTCAACTTTATAGGTTGCATTGGCATTTTTTATGATTAGTTTCGGTAAGTGCATACCGAAAGGTACCAGAATCTGCAAAGTTGTGTTTTACGTTGCATGTGACCTTTAAGTAAAGCATTGCAGAAGATAGTTCATATGAGCTACAGTAGCATTATTTTTATAGATATGGCTGAAGGGATCCTCCCTTGCCAATTACATCAGTTCTCTGCTGGCTGCAAAAAAATATTGTAATCAATTTGAGGTACCTGATTTGAATATTCTGGATATTTTAATGCTATTTTCAAGCAATATACACTAAGATGGCCAACTGTTATGGCTTTGTCTACTCTTGTAGGATAAAAGATGGCCAATCTTCATCTTGACACTTTGTTTCCATCTAAATGCAGGCTTAACGTGTTCAGCCAATAGTCTTGTCCAAACTGGAAAACCAGTATCTGTGAACAATACCTGGTTTATTCCATCCCGAAACCATCTTTTTAAGCTACTCCTTGGCCACGACAAGGGTTATGCTCAATGTGGATTGCATATGAAGACATCAAAGTAGTGCAAGAGAGCTATTGATCCCAGTCTGGTAAACGACATGACAGAAACATCTCCAGTCTGATTGCTGTTCATATTGAACTGCATGGCAAATGTGGTATTTTATTTTTATGCTCATACCAAACAATGTTTATAGAGAGGAATCAAGTGTCAGGTAGAAAAGCTATTGTGGATCTTGACATTGTTTGAATCTTTAGAATAGGATACACAATTAGATCGGTTACTTATCCCATGTGTAGTCAGTGCTTTCCATACTAATCAAATTATTTATCAGAATTTGGCAGCCATTTCAGACTTATCTGAATTGGTTGTCACTAGAGTATCATCTTGTATTTTAATATCATTTTACAACAACATAACATGTTCTCTTGTTTATTCACTAGTACAATGATTCATTATTACAAAGCCAACACTACTTTTTCACTTTTCACCACACTGAAAAAGAAAAGTATGTGAAGAATTTTATGTGTAATGTAAAGTGCTTGAGAACAACTACCTGGAAAAATGTAGATACAATTACAATTGATTTTTCCATTCTTGGAAACTGATTTTGGTTTCTTAAGTAACGCTTTCACTAATGCGGATATCTTCTGTATCTGTTGGGTCATATACAGATGTTGATGCAAGGTCATATGCAATATTTAAGGACTACTTTCACAGCGTAAACAAACATGGTGTCAACAGTCATGTCCGGATTGACAGCCGTGGCAACAGTAGTGTCAGTGCTTTGATTGCAAAAAAAAAAAAAAATGCCTGATTATGATAGACAGATTAGATTACAAAGTGATTATAGAAATTCATGCTTATGAAGATACCAACATCAGTTCCCGACCGACTGTCAGTGTTAGTGAGAGATTGGCATTGGAATCCAGGTGCACAATCTCACAGGAACATTAATAACCATTAATAACATTTGTTGCTCAAAGGGTTGAATGAAGGTTTCTGACGGTTCTACATGAGTTTGTTCTTATTTTTCAAATGTAAGCTAAGATTTGTTGACAACAATATATGCTTTAAAGGTCACATGCAATGTAAAATACAACTTTGCAGATTCCGATACCTTTCGGTATGCACTTACCAAAACAAATCATCAAAAATGCAAATTCAACCTATATAGTTGAAAAAAAACTCGAAAAAAAGCCTGCAAAATCAGATTTCAAACGATTCGCTAAATTTCCCCCAACACTGGGGGGAAAAGTGGTTTCAATAGCTGTGCTGCGCAGCGCCCATAACGCATGCGCAATGAATAGGTTCGCAGAGCTTGAAACAGTATGAATGCCCAGAGTATGAGGTCGTGAGCAGTAGTCTGACCACTTATCTTTGTTGTGTACACAAACAAGGAAATAATCAACTCGTTATGTGAAAAAACTTGTTGATTGTGGTAAGCAGCCTCTGTCACTGAGAAAGCACAATGTCTGGTTTACTGACACCTATGTGTCTGCCTGTCTGCTGAAGACATACACAGCTTCAGTCATTGACCACATGCAATTTGAACTTAACACCTATCAGGCTATACGCCATAAACAAAATAAATTGATTCATGACTCGTGCATACGAGTCCAGTCTCCAGGCAGGTGTAATACTTGTACACATGACATGTCTTTATGTCTGTTGGTTGCAAACAAACTACATCAATTTTTCTTGGATGACCGGATCTGACGGAAACTGGTGCATACTTCTGTCAGTCTCAAGTCCTGCTTTGTACTTTGACTCTACAGAGATGATTTTTGATTGGGTCGACCGCAAATTCAGAGAACATGTATTTATAAACATCTCTATGTACATTCTTTATGGACAACAACTTCTTCTAGTTATATGATTTTGTTGGATAACGGTATATGAATCCATACTGAAATGACACATCAAGTGCAATAAAAAAAGTTGTTATCCATAAAGAATCTTACTTTCTTGTGACTCGCCATACTTCTAAAATGCCCATCAAACAGATCTTTCTGTACACACAATGAGCCCTCAGCATGTCAGCATATGAACCAGCCAATCGGAAGCCGTTGTTACACTTGAGTGCACGTCCACCCACTATGACTGGGTTCGGTCTGCCGATGGCTTCGTTTCGAGGGAAGTATGCCCAAGTACAAAATAGAGCACTTTTGAATCACGATTATATGCCTATAATTTTGTTTATTTGAATTTTTACAAGCAGCAATGTATATTATATGTCATGAAGAAGTGATAAATGTGTTTTAATTATGTTTGATTTTTTGGTTGCATGTGTCCATTAACATAAAAATTTACCTGGAACTAAATGACCTAAACACATTCAGCTGAGTGATCAGTAGAAACTGAGTCACTGAGCTTGTGACGTCAGGTATTACTATGCATATATTTGTGGCATCATAGATATGCGGGCACATCCCACAAAGTTTAGTTTCATGATCTTTGGCAAATGAAATTGCATTTTTTTAAATTACAAAGTATGAATGACATGAGAAACAGGTTATCACACTCGTGTGTTTGGGATGGTTAATATTCTGCACTAGGAATAAACACTATGTATTTATCTAAATATTTATGTATTTGTCTAAATACAATGTTTATTCCTAATGCAGGATATTAACCATCCCAAAACACATTCACATAATAACCTATATTACCAACATTCATTGTCTAAAATAAACTTTAACCCTTGTACTACTGAACACTGTTTGTGTTTTGTTGTGTTCACATTTAAAAAAAATATCAAACTGCTTTGACCCTAATTACCCCTAAACACACAAATCACACTTCATCTTGCATTCTGAGCTGATTAATACTAATTCTTAATTTACTTGAGTCCCAGAGCTTCTAGATTTAGTGCTTGAGACAATTGCTGGCAGACGTGACACACAAAACTGTGTGACTAATGACAATCTATTTCACTGTTATGTGTTGGTTTTAAAATAAATGCTTGTCATTTTCTACTTTTAATGATAACTTAGTGATAATTAGCAAGCCCTGAAACTGTTCTGTTGGTGTTATGTCCATGTCAAACATTATTCATTCACAGTTATTTAAGGCTGCTGACATTGGTTCAGCCCTTGATGGCAATCTCCTGACAAACAGAATTAACCCACACTCTACCTCCCGCTTAAAAAACCCTGATAATGTAAAGATTTGTATAGTCCTTAAGTGGACCAGTCCAAGATGGTGCTCCACGTATCACCCTTAGTGAGCCATAGTCTTGTGTAATGAGTCTCTAAGGACAGACATAGACAATGATAGAGGTTGTCATGAATTATTCAACTGAGTAGTACTCAGTATCATATCTGCTTCTATTACAATCAACTCGTTTTCTCTGCATACATGAATGATGGTTTCCGTCAATGTTGTAATGGTCACATTGTTCTTGCACTTCTATCATTTCTGCTGAAAGATACTTTATTGGTCATGTAGGAATACAGTTTACAAACTACATCAGGAAAAAACCTGGTACCATCTGTTAATAATAATGGCCATTGAGACACAGAAACAACGCATGAAGTTAGAACAAAATACAGATAAAGAAAGAAAAACAGTTGAAATGGTTGAATATTCATGTGTGAGTTCTTAAACTTGAAAATTGTCACAAATCTATTGTCCACAAAATCAAAGGTCACTGTTACATTCATGTTGACATATGGATGACCTGATGTATCTGGCACCATCATTGTTAATGGGTTTTGATCCTTCCTCCTCTCAAATGTTCATCATGAGGTGTTCTTGACTGTTTGCATAATTTTCATGAAGATGAAGACAGACCAATCTGTTTTACTAAGACATTTCCTTCAATATTTCCAGGTATGAAAACACATCCACTATGTGTTTCTTGTGATATTAGATTTTTTAGTGTTAATTTAATATCTGGAATATCAATTTTAAGACACTTTTGACCTGTGGAACTTCTTGTGTATGATAAATGTACATTGTATCTCAATGAGCATGGTTGATGTAACTGTATATGTATTGTATTTCATTTGTAAAGAAAGAATAGAACCAATGCCTAGGAGTTGGTCTGAATGGACCCAAGCATACAATAATGTAAAGGGAGCTGATACGTGTACGCAGGGAGGGATGATCATCAACTTATCATTACTTCACGTCACGGGACTGTGGGATGGAACAGGTACCATCAACCATGTGCTTGTTACAGGAGTCAACTATCACGTGGACCTGAATATGCCAGTGCTGTAAGGCATGGATTGTTTAACATGTCATCAGTTTATCTCATCAGTACTGAACATTTAATGACACAAATTGTTACCTTTGGCACAAAACAACATTAATTTCATACTCAAGTCAAACGTTAACAAGGACATGCTGATACTGAGGAATGTTAGATTTTTGTCTGTATAATTCATATACTGGCTAGATTGCTTCTTGGTTAGGAACTTAATGTATTCATCATTTAGAATGCTTGGTAGAATTCATTTTAAGAACATGTTCAAACTTAACTCGTGACTCAATACAAGATGTCAGCTGAAACCTTGCAACGAAGACTGATGTAATGAAAATATTTGCAGATAGATACTGCGTCTGTAACTAGCATTCTGGTCAAATTATGGACTATGTGGTACCCAGAAATTTGTCTGCTTCAGTTACTGTGAGATGAGGGGGCACATTGACATGTTGTCACTTGGGAGAATGTGGTAGGTTCTTTCTCCAGTCATTGCTACTGTGAATATCTTGTTATGGCTGTCTTAACCTCCCACACTTCTTGACCAACAAGTTGATATTTATTAACACAGTTTAGGACAGATGTGGGTTACATATTAGGTAATTCAATGCCCATTCCTTCTTTTGAGAAAACCTTGGCAAGAAAACTCAGTAGTGTTCTTGCTGAAAGATAGTGTTGGCATGCTCATGTTTCATTAGCTGGTAGTTGGGTTGACATGTGTAGTGTGAAAAGGACAATGTCAGGATTCATTATTGATCTTCAGGGTCTATTTTCAATATGTTTTGTAAAACATTCTCAATATTTTGTAATTATAATGTTGCTTTAGTTTTTTGTTGTATTTTACTCACCTTTTCCTTCACTTCATGTCTCATGTGTAAGACAGAAAATAATGGAAGGAAACAACCAAGTGAAATGAAAGGATGTGTCTAAGTAAACTTAGCCTCAGTATTATTTGTTACACTCCAAACCCTAGTAGGAGGTTGCATCAGGTAACCTATAAGATGGACCAATCAGAACACAGCTTAACAAATCACAAAACTGGACGTTCACACATATCTTTTGATCTTTTACCTAGAAAAGGTTTGCACCAGAATGATTCCTTAAATGCTATTTTCCATATGATCGCTTCTGAGTGATGCACATGAAGCACACAACAACACTGTCAACAGTGAGTAAACAGTCTGAAAATAGCCATGTAATGGTAACCATGTCATGAGAAAACCTGAAGCGTATATACTACAGGTTAAGTATCTGTGTTTTATGCAGGTTTTCTCTGAGGGATCAGTGTCGGTGACTGGGAAATTTGTAAGTCCCGCCAAACCCTAAACAGTATCTCTTGTATGATTTGTTAGATCTGTTTGGCCATTTCACATTTGATTGTACAGTCGTAGGTCGCTCAAACGTTAACATTACCTGACATAACCTCCTACTAGGGTTTGTTAAGATTCAGTGTAGGAGTGTAATGAATAAGACTGAGATTAAGTTTACTTAAACTGTTGAGAGGCATATAGAAGTTAGTATTCAAGTATAAGACAAACTATTATGCATGTCAGTTTCTTCTTTTTTGAGTACACAACATATCTGGGCTCTTGAACTTTTCATTTACCAGCAGAAGGGACAAAGAAAACCCCAGAAATGTGTCATATACTTGAATACCAACTTCTGTAGACCTCTCAAGAACCTCATGTCACTCGTTTATTTCCTTGTAGCTCTTGTCCCTGAATCACCAATGCCCTAGTGATCAACATGGTCAGTGCTTGATGAAAGAAGTGATTGACATGGTCAAACATGGTGACTTGTCTCACTGCATGTCTTTTGGCTCAGATGGGGCAGTAGGGTAGCCTCGTGGTAAATGCATCCACTCGTCATTTCAGAGACCCTGGTTTGATTCCCTACACTAGTATGTGTGAAGTCCATTTCTGGTGTTCCCAGCCTTGAGATTGCTGGAATATTGCAGCATAAAACTTTTCTGACTCTCATGTCATGCATCATTGCCCATGGCTTGTGTTACTAGTTTGTTACATCCAGAGTCAGTTATTTACAAGCTGCTATGTAGCTTGAATATAGTTTGGTTTGCATTAATCATTCACTTGCTCAAAAGTTCAATTTCACCACTGAAAGAGGGGAAGACATAAAGAAACAGGGTTTTGAATTCACCATGAATCTCTCATGCATTTTGCCTTTATGTACATGTGTGATTATGTTAGGATGTGAGTGTCAAGTCGCCATTATTTATTCATTTGAGGTTATGTATGACTATTAACATATATGTTCCAGGTATGCCTTTCTACCAGGCTGTGAACATCCTGAAGCGCCAGGATCGTATCATCAAGGGCATCCAGGTGTGGTACAGTGACCAGGTGAGAAATACATCTCCCTCCACTGATGGTGACTTTTACCAATGGGGTGAACACTTAGGACTGCATTAACTTCACACATGATTGTAGGTGTGCTTGTTGTCTTTCACACATGGTAAAACCTAATACTACATAACTTCTCTACATCACTTTGACCATGCTTGTCATTAACAAGTTGTAAACACCTAAAACCTACGTCATTTAACTACATCACTTCCATTGTTTCCTTTCCCATTCAGAAACATGGCAGCCAAAGAACACTCATCATAACAATAATGCTAACATTAAAAATATTTAGGTGTTTACAGGATTGAATTACTACAGAAAAAACCTGAAGCACCTTAGGCCCCTAAAATTTCCATCATTACTATCTGTCATTAGTTTGTGTGGTTTACACACAGTTAATTACCTCACTAACAGACAGGTTTGTTGTAGGTCTTACATTCTAACTCATTAAGTCACCATTTGTCAGTCACCACAACTTAGTTCTTACACATGTATTTTCTCTAGTTTAAAAGCTAAGTCATTTTTACTTGTGCAAACTGAATTTGCAACAATTGTATTGGCAGCCCAAGTACCTGAGGACAGTTTGTTGTGATGAGCTTCATGCCTATTTTTACATTCACATGTGACTCATTCATTCTTCCTGTATGGTATTCATGAGGATATCTAAAATATCTGCGCAAATTTAGAAAGAGTCTGTTAAATATCCATATATGTCTCAAAAACAATGACTTACTGTCATCCATCTGTACTTCCTTTTTAAGCTGCAAGACCAACAGCCATGTTTACCCAGTGTAGTAACCAAAGAGTCCAAATTGCAAGTAACCTGCATACACACAAACAAGATGTTGTTGCCAAACTACAATGTCTTAGTTTGGTCAGGTGACACTGTAGCCCTATGTTTAGTCTGCCCCCAACCTGTCCCCAGTCCCACTCGTGAACCCTGCCTGCCTTTTAAGTCCATTCCCATGTTCTGATTATAACTGAGAACCAGGCAAAGATATAGCTATGACGTCAGTCAGGAGAGATTTCCTCTCACTTGTGTCGTCAGCGTTGGCAAGTAAGCCCCATGACGTAGCACAATGCAACAAGTTAATGTCATGCAAACAGATAACGTTGGTGGTTACTATTATTGTGTTCATTCCACTAACCACATCAATTTGCGTGATTTGTTGTATCTTGATAGGTGCAATTTTGTGATTAGTCAAGAAGCTTCTTTGCTTGTAGGAGCGATCATTCACCTAGCTAGCACATTTTTCTACAGGAACAGGAATAGAAAGAGATATGGGACATGATATTGATTTTCTGTGAAATCACTTGAATCACCGCATGAGTGTCGTCTGTCTCGATGGCACATTCACAGATTGCATAGTCAAGCCATTTATGCTATGTTTAGCACAATGGTTCACATGGGTTTTCAGTCCGCGGCATTTATAATATGTTGCAATGGAGGTGCCTGTCTGCACACAGACATATATGTGCATCATATATTATTTCAGAAGAAGTCGATGAAGTAACGGGAGTCTTTATACTTATGCCTCATTGTAATTTTCAGGCCAATTTAATAATGATGGCTAAAGGGTTACATTCACTATGTGGCGAATCTAATGTGTGCCATGAATATAGGGTAACAAATACGAATAATTATTCACGAATGCAATATTGATTCATGCACAATATGGAACCCTCATGGTGACTGATAATTTGTCCTAGTAATAACCAGTGATTTGACATGACACTCAAATTTGGTATATAACAAACTAACAGTTATAGTCCTCAGTACCATGTGTATCCATTGCAATGGAATGATGAAAATAATAGAATATAATAATTCAGCCTACTTAATTTGGGGAAAAATCACTTGAAACACTCATGTTTGTGGTGAGTTGAGTTTCTTCCCCCACTCTAGGCTGTGTGCACATGGAGAGGTAGGGTAGCCTAATGGTTAAAGTGTTTACTCATCATGCTGAAGACCCAGGTTTGATTCCCCACATGGGTATAATGTATGAGCCAATTTTTGGTGTCACCGGACATGATATTGCTGTGATATATAGAGGATACTAAACGGCCTTCCATGTAGTACCATTTTTATTAAACGAGTTAATGATTTGGTATCAAAAATGGTATTTCACGGAAGCGAGTTTAGTATTCTGTTTATTACTCGCCAACATAAATTGGCAGAAACTGCGGCAAAATTTCCTACAGTGTGAGGACTCACAGCTTTCAAGTCAAGCAAGGTCTAGTAAAATCGCGACATCAGCATTAGCATTGTGACGTCACAACTTTGAACCATTTTGACGTCATACGTCAAGCGGTATTACACTAGTGTAATACTGAAGTGAAAATATTACGCTGCAGTATCTTCAACGGGTGAGTAATAGTGTATAAAACTCACTCACTCATTGTGAGCATGGGTAATAACATGCATCACTTCAGACTTCCTGACAAACCACTTGGATAAGACTGTATTATTATTAATATCTACATCGCTTGCAGTTACACACTAAGTGTCAATCATGATAGATAACTGGATAGGAACTATCCATTTTCCCCATTTCATTTTACTGTGGTTTAGTTTCATATATACAAAATAGGTTGATGTTTCTGATTTCACAAAAATATTTTCATATTGTTTCTATAATTTTTTTCTTTTTGGAGATGAAAAATATAAATGTGTTTTTTCAATAGTTGGACCATCAGATGTTGATAGGTCAATACAGGTGATATGCTAGGTATATCTGTCATCACATTGTATTGTAGATGTAAACAGTAGACATCAGTGCTTGCTTGTCACAGTGTATGACAGCTGGTGGTGACTGGCCTATCTACTCATGGCATTATTTTTGTGTCAGATATATTTTTTCTTGACCATCATAATGTCATGTTTGTAACAGACCCACCCCTACAATGTTATCGTATGATTATGTGCCATCATACTTCTACTGAAAGTTATGTCAGTATAATCAGTCATCAGTCAGCGTCCACGGATCCCAGTCTGCTTGACAGTTTAAACACTTCTGATGAGTGCTCACAATCCTCACTATCATTGTCTAGTTGAGACATATGTTCAGATATTACTTGAGAAGCAGACCTTTCCTAGTAATGAAAACACTGTCCTTTCTTCGAGTAGAGTAGATTTTCTTAACAAATTTCAATTGTGTTCCTTCTAAGTATTGTTCATAAACTAGGGTCTGTTTGTAAAATGATTTCAAAAAAGGAAAAACTAACAGTAACAGATTGTGTAAGAAAGGTGCATTTTATTTCATCCATCAGTTCTTATTATTCTTTTTCCTTGTGTGTGTTTCTGTCATCAGTTAAAGTTTTGCCATCCATCAAGCTTCATGACTAATTCCAATGTTTCTCTCAACAGAACCCTCTTCAGATGGATCTAGTGTTAAACTTGTCCCACGACGGCATCAAACTCATCTTTGACCCTGTGTCCCAGCGTCTGAAGGTGAGGACTGTGTCATGCCACGTGCATGTATGTTTATGTAGGGCCAGTGTTGGAGGAGGCAGGACGTGTCCACCATTGTCACCACACAGACAAGTGATAATATCAATAAATACAGCCTCCAGGCACCATGTACCACCTTTTGTCCACACTTGATTACTTGCAATTGCTGATCCGGGGAGAAAAAACTCCTATCAGCATCTGCCAGTTAGGCTCATTAATTTGTTTCAATTTGGCTTTTATTTGATGAGCTTCATTGAGCTTGACAGGGGTTGAAAATGGTAGAATCAGGGGGGCATGAAATGAGAGCATTCGGACCTGCTCTCTTGACGATTGCCTCTTGAGAAACATGCTACCCCTCTTAATAGGGTCAGAGAGAATGTTATCAGCCCTGGACAGTCACTGGGGCAGCATGAAGAGGCACTTCTTCCATCCACTGGTCACTGTCACACTCATCGGGACAAAAGACATGTCAACCTTTCAAGGGGAGAAAAACGGCACACGCTGCTCGATGAACTGGCAAAACTTAACAACGATTAAAACTTGAGTCTTTTGTTCTTTTGTTAAGACTTGTGAATAGCCTTCTTTATCAATGTCGTCCAGCAGTCATGGATAGCCATTAATCAGAATTACTGACTATTTTTTTGTGGACCTTCGTTGTGGACGCACAAATATGGCTCCTTCATTTTCTGTCCAGAGTTTACATACTGTGTAGGCAAGCTGGCATCATTGCTGTCTGTTAAAGCTCTTGTCGCTTTTTGTTGACTGATATAGAGATAAAGAATTGCTTCAGCTCTTCTGATGAATTGAAAAAATAATATGACTGTTTGTCAATAAATACCTACAAAGGTTATTGGAGCATTATGCATCTGGCCTGGCTGGAGAACTGGCCAGAACAAACATTGTTATATTGCCACCAGCTTCTAGTAGGAGACTGTTCAATAATAGCAATATTGATGGCTGTCTCAATTAATGAAATAGATGAACAAAATATGGAAATGTTCTTTATTGGATTTTGTAGAGTGTTGTCTGTAATGACTGCAATCACTTTCCTGATTGTCTATATTGTTCCTCAGACATGAGATGACATTTGATTGATGGCAACAGGAAGTTTTATCTTCCTTGTTTGCTGAAAGCTGTTATCTCCCAACTTAATATCAGACTCTCTTTTAACATTGTGCAAGCAACTTGTTTGTAGCAGGTGGGATATAATAAAAAAAAACCGGTTTTGATGTAATTTTTTCTGCATTAATGTGTGAAATCCTTTGATGTTAGATTATTTCTGTATCTTTTATGAACTTCAAGTGCCATACCTAGATAAATGAACAAAATCAGTTTGAATGAATACTAGAAAATTGGTTTAGCAGTGTTACATTATTGATTGATTAATTTCAGACTTAATCTATGGTTTAATCTTGTGCTTGACACTGTGGGTTATTAAGTGCCTTATCTAATAGATGCTGATGATTGTTGTGTGAATTAAGACCATAGTAATCTGGACCCCATCATCCAGAAAATCCTTTAATATAACCACCGTTAGATTAGCCAGACATTTTCTTATTTGCTGAAATGCAAAGTGTTGAAAAATGGACAAAAGTTCATTTTTCTAAATCAGTCAGAATGTTGGGTGTGTTGTTGACAGAAATATATATGGAATATATTTGGGATATGTAAGTAATAGAAATATCAGTTGCTGTTATTCAGTGTAGGACCATCCACAGTAAAGAGGTTAAAGTGTATGTACGATTTCATGTTCTAAATCAGAACTCATGGGTGATTTTTTTATTACTATTAATGTATTTGATTTATATTAATTATAATCATGTTAAGAAACAAGTCATACCCTAACAATTTCTACCTTGTCAAGTATTCTCATAACTTCTTTTAGTCTCATTTCAAAGTTGGTGTTTTGAACGAGGAGAGTTCAATGGGTATACACCTTCTTTGTTATTAGTATGAACCATATTAGCTCATATCGACAACAAAGAAGTTATCAATCCATACTACTATCTTCATTGTTCAAGTATTCTTGTAGTATAGTTTCTTCAGTTGATCAATATAACGCATGTAAAGAATACCGCTTGACACCAGGAGAGCATGTTAGTCATTGCATAACTAATAACTGCCTCATTCCTGGACCAAATGGATTAACATTCAAGCAAGAGTCCATACAGCTAGTATTAAGTAGAATACAGTCATGCAGGTAATCAATCATTGCTTTACTGACGGTAACAAATAGATGGGCACACAACTGCCAGCCCAGATAGTTTAAAATGTAATGGTTTTCTCATCAGTATAAATATGAATGTCCTACTGTAATATTAGTTTTTTCTGATGATAAATTTATGAAAATATTCATTGCCATAAAACACAGAAAGTGCCTTGAAATGAAATTAACAATTCTGTCCATGCATACACATGTGTAGGAGGTCCTATGTTTGATTTTTTTTTCATTAAGAACACTTCAATAACAATGTGTTATTTCTTAATGTCACCTCCATATTGTCGCCACAGACACAATAATTTTGGAAGTCTTAAATTTTCCATTCAGAAAAAACACCCCTTCACAATGGATGCTTTATCTTCACTACAGAAAACTCCTTGAAAAATGTGGATGAAATCTGTTCATGCTGTTTGGTTGAAATTGTCAGCCCATATTACAATGTATTAATACCTAGAACTGCATGAGGGTTTTCAATAAAAGATACAGAGGAATGTGCACCTGGAGGTGGGATTAATCAGAATTAATGTCCGTTTGATTTGACTACATTGTTCATGCTGTCTGTCAGCACTGACTGAATGTACCCCCTATGTGAAACTTGAATCAGATACATCTGGGACACTTTGAATCTCAAGCACACAAAGCTGAGACACTATGTACTGCTTGTGCTTTTTGACTTGAGAATCAAATAATAAATACCATTGAAGTGTAATGGAGAGAGGTTATTGCTGGTAATATGTCTAATGATCCCTATTAAGTCTCAGTGTAGGCAGTGATGGTCATCAATTATATTCATTAACATCTAGACTAGCCTAATTATCATCCCAGTCTTTTCAGTGGGTCTTAAACATATGAATAAAAATGTCAATGGTAGTTTTTGTCTGAGTTCATGTCCCTTTCATGTGCACCTGGACACTGGACGTGTGTCAGGTCAGGGTAAGGTGAGGGTAGGACCAGGGTGGACACCCTCAGATCCCCTCCCTCCCTCACCCATCCATTATGCCCGTCCCTGATCTTTTGCTGTCCCCTCCCTTACAAGTGCTGAGCACACGTTGCCCTGACCCTGAGGGTCTCTTAACTTTGTCTCCTACTTGACCAAGTTCAACTAGAAATGTTTGTTTTTCACTACACAGTAGTTAACAGAAGTAGTGGTATAATCTCATCGATGATCCAGGAAACATTATATGAGCTTGTATTTGTGGGGTGGGGATATCTCTTTTTATAAAAAATATAACAGGATGCATATATTTTTTATATATTTTACAGATAACATACCTCAGACTTATCAGAAATTTTAATAGGAAATATGTAAATTCAGCACATGTTGTTTGTATATTCTGTAAGATATTTAACTGTTTTGCCAGAAGAGATGTTTATGAAATTACCAGACATTATATTTTACCCTTTTTGTATCGTAATGGATATTAAAAATATTTTCTTAAAAGATCTATCTCTCTTTTGAAAGTGGTCACGCAACATGTAAAGAATTTTGTCAGCAATGTATTGGACTCTATTTAGACCAGTAGTATCATAAGATAAATTGAATAATATTGTTGTTATTCATTATGCAAATTGTGCTTTGGAATAAATGGATTGTTCAGTATATTCATCAGAGGACAGTTTGGATGTCCAAACAGGTCTGGTTTGATTGCTTAAGAAGATCCTATATTTATTTCATTGACATGTCTGGTGATTATTGCCATGTTCCATATACCACCTGACATCCTAATTATCTGCCTCAGTAAAATATATGTACATGCTGTTTATCTTTGTGTGTAAGCCATGATTATCCCTTCAGCCAGTCTTGAATGTATGTATTTTCTGCTCATTTGCCCCCATGACAAAGGCCTAGTCTTTATTTCCTGACGAACTGTGTTCTGGGTGCCTGACATGTCCCATTATAATACTTCCCATACATGTTTATATCTGTTGTCTGTGGTGCTTATCCCCAAGCCCAACCTGTATTGTACATGGGTAGACTGGCTGGATGGGGCTGTATTCTGTCAACGTCTAATTCAGTAATAAGAGGGAGGGAGGTGGTAGTCTGTCCAGTGAAGCTATTTACCTACCCTGTAATCCAGCAGGGAGGATTGAGGTAGGGGCTGCTGTTGTGGACTTTATGCTAGGGGAAGCACTGGCCATGTAATAACAGGTATAGATGCTCTCACAAAAAGTAGCTTCTTCCAGCCGTGTGCCCGAATATGAAGCACCCTCATCACACCCACTGGCCATTGGTTAAGGATTACTGACGTTGACAAGACCAGCACTTAATTGATGAACCTTTTCATGAAATTTCTCTATCATTTAAGTACCTTCAGCTCCCTCTTTTATTTCATATTTTGCAGCTGAAAAAACGAGGATGAAAACACCAGCTCAGGGTTCTTTGGTGTTTTAAGGAGAAACCTGACACTCAATAGTTGTCCTTTGACAGCCAGCATAAAGCTTAAGTGGGGGCTTCTTGTCCTTTGACATGATTAATAAACACAGGAGATGGTTTTTCGGTGTCCGGATAAGCTGACTGACTGACCCTCCTCTCTTCCACCCTTGCTGTGTGTCGACCCCACCCACGTGCCCTGCCCCGTGACAGTGACAAGCGAGGGTATTGTCCAGCCTAGCTTATTCTTCTTGTGCAATGAGACACAATTGAATCAAACGTCATTACAGGATTTTCTAGTCATAGTCTGCGACCTCATATTGTATCATGCCACTCGCACGTCCACCTCAGAAACCCCTGTCATTATGTAAATGACTTGTATGTTTAATGATACCATCAGCAGTCATCACAGAGTCTTTAGCCCGACATTCAGAATTATTTTGTAACAAAACCAGGACCTCAAATCCCTAATATGAACACTATTGGTCTTGACATGGAACATAATTGTTGTAAGTTGTTGAAATAATAACACAATTGATAATCCAACAATTACATCTCAGCTGTGTAATGCCAATGAAGTGAGCTGACATCATCCTCAGATTCTTGCCAAAGTCTTAATCATCCAGTCTGTTCTCAGTTTAAATTTGCTTGTCTCAATTCATGACAGAAAACAAATTAATTTTTCAGGAAACTGTTCAGACAACAATGTTAAGGTTGGCATGATCTGGGTACATTATATTTTTCCATATGATGGGCTAATAACAAACAGAGAAATTGGGATCAAGTCTTTGTCTCGCAGAACATTGATGTGATGATAGTAGTGTTGGTGATAATTATCATGATCAATCATAGAATAGTTTGCTTTTAAAATTAATGTGGCAAAATGTAGTTTTGTTGTAGGAAAGGGTTTTATTTCTCCGAGTTAATTAACTCCTGGAGCATTATCAAATGTTAAATAACTGTTGTAATAGTAGAGGTCATTGTTGATGGTTTTGTAAGTTTGACTTTGTAATTGCTAGTTCTATCAGATTTGGAGTCAGCAGGGGTTCATTGTACTGCAAGAACTAGTAGCAGCTGTGGCAGAGGATATTTAAAACACATTTTAGTCTTTGATAAGAAAATTATGTTTGGTTTTATGAGGTTTCAAATTTCAAGTAGTGAAATCTGGCAGCCTGCATACGTACTGTATACAGTGAAGTATGGAATCATATGCAGGGTTAATAATCTCTTGATTTTTTCAAGGTAATTCCTAACTGGTACCAGGTCGGAGTCCAGCGATCAATGCATGAAGGTTGTCATGCTGAATGGAGTGAAAGGGGAAAAAGTTTCCCTTACTGACAGTGAATGAAATTTCTTTTGAGTTATTCTCCGTATTAGTGTTTGTTATACTTAAAGTGAATAATTCTTTTGTAGCAGCCCAGAAAGACAGAACTGTCATCTGTTTTGTATTGTCAATGATACATACTCTTGCTGGGCTAGTTGCTAGTGATTAATAAATATTAGTAATAATCAAGTGGTCCTACACACCATTTGGTCACAGGTATACAAGGAGTTTGATCACTCTAATGTTAATTGATACACTTAACAGCAGGTAGATAAGGGATGTGAATACTTTAATGTTAATTGATGCATGTAAGTGCACAGGACAGTCTACAGGACTGTTTAACAGATGAATTGAGATGTGAGCAACAGCTGGGTTGTAACATTTAGCAAGGCCACTGTGGACACAATGTCCTACAAGGGGTCACTGCTCCGGACACAACTCAGGGCAATAAGTCGCACCTAGAACAAACCTTCCTCCAGAGAACAATACTATTCATTGAACAAATGGCCACGAGCAAAACCTGTGGATTAATCTGCTGGGTATGTACAACTGCCCACAGATTTAATCAACAATAAACTGTATGGGGTCAACTGGGCACGTGCCATGTTGCCTGAGTGGACATTATGTTTTTTGCATTGATCCAGACTCAAAGAACCACCTCAACAATAAGGAAGCAAGGGTCAGTTTGAGTCCACTGCACTGGACAAGCAGACAGATGTCCTGGCAGCTGACCAGCATTGCTGGACGTCCAGTCTGATGTTTGACTTTGTCTCACGGCACCCGGACCCGTCAATCCACTAATCAACAAAGTCCCCTATCAAGGTCCCAATTCGATTGTCCTCAATTAACCCTGATTGCTTTTAGGGAGATAGCGATATAAAATATCTCTTCCCAAAGAGTCTTTATTGGCCCAAGGTGTCAGTCATGAGCGCAAAATGACATGCTTCTTTACAAATGGGAGGGACGGTCAAAAAGGCCAGCAAATTGTTTTTGTTTGTTGTGATCAATCTGAGGAAATGACCATGTCAGTTAGGACAAGAGAGCTGATGACCAGGCAATGTTCATCTCTAACTTAATATAATCTGGGAGATTGGCTAGTGTGAAAATAGGGGACTGTGCCTGTGATCACAGAGCAGGCTTGATACTTTGAAACAGAAGAAGACCTTAGGGACATTTGGGGTCAAGAAAGGACACCTTGTCCACTGCGTGTGGGTAGTGGTGACTTGTCTGTGACAAACACATTGTCTCCTTACACTATGGTCAGCCAAATTCTCAGTTCTGCAGACACTAGAACAACACAAGAATACATCAGAATATAAGAGTTACATACTTCAGTTTATAGTATCCACGTTCTAATACTGAGCTAATGACAAGCATAAAGTTTTATGAAATTATTGAAATGAGCTGCTTGAGTATTTTGTGTTCTTTATGTCTCCTTCTTTGCAAAGGTTATTACAAATTAGTGGGTATTAAGCCCAGTTGTGTGAGCATAGTAAGTTTGATCAGTGCCTTCCTTGCTGTAATAATAATAATAATAATAATAATATAGTAATGGATATATATAGTGCCTGCTTAAAAAAAAAAGTATTTGCTCAACGGCACTGAAAGGAGAGAGTAAGAAAACCCTATGAGAGGGATAATGTGAATAGATGGGTTTTTAGGGCTTTTTTTGAAAGTCTTTACAGTTGATTTCTCTGATAGTAATAGGAAGGCTGTTAGTAATAGTAATAGTACAGTATGTGGTAAAATGTTGCCATACAGATGTGGCAGCCATGAGTGAGTGAGTCAGCAAGTTCTTACTGATATTTGAAACACTGTAGTCAGCCAAGGGCAGTTATAACAATAAAATATCTGATGACTTGATAGCAGTACAAAGTACAATTTCTGTCTATGATTTCATATTAAAGAGTGTATTTATTTTTCATAGCCTATGAATCTTTCCTGATGTGAACTGAATGTCAGATAAAAATAAAGTAACTATTCCATTTACATTGCACTGTGTACACTGACGGCATGTTCATAGCACCAACAGTTATTACCCTTGATAAACTAAGCTGCCTCTGCGGCACTAGAAAGTTTGGGTCACATCACTTGTCTCAGCGGGTACCCAATTTCGGCTGGGTGGACAGAGACAATTTTTAACAAAATCCCTTGCATAAGGTGAGACCTCATGTATCATGTGTTTCATGGTGGAGCACAACAGAAACACTAGATACTCTCAAGAGTTAAGGTCCTAAACATGGTCATCCATTAAAGGACCTTCCGCTTCCAACGTTTCTTATCTTCAACTGATTTGTGAGTTTTTGAGTTTTATTGCACTCGGCAATATTCCAGCTATATGGCGGACTGATTTGTGACCTGAGCTCTATGCTTGCACTATGCAATTATGTCAAGTTATGATCTTGCTACATAGAAGTTAATTTCAACTCTCGCATTTTTTTTATTCAAAAGAAGATGTCCATTCATATAATGAATTTGCTTTTGTAAATGTTTGTCTCATAATTCATGTCAAAACAAATGTTAAGAACTCTGGATTTATTTTTTGTATCACTGTTGTTAATCTATCATGTCTACACATTGCATGAACGAACTTGACTTTTCTTAAGCTTCTTTAGTATAGTTGATATCATGATTCCAACAGTGGCATTGAGGTAGAGTTCATGCAATCAGTGTAATGTATGAAGTCAGATTATAAGTTCAGTTTGTTTTACTGTTAGCAAGGTCAGCACATTACAGTGTCATTGTTTCTAGATGTTATACATTTGTAGTTTAATTTCAAATTATTTAATTGTTTCTATTCAATGCTTGATTGTTTTCCTGCTTCTTTTCAGATTATAGAAGTAAACAATATGAGCAAGGTCAAGTTAAAATACTGGTAAGTGTCCTCTGGAAAACTCCAGCAGCTGTTGGTCATTATAACAATACAGAAATTGTTATGATTCATTGGTGAAACTAATATTGTCATATTCCCTGAAGGTTGTAAATATCAACATACTCAATATCAGAGTCCAAGTGTTGTGAGGAGTGTTATTGATTATGATAAACATTTCACAGATTAAATCTTAATGTTTGATGGGGAGCATAATTTAGCTTTAAATGAAAATATTTCACATTTTGGCTTTGATGAAGATGCTATTGTGTTGGCAAATTGCTGTTTGATGGTTATGTCCTATTGATATAAAACCTGTTCTCAGGGAGCAGTTTTGCTATTATCAAATTTGAAAAAGACTTGTATTAAGCCGTCAGTTGAGCCTGATTCAACCGACAAATCTGACCGGGTCATTTCAAAGAGTAGCCTATGGCAATGGGGACATAATATGACATTATGTTATGTCTGAATGAAGCAACGGAACTCGGTTCTCGCTCTAACCTCTTGAGTGGAAGGGTAACGTTATGACGGGAAGCATTTTTATTGCCTTAATTGCATTCACAATCGATCTCCATCAAAATGAGACTGAGGGTTAAAAAAATGATTTTACAATCAACTCCTTCCTGTTCTGCACCCTTCTTTTGTAGCTTTGATTTTACAGCTGGGAGAACCGAGCCTGTTGTTTAGACCATCTCTTTTTATGTGCATCCGAAATATTGTTTTTCATTAACAAATGATTAATTGGCTATTTCACAGTGGGGTTCATTTCAACACAGCACAAGTGCGTCCAACCATTGAGCAAATTGACCAGTCATTCGGGGCAACTCACCCTGGAGGTACGAATTCGACTTTGCTATGACCCATGACAATATGATGACAATACACATTTGTCACGCTGCCGTGATAAAAGGGGTAGCTAAAGAGATGGGCTTAAAGATCACTATAGGGGTGGAAAGGGGGAATTAGGAGAGCACATGGTTCAGCACCATGGGTCATCATTACGATAATAAGCAATTAAACCTTTAAACTCTTGTTAATAAACATGGTTTGGTTCCTTATAAATGTTTAACATTGTTTGACATGCTGCTTAATAATGCTAGGAGTGTATTTAAAAGAAAATATTTAGAAGCAGACAATGCTGTTCTGGAAAATATTTCTCTGCTTAACACTTCCCCATGTAATCAGTTAATGACCAAGGTTTAAACTTAATGAACATCATTTATGCCCATTTACTCTGGAAATTTTGTAGGACATAAACAATTGATGCATCCTTTTCACAACTAGCCCAGAGAACTAGTGGAGACAATATCTCCCTGGTCTCTACTGGTACTGTTATTAAAGAGGCACAAAATATGTCAGGTCTTTTTTTCTGTTTCAATTTGTATAAAAATTGTGGGACTGGGAAATAGATAAGAATTCAACCCCTCATTAGGCCTGTAGCAATAGACCATGAGGTAGCCCCTCCCTGGATTTTACTGGTGCTGAGAATAAGCTAGTACTCACAGGGACCAGCATGAAGACTGAAAGTTGTTGTATTGTGTGCTCTATTGTTAATGGTGGTTAGCACCCAGTTCATGTGCCAAAGAGTGCCTGTAGTGAAATTTGTTACCATTGTTACCATTTACATTATACATACAGACTAGCAAAAAAATGTTTCTGGAGGACTTTATTGCATGAGGAACTGATCACAATTGACAAATGTTGAACAAGTACATTGCCCTGTATCATTTCTTTGCAAGAATTTCAACAATAATACTCAGCATCACATGTGATTCAGAAAAGACCTGACAAAAGTGTACATCAGAAATCAGCATTCTTACTCACTTTTCTTGCAGTGTACATATCTGAAAAGCAGTTGTTTGTTCTAAATTTTCGGGGGCTCTCATTTGACTTCCCAATAGATTCCAAGTTTGAGGTGAGTGTTCAGATTTTGTTGCTTAGAAGCTTTTTAGCTAAAGACATAATTTGTCTAAGTATGTCTTCCCTTAAAAAATATTGACTGAAAAAAGACAACCATGAATTTCTTGAACTTGTATCATTGTGTAAGGAATTGTTGTTCCACTCTCCCATGTACACATTCTTCTTTTTCCTTTCATTATAACTTTTTCATTTCATTATCTGCTTTTTGTTTTCAAATGATTTCCGTGACAATAAAGCTTTTTTCATCCTAATCCCAGATTGACAAATACATGAGCCATGTAAATGGATGTTTGATAGTGAGTACAGGTTTTATCACCTTGAAACCTGCAGCATTCATCTAAAACCCTCTTCCAAGTTTCTCCAAGTATTCCTTGTCTGCCATTTAAAGATGTAATGACTGCCTGTCAAAGTAATTTTTTCTTCAGAGATCTGTAAATAGCAACAGTAATAAAAGAGAGGTAATAATGTTCGATACAGATCTAAGCATGTGGTCAGTTTGGAGAAAAATGATCAAATAATGTTTTTAGAATATTTTAAGCTCACTTTTATTTCTTTTGACAGGTTTTGTTTGTTTTTTTTTAAATTCTGCATTGTGTGGTATGTGATGCATTCCCATAAATGTGAATCCATGTCTTGCTTATCTGTTTCACATTTTGTTGCCCTAGATTGCACAACCTGTCTATAATAATGGTTGCGAGTACATGTATTTCATCACAGCTGATGCCAGTCACATTACAACAAAGCACTTATAGATCTGTGATTATGTGGATAGGCATTGGATGCCAGGGAATGCTGAAGATGGTTACAATCATTGCCTGTATTAAATTGTAAATCTTCATCACTACTGCCTGAAAATAGAATTTTAAAGAGATAATTATGGCTGAATTAATGTCAGACTATTTCAGTAATATTAATGGGAGTATTTAACATTATCACAAAATCTGAAATAGTTTTATGTTATGAAAGTATTGTCATTTTTTCCAAGCAAGTAATGTTACTTGAGCACTTTGGATTATCACTACATGATAATATTTCAAGTTCTCAGTTTCCTGGTTATTTTTAAAAACAATTTCTTCTTAGTGTCTGTTTAGGTTTGAGTTGAATCCCTGGCTCCCATTGGTAGACTATGAGTTGGTCATTAGAGACAACTAAAATGGAATATTTACATTGACATGTCCGCATGCTTTTTGTTTGTCAACATACCCCAGTGGCACAAAATGTTGCTCATACCACTGTTTCTGGCCGACTCAGTTCGTTTTGGTATAGCTGGAGATTAAAACGTTTGAGCAGAGACAGATTTTTTCTTTTAACTCTTACATTCATGATTTGAGATTTTGTACATGGTTTCCAACTACTGTGAACAGATCAATACAATATTATTTTTGTTTCACAGCCGAAATATGCTCATGGACTTGGATCTCTACAGTTTCCAAATGGAGCATCTCCCACGGTGTCTAGAATGTGTATATACTCAGGAAACAGTCTTCAGGAAACAAAGTAAGTTTTCCCATGAGGCTCCATGCTTCATTGCATCCTCAGTATATTTTCCTCAGTGTGCCATGGATTAAATCTTGCCACTTTGAAAATTGCCAGAAACCTTACCGGATAACGTTATCTGAGCTCAGTGTACTTGTTTCTGTCTCATGACCATGTTAATAGCAGAGTATGAAATTCGGCTCGTCCAACTGCCCGAGACAGGTTCAATATCTGACTGACAGTGTAAATTTACAGCTAGCCACACTGGTGGTGTAGGAAAAATTTGATAGAACATGTTCTAATACATCTGAGTCATTTTTGTTGGATTGTCTGGCCTGGTTAAATTCATTCTGGTAGCTTGAAAATGTTACCAGCCCTGATGGCTGCCTTGGTGTTTGGCTTATATCATGTACTGTTTATAGTCAAGTTTCACTGGTGAAGATAAGCAATGACATGTCGCATGGTTTATGTCATTACAGAGCACCTCCCTTGCCTGTTTCATGTTTCCATGGCAACTGTTTCCTAGATTGCCTGGAAGTTCTACGAGAGCATAATACAACTCTGGGACTAAAGTTTTTACTGGTGACTGAGGGTAAGTGGAGATACGCAAACAAATAATCGCAACAACAGTCTGTCCTTGACCAGTAGGGCAGACAGTACTGACATTTTCTTCGACAATTTGGCTAAGTTGACGAAAGATTATTTTGTGTAATGTTAGCATAGTCAACATTCATTATCAAACATACAGTGAAGAGGTCTTTGACAGACCTCAAATGTAAAGATGAACCGGGTCCATAGATCTAAATGTCATTGAACACATCAAGGGTCTCAGGGACTCTACCCATCCTGCTGCCTATTATTTTCGAACTATTGCTCACCATTTTAATACACAGACATTGTGGCGATCATCTTCATACAGTTGACCACATTAAAAACTCCACAGGCATCTGAAATGCTCAGCTCAATTTTACAGGGTTTTTGAAAGCCTGGTTTGATCAATACAGGCTCTCTCACCTCACTGTAACTTGAACATGTGTTTTGCAACCTAAGGGAGATAACTCTTGGTCACCTTAAGTTTTGTGTACTTTCTGCTTGCTAGGTAATGGAACAGGAAAGTTGTTAGATCCAAGAAAGAGGCCAATTGAGAGAATTGTTCGTTTTGGGGATTCATGTCAGGTGAGTGATGTGCATGCTTGTTTGTCATTTCATGAGACCATTTATGGGCCAAAATTTGTGTCTTAGTGTATTTTTCAAGTTACTGTCCATGTAAAGGGAGTTTCATTCCAGTGAGATCACAAGCAGTGTTGTGACCTTACATTACCACATGAGGATAATGAATGTTTTACAGAGGGTTAGTTTGTGTATTTTTTAGAAGGCCATTGCATGATTCTGTGGAGGGGAAAAGATTTTCAAAAGTTTCATATATGTTTCATGAAAAGCTATTGTATGTTTTATATAGGAAGACTACATGTTTCATGGGAGGCGATGAGATGTTTCAAAGAAGTGTTTTAAGTGTTTCATCAAAGGTTGTGACATGTTTCAGGATGTTATCAGTGCCTTAGGTTGTCCCAGCAAGGTGTTCTACAAATCTGAGGACAAGATGAAGATCCACTCCCCAGAGGCTCATAAGCGTGTCCGCTCTCGCAGCGCTGACTTCTTCTACAACTACTTCACCATGGGTGTTGTGAGTACAGCATTAGCACATCTGCCTCTGTGATGCTGACTTCATCTCCAACTACTTCACCATGAATTTTATTCATCTTTCTGAGGGTAACTGTGGAGTCATTAAAACATTTCTTATACCTGACCCGATCTGATATGTAATCAAGTGACATCATGGGCACATTGAAGATGCCAATATAGCAAGTGTACCCTAGCTGTGTCATGAATTTGCTGTCTTCATGACCAGGGTGTACCTTGTGCTCCACTTTTGAATCATCATGCTTCCGTCAGGGTGCTATTTGACTTTGGATATTAGTCCAGCAGGTAATGTTGGCCTATCACTTAATAACAATTGCTGAATATTGTTCTGACAAGTAAAATGTTTCAGTATTTAATGATACCAACTTTTACTTCTAGGACCTCTTGTTTGATGCCAATTCCTATCTAGTGAAGAAGTTCATTCTCCACACCAACTTCCCTGGACACTACAACTTTAACATGTGAGTTGTAGATGGTGCCCAGAAACATCACATATACCTAGTTAACCAGTCTGTATGTTTGAGTGTCTGTGGATCTGTGTGTACAGCGGAAGCTGTCAAAACTTGCATCTGTCCAATCTGGCAAGTTGTCAACACCAGCATACAATCTCAGCCCCATCCATGGCTTGTACATTTATTATCAGCTCTACAATCCAGCACATTGTCTAAATCGGATTTTTTCGTCAGTCCCAATGAGTGCCGGTTTAGACAGCTTCCACTGTATATCATGGATTAGTTCAAATGAAAGCCATTTTATAATAACGCCCATGAAGGAAACTTCATGACTTTTATGTTTAAAACCATAATTTGTAGTTGTAAAATACTGTTTACCTAAAGTAACATATTTCCTCAATTAAATAGTATTGTATCTGTACCTTCAAACAGCATTTAATTGTTCCTTTTAGGAGTTGCTAATAATGACATATCCAAGCTGGAAAACTAGCAGTGTTTAGAGCAAGGCAATACAGTGGTACCGTGTGTACCTTATGCCTAGCTTGGGCAGTATTGTTTGAAACAGTCCAATCACTCCCTTAATGTCTACCCACAGGTACTGTCGCTGTGAGTTCAAGCTGCCTGTCATGGTGAGCAGGGAGAAGCAGCAGCAGCAGCACAGCCTTATGGATGACAGTGACTTCATTGTCACAGCCTACTCCAGGGTACTACGTCGTCTCCTGCTACTGATTACAGCATCTCATAATTACTTTCACTATGAAATTAATGTAACGCCTTATATATATTCCTAATGCAGCCCAATAACCTGACTCTTCTCTAATCTCTAATTTACAGCAGGTCAGCTGATCAGCTTTAGTGGTTTGACTTTTTGATGTCATCATACAGTCAGACATTATTAATGATAATAATCACTGGATTGTCTGGTCCACTAGAACAGTGACATTATATTGCTTGTCAACAGATGTGTGCAGGGTTACGCAACTAACGAATAGTTATGTGACACGAAGTGCAGCACTTCATGCATGTGTTGTATTTCAGTGGAATGATGTACAGTCCTCCCTGCTGAAGGCAGACGAGCGTCCTGTCATCCTCAACCGTTCCTCCTCCACCAACACCAGCAATCCATTCGGCTCAACATTCTGTTATGGGGTACAAGATATGATATTTGAGGTGAGCATTCTGTCACTCACTGTACAGTTCTGTGTCAAGGTATGACAAAATGTCATAAAAGGGAGGTAACTCCTCTCTCTCTCTCTCACTCTCTCTCACACACACTCTACCCATTTCAATGAACAATGTAGCACTATTCGTATTAATGATTACTGACACTGTTTTGATTCTGGATTACAGTACTAATTCAGTATTGTAAGTATGAATGACACCAAAGAAAACCCTCAAAAATCCTTTTAATAGAAAAAATGTCTTATCATACATTCAGACTGACAATGTTTGATTGGTCACTAAAATGTTAATGTTCATGAAGGTCAGGTAATTTGAGATTGCAGGAAAAGTGGAATGGGTTAGTGTAGGTTAGCCTTGGAGGTATTGAGGGTGCAGCCCAGATAGTAACTATATGACATGACATGAGAAGACTGTAATATAGGGGTGGGTGAAGATCATTGCATCAGGAAGAGTTAACTGTCTGTAATGTGTTTATATTTTTGTTTGTTAGCATTCACTAACTACAGTTTTCATGGTTATTTAGTCCTTGTATTTCTTGAGTCAATGAATTAAATGAGTGAAAATGTATTGATTTCTCTACAGGTAATGCAGAACCAGCATATAGCCTCCCTCACCTTGTATAAACCCTCAGCAGCCAGGGAGACATTGTCTGCTTCTTGATGATACCAAAACTTACAGCCAGATACTCTTGGACAAGTCTCAGAAGCAAACTTATATCAGCAGCGGTTCTGTTGTAGTGGACGCCTAGTGACAACTGAGTCGCCATGCCTTGCCATGTCAGCAGGCAAAGGAGGGAGCAGTACATTTGACCTCTGACCTGGCAGGGGACATAACTCTTACATGTTGTCTTTGAGGTTGTAAGATTATGGGACATGTCATCTTGGTACTCGTGAACATGTTATATTTCATCCTAAATGTAATTCCCAATTTTCAAAGACTTGTTCCCTTCTGTACAGTAACCCAAGTTATGTATGAAACTTTACAATAATTACCAACGATGGGTTCCCCATTCCAGAGTTTGTGAGATGAATGTTTGCCTCAGCAAGTAAGGAAGCACGTGGAATCATGTACTGGTATATGACACTGATGAATGTATTGATGTCTGCACTTCACTTGATGGGACATTGTTCATGGTGTTGCTGTTATATGTAGAAGAGCTCCAACACTCCTGTTGTGCCTGTAACAGAAAGTATGCCTCTCTCCTTTGTGACCAAAACATGACATTATCAGTCACTTTTGTTGTCATGGCAGTTATAAATTAGGCATTGAGTCTTTCATTGCTGTGCAGATACTGAAAATGTTACCAAACACCCAGTTCACTAACTCAAGGAAACAATCAAATTATTCTGACTTCTAGTCATTGTTGGGAAGTTTTCATCATCCAAGTTCCTGATGTATTGCCGTCATTGATGATGTAATATTGCTAGATCATCCAGAACTTCATCCTTATTCCATCCTTTCTGTCTTCAAGTGCAACTACTCCACAAACTCTATACTTTCATCAAATCTTACATATTTTATCAGAGAGTATCCAGTGAGCAGAATATGAGGACACCAAACATATGTAACAGATGACTGTACCGGTCAGTGTCTAGTGAAGTTGATGGCTTGAACTAAGGACACACACAGGATTGCTGTTCTCTGTGTGATACATTGGAGACATACAGGATTGCTGTTCCCTTTATGATACGAAGGACACAAACAGGATTGCTGTTCCCTATGTGACACAGCGGAAACACCTGGTCCGTCCATGTTGGGAGGGTACCAAGTATAGGACTGCTACAGTGTAGTTGTGAAGTGCAGCAGTCAAAACTTGATGTCAGTGTGATGAAGTCGGGGGACATGTTGACTGGACATGTAGTGTGACTGTTGGGATGTTATCACGTCTGCTCAGTGTACTGCTGAAATTGATCAGTGAGCAGGAGAAACAACATACATGTAAAAATGATATTTGTTTGAAACAAGAAAGGAAAAAAGTGTCCAGAAATCATACAGGTACAGAAGGTGTATTGAAAATTTGCCAGTGGAACAAGGAACAGCCAGTGTGTTAGTTACTTGTACAGCCATTTTGAAATAAGATTTTTTGGCAAGAATGAGATTATTGCCAACACTGTCGTGAAAGAAAGAAGGATTTTTATTGATGAATAAAATACCATACTGATGCTGGTCACTCATGGCTGTGCTATCAGGTTCAGCATAGCAAGTTGGATGATGTGAAGTCTGAGAAGATCATTACCTTGCAGACTTGGTGTAGTCTGTTGACATATGGACCCCATTCCTCATAATTGCATCAGTTCTGCAACCATTCACAATCAGTGTTGCAGGACCTCTAAACATGTAAAGACTGATATGTTATAAAATAAGCCTAAATAGGATTGGGGTCTATAGGCTAGTTGTAAAGCTGTGGTGGTTTGAGAATGCTAGAATGAGAGCCTACTGTCTGCAGAATGATATCGTACATTGAAGGCAATATTAGCCTTTCACATCAGATAAGAATTGTTGTACAAGAACTGCTGTTCACTGACTTTACAAGGGAGTTTTTGAGATGGTTGGTGTGCTTTCATGTTGTTGGGACTGATCTGTTGAGTTTGCTGTTTCATGCAGGATTGAATTATTTGTAGAAGGCACAACCTGAGTTGGTGATGAGATGAAGTTTGAGGCATCAGCGTGACAATGCACAGCAGCAGTTGTGTCTCTGCAAAGCTAATGCAGTATTTCTGATCATTATTCCTTTACCAAATGATAATTAATTGGAATCTTTGTGTTATCAGTTGATAGTTTTCTCCCAATTTGAATGTGCTCTTTTTTACAATCTGATTTTCTTGATATATAAATCATATTGATGTTTTATGAAATCAATTCTTTTAACCATGTTCCAAGTATATGACACTTTTAAGGGGTTGACCTTTCCTGAAATAGCAGTAGAACCAGTTCGTGATAGCATTACAAGAGAACTCTTGGGGAATGAATTGCCACCAGTCCACTAGACAACTCTTAAGTTCTCACTTTCAGGCTTAGGTTCAACCCCAGTTTTAAATCTTTGTGTCTGGCTGTTTTAGATGCTGTTAATCATTTTATTGGGATAGTAGAAGATGTTGTGTGTCATTGTGTTGTAGAATATTGTAGTCTGGTTGTAGTTTTATTCACTATTTCATATGATAGTTGCGTTTTATATATTGAATTGTCAATGTTGATGTGATAAATTCAGTCATACAAGTGCTAATGTTTGAACAGAAAACAAACAAGAAGTAGATAAAGGTTAGATTAACATGCTGTTATTTACAAAAAATTAGTTCAGCCTTGACCTGTTCCACAACCCCCATGTTATGGGTGATTCCAAGTCTAGCAATAGTCAAAGTGTGAATGAGCTGCGCACATCAGAGTTCTTTGAGGGTAAAGTTTTCACACAGACTTTTAATGAAAAGATTAAGATACTGCTCTCATTGTTTTATTGTGTTGAATGTATTTGAATTGAAATTCTGCATATACAGTGATGTGAGACAGAAAAGTGAAAATGCTGTTATTTATTGAAAGAAAGGAGAAAAATGTTCACTTAACCCAGTCAGACATCAGCTAACAGTGGAATGTGTATGGAAGTCGTTCAATGCTTGAACCCCCTTGTATCTTTTCCTATATGTCTGTATATACATGTAAACGCTTGTGTACAAACAAGATGTATATTTGAATGTTTTAACACAGGGAAGGCTTGTAACTACTGCAAACAATAAACAGATATCATTGGCATAATCAACATTTTGATATGGAATGTCATAAAACGAAAAGGGAATATACGGTACCTGAAATGTTCATTGTGATAAAGTTTTACCTCCCATGATATGTTTCATTGAGTCTTTTCACATATTTTACTTACTCAACTTGTAGATGTTTTATACATAAATATCAAATAAGTGTTACATATATTTTAGCTAGATAGGAGTGCACTTTTATCTTAAATCTTGCTGCTTTCTGAATCAAGACTTCTAAAGTAAGCTGTATTTGAGTATTAACAATGGTCATTAACACTTCTGGGTGTAAGTATTGAAAGGAAATGTGAAACACGGGAACAGGAAGTGGAACACATGTTGCATCAGCAGAACTATTAGCACCTGCCTGTATCTACTTACAAAACATGGTCAACAAAATGTGTCATCTTTAGTTATGTAAATTATTTTATATGGAAGGAAATTGTTTGAATTGATAGAGACTGCGTGGTAGAAAACTGACAGTGTTATCTTAGGCAGGAAATATTAATTATGAGTGACATGATGAACTGGACTTTTTCACTGAGACATGTTATTGCTCAGTGTACCTTTTGGTGATGATTGAAATGGGTGTAAGCTAAGTGCCAGGGTTGTCCACCAGGAATTAACCAGTGTATTCCTATTGATTTATGGCATTGGAGTCATGTCACTGGCTCACTCTCCTCCTTAATCAAAATCAGACAACTGGAACTCCTCTTGCTACAAGATGTTCCACACATATTTTAGATAACATACAAAATACAGTGAACTTCTCTGGATGTGACCACCAAGTACTCTGACTGGGTAACCATTCTTGGTGTTGTGTTATTTTAGTCACTGAGACCGTGTGATGGAGAGGCTCCATGTGTTTATCATAAGACAAAATAAATATGATACACCTATTATTGTCTTTCTGTATCATGATAGCTCAGCCCTGATAGAAGATCTCATTTTGAAAGGGGCCATACAGAATTTAATGAATTAAAAACCATCACTGACTCTGAATTACCATGAATTACCATGTATCTGTCCTTCATCACTAATATACACTTGGCCAAAAGGTGTTTTTTGCTCAGTATAACCATAAAAACGGTCATACCATGGTACCTTGTTTTTCAGAAAGTGAAAATATAATAATACTATTGTTTTATGCTAATATTATATCAAAATCAATAATTATTTGGCTTCCCTTTCAACCATTTCAGTGCGACATAAAAACTAAACTCACTAACTCACTGACTCATTTCAGCCGCTTCATGTTCCCTTTATTTCATGACAGCAGGAAGCAATGGTGTCATATAAATGTATCAAAGTAGCTGAAATTCCAGATGATCATGAATGTTCAGTTGTATCTGATTCTGAAAGAGTGGTGCTTAACCTTCATCCAGGTGTAAATTGTTATCATGTATCATGGTACTCTATGTGGGATCACATTATGTTTAAACATGAAGTCTAGTTGACAGTTGACATGTTCGTGAGAATAGGAATTGCTCATCAGTAAGGCATTGTGGTGTTTTAGTTGTCATAGGTGATTGTGTAATGTTTACTGATATTCAAGTTTTCTGTCTAAATGTTTCTAAGTCAAGTGTTACAGTCCTTGAACATATTGCACAAACCAACTATGTATATATTAGCATTGTGAATGACTACACATTGTGAGAGGCATTGTGAGAACCAGTATTTTCTCTATGGGTATTGTATTAAGACTAACAGTTGCCGTAAGTTCATTACCCTTGTTTATACAGTGGACTGAGAACCTTTTCAAGAATTATGCGTCAGTCTGATAATTTTTAGCATTTTGTCGTTGTAAATACAGAAAGCACAATCCATGAACAAACAGTGTGTACAGTCCATGTTGTGAGGCAGTGCTTTCTTCTCTAGGATGACAATACTGTTAACGATGAAACTGCTAGACTTCCATCCTCGTTCTGCCCACCTATTCATACTACTAAAACTATTCAGAACCACCCAATTCTTTCATATTGCTGTTGTGAACCTGTCGTAGCATGAGTTGTATAGATCAAACTGTACAATTTGTATTGTATTAGCTGAGATTTTTACTCAGGGCCTGTCCCCCAAATGTAGTGCTTTGACTGTTGTAAGTCTGTGAGTTATGATTGCTTGGATGGGAGTTTGGCAGTTATTTAGATGTCACAGGGATGTTCCCTGTGGTTTATCATTGTACTAATGATACTTGAAAATGAACAAATAATTAATTTGGTACATTTTATATGAACAATTGATTTTAACTTATCCAATTTTTCAAAGCATATCTGTGAGTTTTATTGTTTGGCTGTCATGTAGGGGTTGATAGAGACATTTTAATTGTGTTACTTTACATGAGCCTCACTTCTAGCTGAGATCTTTTTCTTGTGATAAGATGTTTTCCACTGCTTTATCTTATTAAGGTTTTATGTTCATCAAGACAGACATTGAAGAATCTGTTATTGCATGATATGTTAAATATATGATTAATATTAACAAAAGTTTAATAATGGCAATGTTATCACTTCCTCATTTCAGAAATGATAATTTTTTTAAATACCCTGTAACAAACATATTTCAACCGACATATTTTTTACCAACTGTGCCAAACAGAACTGTTCTTGACGAATGAAAGCACTGTAGAATATACTACTAGTGTCATCAATGAGTTTGAGAAATAAAGCTGGGAAGTTTCATAGAGCAATGTCTGTAATGTGAACCACATAAAACCTCCGTGAGATTTACCTTCATTTCTATATCTTAATATCACTTCTGTATTCACTTGTTTATTAGGATGACATATGTTTTTAATGTACATAAAAATTGACAGTTTGTTGTAGGCTGGAGAGAGCGGAAGAGAGAAAGAGAGAGAGAAAGAGAGCAATCCTATTATGAATAAGGAACTATGCAAGTGTCATGAATGAAATAAATAGGAAGGTTTAAAAAATTGTGTTTTGAAATTGCCATTTCATTGTGATTTATTCAAACTTGGTTGACAATTATATTATGCATAGAAGCTTACAATCTTCAGGTGATTGAAATTCAACTGTACATGACCAGTGTGTATTTTTTAACTTGGATTTCTGAAATCTTTGTACAAAAAATATATTTTTTGCAGTAATGAATCGGAGGAGATATGAAAAGTGTTGCATGTTCACAGTTTGGGTCAAGCTATTGTTCTGTGGAGTCCTCACCAGGGACCTGACACTGGTAACCGTGTGTTGTGACGTTAGAACTGCTTTCAGTGTAGTTATATAAATCTTTAAGAGCAAATATCAGCATCTCCAACCAAAACCAAATCTGTAAACGAGTACATTAAAATTCAGTTATATTCCCAGACTGCTAGACACAACTTTGTTAACGTGATTTAGATTCTAAAAATAGAAAGGAATATCATTTGTGTTCAGAGTCTAGTTTTAGTTCATATGACATAGAAAAGTTTATTTGGAGAGAGATTTGTTTTCTACCAGTGATGTACTGCAACGACTGAAGTGCAGTAGAGACTCACATATTGTAAACTATTGATGGTCAACTGTCCTTACACATTTGATCACTAAAACATGAAAGCCCTCATAGTCCAATGTACTAAGATTCAGCAATCCCAAAATACATTTCAAGATATTATTTCCAAAACAAACCTGTTTTTATTTTTGCAAATATGCTATTTCAAAAGATTTGAGAGCATCTGATTTTTTCGTATTACTATTGTTATCTGTCAAGCCATTTCTGGTCAAAGGTGGAGTTATAATGAAAGACTGCATGTAGTAAGGTAGTGGAAACTATTTTGTCTTCATTGCCTCAACCTTGTTGTGAGAGGCAACTAGTGGGATCAGATGGTCAGGTTGACACATGTGATCTGTTCCCAATCTCGCAGATCAATACTCTTGATGTTGATCACTAGATTGTGTAGTCCAGACTTGATTATTTACAAACTGCCACCCTATAGCTGGAATATTGCTGAGTGCAGCGTAAAACTAAACTCATTCACTTATTGCCTCAACAGACAACAGGTGTGAGAGTTTCATGTTCAACATACATATTGCATTTCTGTCACTCCTATACATGCAAGGGCCTGACAAGGACTTTGACATATTGGGAACCCAGGATGTTTTTTCTGTGTATTTTATCTTTCCTACAGTCAAAGGGTGGAGGTATATGAAAAAAATAAAAATAAGGTAAGGGTAAAAATAAGTGTACTATTTTTCATGAACTAGTCACCTTTCATTGTCATGTTGATGGGAGAGGATATAATGTTACCAGTTTATAAAAAATTAATATTGATGTCACTAAGTTCATAACTGGTTAGGACTTGTAATGACTGTGATGGTCCACTGGGGCTTATCTCATCATCATGTAACCACATTCTCGTTAAAAAATCTTATGAATTCTTACAATAAGTGGTATTCATTTCTTACCTAAGATGGGACATTGGTGCGCAATTCATCTAAGGTAATGTAATGCACTGTGCATTTGCATCCTGTAGACATACCAGAACACAACGGTAGTTGGTTAAAATCCAGGTTTGTTCCAATGTTCCTGTTTAGGTTTCTGAGCACCTCTGCCCATGGGTTATGCTAGAGTGGTCAAGGTGTGAAACCTTTACCACCCCAATCATTTCTTTCCCTGAATTCTAACTATAGTACTGATCACAGCCCTTCTCCTTCTGTCACTCACGCTAACCAAAGACATCTTAACCAGAACATACATGGAGTAGTATATAAATTACTGGAGGTTTATCAAGTATGCTTGTGTTTAAGACCAGACCTGTGGAGTGTCTTGCTTTCTTGTTCTGTATACAAAATATAGGTGGCAAAACACATATAGAATGTTGTCAAGGTTGAATTCAGATTAAGGATTTTTACAATTATTTTTGAAATGTATAAACTAACGAAACTGTGGTGTATTTTAAATCATGCTTGATTCCTGAACAGAATTGTTCCCCTTTTTATAACTATACCATAACTTACAGGTTAATGAGACCCATACCAAGAATTTCCTGAGTTGTCAGTGGTCACACATATTCAAAGGTTCATGTTTGAGACTCAATTTACTAAAGTTGATGTGTTGGTGTAAGGTTGGTCTGCTGTTCAGCATATATTCATCTATCACACTAGCCACAGCATTTAAAGCATTTGTTGACACCAAGATATCACCCCAACAATGGATATTTAGCAGATGTAAAGGGCACATAGTCAAGTCATTCCAGCCTAGTCAGGGATAACTTACAGACAGTGCAACTTGATTATACTTCTTGCGTATTGTATAGAAGAATTGTGTACATGTATCGGACCATAAGAAAGTAAGTCTGTTAAACATGGATATAAGTTTATTATAATATTGTATTGGCATTCTTACATGCATGAAAATGCTCACATTGAATTTAGAGCAGTTACTAGATTATTTAGTAACATCCTGTCTTACTCTGACATACCTCTCCACATGAAGATCTGAAAACTCACCAGTACTTCTGATCAGCCTCTGTCGTCTATATTCTCTGTACACGTCATAGTAAGGATTTATACCTTCATATTGCAGATATTTCTTACACCATTACATTTCTGAGGAACATTTGTACTTTGTTTGTTTTCTTTTGTAAAGACTAATATTTGGAATCCAGGTGTTGAAATACTGTAGCTAGATCTATTAGACCATCTGAATGGCTTAGAAGCCCACATTTCTGATGTATTACTGGTATTTTGTCTGTATCAGTCTCTTGAGGGGTTGTCAGATCTAGAGAGGTGTGAAAGCCAGTATAAAACATACTTAACTGTACGAGGTTGATTACCAAGCCAACTAGTGTTGGAAAATGTTGCATGCTACCTTACTTTAGCATTGTATAGCCCAGAGAAAGACGTGATGCAAGAAATGGGTATGTATTATCTGATAAAAGATGGACCACCTACAAATTGGACATTTTGATCCTGCTTTACCTATTTCAAAACCTCCACCTTATTTTATGAAGATAGCTTTTTCCTATTATTTCAGGTACAAAAATACATTTTGACATGGAATATCAAGGTTTTGAAAAGGAAATTGTATGGTTGGACATGGGATGAAATTCAAATGTTTTAGTTACCCTGGCCTATCGATTTGTACACCATGCATTTATGTTTTGTGGGAAGTAGCAAATGAATATCCACCTCGGTGATTCAGCACACTTATCTGACTGAATTACATGTGACCATCAAACATTGTAGTGTACACACGGCAGGTTTGAAAACTGCTGCATGACTGGCCAGACGAAAAATTTGTAGGGTAGTTTAAAAGCATTTGTAGATCATGGGAAACATATTTTAGGTATATTATAACAGGTAGGCTTACAGCTTTGTTGTGAGGAATGTGATGTAGTGTTTGCAGTGTGAAACAGGAACCCTTCCTTCATTGCCCCAGTTTCTCAGGTGGATGGAGTGAACAGTTGAAGATGATGTTCCTCGCCAGTTTTTCTGATGAGGGCCCAAACAGTAGCATCATCAAGTTGCTGTCTACTCAAATACCTTGTAATTCCAGTAATATTATTTATTTGAGTATGCAAAGTTTTTATTATACTGTATATCTTCATAATAAGTGGCAATGACTAGTTTTGCTCAACCCCGAGTCAGGAAGAGGTAGTTTTGTCAATACAATGTGTGCTTGCCCTCTGTTCGTGCAGTTTGCTGGAGCATGCATTCTAGTTCCACTGGTCCACAATGATCTCAAACTTTAAGTTGCCAATACCTCAGTTGCCAGTCTGTCGGTCTGCCTTCCAACACATCCACTGCATATCTTGTTGTCCCCTCTACACCCTCATGTTTGTATATAAACATTATCATTGGAATAAAGCAAAGCTTTAATATCAGACTTGTCTTTTAATATGTACTGTTCTCGAAGTCTTGAGAAGTCCATATGACATCCATGTCACAGGAGCTGACCGATCTGGAGGAATATCATCAATTGTGTTTCGTTGTGAGGCTACTGTTGGACATTATAGTCTGTTTGCAGTAAAAACATACCGATGAATTTCACTTTAAACAGAAAGGTACATCGAATAAAGTGAAGTTTAAAATGCGAATCCTCATAAGTTTACCTTGCCAGCTGAACATTTAAATCTCAGAATTTTATTCAGCTTAGGATTGAAGTGTTGTTTAACAAAAGATCATAGTTTCAAATAGCTATTATTACTTTGTGTGACAAGGGGTTTGCACATTTCATGAAACACCAAGAACAAGTAGGGTTGGTCTAAGTTAATGCTGATCATGTGTGGCACGTGCATTTGTCTCACTGTGCCAACTACTGAGCTTTTACTGCCAACAGACTGTAATTATATTTACTGGATTGTAAACATGATGTTCCTCAGAGATTTATCGCATGGTGAAATGTAGTTATCTGGGAAGTCCACTTGCCCTCTACCTGTAGAATTGTTCTAATCTTTGCTTCCAGTTCTGTCAATATGTTGATGGTATAATTTACTTTAATGAACACTTAAGATTCCAACATTTCACAATGTCACTAATCAGCAGCATTATGGATCACTTGAGGAAGTCTATGTGGAAATGGGTGTATTTTGGCTTAAATCATGTGAATTAGTGGCTGCTGGTTAAATGAATGAAAATATTATCCTCTTTCTGCTGCCAGACAAATACAACAAACGGGACAAGCACGAACCACCAACATATACGTGAGCCACATGTCATTTCTGGTGTCTCATCATGATATTGATGGAATATTCTAGCTAACAATAGTGTAAAACTAAACTGATGAGCCAGCCACATAGTTAACCTATGCGACAAGCATGGAGAACTGGGCACCATTCAACACTAAATGGATACTTTAATTATTTGATCATGCTCACCATCCAAACTGGTGGTAAGGTTTCGCTGACTTGGTTGACATGTCATATGTTCCCAATTTCGCAGACAGATGCTCATGATGTTAATCAATGGATTGTCTGGTCCAGACTTGATTATTTACAGACTGCCACTAGATAATTGGAATACTGCTGAGCGCAGCAGAAAACTAAATTATTCACTCAAAGGTGATAAGCATCTAGGATGTGCATCTCTTCAAGTATCCCTCCTACATCGAGTGGACTCAGACACATCAGGATATAGCTGAGATACTATTTAAGTGGTGCTAATACCAATATCACTCATTCATTCAACCAATATACAAGCCTGGCAAACTTTGAGTGTTGTGAGTTTGGATTTACACTCCCCCACAATATTAGTGCGGGACACCATTGTACCCATGTAAGGAATAAAACCCATGTCTTCAGCATGCCTAGCAAACGCTTTAACCACAAGGCTACCTCACTGCCTCTTCATGGCAGACAATCATCCATTAGGTTCACACCACAAGCAATAATAGTTCTTTTGTATGGGATCTTTATTCACAATGGTTTACATGTTCATGGTGAGAGACGATGGAATATGAAACGTGTCAAATATGAAAATAACATGCTTTTCCATCAAACAAATGTATAAATTAAACAGTAAAAATTACACATCCTTCACCAAACATTTCTCTTTGTACAAGAAAGGGTTTGAAATTTTCAAGGAATCAGAATCACTTGTTCACTGTAATATTCATTGAAAAAAACAGCTAATATCTTTTTATGAAATGCTGTAAAAATGGCAGCTGGTGCATACTTTCATTGAAAAGTCAAACATTATTTGCATTTAGGTACATGAATATCAAAATAAGCAGTCTGTTTTGATTCTGACTGACAATGTTTTTTGTAATTACAAAACACTCATATCTATTGCTAAAGAAAGCTCTTCACGTCACAAGCAACATAGCAATTACCCTTCTACCCATGCTTGTAATTACCATGATTACACCACACAGAATTCTTTAGGATCCATTCATCTTCGATAAATAATATCATTACTGATGTATATAATTAAGATGACATAACATAACTCTACATTGCAAACTGACCTTAAAGTGCACCTGTTAGAGCCTTTATTTATCACTGCACATACAACACTGGGCATATTGCTTTTGTGTTGACAACTGTGTCAACTACATACAGGGTCAGGGCACCCAGTGTCAATATTTTAGGGCTAGCATGAACAAAAAACTTTTAAAATAAAGATTACCTTATTTCACTGATTCAAATCACTAGATATACTCACTGGCAAACAAGGATAAGTTGAGCACTGACCTGACAAATGACCCCTATCAGCATGTATGTCTGCGCCAAACCAACTTATCCTTGTTTGCAAGTAGTCCTTCCAGTGCAGCACACAGGGCTAGCATCCCGTCAGAGTGCTTTAGAGTTGGTCCTAATGCTGCTGTCCACGGTTTTTCAGCTCAGTGACAGCATGTATCTCAATGAGGGGGGAAGCCTGAAGTGACACTGGTCTTACACACTAACACTTTACAATAAGCACTAGTATGATAAACAGACCTAGCAACACACAGAAAATCTGGATTCAAACTCCATTATTGTCTAAGGGAGGTAACTTTGTAGGCCAAATTGCAGTTCTAAAAAAAATGGGGTCCCCGGAGTATGAAAAATAACTAATGTTGTCCCAATCAGTGAAACATTTCCTAAAATGAAGCATTCCTACGCAGGTAGCACATGACTTGGGGCCCTGAGATGTCCATGCAACTGGACACTATATCCACACAAACAATATGACTGGAATAAAGGCACCTATATGTATTCCTATGCATAGATAGTTCCTCCAGACTGCCAACAATAATCTCGTCATAAAATGGGTCACTACAACCACTAGACTAGATGTTTGGGGATTGGGCAACTTTCTACAATGTCATGTTCAGTGCCATTTCTTGTTTTGCAGCCATAATATAAAAAAATCTCCACAGTATCATGATGTGCTGCCTAATCCCTATACAGCCTTACCAGTCACTATGCAAAAGAAGGAAAAGACCACAATTCTTTCATATCGCAAAAGTGAAAGTCTTGGCATGAAAGGATTGATGGATCCTAACTTCTTTTGAGCAGTATATAATACAATGACAATCAAAATATTTTGATGACAATAAAGCATGCTCCTTGGTGCAATGTTTCACATAACAATGTATTTTGTCACCTCTTCAACACTGACCTTAAAGACAAATCTTGGAGAAAATGAAAACATTGACTGAGGATTGAAATGACCCTTTAGCAGTCACATTAACCTGTACAGAAAAGATTTATATTTTAACAGCGTAAGTCCTATTCACCAGTACAGATGTTTATCAAGATTGGCCATACATACAGCTATCTGAACAATGGGTCTCCCTATTGTAAAGTCCAGTCTACTGACATTTGACTGTGACATCATTTATTCAATCCATCAGGTGTCATCTTATCCCACAAAACTACTTCAATAATTAGTAATTTATAAGCTAAATGTTGACTATACACCCCTCAACCATTGTCCATGGTGTGCAGTCAACATGTCAACCCCAATACAGCACTACTCATAAACACCTACCTACTTAACAGTGTTAGTACACACTTCAGTGTTGTTCCTGTTTCAAGATGGGCACAAACAAGTCAAATGCAATTCTAAAACACAATCATGAAAATGCAGCTTTATCATAAACAAGTACAAATCAAGTCTTTATTATCACATAAATGAGCTAAAAGTTTGACAAGCCGAAGTTATAGCATCATTGGGATTATCATGTTCATGCAAAGCCCATCAAACAACATGCAACTTAAAAA
Organism: Haliotis asinina; assembly: GCF_037392515.1. Classification (NCBI taxonomy): domain Eukaryota; kingdom Metazoa; phylum Mollusca; class Gastropoda; order Lepetellida; family Haliotidae; genus Haliotis; species Haliotis asinina. The sequence continues at coordinate 54,443,887 of NC_090291.1, read as the reverse complement.
TGATGTACATTGCAAGGTGGGAGGATTAAATAAAAACAGCTGGGTTTGAATAAAAGTGACAGGGAGGATGGTCTATTTGTTTTGTTTCTTAATCATTGTTTGTTAAAGAACTGTTGCCCATTCAGAACAACCTAACATTTTGTTGACATTACAATATCGCAAATAAATTCATTTTAAAAAATGCAGCTACAGAGTTCTTCCACAAAAAGCAATTAAATAAAAGATTCTCAAAATCAGTCTCCATTTTATTTTCCATGACTTTCTGTAACGATACTCAGTTCCTGACACTAAGTCGAGTCGGGAATACATGAACAAGTTGTTCTCTTCAGACAGGTATGGCCATCTTGGTTAATATTTTAGGTTCTTCCCAGTGAGTGGGAGAAAAGAATACATACCAATATTCAGAAGTACTATTCAAAGTATTTGAAAACATGAGAAAATGGCAGTGATCACAGTCTGAATCGTGAGTCTTCTTTGAAGCTGATATTTTCCTGCTTCCATTTAGGTGTTTAACTGTTTCTATTTATAGCCAAGAATGATAATGATCACTGATGCTCACTATTGCCATGACGATGTTACAGACATCAGGCTGACACATACACATTTCCTGAAGGTACAATGCACAAGTCCAGTGTCTGTCAGTCCAGATCCTCAATGAATAAAATCACCATTTTTGTCATGACACGCAATTCATCATTTGGGAGTTTCTGAGCTAGACACAGAGCACCTCTTTGATCAAACACAAACTCCTCTTCATACGTGTGAACGCTGCCTGCTACGCTGTGGCTGGGTCCTCACGGGACAAGATTTGCGTTGTGTCCAGAGAAACCCAGGACAGACCTAAAGATGGCGGACTGCCACTTCGACTTTCACCTTGGCTTGTCTGAAAGTCAGACATCAAAGACTGAAAACAGAAGGTTCGTGGGGAACGCTGCAGTTAAATTAATACACCAGATTGAAACTTTGAAGCAAATAACAAGAATGAAGAATGCATGACACAGACATCACACTGGACACATGAACTGTCTGAAGACACTGCAATATTTCAAACTGGTGGAAAATTTGAAATGTATTGACAAATACAACAACATTATTACAGACCAAAAGAGGCAGCCAAATACTGTGAGTGAAAGAATGATGATACAAGAGACAGGAGTGTGTGTGAGATGTGCGACACCCTAGTGAGATACTGTGCTGTGTGACAACCTAGTGAGATAGTGTGATGTGACAGTCTAGTCAGACATCGTGATGTGTGACACCCTAGTCAGACATTGTGCTGTGTGACATCCTAGTAAGGTATTGTGCTGTGTGACACCCTCGTGAGAAACCGTGATGTGTGACACCCTAGTGAGAAACTGTGCTGTTTGACATCCTGGTGAGAAACTGTGATGTGTGACATCCTAGCGTGACATTGTGATGTGTGACACCCTAGTGATATATTGTGATGAGTAGCACACTAATAATTATCATAATAATAATAAATGCATACTTTTAATGCACCTGTTCCACACCCTAAGGCATGCTCAAAGTGCTACAGAATACAGTGGCAGCTGTCTTACTCAGACCCTAAGTAACTCGGTTTTCTGTATAATTCAGACCAAACTGTAGGTCCTGGCAGAAGTTAACTAAGTTATCATTACATATAGGCGAACTAATTCGGACTTCATGTAACTCGGATTTCGGCCCTTCATGGTAATTTACTATGAAAACATCGCTAATTAGATCGGACTAGCGGGAATGGGGACTGCCAGAGGCGGAAGTCCTTTGTAGTTAGCCGATTACCAACTTCAAAGAGTTTATCAGGTGTGATGATAATCAAATCAATAAAAGGAATCAACAAAGAAGTTCAGCAAAGCTGACATGACTGACTCAGTGTCATTTTGATGGTATGCGGTTTTGTTATAAAAAGACGATATTCCAGTAATTTCGAATTCTCATCAGTGACAAAATGCCTGAACCAATGATACGTTGTATTTGTAGATTTTTGTGGAGAAGATTGAATCACATGCGCTTCCAAACAAGGGCGTTATCCCACGAAATAGCGAGTAACATGAAAACATGGTACATGTACGTCACTTCTAGCGCTTGTGCTTACGGACAAGACATGAAATGTGTGTTGCATTGGAAACCACCTGACGACAGAGCATTCTAACAATACATTATTTATAAAAGATGAGGTGATATTTATGACGGAATTACAGTTTTGATAATCTACTGATATGCAATAATGTCCATGATCATCTTTTGCCCTATTACCCTGAAAACATGTTACACCATGGTAAAAGTACCATGCATGCGTATCTCCTGGTCAAAGGACTAACTCTTGACTCTCACCAGTCCAACTCCTCGTAATTCGGCTTCCACTGTATTTACAATGGAGTATTTACAGCTGAAATAATTAGTAGAATGCTGTGAAAAAGTGCGTTTAACGTCTGGACTTAAAAATGTCAATTGTGTTTGAGCTTTTAATGGCACAAGGGAGACAGTTCCAAAGCACAGGTGCAGAGTACAAGAATGACCGGTAGCCAAAGGATTTCAGTTTTTAGGATGGGATGACCAGTAGATCTTGAGTGTTTGAGCACAAGTTGCACACGGGGACATACGGATGTAGGAGTTCAGACAGGTAGGAGGGAGCCAATCCATGGAGGCACTTGTATGTCAAACAGAGGATCTTAAAGTCAATTCTGGCCTTAACTGGTAGCCAGTGCAAATCTTTCAACACATGTGTTATATTGGAACGTTTAGAAGTCTTGCTGATGATGCGAGCAGAAGTGTTCTGTATCTTTTGAAGTTTCTCAAGGAGTGTACAACTGACTTCAGTTGCAGGAGTTGTTGGGTATTGCCGAATGTTACCAATGGATTTCAGATGCAAGTAGCAGATCCTGCTCAAATGATTAACATGAGAATCCAGAGTCAAGGAAGAGTCAATGTGGACACCTCATTAACAACATCAGAGAACTTGATGTCTGCATTTGCAACTTTAAGGAAATCGGTTTTGACTTTGTTGAGTTGTTGCTTTGTACCAACGATAACTGCTTCTGTTTTAGTGTCATTGAGTTTAAGCACTTGATGTCCTGTGTACATGTAACTAGACAGTGAAGAGTTGTGGAGAGATCTGACACATGAAAGGCTTTCAAGAGCTGAGTGTCATCAGCATAGGTATTTTGAGAAACTGTGTGGTTTTTAGTAATCATTCTGACATATCCAGTATACAATACAAACAGGACCGGACCAAGGACTGACCCCTGTGGCACACCACATGTGATTGTAGCGCCTTTAGATCTCTCGCTACCAATGACAACAGATTGCTGTTGGTCAGACAGATAAGATGATACCCATTGAAGGGCATGGCCTTCAAGTCCGTACTGTTCTTTAAGCCTAGACAGGAGTCTATGGTGGTCAATTGTGTCGAAGGCCGCAGACAGGTCAAACAACACTAGAGCTGCAATCCTACCATCATCGACAGCACAACAGAGCTCATTCGTCACCTGCAGTAGTGCAGTCTCTGTACCATAGTATTGCCAATACGACTGGAATTCATCCAACAGAAAATGTTTGGAGAGATGGTCTTTAAGCCTCACATGTACAGCCTTCTCAATTATCTTGGAAACGAAGGACAAATTTGAAACAGGTCGAAAGTTCTGAAGATTCTGAAGGTCAAGATCTGTTTTTTTCAGCAAAGGTTTCACTACAGCATGTTTAAATCTGTTAGGAAAAACATTGCTCACCAAACTTGAGTTGACAAGTTTAGTAATGCTTGGCAGAAGCAGGTCAAGATACTGAAACAGAGTCAGGGGTTAGGGGTCAGAGTTGCAGGTGGTTGGCTCTGAAGAGCGGATAATTGATTCAATATCCTTTAGACTGAAGGGTGCGAACTGCATTAATGGATCGCCTGTGAAGAGAGGTTCACTGAAACACCTATCAACGTCCTTGACTAAAAGTCCTTTTCGAATGGTATCAATCTTTGAGATGAGTTGAAGAAATCTGCTAGTTCCTTGTGACTTTGTCCGGGAGGTAATCTATCACCTCCATCACCAAGCAGGGTATTCATAAGCCTGTACAGTGAAGCAGGCCTCCCCATACTATCCTCTATTCGGTGAAGACAATATTTCCTTTTAGCGGAGATGATTAAAGAGGTGGTAGCATTTCGGCACTGTTGATAAATCTGCCTGTGAATTCCCAGACGTGTCTTACGCCACTGACGTTCAGCTCTGTGCCGTTGAGTCTTAGAATGACGAATCGAATCGTCATACCATGGAGTGTACTCAACTGCTGGAGTATGTTTATCTAGGAGAGATATGAGGGTGTCATGGAAGAGCTCAACATGGTCATCAACATCAGGGGGAGGATCAGTGAGGAGGTTTGAATTAACCAAGTCCTAGTCTGAAACTATCTATGACACATCAAGATTGACTGCCTGTTGTTTGGCTTAACTAAGTCAGTCGTAAAGAAGACAATGAAGTGGTCAGACATCTGGTAATCGATGACTTTAACTTCTTTGATAAAATGCTGTAGTTGCTATGTGTGATAATCCAGTCAAGGATGTTGCCAGATTTATGTGTGGCAACAGACACATGCTGGGTAAGGAAATATGTATTCAATAACTGAATATATTTACTAGTTACTAGTGAGATATTGTGATGTGTAACACCCTAGTGAGAAACTGTGCTGTTTCACACCCTAGTGAGATGCTGTGTTGTGTGACACAGTAGTGAGATATTGTGATGTGTAACACCCTAGTGAGATATTGTGATGTGTGACACCCTAGTGAGATACTGTGTTGTGTGACACAGTAGTGAGATATTGTGATGTGCGACACCTGTAGAGGTCAGATGCTGTACTGCTGTGCTGTGTGATACCGCTAGATGTGGGATGCTGTGCTGTGTGACACCTTTAATGGTGAGATGCTGTGCGAGTGTGGCAGCAGATGAGGGCAACACATCGTCACAGCAAGATTACCTGGAACTACATATACCTTAGACTCCAGCATCTCCTGTAAAGCCTCCTCATGCACCAGAGGCTGCCACTCACTGAACCTACAATGCAACAAAGAACCTCAGTAAAAATTCACATTACAAAACACAGGACATACAGCTGACAGACATTCAAAACTGGCTAACACAGGAGATAAGGTTAACAGACATTCAAAACAGGCTAACATGGGAGATACAGTTGAGAGAGATTATTCAATATTTTCCACATGTCACAACAATAAAATTGCATCATACTCCTTTGCAGACCAGTATGATGTTATCAGGTACTCTAACATCACAGTCAAATGACATCTAATCCCAAATGATGATAGTTAGTTGCAGCTTTTCACTGTTGTCAAACTGATGAGTGAGTGAGTGAGTTTGGATATACGCCGCCTTTAGCGATATTCCAGCAGTAACATGGCGGGTGCACCAGTAATGAGCTTCACACATTGTACCCATGTGGGGAATTGAACCCAGGTCTTCGGTTCTACAAGTGAATGCTTTAAACCACTAGACTACCCCACTGCCCCTTAAACTAAGAAGTTAGAGGAATTTGGTTGGATGATAAACAGAATGTCACCACTTTTGAATATATCAACACTTGTCAATATCAGCTTGAAATTGCTGACATATTTGATAGTAAAAGACACAAGGCACATGCCCTATGTCTAACAACTGGTCGTTCTTATCATCATGACATATCCACACACAAAACCTACATGACCTCTTTCCTTGTTTCCTATGTACTGAAGTATATAGTGAGGGGGAGGTAATAAATGGTATTGTTCCAAAGGCCACACACAAGTTACATTCTAGCAGAACTATGTCATTTTAGCAACAGCTCTCATTAGATTACATACAATGTCAGATCTGATAATAGCAGGAATCGAAATTAAGTTTTCTTTGAGCGTACCTCATGGGCACTGTCATGATAATTTAAGTGTGCCATTTCAATTTCAGGTGCACCATAAATTCATGGTCTATTAAACTGAACTTCAAAACATTACATATCTTGAAGTGAATGTAAAAGTTGTAATCGTATTGTAACATTCACTAATAAATCATGAGTAATAAAACAATGCTAGGGTTGTATTTCTGTCTATTTACTGACCTCAGACTGTGAAAAGACATTGATGAGTATCTGTCTGTCTGACCTGTACACTTTATCATTGTTCATAATGTCACTTTAAATAAGGGAAGATAATAATGGTTAAAACATACTTGAATGCACTTTCGCAAACGAATGAAGTGTGCCATAAGGAAAGGCAGGTAAGAATTTAATGTGCCATTTCAATCCTAGCCATGCCATCAGTAAAATGGCACCAATAATTTTGATCCCTGTAATTGTGTGAATTATCTACTTTTAAAGAAATGTTTGAGGGATAAAAATATTACTTATACTTATCCTGATTCATGCTACAAGCTTCTCTCTCCCCAACACAAAGGACACTTGATTACATGCAAATCAACAAATTGCAGGATAAACTCCTACCTTATTGCATAGGGGTCATCAGACGCTGGCGGTTCATAGATGCGCTCCTTCGATGCCTGGACTGACTCCAATACCCTCTTCTTGTAGTGTTCTGGGTCCTGGTGGTATCTATAGCAACATAATGGTATCAATAGTAACACAATGATTGGTTGTTGGTTTTGGCAACACCATCAAACATTGCACCTAGCAACAATCCAAGTTTTACGCCACACTCAGCTACATTACAGCCATATGGCAGCAGTCTGTAAATAATCGAGTCTGGTCCAGACAATTCAGTGATCAACATCAGGAGCATTGATCTGAGCAATAGGAAGCTGATGACATGTGTCAACCAAGTCAGCAAACCCAACTACCCGATCCTGTTAGTTGCCTCTTACGACAAGCATACTCGCCTTTTATGCAAGCATGGGTTCTGAAGGCCTATACAAACGCCAAAAATCTCTAAATAGCAAAAGGCGCAACCATAGGCTGAGATTACTATTTCTATCAAGTTTGGTCTAAAAATATTCAACGGTTTCTGAGTTATGCTCCGGAAACAAAATGATTACAGACTGACGGACGGACGGACATACGAGGCGTCGACTATATCCCCCTGCATTACAAGCCAGGGTGATAATAATACAAGGTTACTATAGAATTCTATGGAAAAACATTTGGTGCTGTGTAACCTGGGCATACAAAATAAGACAACTCACAAATCAGCAGCTTCTTGATTCAAAGGAGCCTTTGTTTCAATCTTGTAGAATATTCTTCTTGCATACAGTAAAACCTGCCAGATGTGGTTCACATTGCGCCTGTCAAAATACAGCATCTCAACTTCAAAACAAAGAGCTGGAAACAATACAACTGTTGTCTGTCATAATATACAGAAATGACTTGTGACCTCTGGAAGAGCTGAGTCCGTGATGAGATTGTCACTTGATACAGAAGCAGTCAGAGAATGTCCTGAATGTGATCAAACTACTTTACTAGGAAGTAAACAACACTCTGACAACATTTGGATTGTCAGACTCAAGATGGTTACAATTTCTTGCAGCCATAGTTAGTTGTGTTTTTCCAACACACTATGAAATCCTAATGAACGTATGATTCTAGCAAATGTAAAGATTGTCAACAGACATAGGAAAGTAATATTTTTATTTGATAATCTGCCATAATAAGTCAGGCAGGTTGGGTGCTGATTCTCTATACTCCTTGTTTTCTACATAAAACTAGTAATGACATTTTTAAGTACAATGTACCCATACATACTTTTTCATTTAAGTACATGAATAATTGTCTAGACGGAGATACCTCCACTTGGGGAAGCCCTTCTTCACGTCCAGCAGGCCGGACACTGGATGGACTAAAGGATGGAACACCGGGTACTCAAACACCACGCTCTGAAATAGAAAAATATAACTCATACTTATAAGAACAAACCTATTTTGTTACAGACTCCTTGCAATGAGACAGGCATGGTAAACCAGGCAACACTTCTGTCCCTGATTCCCATGCGGAAACAAGTATGGGGAACAAGTAAGTATTGTGTACTGGAACCTGTTCTGTGGCTGAATACTGGGGAACTACTGGCAAACAAGGATAAGTTGGACTGGCGCCGAGAATGTGTTTATGAGAAGTAGACAGTGCAGTGCAGTGAGCAAACCCATTCTGTCTGTGAAAGGGAGAGCAGATGTAGGCTTGTACACATGCAGTCCATGACTATGAAATAGATTTGGCACGTAATGAAGTGGTGGTGATTAAGCACCAGTGGGAGGCACTCATATATGCTAATCCAGGTCAACTGTCAGGTCAGTGCTTAACTTAACCTTGTTTGCCAGTAGCAGGGGTATTGTAAATCTGTTTTGTCCTTGAGCACCTGTTCTTCCTTGAGGGGAAATGATGGGTCTCTGAGACAAGTTTTGTCTTGGAATAACATCAAGAGGGAGATATGAGGGGTACAGATGATAAAGAATGGTTTAATATAAGACAGGTGTACTTACAGGACAGTCACAGTCCGTGTCGGGAAAGTTGTCGGGGATGGTGAGTGTGAACCGAAACACCCCTTCCTGGTACAAGCCTTGCCGGATGAACAGCACGCCATTCCAGACTGGAACAAACAGGTGGAACATCTCCCATTACAACTGTCACACAATCCAATGTGTGTACAAAAGACCACACCTGACCTGACCATTAATGAGAAGGATCTGACAGAGTGGCGACATCATCCATTACATCATGGGGGTGAACCTGTGGTGAAGATCCATGGTAGAACTGATCTTCAATAACCCATGTGGGATCAGGTGACAAGTTCACTGACTTGGTCACTGTATCCCAATTGCATAATTCAATGGTCATGCTGTCGATCACTGGACTGTCCGGTCGAGACTCGATTATTTACAAACAGCCGCCATGTAGCTGGAATGTAGCTGAATGCAGTATGAAATTATAACAAAAATCACACTCACTCGTTCACAGGGGTGATGGGTGAATGAGTGAGACATTGAGGTTTATGCCACTTTAACAATATTCCAGCAATATCATGGTGGGGAACACAAGAAATGGGCTTCACAGATTGTACCCATGTGAGGAATCACCGTGGTCTTCAGCATGAGCGAACACATTACCCACTAGGCTACCCCACCGGCCCCAGGGGTGATGGGTATAGGTGAGCACAAGGATACATATCAGCTATACTTCTTGCCAAGCTCTGTATCACAATGATCAAAATGGAAAGCACAATGAATATGGACAGTACAAAGCAGAAAAAGCACCATATTTACTGATTATCATGTATGTGTCACAGACTCATTTGTGTTCTGAAGTAGACACAACAGGCTGAACAGGCTTGACACTGCGTCTGTTGATGTTTGACACTGTGCATAAAGGCTTGACACTGTGTGCATACAGGCTTGACATTATCTGTACAGGCTTGACACTGTCTGTACAGGCTTGACACTGTACAGGCTTGACACTGTGTCTGCACACAGACTTGACACTGCATCAGTACAAGCTTGACACTGTGTCTGTACAGGCTTGACACTGTGAGGGTTTGACACTGCATCTGTACAGGCTTGACACTGCGTCTGCTCAGGCTTGACCCTGTCTGCACAGTCGTGACAATGCGACTGTACAGGTTTGACAATGTACAGGCTTGACACTGCATCAGTACAGGCTACACAGGCTTAAAACTGGGCTAAAGATCATTACAGTGTAGCATTTCACACATTACAGTTTCACAAACTAAACTTACTGCGGGGTGATTTGGCAGACGGCATGACATATATGCCTGGTGCTTTCAAAGAACACAGCTGATTGCTGCAAAATAATAGAATATTGATTATGAAAATTGAAAGTATTCATTAAGTAGAAACTAGTAACAATATTCACGGTCATGCTGGAAGGTACATTTTTCCAGAAACAGTTACCAAGTTATTTGAAAGAAATTACACACTGTTACCCACAGACTATGTCACCATCATGTACAGTCTCTTGGTAACACATCTTCCAACAGAGCATGTTGCCATCATGTAGAGTCTTTTAGGGCAGTACATCTTCCCTCAACATAACACACCTTCCCTTTAGATAATATGTCTTTAATCCATATATGTCCAAGATCTTTTCCCACTTACTACTCGGCCATGAGATTGTACTCCTGGAAGAAAGGCCCATAGCCATTGGGTCCTTTAGATACTGGCATTGTGTGTTGGCTTGTATGTCGTAACATCAGTTCCTGGGAGTCTGGTGAAGGAATGCTGGGTAACCTCCGCCCATCTGACCGGGACGGAGGCCGAGGGGAGGGTGTGTCACTTGGAGATATGGCTACTCCTGCTGCTGCACGGGAAGTCTGGAAACATGCAATACGTTGTTTAAACCACACACTTACAATGCATACATACCTAGAGTGTTTAAAGATGGAAGAAACTTATGGTCTATATTGGCCTTCTTAAATTTCAAATGGAAACCAAACAGTTTAATGTGACCACTGTTTTGTGGCAACACATATCTGTAGTTACCTTCACCTTACCAGTGCCCTGTGGCACCACATACCTAGAGCTACCTACACCTCATCTGTGCCCCATAGCACCACATACCTAGAGCTACCTACACCTTATCTGTGCCTCATAGCACCACATACCTAGAGCTACCTACATCTTATCTGTGCCCCATAGCACCACATATCTAAAGCTACCTACACCTTATCTGTGCACCATAGCACCACATACCTAGAGCTACCTACACCTTCTCTGTGCCCCTGAGCACCACATACCTTGAGCTCCCTACATCTTAACTGTGCCCCATAGCACCACATATCTAAAGCTACCTACATCTTATCCGTGCCCCATAGCACCACATATCTAAAGCTACCTACATCTTATCTGTGCCCCTGAGCACCACATACCTAGAGCTACCTACACCTTATCTGTACCCCATAGAACCACATACCTAGAGCTACCAACACTTTCTCTGTGCCCCTGAGCACCACATATCTGTAGCCACCTTCACTTTATCAGTGCCCCACAGCACCACATACCTAGAGCTACCTACACCTTATCCATGCCCCACAGTACCACATATCTGTAGCCACTTTCACTTTACCAGTGACCCACAGCACCACATATCTATAGCTACCTGCACTCTACATGTTCCCTGTGGCACAACATATCTGTAGCTACCTGCACTCTACATGCTACCTGTGGCACCACATATCTGTAGCTACCTGCACTCTACATGCTCCCTGTGGCACCACATATCTGTAGCTACCTGCACTCTACACGTTCCCTGTGGCACCACATATCTGTAGCTACCTGCACTCTACACGTTTCCTGTGGCACCACATATCTGTAGCTACCTGCACACTACATGTTCCCTGTGGTACCACATATCTGTAGCTACCGTCACTCTACCAGTGCCCTCTGGCATAACATATCTGTGGCTACCTGTACTTTATGACCCGGGGTGCTGGACATCTCCAACCATTGAGCCCAAAAAGTCTGTCACACCTCCGTATGACCGTCACCTTGTTGTCATTGCCTCATGGCTCCGGCTCTGAAGAAAACAAATCCATCTTGTACACTGATATCACAACGAGAACTAGACAATTCATGTTGTAAACAGGTAAACAGTCCTGAGGCAGATGTAGAGTATGACCCAAACAGTTGGTGCATCTAGTGCCTCCCCTGTACTAGATCTATTAGTGCCTGCTTTAGGCTCTACAGTCAATACCTGCTGTATACATACTGTATTTCCCTTTGCATAGAGTTATGTTTTTCATTGCCCCTCAGAATCAACCAGGCACATCTGTAGCCTGCCCTAATCTGGTTGTCATTATTATGACTGTTATTATGATGATGATCTCTTCAAAATTGCCACATAAACAGTCATAACCACTGTGACGTTCCTTACAAACAGGACATCTTGTTTTTGTACTCACTGTGAGCTTAGTTTAAGTCAAAGCCAGGTGTCATATATCAAGTCATGACAGCCAACGCAGTATGACACGTTCCCCAAACCCATTACTAACAGGAGTTAACACATGTTGCCTCAGTGAAAATCAATATGAATATGAATTTTAACACACATATTATTTATTACACACAATTTGTTCCTTGACAATGATCAATATTCAAACCAGAGTGTAAATAGTGGATTGTCTGCAGTAATCATGTTTACACACAAGATTCTAGTAATTACATATAAGGTGTACAATGTTATAACATCACAACACTGAATTACACAGTCTACAACAACACAAGAAGATCTACATCCGTTCGTGGATCAAGTGGGTATTATAAACCCCTATCAGCATATATATAATGAAGACACAGATTTTAAAATTGTACAAGGCAGGGTTATTATCATACATATACAACCGTGATGACAACAATAAACAATCGTAACAAAGTGACTGTCCCATGTTGGGTATAAACAATCCATACTGCTACACAGTAACACATGTATACACCTGCAGTCCTACAGCAGACAGAGTTGACAGGCAGTTCACCATGTTATCACCTTGATCTGGTAATCTGTTATATAGATCTGTCACTGACAGTTACATCACAGCAGGAGGCTATCACTTAGGTAAGGCGCACTGATCACTGGCTAAACACACTTTCTCAATGATAACAGACACTACCTCTCAGGTAGAGGTGCACTTATCATATCTTAACCTTCAACCACTTGTCAACAATATACATTGACCAACTGGAAATCACATTAAATGCCTCATGAATCAGAAGGAAGCTAGTAGTATACACAATGAAAGAAGTTAGAGTTAGACATTACAAAGTCAAATCAGTAAATACTTCTTAAGTTTACCTTTGCGGTAAATAAATGTTCTACCCATCAGACACACAAAAGAACTTCTTTGAATATTTCTTAGATGAATCATCACAGTGGGGGAGAGCCTTGCCGGGCATTTATACAGGATTCAAACTGCTATCTCCTGCCAGGAAAACTGCACTAAAATGAAAACTGTTATTTAAGAAGATCAATTTTTTAAAACAATTTACAGTAATCTTAAATGTCAGACTTCACCATTTTGTCTTTACTGGTCCTCAGTGATATACAAGTCACCATTGACCTTATTCACCCTGATCATTCCTTGACATCACTTAATTAACACTAACTGAGAATGTCCATTGGAGAATATTAACTGCACCTTGCATACAAATATACCAGCCTGTGAACAGGTGTCAGTACCACCATTTATGTCACGGTCTGTGTCAGAATGTTTCAGAAACAAATAAAACAGGTCGTTAATCATAGTCAACAGATGTAACAAGACATGGATATCTACCTTGTTTTCAGCATGACTAAACAAGCTCACAAACATATGAAACCACAGTTTAGTTACAAATAGTTTTGTTAATAAGTAACAGCTTTAAAATATTTCCTTGTATCTGTAGTGAAAAACCTGTCTGCCAGGGTGACATTAACAGTGCAACCCATCCATACACAAGTGGTGCAAGTGTCTACCTCACGACCACATGCACAATACACTTCCTCCTTGATGCATAATACCTAACACCCCCACCACTGATGGATACTTTCCTCTACATTATCTGACATCCAGCCAATATATCAAATAAATATCACAAACTATTAACACAATCACATATTTTCTAAACCAGTTCTGATGACATTATCCATTATTAATCAGTTGCAAAAGATCAATGTGGAAACATTTCTGATATTTGGCAGATCATATTTATTACTTAGAGATCTATACCAGTGATAAAGCATTTGAACAGACTTTGTATTAGGGTGCAACAAATCAGCTATGAATATAATATGCTTCACAAATATTTCATGATGAATACAACCATTTATTCATGATTAATTTCAAGAAATTAAAATAACAAACATGCAAAACATCCAAATGATACTTTCTATGAAACAAAAAAGCAATACAATGCAAACAATGCTGCTTGTAGCCCAGTGCACATGTTGTAAACAAGTTATGCTACTGCCACACTTTGATACACTGCCTTTTTCAAATCTCTAGTAAAAACACTAGTCCCAACCCCCTCCCCCATCCCCAAGAAAAAAAACATTCAAAAAGTATATTCATAAATCTTTGATGTGTACAGAGACACTGATTAAAGTTGGTTCACAGTACCAAAATCTGTCCTCAGCTTGGCATAGGACGAGTGCAACAAAAGATGAAATGACAGAGAACCTAAATCACAAATGCTGTAGAAATACTGTGAAAAATGAACACAGGCCACGATCTTATTCCTGAAGATGATAGAGCCTTCAGGTGAAGGAGACCATGGTAAAGACTTCTGCATACCCATCTTTCATTGTATCATAATGGAAGTTTGTTTAATTCATGATTAGTAAACATGGTAAAGGACCCACATTTCAGGAAAAGTCTCTTAAATTCTTACCTTTAAGCACAAACAATTACAACTTCCATACCAAAATCCCCAAAATGACACATTACCACAGAATGGGTTAACTCGAATACTCATTCCAAGCATAGGCTTTTAGTAAAATTACTTATTTTTTTATGACCACAGCTACTCCTACACTTTGTGTGGTGTCCTGGGCCCACCAGGAAAGAAACACCATCAGTCATATCCTCTCTCTCCATCTCACCTGAAACTAGGACAGACATCAGTGCTGATATACAACTCCCCATGTGACTATACAGACATGAAATATGCTGCTTGTCAACATTCTGGGAAGGTTTAAGCAGTCCCTGTGACCTTGAACCAATAACGTACTTAATGACTTCCAATGAACAAGGACCCACAATCTGCTGAAAGTACAATCCATATTCCCCCTCATGTTCCTATTCAATACACAGGTATTCAACACACACATTCCCACGCGGGATAAATTTCTTTTAGGAAGTGAAATTTGTCTATGTGTATTGGAGGATATTTCATCACCCTGAGTGACTGGCTCTGTACATGATATTGTTTAGTATTAATGGAATCTCATTTCTCAGAAAAGTGAAATTGTGAAAGCAGAAAGATTACCTAAATGTCTGAAAAAGATAATCACTTGATTATTCTACATCACATTTCTCAAATCCTATTTAAGTATTTAAATTTTTAAAACTTTTGACTAACACAAAATTTTGAAGACAAAACTACTCACTGCAAGCAAACACAATACAAATATACAAGTTAAACCTCCTTTGACGAGGGTGAAAAGACCTCTACCTCTAACACAGTTAGATACCTGAACAAACACACCGCCACACAGAAAGAGACTTTCACTTCCTAGTTTGTGTAGTCTGGGATAGGTGTTGACTAAATCAACAGGTAAATAGTCGTTTCTTAAACAGAGAATGTGTCCCAGCAAGGTAAGCATGTGCCAAGAATTCCCCCTTAGACTGTCACCCATGACTTAGTCAAGTAACATCAACTCCCACTGAGACAAAGGTGAACCCTACAACTATGATTATCTCCTGGCCTTCGACTAACTTCAAAGTACAACACTACAACTGCCGCTTAGATTTCTGGAGCTGATAAGCATCTACTAGATTATTTTCACTTGGGAGGTTTAAAATTCCAAGCAAATGAAAATCTGCTGTTTTTTCATTTTTTTCCCACGTAATGACATTTTAGCAGTTGTAGCAAATTAGGTAGACAGTTTTATCTCCATGACAACACATGTTGACATTGTTTACTCAGCAACATGTCTTTCTGACTAGTAGCAAAGAGATACGTTCAAACAGTTTTAAAGCTATATGTGTAGATAGAAGACAGCATGTATGTAAGGTAATGCTACTTTGGGCACTAAATACTGAATAAGCTAGCGACCAGTTATCGCCATATTTAAGGGTTTTTTAATGATTTGCTCCACTATTTCTCAACAGAATGAAATCAAATTTATCTTGGTGATAGATCAGCTATTCACCGATGTTTTCTGCTTGTTTACAGTTGCCAATCTTGTTTCTTCAAAACGAGGTCAGCAGGAAGCGCGGTAAAATAACAAAACTCGCTCTCACTGTGAATGTTGAGGGATGCTGATTTTAGCTGATGGGAAGATGGAGATGTCAACACGGGGTTGAACTTATCAAACTTGACATTTTAAGTAGTTGTTTGCAATTTTGGCAATGTTTTTCTTCTCGTGGGGAAAACGTAAAGGTAAAGGTGAAAATTCACAGTTATATTTTGTCAGTATCATCTGCATGGTATCTGTCAAGTCCATATAATGGAGATAGAAATTTGGGTCAATTTGGCCATACAGCTTGAATATTGCTGAGTACTGTGTTGAACAATAAGCACAACTATTTTAAATATATCAGAAGCACCATTACAACATAAACATTGTCTGACATTAGGATTGCTCCAAACATCACAGGTACATCTTACTATATCAGTTTGAATGCTGTTCCTGTGAAACTGTGGCTTCTGACATATTGCCTTGTGAACATGGTGAAGACAGCACTGTACAGAAGTGACTCCCTTGAACTAAATCAATGACGGACAGTTGCAGGAAACACATCTGCTACATTATACAACTTGACTGATATCAATCAATACTGTCTGGTACAACACCCTCTGCATGATCAGCTATGTGGTAAAACACATGTCACGTATCTGAATGACGGAGTGAGGGACTATAATGCCACACTCGGCAATATTCCAGTTATATCATGGAGGTATGACAATAATCACATCTGGACCAAACAATCCAGTGATCAACAGCATGGGCATAAATTGGTATACATGTACAATGACATGTGTAAACTATGTCAGTGAGTGACCACCCACTTCCATTAGATGCCTCTTTTAACAAGAATGGGTAACTGAAAATAACTTTAACCTAGATCTTCTGGATATCTGACCATTACTCGGAAAAATCTGTAATTTGAAACTAATACTGTTATACATGTTACAAATATATTTAGAAAATTTCCAAATCCAACATCAAATATTCTGGCACTCATATTGAGTGGAAGGCGCTAACACATACCAGCATCCAGCTAAAACATTTGATATCTAAGCATTATAATTTATCAGTACAAAGCTCTGTTCCTTGAAATTGACAAAACATGCCAGAATTGAGGTCTGTATTTTTTCTATGCCAAAATACTTTACAAACGCCAGTTCAAAAATTAATGTATCCAAAACCTAAAACACCTAATCATAAAATGTTGAATGTCGATAGATGTTGACATTCCACAAACCATTTTGAGAAAGTAACACAACTGATACATAAAATACAGCCTTTCTTTACAAAACACCTTAGCCATATAAAACCTACTGAACACGGATTAAGTTACGCACTCGTAGAAGGTATATGCATCTATCTTCATATCCCTACAAGCTGAACAGTTCATGATTCATGAAGCCAACTACTCTTATTTTCTACAGAACCATACAACTATCAATATCTGTCTGCAGATATGACATGCCGTACAGTCATGAAACCTATATACTAAGTATTTTTCCACAAACTATCCACACCAGCACTCAGTCAACAATAACCTTACAGGATACAGTACACATAGTCTAACTCTAGCTCTTAAGTGCATTTATGAACAGCTACAAAACACTTATGTTTATCTGTTTATACAGATAACTATAACGTGCCACCTGAATGGCAGACAGATTGCTGATACTCTTCACTAAACAGGGTAAAGGGTTTACTATAGAACATGTCTTCAAGTATGTTACACTAATGGCAGCTGAACGTAAAATATAATACTCTTTCTTTAACAAATATGCCTTCTTTTCAACTTTGTGTCATAACAAAGATAGGGCTGTCTCATTTCCATGCACCCTCCTTACCTTGATACATGGCTGGCTAAATAGGTCAATAACTGACAGCCATCAATTGGAAAGCATATATAAAAGTTGTACCATCACTATAAATAAAACTGTGATAGGGAAATGTCTTTTCATATTTGGATCTCTATTACTGTCCAGGGATTGAAATAGTGCTTAACTTGCATGCCAAGGCATGGTAAATAAAATGGCACTGATGAAATGGTTTCAAAGTGCCATGGTGGAACAACTAAAATAATAATACACACCATAAAAAAATATGACAAATCTGACCTACTTATGTGATTCCAAACCTATTTTGCACCCATCAAACTTTCAGTGGAATGCGCAGTCTCTCAGGATAACATGGTCATGGCCGTTTGAAAGCTAGTATGCACAACAGGAAATCCTGTTGTGAATGATAATCATGACAACATAGGTTGTGGGTTAGTTTATGGGTACAGGACAAATCAAGCTGATCTATATTTAGAAACATGCTGGGAAGTTCAGCATACCAATCACACCTTGCTTTCGCTTCTAAATATATCAAACCGTTTAAACTTGACAACAAAAATGATGCAGAGGTACTCTGAAAGAAGTTTCAGATCTGACACTTTTGTCTGTATGACATCCAATAAAATCTGAGCAGCACTGCCAACAAACCTTTGCAGCTGCAACTACAATCTTTGTTGACACTGGCAAGTTTGGGTGCAATGGGTAAGTGAATGAGTTTAGTTTTACGCCACACTCAGCGGTTTGTAAATAATCGAGTCTGGACCAGACAATCCAGAGATCAACAACATGAGCATCGATCTGCACAATTGGAAACCGATGACATGTGTCAACCAAGTCAGCGAGCCTGACCACCCGATCATGCTAGTCGCCTCTTATGACAAGCATACTCGCCTATCATGGCAAGCATGGGTTGCTGAAGGCCTATTCTACCCCAGGACCTTCATGAGTATTGGCTGCAATGGCAGTTTAGGTGATTGGCTACCATGAAAATGCAGAACCAGCAATAGGAGGTAAGAAAAATATCAACCCGAGCCGTAGATGCTCGTAGATTTGTTGGAATGCATACCCTGGAGATACCAAGGTTGGTGTAGACCAGAGTCACTTACTCATTATATGTGTACATTTTATACACTAATATATCTAAATCGTTTAAAGCAAGCATTGCATGAATAACTTTATCAACTTCAAAATATTAAAAGGACAGCAAACTTAATTGAGTACCTCCTTCAAAATACTGCTGACAATATGAATGTCAGTTATTTCAAGTGCCCCTGATTACTGGGTATACCTTGGCAGCTGCAATATGGCACACTTCACAGCAGATGCAAGGCTTACCATATACACCCAAACCAAAACATGTCAATGATTATCCATGGTATGACTTGAGGAGATCAGTTTGACATTTGTAACGCCCAGACAAGTAATGATTTTGTTGGATATTTCCAAACCGTTATAGATGATATACTTCTTAATGAATTATTACCAGCGAATACAGTTAATGAGTTTTCACAAAACAGACGTGCATACATACCAGGTGTGGAGGTATCCTAAATATGAACAGCTTCTATTGGATAGCATAACAAATATTACACATACCGTTTCAAAGGAGCCGTCCTGCCCAAGGAACGGCGGTAAGCGCAGCTATGTCTGACACAACCATTTGCAAATAACTTACGGAATTTTCCCGTTAAGATTTCACATTTACACAAGTTGAGTAACTCAGACAGATTAAAACAAAGCAATGTTTACCTGTAACATCGAGTTTCTGTGACTGTACACGCACTGCCATCTACTGGTAGCCGCAGGGGAAGCAATCTACTTGCTACCGAACAGAAGCTATGAATGTGTATCGGTAGCGTGCTCCACCACCTCAGTGGTTCACATGCCTATTTGCTATTTAATCTTGAATCATGAAAATATTTCTTACATGCTGTTAGGTCTCGTTATGTGAATAGTGTTTATCATGCAGCCGGATAATTTGGCTGTATTGATTTCTTCTCTGTAAACTTTACTTGTTATGTAAGTCTTTACATTTGTATATGTAATATGAAGAGATAATTATCCAAGAACAATGTTTTCAGTTTTCAGATTTCAAGCAAATAATTCATATTGTAATAGTTTAGAAACATCGAATATAAAGCTGGATGTCCACAACGTTCCCCAAACCATTAACTGCAAATTTCTGTAATATATACTCTTCAGAAAAAGAAACGCATATTGAGGAAGTTTTGTTGCAGCCAAAAAGTACAAATATACCATTTTTTCCGAATGTGTCACTATCGAGCTAAACCGGGGCAATTTTAACGTTTCTCCTTGTTTCAGAAGCGTTTGAGGAAATATTCGCAAAAACGTCAGAGGAAACATGCAAGCAGAATGCACGTGTAGGTAAGCGGAAAAGCATGTGGTATCGATCATATATAAAGGCAAACGTTGTGTTGAATGTTGTCAATTTTTTTTTCTGCCTGGAAGAAAGGGAATCAGTATGCCACAAATGAGTGCCGCTAATGGAATCATAGCCATTGGCCGCCTTGAACCTGAGCAGTCGCAGTCAGCAGTTGACTGATATTTGCTTTGTTTTGGTTTTGGTTTAGCGCCGCACTCAGCAGTCTTCGACATATAACTGAATCCGAACCAGTCAATCAAGCACCAACCCAATTCACAAACGACTTGCGACACACGCGAGATATGTCGCATTGAGATAACTCCTGCAGTTCATACATGTGCATGGTGACTCAAATTATTTATCCTGTCAGCCACTCTTCTTACCCGATCCCATTAGTCGCTTCTTACGTCAAGCATGGGTTGTTGAAGACCAATTCTAATTCGGATCTTCACGGATCTTCAAGTACCCAAGCGTTGAGGTCAGGGTACGGGATAATTGATTGATTCAGTGAGTTTAGGTTTACGCCGCTTTGCAATATTCCAGCAATATCACGGCAAGGGACATCAGATATTGCATCCACTCATTGGACCCGTGTGAAGAATCGAACACAGGCCATCGGCACGACGAACGAACGCGTTAACCACTGGGCTACCCCACCGACCCGCTGAGAGTTGAGAACAACAGTTCGGATAAATATAAAATGTTCAGAAAGTAAACCCTGCATATTTATGTCACCGCTCACCACTGAAGTGAAATATGTTGTTTCCTTTTAGAGCTTATTACGTAATAACTACTTAAAAATGAACCTTGATAATGCCTTCTTGAAGTCGACGAATCTTAAATAAAGGGGGGTCGTTCCACTGATGTCATTGTTCCAAGGGGTTGCACATTGCGACGTGATAGTCTGGTCCATCTGACTTTTTTAATCATGTTTGTTCATGATCTGTTCTTCATAGCAACTTTAAGCAGAACACCGTACTGGGGTTAAAGGTCATTCCCATTCACTAGTTTCATGAGCTGCAGTCTCCCTCCCTTGGTAGCATAACAAGGAGGCCTTTGTACAAGTTCCTTGGTATGACTTCAGTCTCAAGATAACATCAGCGAACACATTTTATATTTCTTCTTAAATGAAGTCAGTCTATGTCTGGTACATTTCTCTTCTTGTCTCATTGATGGCTGTCTGGATTTCCGACTGGCTAGACTGGGGCGTTCTGACGTCTGCAACTGATCTGTCAGTTGGAGGTGGAAAAATAGTTTTCAGTCTCTGTCTGTTGAACTCGAGCATTTCCCTTCGGTGTAACTACTCCCGGTTTATCTTTGACTCGTGTTGTGGATGTGATGCCTCTTGGTGACCTTGAAGCCCGTCTGCTTCTGCTTCTGTTCAGTGTGTTCTGTTTATTCCTATTCCATGTGCTCACTTTGACTTACTTTTCTCTAACCTCGGAATCTCCTGGTCCTTGCGATAGCCATCTCGGGGACTTGTCTTCCATGATCTCCACTTTGGGTCTGTCCCCTTCCTTAAATATATGATCGTATCTGCTGTCAGTGCGGTCTTCTAGAACTGTGTCCACATCAATCTCTGATTTGAGAAAGCGCATAAAGTGTTCTTGACCTCCATCTTTAATTCCTTTACAGTTTCAGACGATTGCAGTTTGTTGCTGTCAAAGACATTTGTCGCACTCTTAAAGAGCATGGATCTCAGTTAAGTCACGTAGTTTTTACTTTTGGCATCTGTTCCACGTCTAACTTTTGTTTCCATGGAGGATCTAATCCACTCGGGGGCATTGAGAGCTACCTGTCTAAGGCTCCGCTCTGGCAAGAGAAAGGTGCCTGTTTCGATCCCACTTGTGACTGATTGTGAAAACCTTGGAGCTAACATTACGCGCATGTTCTTTCAGTGTTGACACAATGCCATTTTAGAAGTGGTCAGATGTGACATCTCATATTTGGGGTTGCACTTTCTTAGTAAAATACAAATTCTAGTACTGTTTGGGTTGAGTCCCATCTGGGACTCGCGGTGGCTGAGCGGTTTAGGCGGCTGAGTTTGTGTGCTGGGGATTTGGTCTTGTCAGATCTAACTTGGACTTCATGCCCACATGACGATGAATCATGGCGATTGCAGTGTTCAGATGCTCATACTCCTCGTGTACAGATGAGATCGCTTGCGGATGTTGACAGAAAGGTGAATCACCGACTCCTTGTTGAGGGGATTCATTTGCATATATATCTGCAACTGTTCCTCTGTCTACATAGGCGGATCCAGACGGGTGGGAGTGGCGTGCAGATGTGTGCACACGCCGTTTTGTCCTAAACTCACGTGGAATTGAAGTGTGCACCCCCAATTATTCAAGAGTGCCGTCTCTCTCTACCCCCTCCACACACCCTACCCCCGACCCTTCTCAAAAAGCTGTATCCGCCCCCAGTTTACACATGCATATATTTGAGAGAAAGTAACTTGAAAGGTACACTTTATGATATAATTGAACACAGCCGGTACAAATAAATCGTATGGTTACTGATGGTTTCACTCTTTGAAAGAAAGACCTACATATATCTTGACATCATTAATTCTATGACATAGTGCACACATTCCACCCGCATTTGTGATGATGTTCTGTACCAGTCGATAGTTTTATCTTACAAACCAATGAAAACGTTTATAAGGGAAAGTGAGGGAAATGTTGAAATTGTTTAAAACACTTTTGAAGTAGTTCAGTGTATGACCAGAGAGATTTTGGAGAAGATCGAGCAGACAACATCTCGCCAAGTAAGGGAGATAACTAGGAATTTAACGTGATTCAAGCGAGAAGAAACATGGCCGACGCCGATCGGCAGGTCGAACTTTTGTTCTTTGATACGTTTTCTCATGAAAATGCAGAGGTGAGCACTCTTTATTATACCTTGCACATAATTTCCTATAGACAAATGGAAATCACCTTAATGTTCTGTCTCAGTTACTGCCACAGATTTGCAAATGTGCCTGTTGCTATATTTGTCACATGGCCTGCTTACTAACAAATCTCTTCAGTTTGTAAGACCAGACGATGCAGGTTGTTTACACTGACGCCAAGAAGCAAATCTGGTGAACAAACATGGATAGACTGTTACTGTGGACACATCGTGTGTGTCATCAATCCTTCTTTTTTAAGTAACGATATCAATCGATGGGAGAACCGAATATCTGTTCTGTACCCTTTACCGTCTTTAGAAATCTACTGTCTGCATCCTCTAGTCCTTATGCTGAGTATTGCAGAACATGTTCACAGTAGGGCAGTCAAATATATACAATCGTTAGTCATTTCCGCGCAGGCCCTATTTTTCGCCCAGCCGTTTTGAATCCCGAAACATATCAAATTTTACATGTGACGTCACTGGGAGCTTGTTTACAAACAAAGCATCTTACCTCTGCCGCTCAAGCAACAAAATGCTGAGGATCAACCTGAAAATCTGTGAACTGCTTATCATGCTTATAGCTTATAAAGTTGAAAAAAATGCGATGAAAAAACAGCCCGCGAAATCAGAGTACAAATGATTCACTAAATTTCCCCCCAGCGTTGGGGGAAAAAGTGGTTTCAACAGCTGTGCTGCGCTGCACCTAACGCATGCGCAGTGGATAGGTTCTTGAAACAGTATGAATGCCCGGAGTATGAGGTCGTGAGCAGTAGTCTGACTACTTATCTTTGTTGTGTACACAAACAAGTAAATAATCCACTCGTTACATAAAAAAACTTGCTGATTGTGGTAAGCAGCCTCTGTCACCAATGTCTGGTGTTTTTACACATATATGTCTGCCTGCTTGTCTGCTAAAGACAGTATGCAATACACAGCTTCAATTATAGGCCACATGTAATTTGAACTTAACTCCAGTCAGGCTATACGCCGTAAACAAAATAAATTGATTTACGACTCATGTACCCGAATCCTGTCTCTGCCACATTATGTAATTAGGCAGGTGTAGTACTTGTACACAGGACATGTTTTTATGTCTGTGGGTTGCAAACAAACTACATCTATTTTTCTTGGATGACTGGATCTGACGGAAGCTGGTGCAAACTCGTCAGTTTCAAGTCCTGCTTTGTACTTGGACGGATGACAGTTTCCAGCCACACAGTAGTTGACCATCTCTACAGAGATGATTTTTGATTGGGTCAAACGCAGATTCAGAGACCATGTATTTACAAAACCCAACATCTCTTTATACATTCTTTATGGATAACAACTTCTTCTAGTGTATATGATTTTGTTTGTCAACGGTATATGAATCCTTGCTGAAACGATGCATCAAGTACAATAAAAGAAGTTGTAATACATAAACAGTCTTACTTTCTTGTGACTGTCCAAACTTCTAAAATGCCCAAACAGATCATCTTTCTGTACACACAATGAGCCCTCAGCATATCAGCATATGAACCAGCCAATCGGAAGCCGTTTTTACACTTGAGTGCACATCCACCCGCTATGACTGGGTTCGGTCTCCCGAGGACTTCGTTTTGAGGGAATTAAGTGGAAGTACAAAATATTGCACTTTTGAATCGCGATTCTATGCTTATAATTTTGTTTAATTGTTTTTTAACAAGCAGCAATGTATATTATATGTTATGAATAAGTGATAATTGTGTTTTAATTATGGTTGATTTGTTTGGTTGCATGTGACCTTTAATAATGGAAGGTGGAAGTCAGGACTTAATTGGTACTGAATGGTAATGGCAACAGATAAACAGATTTTTTTTGCCATTCATATGATTATTCTATATCAGTCATGGGCTTTAGGTATTATCTTGAGCTTTGTAAGCTTCATGGTGAGGCAAAGGTGAGTTTGAAAATTGTATGCTGGTAGTTTTTCAGTCAATTGGTTCCACTTAAGAAGATTCTGAAACTCATGTGAAGCATGTTAAGAAGATCTAATTATTGATATGTCATATTTTTCTATTTCCTTTTAGAATCTAATTACTAAGACATGATTCTGTTTTTCATTTTAGGAACTTAACCTGGATTTGGTACAGTTTCCATGTCCAGTGATAATCTACGAGGTGCGAGTGATTCCACTTCGTACACAGGTGCAGGCAGATTTTCCCGGTGGCGTGAGACTTGGGTAAATACAAATATGGTTATCTCATCAAGTTTACTTTGTATTCCTTCATGTATTGGTCAATGCGCTTCAGTTCATTTTCTTGAAATCTTCTTTTGTGTAAGAGAAGATTGCCTTGAGCCTTGTCAGAAGTAACCTGAGAAGTAATGTCATCATGTTGGACTGAGAGTATATCATCATTATCATCATGCTGATCACCCAAGTTTGATTCACTACATGGGTACAATGTGTGAAGCCCATTTCTGGTGTGCCTCACCATGGTATTCTGCAATATTGCTAAAAGTGGTGTAAAACTTAACTCCCTCACCATTATCCTCATCGTCAGTTTACTGTTGCTTTAAACTGGGGTCACAATTTGAGCTTAATTTTTGTAATATTATGTTCAACCTCTTTCTTGAAATTTTCAGATTTTGTTATGTTCAAATAGTAGCATCAGTAAGTACCCATAATTCATAAATACTGACTCATCTTTCGCCTCATGTATTTGGATGGAATAATGATGGGCATAACTGTATGGATAACATCTCCATGTTTTTTGCAGAGAGTGATGCTAGGTCATCAATACTGGAACAGCCCTGCATGCAACAGACAAGGAATTGTTATCCAAAAAGTTGGATACCTTTTTTTGACTCACCAACTTTTAGTGTCGATAAAACAATTATTTTTCCTTACCCCGACTTCATGCTTATTATGATTATCTCCTCCATCTATGCGAAGACAGTGGAACAGTTCAAATCCTTTGAAGTTCCCAATATGGGAACTTTGGGTCCCTATACGGTGATAAGTTTTTGCTTTTATTTCCGTCCTGTAATCTCAATCTAAATAATGTTGTGTTTGGTTTTTGGATTCTAATTACTGTCGTCTACAATGTCTGCACACAACACCTTCTGCGAACCAACTGCCGCTGCTTGCACCGCAGTCACTGGATACCGGCCTCTTCACAATGGAAAGGCCAGGCAACAGTTACAACTACACTCGCCCTGCATGACGGTTGATTGGCTGCAGTAGGTCATTCGGATGAAGAAGAAGACTGATCGTCATCTTCATCGGCTGTATCCTCACGCTGCGGTATGGATGATATTACAGCTGAAATAGCTGTGGAGTAGCCTCAAATAGTAGAAGCAGCTAAGCCGGATTCTAATTGAGACTATAAGAACTCCCAACACTTCTACTACAGTCGAGGAAAGGGGACCGTGAACCCCTCTATTTCCACACCAGCGCGTATAACAGGCTCATCTATCCTCATACTGCACATTCGTGGAATCCCTCCTCAAAGCCGGTATTGTGTCTGCAACTGATGCAGGAATTACCCTCACTTAGAGGCGATTCCCGATAGTGGCCAGGCCATCCACTGAATCCTGGGCTTGGGGTGTGGCTGGCCGTTCTGGGATAGTAGGTTCGATCACCGAGGTAACTGTACAGGCGACTGCACTAGCTACTTGAGTATTACCAGAAACCAGCATTGAGATGACCACAGAGGTGCCAGAAGCACCAGTAGCCGCACTTGTTGGGTGGCAAGCTGAGACAGGACTTTGGGAAATCAAGAGGCGATCCAGTCCAGCTGGAAGGCGGCAGTCCAGAATCCGAGAACAAAACATCGGACTCTGATTTGTCACCCCAGAGGCAAATAGATACACCTGGAATGACCCGAACAACTGGGAGATAATCCCAAATATGTCCCGATCGAGCAACCACTTGTGGGGAGCTAGAACACGTGGTGGGAGTGCATCTGCACACACTTTGTCCACCCCTGGGAGATAGACAGGCATAACCCGTATGCTAAACTGATTGTGCCATAGCAGAAACTGCCATGCCTCCTGAAAGAGCGATGGAGACAATGTGCTGCCTTGCTTCAGAATGTAGGACATCGCTGTCTGGTTGTCCATCTCTAGACGAACGGCTTAGAACCTGATCCATGAAGCATTTGAACCTGACTGCTCTCAATTCTAGCACACTGATGTGCAAGGTCACCTCGTGCTTAGGCCATAGGCCCGACACTGTAAGGTTGCCCAGGATGCCCCCCACTCGGTGAGGGAGGCATCCGTCTGACCGGAGTCGTCAGAGGTAAACCTTTGAACTGGTTTCCTGTGTTGGTCAACCACTGCAAGTGGGGAATCAATCACTTGGGAGTGGCCAGATTCTTCTTGTAGCTCTCCGAGTGGAACCATTGCTCTGCGAATACCTGCTGAATGGGATGCATTCTTGGACGTGTACACCAAACTGTGTCCACAACCGCTGTCATGTTGCTTAGCAACTGAAGCCAATTTTGTGCTGAGGCCACGGGGGACTGTAAGAAATGTAACACTATGCCCTGTACCTTGGAAATGCGCTCTTGGGACAGAGAAACCAACCCTCGGGTTGTTTTGAACCTCATCCCCAAGAAAACCAGATCCTTTGTCTGCTCTAGTTCTGATTTTTTAAAAATTGATAACCCAACCTAACCTGGTGAGAATATCCATCACCGACTGTGTGGATTCTCGACTCAGGCGTTGGGAGAGCGTGCTGAGGATCCAGTCATCCAGGTACAGGAAACAATGGTTGCCCTGTGCCCTGGCGACCTGAGCTGGTACTAGCACGAGTTTGGTGAACACCCTTGGTGCCATGGAGATGCTGAAGGGGAGCACACGAAACGGATAACAAACCCCATCTACTACTATTCTACTACACCAGTGAAGGCAGTCACCTCAGCTCTATGTTGATCTACCTGCACCTTATACAGCAATAAATGGAAGCGGTTTGAAAGATGCGCCAGCTTGGGATTCGAATGTTGTACTACAACACCTCATGAGTGATGTCTATGAGCCACTAGACCAGACATCGCTTAAATTATTGACACAGAAAGCGCACTTTCTACTCGCCCGAGCAACAGCACACGGTTCATACTCCAGTCTTCATGAGGTTGCACATCTTGGACTGAGATGGCATTTCAGTCCGACTTATGAGATTTTGGAGAGAGTGACAAGCATGGCTGGTCATGTGACCGTATTAGCGGGAAAGGGAGACTTCTGGTAAGTGAGTGTATTGTACGTCCGGTTTAATTAGAACGGGATTTTAAGTGGAATTTAAAATGTTCCACTGTCTTTGCATAGATGGAGGAGAAAAGCATAATAAGCATGAATTACATTTTGGATAAAGCATTGTATACATTCACATATTCTGAACATCACATGCTTTGTTTTGCAGGGCTACCAATCCATCATCGTTCAAGTTGGAGTTGTACGCCAACAATCTCAGCACTCCAAATGCCTCCACTTTCCAAAAGCTGGGCATGTATGTATATCACACATTTGTATCTACAGCTAGACAATCACAAGTGCCTTGATCATATTTAAGGGTGTCCTGGGTCTGAGAGACTTCAGTGTTCAATCAAGAGACCCTTGAATCGTAACCATTTGAGTGTTGCTTTGACATTGACAATGACTTTCAGTCTTCATGTCCTTACAGACAGTATTCCATAGTTTGTTTTTGTATAGTTTTTGTGTCTGAAGTGGATAGAATTATTAAAAAGCCTGCCTGTCATCAAATATGTCAGCAGCCTGATAGCAGCATGCATTTCTGTTTCCATTTCGTGCCATCACTGGCATGATGTTTTGTTTTGTATGTAATTGTTATGCTCTGTGACGTTTCTATTCATAGAAACCTTGAAATACTTTGGGAGATTTTTAATAGTTTCTTGATGCATATTGGTATTTGTTGATAAGCTCATTTTGAGATTAGCTACAAATTTTATACGTTTCAGCAGAAATAGCAGTTAAGCTATTATCATTTGCAGAATCCTACTGTTCAACTTGTCAGCCAGTTATTGGCTGACCCCAGACTTCTGCTCTGATAAAACAATGTCACTTGTGATATTTTTGTGAGTAGATGCAGTCAATCACAGACTGATAACATCAGGGATTAGTAAGTAGTTCAGTTGTCAAGATGACTAACTCAGTGATTTCATTACACCCCACTATGATGGACATAATATCAACTATATTTATTTACAAACTAAACCAAATTGTGTGTAGTGAATTGTGACTAATATGAACAACAGACTTTGTCTATTGCTTCTTCCAGCCTGGACTACAAGGAGAATGTCACCATCGTGATGAAACCGGAGGAAGACGTGAGTTTGGTTTTTAACTTTTCACTTTAAAGGTGCTATAGGGATGTGGACTAGGTGCCCAGTACAAACTGTTTTAAATCGGTGATCCATAAAAGTTTGCCAACATGTCTATTGGGCGTACAAGGTTTCAGCTTAGACTGCATGTGACTGTATGTGTAGGTGCCAACTGATGGCTTGATACTGAAGGGATGGTACAACACCCTCACCCTGGCAGTGTATGGCAGCATGACCACGGTGGTGATGAAGCCGGACAGAGAGTCACCACCTCCTCCTCCTCCACCACAGCCTGCGCCCAGACCAAAAACACAGGGTAAGTGAGGCAGCAGAGAAAGACCCCCCACACCCCCACCCCCACCCCCACCTCATGCTCACAAGACAGCGTGAATGAAGCTATAGAGAGTCCCCCACCCCTCCACCCCCACCTTAAATGGCAGTCATGCTCACAGTCACAAGACAGGGTGAATGAACCTACAGAGAGTCCCCCGTCCCTCCACCGCTACCGTAAATGACAGTCATGCTCACAGTCACAAGACAGGGTGAATGAAGCTATAGAGAGTCCCTCACCACTCCACCCCCACCATAAATGGTAGTCATGTTGACAGTCACAAGACAGGGTGAATGAAGCTATAGAGAGTTCCCCACCACTCCTCCCCAACAGTAAATGGCAGTCATGTTGACAGATACAAGACAGGGTGAATGTACCAATAGAGAGTCCCCGGTCCCTCCATCCCCCCCCGTAAATGGTAGTCATGTTCATGGTCACAAGACAGGGTGAATGAAACTAGAGATTAAGTTCCCACGCCCTCCACCCCCATCATAATGGCAGTCCGGCCGATCTGTTTGGTTGGCATATTAGAGGTTTGTGAGCAATAATAAAGTACAATTCTTTATGGATAACAACTTCTTTATTCTTATATGATGCAACATTTCGATATAGATTCTTTTACCATTGTCATGCTTGACTTTATTATGGTAGTCAGACCCACAAGACAGGGTGATTGAAGTTAGAGACGGAGAGTTCCCACCCCTACATAAAATAGTAGTCGGGCCCAAAACACAGGGTAATTGAAGAAAGAGAATGAAACTTCATGCTTTCAGATGCAACCCCCATGCATTTGTCCCCAATGATGTACACCTGTATCATGCAGTTAACCACTTTGTGCCCATCTCAGACATGATTATTTACAGGCCAGGGTACTGTTTTTGAAACTACACTGACCATAGCATGAGCTGTTCATTCATTTTCTTGAAGATTGTGAAGGTGAAATGTGAAAGTAAATGTAGTGTCTCTCATGGTGGTTATATTTGCAGAGAGCCGTGCCTCAAGCACCCCTGACGCACACCAGGAAATAGAGGTAAGGCCCCCACCCAGACCAGCACAACAACATCCTCTGGATCTCCTGGAACAGGCTGTGCAACAGCAACGCCAACAACAGCAGCTGCAGCAGCAGCAGCAACAGCAACTTCAGCAGCAGCAACAGCAGCAGCAACAGCAAATTGCTCCACCCCAGCCACAACCACCATTTCTACATGCTCCTCCCACACAGGCTCCTCCTCCTCAGCCTGTGCCTCCCCCTTCTGTCCCCCTTGTACCCCCTCCACAACCTGTTCCCCCTCCAGACATCATGTATCGCTCTGTGCCCGGGGCATTTGATGCCCCGCCGCAGCCCGTTCCACCTCCAGCTGTGTTAGAACCTGTCAGAGATTTCCCAGCTCTTCCATCAATAGCTCCAGTTGAACCAGCTCATGATCCAGAGCCACATGACCAAACTCCGAGAGAGTTCCGAGACTTCCCTCCTGAACCAAAGGAGCCATACGACTCAAGGGAGGAAACACGCTCTCGGGACTCATACGACTGGGACTACCATAGGGACAGAGATAGAGACCGTGATAGAGACAGGGATGTTAAAGCTCGGAGAAACTCCAGGGACAGTGACAGTCGAGATTATTCCAGTTCAAGGGAGAGCTCCCGTGAGCCAAGAGACTACCGTGATAGGGACAGAGACAGAGATTATTATAAAGACAGAGATAGGGAAAGAGAGCGAGATAGGGAGCGGGAAAGAGAGCGGGAAAGGGACAGGGAACGTGAACGAGAACGAGAAAGGGAGAAACAGAGGCGAGAGGAGAGGGAGCAAGAGAAGGAAAGGGAACGTCTCCGGGCTTTTGAGGAAAAAGAATCTAGACCCCGCAGTCCTCCACAGCCTCCTATTCGGAGACGATCGTTTGAGCGGTCAAGGTCAAGGTCACCTATCATGCGTGAAGTGCGTCCCCCAGAGCCATCATCTCCTCCAGAAGAAGAAACAGAGTTGGGTATGTCTACATACATTATTGAGCATTGGAGTATAAAAGCTTACTACAATGTGGAAGCTTGCATCACATGCCAATTGTCTGATGTCTTTGTCGTGACAACTTGTGTGTTTCTGTTGCAGGTGAAATTCTTGATGAGGGCCAGGATGAGATCTATGACACTCTTACCCCGGAGCAGTCTCCTCTTGATGCTCTGTTTTCTGATGGAGAACTGCCGGTATTTGTGAAGGATGTTGTCTTTATTTTAAGAAAATATGGGGTCTAACTGGTATGAGCATATTGTTCTGTAAAGTGTCAGAAGGATGGATGCAGTTTTGAGGGATAAGCCTGCATATGCTGGTATATATTTAGTTGGAAAAGAGAGGTAGATGGACTATGAATCCATAATCCTGTCTCAAATTCTGTTTGTAGGTGAAAGTAAAACTGAATGGCTGTGTAAAGTCTAACAAACTGGATGATTCTTGTGTATTTGTGATGAACAGTTTTTTCAGTTCAGTGCTATCTGTGACCATCATCACCTTTCTTTGGCTAGGCTCACAGATACATAACATGCCACAAAGGACGAATAAAAAGTTGTGTCCCTTGTGTGTGCCAGGAACCTATGATTGTGGGTCAAATCCCAAATGTTTCTAGGTTATGTTTGTTAGTATTCTACCAGAATTTAAGATATGCATTGCCTCAGGTTTTCCCACAGGTCAGCCATTGTGTATTCACCATCATTGTCAGTTGTCAGGCCATGTTAACAATTTCTGAGACTTTGTCTGAAATGCTGTTAAGCCCGACTGACTCATTCTGTGACATCCCACCATTACTTCCAGGAAGGAGAGGACGGAGGCTATGAGGACATCTCATCAGAAGATGACCTCATGGGGGAGGATGCAGACATCATGCCGGTGAGTTTTATGTCCAGATAGTCCCAAACAAAGGATGGCAAGTTTGATGTATATATATGTTTAATATAACGTACTGAGGTAATGCAGCTCTTCACTGAAGTGTGTTTGAAAGAATATGTTTGTTGTGTGATTGCAGGGAATGGACATATACGAGCTCGGTGATGAATCCTGGACTTATCCAGGATCTACTTTCAATCCACTTCATACCTTCATTTCTCCGCTTGCAGTAAGTAGTTTGGGCTCTTTATTGAGAGACTTTATTCTTTTAATCAGGTGAGATACTGTCGTCATAACGTATAAATTATGTTTTGTGGGTAGCATGCACTGGTGACCCAAATGTTTGTGGTGTAGCAGTTTTGCTGTAAGTTCCCATCACTGCCACCAGACTATGCTTGTAAGTTTGAATCCCATTGTGACCTAATTATGTTTCTAGGTCTGTTGGGAGCAGTGGGTAGCCTAGTGATTAATGCATTTGCTTGTCACACTAAAGACCCAGTTTTTACATGGGTACAATGTATGAAACTCATTTCTGGTGTCCCCTAAAATTAATATTGCTAGAATAGGGGTGTAAAACCATACTCACTGACTCACTCGCTCTAGGTTTGTTGGGACCATACACTTGTAGGTTTTGCTTAAAGTGGTAAATGGCTAAGCATTCTGAAACTGACATGCTGGGATACAACTTTGCTGTGTTGGGGTTTTCCCACTTCATGTTAATTTCATAAAGTTGTGGCTTCATAGAGGTGGTATGTATTTCGCAGGTAAGGGGATCATTAAAGAGGAAGAGGCTTTCTTGCAGGAAGTTATGAAGTTGCATTGAATGCCTAGTGAATGTGATGTGATTTCTAAAAATTGTGAGTGATTTATTGCTGTAATACAGGGTGAATGTATGTGTATATTTGTGTATCAGACTTTCTGTGACCCGTCGTCAACTGCATATCAGCTGGAGGTGACTGCGTTGGAAGAGGCAGATGACAAGTCAGTGGAGATGACTGAGGAGGGGACAGATGAGGGCCCAGAGGATGCTGCAAACCTTGCGAACATTGTGAAACAGTTCACTGATGATGACAAGCATGATAAGTAAGATGTATTACTCATCTGATGAGGCTAAATACAATCTGCTAGCACTGCAGTTGGTTGACATTTGACAACCTCCTGACCAACCATAGATGCTTTTGTTTACCAGAGTTTGGTAACCCTTTACGAAATGTTTGCGATACATATGATTTCAGAGCTAAGAAAAAGATTGTACTCATAAGAAAAATGTCATCTATATTTGAATGAGTTTGCCAGAAATTTCTGTTAAACACTGTGTCTTGGTATTATTTTGTTAATCATGAAAGTTCAAGGGGTCCTTTTCCACTGATGTTGAATATAAAACTGTGACCTGGTGCATAGGTTCCAAGTACCACAGGAAGTATTGAAACCTCATGTCCCCTTTTTCGTAACACTTGTACTTGAAAAATGCTGTTACGGAGTAAGATTCTGATATCTGTTAGCATTGTTGAGCATATTGCACGACAGGGTGCAGTACAGCATATTGAGTCACATGCAACTAGGGAACACCTGTAATGTTGCTCCAGAATCTGTCCTGTAAGACTATTTCCATTGGTTGTGACTGGTGTTGATTCTGATGGGATTCCAAGGCAGGGACCAGTCCTCATTCGGGTTGTAGCAGCTTAAAAGTGAAGTTGACTGGGTACAGTGTTTGGCTGATTGTGTGCCATCACACCCTGTTGTTGGACTGTTAGTGTCAGCCTCCTGTTTTGACTTGACCAGATTCCATTGCTGATGATTTGTTACAGGAGAGATTTTGCTTTAGCCTGCATATGACACCCCTGTTGTTGCATTGTTGATATTAGTCTGTGCTTTGACCTGACAAGGTTCCCGTATTGATCATAAGCTACAGAAATGTCAGCATATTTCATTTTTTGTGGAGCACAGTGGTGTAGTGGTTCGCATGTTGGCCACTCATGCCTGAAGCCCGGGTTAAAAAATTCGGGTGGAGACACCAAAAATTGTGACCTAGATCTCATAGTATGCAAGGCACTATTGCACTAAGTCCCCACTTCTGTTTAAAATGGGTACCTGAAAAGCAGATGTACAGACCAATAAGGTCGGACTTAGCACTTTGTAGCAGCTTTGAAAGTACAATTCTGTGAGGGTAATAATATAATGCTGGAGAGCAACATCGAATTGGATTCTAGGTGCAAACATTAGCATTATTGTTATCATTATGTTGTCCTCAGTGACTCTTGTTAATCAGATTATGTGATGTTGTTGCTGTGTGTGTCCTTCAGGTGGGTGGAAGCTTTAGAAACTGTTCCTGGGTACTTGGTGAAAGGATTGTCTTACCTGATGGTGCGGCACAACCGCACAGGTGAGTTAGTTAACTCTACAAAGCCAAAATAAGTTAGTACTTTGAAGCACAACGAAGCATTGTAATGAGCATGCTCATTATGTGATATGTTATGTTTATCTTTCATTAGGGAATGATGGGGGTTAAAGCATTCGCTTGTCATGCCAAAGAGCTATGGTCAATTCTTGTGTCCCCTGCCTTGATATTGCTAGAATATTGCTAAAGTGGTATAAAACTCACTTCCTCGCTCCCTCACTCACTCGCTCACCCACTCACTCATACCCCGACTCACTCACTCACCCACTCATTTAGTCTGTTAGGTATGTATGTCTTTTGCCTTGTTAGTCTATATTTTAAGGAGGAGTAGTAACCAGTAGCTATAGGCTCCTTTGTCATTACCTATTGTGCAATCATTACTTAGTTGGATTATTGCTTGAAAATTGCTCCAGGTGTGTAAACTTTACTCCTGCATCTTGTAGCATTCAATCTTTTCTTTTCTAGATGTGTTGAATACACTCATGATGTGGGCAATGGATGGCCTTGACCTTGAACAAGCCATGCAGCAACCTGAGTCAGCATTCAAAGTGCGACACCTGAAGATGGGGATACGGCTGGCTGGGAGTCTCTGCAGCCTCAGTCCGGACATAGCACTCAACATGCTGGTGAGTCGTGTCTCATATCACTCATCATTTGGCATGAACTGTTTCAATCATCATCATCATCTATATGGGAATACAGTATTAAGGTTGTTTGACTTGGTTTCACTTAAAATATTATCAGAAATAGAAAAATATATAGTGACTCATGTTGACACCAGCCGACAGTGTCGGGCTATGAGGAGAGAGTGACATGCATGGCAGGTCATTTGACCTTTATGGTGGGAAAGGGAGGC
The DNA here is from genome assembly GCF_037392515.1 of Haliotis asinina. Taxonomy (NCBI): domain Eukaryota; kingdom Metazoa; phylum Mollusca; class Gastropoda; order Lepetellida; family Haliotidae; genus Haliotis; species Haliotis asinina. Next base: position 54,408,160 of record NC_090291.1, on the reverse strand, counting down.
TTCCGGAGGGTGAGTGTATTTTACATCCGCTTCTTTTAGAAGGGAACTTCAGGGGATTCCAAGTGTTCCACAACCTTCGTAGAGTGGAAGAGATAAGCAATTAAGTAGAGTCAGGATAAGGAAAAATAACTGTTCTTAGACTGATACCATGTATCCCTAAATTCATTTATGGAGGAATAGAGATCATCAGACAGGGATACATGTCACTGGCCTACATCAGGGAAAATGAAGTTGTCTTCTGTGATTATATCATGCTTTATGATGGGGCTGGCCTTACTTCTCCAGTCCAATGACGTCCTCATCTACAAGATGATCAACGATGACTGACATCTTGACTTTCCCTCTGATTATGCTGATATCTGCAGTACCAGACAACTTACCTACCTTCAACACTTAAGAATGAAGGGTTCCCTGCATGCTTCATCGGGTCCTACATCCTTTGCATGAGCATGTGCACATGCATGCATGAACACTTACGGGGACTGCAAATTATTCTACTAGACTGACACATGCAGAAAGAGCATGCCAACGTTTGCCACTTAATGCCAGAAGATTTCAAATTGGAAAAGGATCAGATGATCCTCTCAATGAAGGATCAACAGTTTATCTCCAAGTGTCTGGCACTAACTGCAGGTTGCCGTTGGTGCTACTGTCAACCTGTACCAACATGGGAAAGTGTGGATATTACTTCATGACATATGTATAAGATAACAAGGGTATTATATTCATTAGAAAAACACCAACAACCAGGAGGGCAGTCTACAGTATTAGGTGGAAGAAGGTTTTGCACGCTTCTACTCAGTCATCTACACGTGCTCACTCCTGTGTCTCCGGGACAAGCCAAACAGTGAAGTTATGGACAAACCTTAATGGTGGAAAGGGAGTCACCGACTGTACAAGATTTCACAATGATCATTTGGCTCCAACACTGGTGACGTCACATCTGGAATCTGATTGGTCCTCGAGAGACAGTGCCCTGTCCAGAATGCAGCTGTCGATCTGATATCAGGAAGTTGTCTACATACGTAAACATCACTATCAACATTAGGAAGTCTTCATTTACAACTGCAACAGAGTCATCTGATTGTCTTCATTAGGCATAGAGGTTGTCTAACAGCAGATTTAACATTGTTTATCTGGAGACTTGCAGCAGTAGATGACAGTTTGTGCCATGACAGCCAGCCAGCTAGAAACAGACTGCGCATGGAGGACGGCTCGCTCAAAAGTTACAGTGTTGGTGATTTGGAGACAAAGAATGGCACATCTTCATTGTATATCATAGAGATTTCAGTACCAACATCTTTATTACAGGTAAAGCATCTACCTGCTCGTACTACCTCACCAACTGTCTTCATGAATATTCAGCTGATTGGAGCGTTCCTGCAGAAAGGAGCATGGCGAACACTGAATGGTATCGTATTACCAGAAGATTATTGATGAAATCAGCATTGGATCTGACGCAAGTTCTACGTTCCGGGGAAGAGAAATCTTCACAATATGGAAATGTTGAGACAAGATTCAATCCATGATACACAAAGTTCTACTCTCTCCATTACCACTGTAACAGTGGCAGTGTCTTCTCCATCTACCAACCTCAGCGCAGCACTTGACCTGAAGGGGAAGACTACAACTATGCCATGCTTATTGCAATGTTTGTACATGGACTCATTTGACAGCTGGACTGCAACAGTCATCTCTACCTAGATACATCGCTACCAGGTTGGGGTGACCACCTAGACAATGACGTTGCAGCAGGAATTTTGGTGAGCAACGAAAGCACTCTGCATATCAACCGCTTGGAGATGGAAACTGTAATCAATGTAGTATGACAATGGTCGACCACATTGAGGAACAGACTACTAATTGGTCCACACCAACGATTTCACAGTAGTGTTCTACATAAACAAGAACTTTCTACTCACTCTAGCAACAGCGCCAAGGATGTCAGAAATAAATGCTCTGGCCTTCAATCATACATGATTCAACATCAATCGTCATGAGACTGTGCATGTAGGATTGTGATTGGATTTTATCGCCAAAATCAACTGCCTGGACAACCGGAGAGACATTTCCACATCCTGGCATCATCTACAGTCCTTGGGCCACATGATACACAGTATTTATCATTGTGCCCAGTCAGAGCATTGAAAGTATATCTCCAACGAACTAAAACTAGTAGACAATGTTTCAAGCACCTGTTCATCCCATTTTCTACACCTACAGAAGTATCCCGCAACACTATCTCAGTATGGATGAGAACCATTATACTGGGAGCCTACAAAGCAGCAGGACTTGAACTTGTGGCTTCCAATCCACATGAAGTGAGAGACTTGGTGTCAACACTGGCTCTACATTGAAACTGCTTGCTAACAACTATAATGGAGAGCTGCTTTTGGAAATTACAACACACTGTTTGCCAACCACTACCTAGGGAACATCAACACTGAGGACGTCTCTGGCATTCACCAGTTTGGGCCGCTTGTCGCACAACAACTAACGGTTCCACAAAGACGCTGCGTTTCACTCATTCTGTTTTATCAAGAGTGATGATGACCCTGTATTCATGAAGGAGTTACATTGAAGGAGTTGATGAGGACATCATGAAGAAAGAGTTGCTATGGAGAACTAGTTGGAGGAAGAAACTATAATATCTAAGATCTCACTATTTATCACGTGACTTGTGAGACCAAGGCATCGTGCAGAGTAAAATGGTTGAGAGTCCATTCGCACGTCTTGAACAGACAACATGAATGATTATGACTCTATTCGTAATGGAGATACTTGTACATGAAGGCCTTGATAGAAATCTTGACATACAGTTGCATTAGACGCTAACAGGATGCTAGCTGATATAAATATCACATTCCAGTCAACGAATGCTTCCCAAGAAGACAAGTTCGACTGGATGTGATCCCCCCATCACAGATGAACATTGGAAGAACAAGACCAAACTACCTCTGTTAATGTTCCCGAAGGAAGGGGGGTTGGGTGGGTAGGAGAGTACCATATGCGTGGGAAAGGGAGGCTTCTGGTGGTTGGAAGGGAACTTCAAGGGATTTCAAGGGTTCCACTATCTTCGCATAGAGGGAGGAGATAAGCACCAACATTGCTGATTTCTGCACTCTCCTCAGTAAAGTCCTTTTTTCGCATTTCCTGTCTCCCTACCACTGGAGCTGTAGTAAGACTGAACTTATTTTATCAGATATTTTACACTTTAGCAGAACTATAAATACCAAACTCAAACTCTCACCTAACTCACTCACTCACTCACTCAATCACTCACTACCTCACTTACTTTACGTCACATGACTCATGTCACCTTACGTGACCTAATCTCACCTTTCTTACCTCACTCACCTCACCTCACCCACATCACTCACTCAAAACCTTTGGCACATGTTTTGCAGAAGCGGGACGTTCAGCACAAGCTGCTTGACCTGTTCCTGTCTCCATACATGGCGTTCAGCGTGAAGCAACAGATCGTAAGTGCACTAGACAAGACGCTGTGCTTCTCTAGTGGTCTGCTGTGGTTCCTGGGTAAACACCCCCAGCAGTCTGTGAAGAAGGAGGACGGCACGGAGGCAGTGTGCTGCTACAGGAGGCTTATGGACATCATGCTCACTAAACAGGTAAACTTGGGATCCATAGTGTTTGTTGCAGCACTGCGTTATAATTGAAATACTTCCTAATCAAGCTGCAACACTGTGTTATAACTGAAATGCTTCCTAATCAAACTGCAACACTGTGTTATAACTGAAATACTTCCTAATCAAGGTGCAACACTGTGTTATAACTGAAATACTCCCTGATCAAGCTGCAACACTGTTATACCTGAAATACTTCCTAATCAAGCTGCAACACTGTGTTATAACTGAAATACTACCTAATCAAGCTGCAACACTGTGTTATAATGAAATACTCCCTGATCAAGCTGCAACACTGTGTTATAATTGAAATACTCCCTAGTCAAGCTGCAACACGGTGTTATAACTGAAATACTCCCTAATCAAGCTGATGTCACATAAGTGGAGTACTGTTACAATGCATCTCAATACCATCTAACAGAAGGTTACCGTGGTACAGTAGTGCAACAGTTCAGGCTTTAGAAACTAAATGTAGTTACTCAGTTGTTGTGAAATGGTTTATTTGAATTATTTCAGTTGGCCAGGACAAGCGTTGCATTGACTGCTCTGAGTCGGAAAATCCACACCTTTGACTTGTTCCAGAATCTGACTCACATTATAGATAAGTAAGTATTGATCACACCTCAATCATATTAAGGGGATGGTAAGTAAGGTGCTGTGTGTGGTGCTGTGAAGGGCTGAAAGACACAGTGACTGGACAAATGGTAGTACATGTTCCCAGTCTGAATTTAAACTGTTTCAAAGGCATTTTAGAAGTTGTTGAGCTGAAGGTGACAGAACAAATTTTATGGATGATCAACTTCTTTATTTTCACAATAGCGACATTTCGGTATCAATTCTTATTCCGTTTTCAAGTATAAGAATCCATACCGAAACGTCGCTATTGTGAAAATAAAGAAGTTGATCATCCATAAAATTTGTTCTGTCACCTTCAGTCTGAATTTAATTTACATTTTAATTCCTTGATAATCCCCGTGATGTAAGCATGGCCGTGTATGTATGCAACTGTGATGTATTTTCAGTGTACTGGATACCCTTCCTCCTCTGGAAGATGATGATATGAAGGGGGCAGAGGGAGAGGGGGAGCAGACATCACCCCCCTGCATGGAGGAGGAGGATGTTGACAAGTTGGTGGCCGCCTTGGAAGAAGTCACCAAGGTCTTCATGCATGCAGCTGAACTCATTGTGAGTATAGGGTGTGACTGACCATTTGAATGATGTAGCCAAGATATGCTATTTTCACCTCTGTATTGGCAGAGTCTGACCACTTCTTACCAAGGAAGCCATTGTCACTCTCTGTAGAAGTCTTGTGTCTTCGAGGATAGACTATTGCAATAGTCTTTTGGCAGGTTCACCTTCATGCCTCAGAGATCGATTACAGCGTGTACAGAATACTGCTGCTCGTACCAAATCTCTCAGTCACAGATATGACCACGTATCTCCAATGTTGCAATAACTTCATTAGCTTCCTATCAAGCACAGGATCAACTTTAGAGTCCTTTGCCGGGTCATCAATGTTTGACCTACATAGCTCCTGTCTACCTCTCAGAACTAATACAACCTTATTGTCCATCTAGATCACTTCGATCAGAAAATCAGGAGCACTTGACAGTACCCAAAGTAAAACTCACATGATTTGGACAACACTGCTTCTCTCTTTTGTTAAAGAGAGGAATGATCTACCTCAACTCATCCGTTCCTGCTCTGTTTATCCCAGTTTCAGAAGTCTCCTGAAAAATCATCTCTTGCAACAAGCTTCTGTTGACGTTTTGTGTACCTTGAGCAGGATACTTAGCCTAGAATAGCGCAATACAAATGCTCTATTATTATTATTATTATTGTTATGGGCAGGGCATTAAGGCAGCAGCCAATATTGGGATGACAGTAGAAGGAGGGGAGAGTATGAGGATTGAAGCAGCAGGATGAAGGGTACTGACTGATTTGGGTACCAGGGACAACTGTAAACAGAAATAGGAAACTGCAATAAGGAGTGGGACCAGAGTGACAACTTTTGCAAAAAAGAAGTTGGTTACGGACAGGCCAAAGACGAGTAGATTAGGGATGACAGGAGTGGGCAGGGTCAGGCGTCAAGCACGATCAATAGTAGGTATCAGGCAATAAATGAGGCAGGGCACAACTGGCTGATTGGGTTATATGGACTCTTAGACTGTTCCCTGAATTCTCTTCCAGGCTCAGCCACGCCGTGGGCTTCCAGGGACTCATGTGTTCTCATCAGGAGAGCCTCCTGTAGACCCTCTGCCTAGCCTCTTTCATACAGCTTATGAGTGGTGAGTTGTCCTACAAATACCCTACCTCTAGTTCATCATGGTAATAGAATTCTGTTTTTGTCATCAATCACAGAGTAAGTTTTCAACATTTGTCCTCGTTCCTGCATATTAGTAGTCAGCACAATTCAGTGCTTACTAATTATGTGCTCAGATTACTAAACCAGATGGCTAGAGTTAGACGCCTGCAACATCTGCCAGGTCAGCTGTCGGAGCTGGCCACATCTGTATAAAGAATCTAGTGATATGATAAGTATTGTTCACTATAAGAGTCAGCAGTCAGCTTCCATGGTTCTTTTGGCATGTTATGTCGTAGGCGACAGGTGGCTATGGCGTGCCTACCTGAGAATCTTTGGGTGAAAGTCCCTTGATAGAGTATTATGACAAGTATTTAATTATATATCTTTGAATACAGTTGAAGCTTTTCTAAGAAACAATTGCTACTTCAAGCCCCAGAGTATAAAAAGAAAAATCAATCATTCTGTTGTATCTGGTGGAAGAAAGCTTTGTGTGTTCCAGTCGCCTGCTTGAGAGTATCTTCGTGTTGACATCGACACCAGCAATGTCAAGTCAGGCCAGTATCTTCACTGCTGTTCAGAAGCTGCTGCTGCACCTCATCAAAACTCAGCAGGGTCTGCTGTTTCTTAGCTGGAAGCCGGACACAACCAATGGCATCATCAGGTCCCTCATACAAATGACGGTGAGTTTCACAGGAAGCAAGGATCTCATCTTTTGTACAACCAATCTTTTTCCCTGGAGGGAACATAGTAGTTGAAATATTTTTCTGTCAAGCTGTGGATTGATTCCCTGCATGGTAGGGTCCCACTGAAGCCCTTATCTAGAGTTCTTGACTGTCATAATGCAAAAATATTTCCAGCGATGCTGTAGATCCATCCTCACTCATTCACTCACTGCTACTTCTTCAGCTGATTTGACTGCTCATTTTCACATGATGTGATACTAGGGACATCTGTGTGAAATATAATCTCACATACACATAAAAATAGCCAGTGGGATTTTCAGTCAGTGGAACCATTGAATCCCACACTTGTTGGTTAGAGGTTTGGGTGGGCATGGTCCATTGTTTGGTTGGTCCATCTCCTGGTTGTCTTGAGAATGGCCAGCAATTGAAAGGCAGCGGCTGATTGAATGTTCCTAAACCAGAGAACCTTCACCTGTCAGGTAGTGTATATGTTCTATGCACTTCAGAATTGACACAGATTATGTGGCACAGACTGTGGACGTGACTGTGGCTGTGATTGTGATTGGCTGTAATTGTGGATCTGGCTTGTACCGTGACTGTGTCTGTGTATGACTGTGACTAAGACTGTGACTGGTACTATCTGACAGTGACTGACTAACCAGCTGACTGGTACTATGACTGAGCCTAATACTGTGACTGGTACTATGACTGTGCCTGAGACTGTGACTGTGACTGAGGCTGTGACTGTGACTGAGGCTGTGCCTGAGGCTGTGACTGTGACTGTGACTGAGACTGTGACTGTGACTGAGGCTGTGACTGTGCCTGAGACTGTGACTGTGACTGAGACTGTGCCTGAGACTGTGACTGTGACTGAGGCTGTGACTGTGACTGTGCCTGAGACTGTGACTGTGACTGAGACTGTGCCTGAGACTGTGACTGTGACTGTGACTGAGACTGACTGAGGCTGTGACTGTGACTGAGGCTGTGACTGTGACTGTGACTGAGGCTGTGCCTGAGGCTGTGACTGTGACTGAGGCTGTGACTGTGACTGTGCCTGAGACTGTGGCTGTGACTGAGACTGTGCCTGAGGCTGTGACTGTGACTGTGACTGAGGCTGTGACTGTGACTGTGCCTGAGACTGTGACTGTGACTGAGACTGTGCCTGAGACTGTGACTGTGACTGTGACTGTGCCTGAGACTGTAACTGTGACTGAGGCTGTGACTGTGACTGTGCCTGTGACTGTGACTGAGACTGTGCCTGAGACTGTGACTGTGACTGAGACTGACTGAGGCTGTGACTGTGACTGAGGCTGTGACTGTGACTGTGCCTGAGGCTGTGACTGTGACTGTGACTGAGGCTGTGACTGTGACTGTGACTGTGGCTGTGACTGTGCCTGAGACTGTGGCTGTGACTGAGACTGTGACAGAGGCTGTGACTGTGACTGAGGCTGTGACTGTGACTGTGCCTGAGACTGTGACTGTGACTGAGACTGTGACTGTGACTGTGACTGTGACTGAGACTGACTGAGGCTGTGACTGTGACTGAGGCTGTGACTGTGACTGTGACTGTGCCTGAGACTGTGCCTGAGGCTGTGACTGTGACTGTGACTGAGGCTGTGACTGTAACTGTGACTGTGGCTGTGACTGTGACTGTGACTGTGACTGTCACTGAGGCTGTGACTGTGACTGTGACTGTCACTGAGGCTGTGACTGAGACTGTGACTGAGGCTGTGACAGAGACTGTGACAGAGGCTGTGACTGTAACTGTGACTGAGGCTGTGACTGTGACTGAGGCTGTGACTGTGACTGTCACTGAGGCTGTGACTGTCACTGAGGCTGTGACTGTGACTGAGGCTGTGACTGTGACTGTGACTGTGACCGTGACTGAGACTGAAACTAATGGTGACTCTGACTAACTAGCTGACTGGTACTATGACTGTGCCTGAGACTGTGACTGTGCCTGAGACTGAGACTGTGGCTGTGAAACTGAAGTAACTAAACTTATGATGTGTTTGGGGAACTAAATGTTGGTCTCCTGGTGAAGTGGATGAAATACTTCAAACAGCGAACTAAACATGAATCTCTTATGACAAGTGCTAATACTCAAGTGAACTCTGAACCCAAGTGAAACCTCAACTTAACTGATTTCATGATAATGCGAAGCATGATGAATCTATGCGATCCGTTCCAACTGTGTTGTCCTGTCTCCAGACCAGTGAATGTGACTATGAGATTGTGTGACTGTGGACTTGTGTTGCTCTGCTTGTGACTGTGGCTGAAACTGTGACATAATGCTAATACTGACATTGGTGTCACCAGGAGGACAGCCCAGAGGAAGGTGTGGACGATATGCCAGCTCGACAGCTGGGGTTAGAGCTAGTGTACCACCTACAGACTCTCCAGTATGTCGACCATCTTTTGGAGTACCACAATAAGCGTAAGTTGAGTCCTAGCATCTCAATAACGTGGTTAAAAAACAGACCTGGCACTCTTATTGCTTTTTGGACAAGGTGTCCTGTCTTTATCTCATAGGAAAACTGGCAACAGCTGAATGTGTGTTAACTGTTATATTAACCTAGTGGTATGGGATGTTGATCATTCAACATGCCAATATTTCACTTCATGTCGCATTGCAACTGATCACAGATATTTGTTTTTAGCAGTGCCTTGTCAAGTAAAAGTTTTGCTTACATATGGTGTTTTATTTTTAGTTTAGTTTTGGAATGCCCCTGTTGGGAACAGATTGGAGCAGCTGGAAGTGATGTTCTGAATCTGGTACATCGTCTTGATTTGGTTTCAGATGGCAGTGCTCGACCTCTGGATGATCCCGAACCACTGGGTATCCTCCAGAACCTGTTCTCAATGACCTTCACCTCTGTGTCACGAGATGCCATACCTATATTCAGCACAATGGGTCGTGAAGCAGTAGTGCATGTACTCAGTCAGGACAACAACCTCAGCGTCCTGTTGCCATTCGTTGAGGAGTCAGGTGAGATGATGCTATCAGCCTGTCCTGTTGGATTGAGACAACCATACTGTGCTGAGGACAAGTGAAAATCCAATCAGGATTGTCTTCATTGACTTGCAGCATTTGAAAGGTTTCATTTTAGACAAGTTCCTAATGCTTGAGCTTTTCTATGTTTTAAACAAATTAAATCTGACAGAAAATTTAAACATAGTAAACAACTTTGTCCTGTTCATGCAAAGACTAGTGAAATAAGGGTGTCACTTGTCCTCTTGAAAAACCTGACTTGCTTTGATGTATCTTTCGGATTGTAGAGTCAATTTGTGGTGCTTACTTGAGGTACTTTCTGTAACCCTGTTCTGCCTCAAGCATCCAGCTCTTTCTTCTTGTTAAATTGGCTGTTTCAATACAGAGTGATGGAAAACATGTCTGTCACAGCTTTTTGGGGAATTTTTTATTGCTGTCAGAGTGAGTGAGTTTAGTTTTACGCGGCTTTTTAGCAATATTCCAGCAATATCATGGCGGGGGACACCAGAAAATGGACTTCACACATTGTACTTGCTCTCAGACCATGATATTTATGGTAGAAGCTGTGTCTTGTCATGTCAAAGATTGTAGCTTAATTTCCATTTTGTCTAAAGTTTACAATGCCAGTTTAGCCTCTACAATGGTATGGTTGGAGTATTGCTGCAAATGCCCTAAACAGTAACCTCACTCGCTCAGTTCTGAGTTGCTATGAAGCATCATGAAGTCATTTCATCACTAGTCATGTCCACTGACACCAAGTAGTCAGTTTGCCTGAACTATTGTCTGCATGATACATCTACTGCCCAGATGATGAAGATGGAAACCGTAGGTTGAAGAAGTCTGTGTGTGCTGGCTACACAACCCACCTGTTATGTCTGGTCATCAAGCTGTCCAACAATGTGCTGATGCTGGAGAAGTTTGCCACTCGCATCCTGGCGATCAGTGAACAAGGTAAGGCTGGATCTGTCTGGTGCAGGTTGTGATGTGATGTATATCTCACATCTGACCCATCTGACATTAGGTGCAACACTCAGAATGTGAGTTTGAGTCCAGAAAGAGTACTGAACTCAAAGCGTACATGAACTTGTTTTTCACTGAGAAAGTGTAATCACTAATATAAGCTGTTAACCGCTTTCTATAAGAAGTTGTGAATTCATAACTAAAATCTGGTTAAAACTAAGTCATACATGTACATTATGATAGGAGCTTGTGTGAGAAGGTTAAGTGAGTGTTTGAGGTTGGTACAAATGCAGTTTTGAGTGTACTTGAGGTCCAGTATTTGTCTCTTCACCTCTGATGCTTCTTCTGTTGTAGATTTCAACAGTCGCCTGACAGAGCTAGAGGAGTGGGTGGCACCATTGAAGAAAGTCATGTGTGTGTCACGTGACAAGATGTCTGACCTGATAGGTCAGCTGAAGATGTATGCCGAGGATGTACACAAGCTTCCCCCTGGCCTCATCACCACTGTCCGTATACTCCATTATCTGTCTGTCCCTCCAGAGAAGCTCTATACCCAAGGTCTGTAATCTGAGGATGAATGGACGTCTGTCTGTTCAGTTTGATACCTATGCTACTATGTGATGAAGTAAACAGAATATTGATCTTACACTGTGGTTGATGTGGTACCACAATCTGGTCCAATAACTGGGGTCAAGAAATCCCAGATTTACTTCCATTAGAGATTCACATAAGTAGGGATCATATTAAGCCACATGACTTTGTGTTACCTCAGATCAGACTGTTACAATGGTTGTAGGCAAGATCCAGTGTGTACATTCACTAACAGTCAAAAAGATGATGAGCTATGCATGTGTGCAGTAGCACATATAGAATTATACAAAAATGTTCAGCTTCCAAAATCCTGAGTTTGTCATTATGTGTTTGCACATTAGAGATTTACTTCAAGTACAAGAGGCAAACAGCAATTTCAGATTGGCAAAACTAAACAGCAATAGACAGACTAAACAGACAGCTGATAAGTGCTGAGAGATATTTCCCTCACTCACTCACTGATTTTTGCAGATTCTCAGAGTGAATTGAAGTACATGCATGCCCTGGTAGAGCTGTACAGCGAGGAGTGTTTTCCCATTTTCCTCAGCTTTCTACAGGTACGTCACTTCTTGCAGTCTTGGGAATGCTGTGTCAATATCATTTTACGATTTAGGGGATTTGACAGTGATTTGTTTATTGTAAAATTCCTGTTGCATTATTACCTCCATATGAAAGGTAGAATATAGATTGATCTAAGAATTTCATGCGAAAAACTTGCGCTATTGATCAATAATGAAGTTAAAACAGCCTTTACCCTATTTACCAGAATAACCGCCTAAGAATATTGTCCCAATTCTTTAGATTGATGCTCATGCTGTCAGTCACTGGATTGTCTGGTCCAGGCATGATTATAAACAGACTGCAGTTACACAGCAGGAGTGTACTGCCTTCAGCAACAAAGAGCAACAGCAACAACAAAGATGACATTCATGCACAGTTAGATCTCAGAGATTGAGTTGTAGCAGACATATATGAACTGAAAAATGTTTGGTTGAAAAAATTTGGACTATTATGTATATTTCTGGCATTCTTAAGGGACCATAGTGAAAAATGCTTACGGATTGTCTGAAAGTTGTTCATTGGTCCACTTACTGAAGCCAGGCACATTATTCAGTGAATACTGTAAACATGATCTCAATATTGGCTCTGATTAGGACTCCCAGTCCAACAGCCCACCTTACTGTAGTTCTCATTATCACCCTGCTTTTACACAGAAGCTGAGTGAGAGCCTGCTGCGACGCTGGCAGAAGGGTATCCGACTGAACAATGATCAGATGTCTCGTTACCTTGCCATCATCCAGCCGTCACTGTCCATCGTAAAGAGGTCCATTGCTTTTGTCATAGAAGGTCGTGGAACAGAGGTGGGTTATCACTGATGTCCAGTTTGATAGTGGTGTACAACGAAACATCACTCCATACAATACTGAAGTTGTATGCTTCATTCCTAGGTCATTAGTGCTTTATCACAAGGGTAGTTGTGTGGGCAAGGTGTTCACCCAGATCAGCCAATGGAACATGTTTTGTCCCATCTTATTCTTCTTCATGGTTCCTTCATCTGTTCTTGTCAAACTGTGTTCTTGTATGTAATTTGGTCACTGAACAAGCCCTCCATATTACATCCTGCTCTCATGTATCTTGTCTCTTACTATGTATGATGTGTTTTTGTGTTTGCAGTTCAAGGACTTGACAGCACTCCCAGTCCTGTTTGAGCTCCATACAGTGTTGTGTTCAGTACCTATCAGTGTCATGCACAGTCAGGAAATTACAAAGGTTTGATCGAAAGTTTCTATTTTCACTCAAAAATAATAGTTAACACTATCATAGTGATATTCCATTTCATAGATCATTAAGTCCATGGGCCTGACAACCTTGCTTCAACCATGAAGAGAATGGGCCTGACAGTCTTGTTTCAACCATGAAGTCCATGGGTCTGAGAGTCTAGCTTTGATCAAGAAGTCCATGATCTGAGAGCCTTGCTTCAAGCATGAAGTCCATGGGTCTGACAGCCTTGCTTCAAGCATGAAGTAAATGGGTCTGACAGCCTTGCTTTGATCATGAAGTCCATGGGTCTGACAGCTTTGCTTCAAGCATGAAGTCCATGGGTCTGACAACCTTGCTTCAAGCATGAAGTCCATGGGTCTGACAGCCTTGCTTTGATCATGAAGTCCATGGGTCTGATAGCCTTGCTTTGATCATGAAGTCCATGGGTCTGACAGCTTTGCTTCAAGCATGAAGTCCATGGGTCTGACAGCCTTGCTTTGATCATGAAGTCCATGGGTCTGAGAGTCTAGCTTTGATCATGAAGTCCATGGGTCTGAGAGTCTAGCTTTGATCATGAAGTCCATGGGTCTGACAGCCTTGCTATAAGCATGAAGTCCATGGGCCTGACAACCTTGCTTCAAGCTTGAAGTCCATGGGTCTGACAACCTTGCTTCAAGCATGAAGTCCATGGGTCTGACAGCTTTGTTTCAAGCATGAAGTCCATGGGTCTGAGAGTCTAGCTTTGATCATGAAGTCGATGGGTCTGACAGCCTTGCTTCAAGCATGAAGTCCATGGGTCTGACAGCTTTGTTTCAAGCATGAAGTCCATGGGTCTTGACAACCTTGCTTCAAGCATGAAGTCCATGGGTCTGACAGCCTTGCATTGTTCATACCATGAAGATGGTGGTCCTGACAGCTGGATCTGACAACATTGCTTAGACCATGAAGAGAGTGGGTCTGACAGCACTGCTTAGACTCTCTAGGAGATGTACCTGACCACTTTCCTTAGACCAGGAAGGGGATGGATATGACAGCTTTGCTTAGACTATCTAGGGGATGGGTAGATGGTCTGACAGATAAATAGGGTAGATAAATAGGATTTGTCAGACAGGCCAAGAAGGGGATGGGTTTGTCAGTTGCATAGGGAGCATTTCAAAACTTCCATGTCTGCTAAAAATACGCAGATAAATAGAGAATAAGGTCCTTTCCACTGAAGTAAGTCACGCAGAGGAGACAATGCAAAATCAAAAGTGCATGCTGGTATTAAAACCTACCATTACTTTCAATACTTGTAGGTATGATATTGTGAACTGAGACTTCTGACTGGCAAATCAGTATCTTTCGTGGTAGAAGTTTGTAGATACATGCAGGGATTGGGAAGGGCAGGGGCCATGGGCCATTTTGCACATTAGAATGAAACATGGTCTATCAAAATGTGGAAGTTTACTATTGATACAAGGGCAGTAGTCCATTCAAAATTCAGGAAATGGCTAATAATCCTGAAAATGGCCCAGTGTCAAATTTCTCTTTCCCAATCCCTGTACATGTAAGTATGTGTCACTAATACAATCATGGTTTTGTGAGAATTTTATGCTTGGAGTGTAAGTTTATGAATGATTTTTGAGAATCGGCTTCAAATCTTCAGATCCAGAAGGATATAGTGGATGCAATCCTTGCATACACCCAGCCAGCCCTTAATCAAGCCGCTGCTACAGAAGAAGGTTAGTCCTTGGCTTATTGTGGATCCTCCGACAGAGGATAAACTGCTGTAGGAAATAGGGAAAAAAAAGCATGTCTTCAGGCTGTTACTGTGTATCCCTAAATTTGTACTCAACTGCAAATAGAATATGTCAAAATAACTCACTTCGGCCTCACTTGGCATTCAGTGGGGTTCGTAAGAGGATGTCCAGAAAAGCATATTTACTCTTAAAATTGGGGAAAACTTAGAGGAAAAATGAATAGCTTCTGAAAACAATAGACTATAGATGGCAATTAGGTTGCTCAGCCACGTATCACAATGGACCATGACCTCACCTGGCATGAAATACATGCACTGCTGTCTGGCACAAGGGATCATCTTAAGTATATTTTGTGTTTTTTCAAGTGTGTTGAATAGGTCTCATCTGTTTATTAACATCTCACAGGTCTTTCTTTCATGCAGTTTATGTTAGGCTATGTAAAGGAGTATGATACCTGATACCCATAGAAAGGCATCATGTTAAATGTCTCAGAATAAATAGGTGGCATGACCAACAGAGGATCGACAGGATAGGATGTTGTTAAATATGTTTGACATGCCATGTACTTCCCTACTTTATTGGGAGGTGACAAGCCAGGAAGTCGTACTTCAAAAATGACTGTAGCCGGGAAGGCCACATTTCAGTTGCATGGCTGTAGCCAGTAAAGTCACATAAAAGCAGGTTAATTAGTTAATGGATTACTTTAACTGGTAAAAAAGTGTCCCCATGTATAATATTGTATCACAAGAAATGGAAAATCTTTCATACTGTCAAGTGCAGTGTTTAGCAATACAGATAAAAGATAGTCCCTGTTTATGATACTATGCTACATGTGATCATATTTCTAAGATATATATTTGTACAAATGGCAACAAACATTATCATTATTATTGTTATGTTTTACAGATGAAGATTTATTATTTTGTGCTATTATTTATATGTAATATGCCTATTAATGTATCACATTGTGCTAATTATAGAAACAAAACCCATGGTAATCTAAATAAAATTATGAGGAAACATGTTTTGTAAATATGGTAATGGGTTTGAATCCCTGTTTTGACAGCATAGCTGGGAGAACCACATTCCATGTTGTCTGGAGAGTCACATCAACTGAGGGTATCTGTTTCGGAAATGTGGCTTTCCCAGCCTGTAATCCATGGCATTTTCATATCTAGGCTGATCTCTGCCCCTAGCCTGATCCCAGTCATCATCATTGTTCACACTATCAATCACAGGATTGTCTAGTGCAGTTTACAGGCTGAATCATGGGTGGAACATAACAAGCAAACACAAATATTGTGCAACAGGTGCCCTGTCCTACAGAGCGAGCTGATGTCTTCAGTTTCAGCTCAGAACAACAGCACCATGGTGGGTCTTTGAATGGTGCTATGAAAATCGGCCGTTGAAATTGGGCACTGTCATCATCAGTCCAGGGGACAGGATGTTTGACAGATTGCCAAAGGTGACAGTCACCTCGGTGTCACGAGTTAACTGAACAAACAATCAATGCCATTTTTTTATATTATTTACTTTAATATGTTGTCTCAACATATCAAAAGAAATAACTGAAAAAGATTCAGTAGTTTTCCTGCAGTACAGGAATAAATAAAAAAAATTCAGGGTAATTAGGCAAATCTAGTGGTGTCTGTGGTATAGCTACTTCTACAACCATGAACTGTACTTTAACATAGACATATGGATGTCCATCCTTGAGCTGATACAGATTCATGGAGCGGTAACCTGTACATTGTCCACCAGCAAGGTTAATATGTGCAGTGGAAGAAATTGAGCAATGGAGCTTAGAACATTGTTTCAGTAGAGCCAGTGTTATGAATTATTTCCTTCATGAACTACAGAATTACTTGAAGGCAGGCAGAATATGTGCTCACTTGTATGATAGTATTTATATCATTTGATGGGACTTAACTGTACTTCACTGCTGATTTCTTTTAAACTTTTAACAAGTTGATCTATTCATAGAGGGCTGCAAGGTAGTACAGGAGGTTAGTTTATGAATGTTTCATTGGATATAATCCCAGCTGGCAGCATGAGAATAGTTTGTTTTTGTAAGATGCAGGTTATTCTCTAAATGAGACACAAAAATCATACGATGGTATTCTTGTTGTTCAGTGTTTTTTCCCCACTTGCTTTTGTGTAAGTGTCCCGCATGTATTATGTTGTAGGACTAGCACAGAGCTTGTGGACCATGATGCTGTCAGACCTGTTGAAGTATGCAAAGAAACTTCCCTACACATATCTCAGTGGGCTCATCATGATGTCAGAGTTACTTCCCCTGCCACTGCCTCTTCAGACAAAAGAGGTATGATTGCTGTACAATTCCTGTTGCACAGTGCAATAATCATTTATTCTTCTAATGTTTGCCACAGTTTACAACAATTAGACTGCAGACAGTAGGTTCACAGCTTTACACTCGCACATGGTTATATGTGTGTCATGATGTGAATTCATTTCCCAGCCTTACATAAGTATTCTGACTTTCTTATTTCCCCAGCCATTGGATAGTGCAGAAATAAGTGAGGTTGTGATGACACGCAAGTTGTGGAGTGCTCACCTCCATCCCCTCTCCTCTCTCATCAATGACCTCATCAAGGAGTGTTCAGGTGAGTGTGGAGCTTCCTCAGCTTTACCGGACTCAAGTCATATAACACAGTGACTTGTTTGTTTACCCTTTGTTTACCCTGTGCACCTCACACTGTACTCTGTTGCAGGCTCCAGCTGCCAGCCTCTCCAGCAGATGTTGTGTCGCATGTGTTGGCAGCTGTCCGACCTGGCCTCACCTTCTGCCATCATGATCACAAGGTAGGACCTGTACAATAATCTACATGAAACATGCTGCATCCCTTCCCGCTGGGGTCTGTTGGTCAATGTTGGTTTCAATCCTGGATTCATATCCACATCAGGCCCATATGCACACTGCCTGGATTAATTTTGTTGTAACTGCCCATTACAAACTGATTTACAACTCCACTCTCCATTATATCATACTGACTGTAGACGTAGTGTTCTGAACACCTTCTGATACACAGGAAAAGAATGTTTATCCTAACCCTTTCACAAGATAGGGTATTCATTTTCAGAAGAAGTCATCCTTGGGTTACATAATAAGCATTTAAATGTCCATTTTAAGTCCTGGGACAGTTGTAACTATATTTTTCAATAAAATATTTACATAACAAAAAACTTGTGTTTGTCTAGTGAGACTACCACTACAGGGCCCCACATACAGCTGGTAACTCTAGCCGTCAGCCTCGCACCTCACTTTTCATGCTGCTGTTCTGTTGAATAGACGTGCCTGGTCTTTGTTTTGAGTTTGCTCTCTTACAGTTGGTACAAAGAGTGTATAAGAGTCTCTATCTGTATCTATGGTTCCTTTCTTTTCACAAGGGCATTAGTTTAACTTCATATATTGATATGCGCATTCATCTTTTGTTGTAACTTTGCTGTGGGTTCTCTGTTTTCCAGTATTGATCCCAGGCAAAATGGTGGACCATGTGCTCGTGGTTTCCTTGCTGCATGCTCTTGATAGCTTGTAGTTGGATGTTCATGTATTATGTTTGCATTATATATGGTAGACTTACCTAGTTCTCACTTTGCCAGTCTACTCCCTGTTGCTGTTTTGGAACAGGGGTTGCATCTTGAACTGCCGACCTGAGCGTGTATGTATATATAGGTATGGGTATTTATATAGCGCTATAGGCTCTCTATAACTGTATGCTCAGTGCGCTTTAGGAGACAGTACTAGGGGATCACTTCCAACAGACCTGGGTACAACCCCACACAGACCACTGTTCGAAATGCCTGTCTTCGAGCCACATTTCACGTGACCTGGTTTGTGTAATTGTGAGCCAACATATGTTTGGTTCACATTTTGTGTGCTAACAGTTTTTCCCTCTTCCTTAGACTAGTGCATTTGGGAATCTGTGTTAATCAGCTTTTTGGGTGATGATGTTTTATACTTAATTTCCTCGGGCTGAGAGCATTCTTTATTTTTTATCATGCTTTTCTCTTGTACAATGGTGTTTGTACTCATTCAATTTCCTCATAAAGTTTTTAGCGATGTTAATAATTAACATCAGCAGATCGGGTAACTAGGGGTAAGAATATTTTGTATATATCTGTTGTAGATTTCACTCCTCCGCAGATTTAGTTGTTGCCAGACCTAATGCCACTCCCGGCTCAAATACCTTTGTGAGTCTATCTTATGCTTTTATGTACCCTGAGGAGAACTTCTTCTGAAAAAGAATTGTACCAACTTGCAAAGGTTATGAATACTTTGAAGAAAGTCCTTGATGTACGGCCATCTGCTTCCCCTCAGTCTGTCAGATATGTTCAGCATGAAAAGTGAGGTGCAAGGTTGATGGCTAGGGTTACCTGCTCTTAGCTGCAAGGGAGCCTATTGTGAGACCATTTAGGTTTAGGGGTGGTCTCACAAGACAAAAGTGAGTGTTTTGTTTTGCAAGTATTCTATTAAAAAATATAGTTAACTGTCGTAGGATTGAAAATAGACTTTAAATGCTTATATGTACCCCAAGGAGGACTTGCTTCAAAGAATCATAACCTCTACAGATTTGTATATGTTTTTCAAACTGTGCTGTAACTTTAGCCACATTTACTCATGCTATGATATGACTGAAATATCATTCAAATTAGTGTTGGGTGGTGAGTTAGTTTAGTGGTTAACGCGTTCACTAGTTATGCTGAAGACGGAGGTCTGATTCCCCATATGGGTACAATGTGTGGAACCCATTTCAGGTGTCCACCACCATTACAATGCTGGAATAATGCAAAAGCAGCAGAGAACTAAACTCACTGTCTCACTCTCACTCGTGCATGCATGGACGTTCACTCGTTGTTCTCCTCGCAGGTGTCTGCTGGACATCATCATCGAGAACAGCAGGATTCGTCTGGATGGAGAGAGTGGGGAGGACAAGGAAGCAGAGAAGGAGTCTTTGGTGAAGGAGGACATATATCCCTTCATCAGGGCGGGACAGGTCACAAAGTCCCTCAGTCTGTTGGGCTACCTCCTGTCCCAGCCCACCATCAAGATGGCCATGTTGCAGCTAATGAGAGGGAGGTAACTACTTTTTCCGGCATTTGGCAGTATTCCAGCTATATGACAGCAGTCTGGTCAAGGCAATCCAGTTGATATTTCGGACAAAGATCCATGCTTCATGAGGACCATATATTACCACCAAATCCAGTTGGTCATCCTTTATAGTCTGCATATTGTCCTAGGGACCAGTGTTAGCATTTAAAACACTAGAGGGACTAGAGGTGACAAGAAGTGAAGTTATGAAGTGACACAAGAGTTGGGTGGGAAAAGGGATATGAAACAGTGGGCATGCAAATTGCATTCTCAGGACCTTGGGAAGTCATGTCTTGTAAGTTCTAACACATCTTTTTTGTCCCCAGCTGTGCAGAGGATGAAAAGTATACCAGTATTGTGCCTTTCATGCTGGGTCTGCTGAACGAGGTCTCGGACCGACCCCATCACATACAGGCACAGGAGAATGTAGTGGTAAGTCTGTTCCCTTTGCCTGTCTACCCACCTGTGTGTGACACTGATTACATGATGGATGACTCAGGTCAGGTCAGGTTTACAGGTTACCATGATGGAGCTGAAAATGCCACATCAGCATAAAATGCTCACGTCAATTACGGAAAACAAAGTGTACACTTTCAGGAGCCCATATCTTGGTTTTAATGTATGTTGTAGCCTTGTCAGGCTTTTCATTCAGACTTTTTTTGAAGACCTAGATTTAAATTTCCCACAGAGGTAGAATGGGTGATCATTGTGCTATTTCAAGAATACTGGTATAAGACCATGCTCTGTCTGTGTGAACTTTCTCTGTGTAATATGTGCATGGAATAATATGAAACGCCACAGGGCTGGTTAGATGTAAAACTTGAGTGAATTAGTAATGACTCATTATCCTGAAATATGATGAATATCTTCATATAGTTGCCTAAATTTTAACCCAACTGTCGGGTAGGTGAATTTGAAATATTAATTCATCCCAGTTGGGTGTTTTGAATGCTGATGATAATATGTGTGTTTCTTTATTTCAGTCCATCCTACAGAGTCTCTGTGACACAGAAATATCTCTAGTCCCCTCGGATG
Organism: Haliotis asinina; assembly: GCF_037392515.1. Taxonomy (NCBI): domain Eukaryota; kingdom Metazoa; phylum Mollusca; class Gastropoda; order Lepetellida; family Haliotidae; genus Haliotis; species Haliotis asinina. The sequence goes on along the minus strand of NC_090291.1, from coordinate 54,387,340 downwards.
CAGCTCTCACAGAACAGGTATGCATTGCTCTTTCAGTGATCATTCTAGACTTGGGTTGGTGGGGTAACTGGTTGTGTTCCTTGTCACACAACAAGAAGCTTCATCATACATGAAAGCATGATCCAGGTCTAATGTGATATTGACAAATATGCTCTGTCACTTGTTCCTTTATTGCAAGGAGTAAAATCATATATAGGTCAACATTGACAAAGTAATCTATGTCAGTTAAATTACATTTGTGTTTTCATTCCTTTATCTGCTTGTTCCATTACTTTTCAGGAATGGAGTGATGTGTACTAGTTTGATATTAAAGACTTCATTTTGTCAGTTTGACATTTAATTTGGATAGCAGAAATATTTACAATACTTTGAATGTAATTTTGTGATATGACTCAATACAGTTAATTTGTTGTTAAACCAACTCATTCACTTTCACTCTCAGTCAGACTTCCACTCACTGATGGTGATGAGAAGGTGTTTTCTACTGTTTGACCTAGTCTCAGAGCCAAGATGTTTATTATCTTCTGTCCTTGAGCATGCAGACTACTTACTTACCTTAGTGATAGTGTTCTGATGGAGATAGGCATGATCTTGAGAACTGGACAAACTGTTCACCATGACATGTAGACTGATGTGTGTATTCTGTCTTGTAGGTAATCAGCAATTCACTGCCAGAGAAAGACAAGCTGAATACTGTGATAATTGCTCTTCTCCACCACATGGGGAACCCTGACCACACTTACGCCTCCATTTTGCCCTGTGTCCGCACCCTCGTCATGCTCACAGACCACGACTATGGCTTCTACCATCTTGTGAAGTATGTGTTCAGTTCAGACTGTAGCAATGTTAGGAGACTTTTGGGATGGAAAGTTTGGTTCAAGATGGACGTTCTCTGTGACTGAAAGGTTATATGACAAACACTACGGTTAATTACTGATGCTGTAACACATAGTACAATGTTATGAGAGTATCTTATGTTCTTTAACTATTTTAGAGTGACATATCACTAGGTCTTTACCATTTTCATCCAGATATCAAGCATTACCACCTCAACATTTTCTGTAAGTTCTGTTTAATGGTCGCTGGGTCATTAGGTTTTTCATCCAATGGTATTAAGAGTCTGAATGTTTTCGCATACAAATGGTTTTCAGCACAGTACTTCATGTTTCTAGGTGTATCAAGGAGCTGTTTTAGTCATGATGAGGTGGGTGTGTCCACTGAATTTGTATAGAAACAACCTTAGAGTTTCACCTGTACTATGTCTGTGTTCTGGTATAGGAGTTATGATCACTTTGGTGGGGTAGCCTTGTGGTTCAAGCATTCGCTGAGCATGTTGAAGAACCAGGTTCGATTCCTCAATTGAGTGAAGCCCATTTCTGGTGTTCCCAGCTGTGATGTTACTGTAATATTGATATAAGCGGCATAAAAATAAACACACTCATTTATGTGATGAGTCATTTAAACATGGATAGCTCATGATTGTTGGTGTGAATAATAATGATGTGAATCTCTGTCTTATTTTCATGGGAACGAAATTGTTTATGAGGGTGGTGACAATTTGGCCAAACCTCACACTCATGGATGCTGTCTTACAATGGTTGTCCCTCTTACAGTTGTCTGGAGAAAAATACGACAGTGTTCAGCAGCCTTCTGTCTCGGGTGAACAACACCTTCAGTAAGGACAGCTCCGACTGCCTCTCCACTCTCTCAGTCAGCCTGGACTTCCTTCGACTCCTTGTGTCTCTCGACCAGCCGGAAGAGGAGGAGGCCATGGCACGCACCTACGTTATCAACAAGCAGCAGCTCAGGAGGTTGTTGTCGTGGACACCAGATCAGGATCACCCGCTGGACGATCTGGAGAAGCTCCTGGAGGTTTGTGCATCTCTGTTTTGTGTCTTCCATTGATTGTGGATAGGAACAGGCCCATTTCAATAGAGATTGGTGCTGTAGCAATTGTTACTCTGATACTCTGGTAACACAGACTTAAGATGTCAAGATGCTTTAGCAGAGTATCACAGGTCCTGAACACCCCATGGGTCAGCTGCAGGTAAGATAATACTTCCTCTTTATCGTATAGTAATGTGCCTGTGCCCCGTTGTTCAAAACAACCTTAGCTAAGATCAACCTTAAGCACTAAGGTTAGAGTTACGATCACCTTAAGAAAAACATACGCCTGTTGCACAAAACAACCTTAGGGCAACCTTAACTTGGACTCCAACCTTAGCCGTAACCTTAACCTGTGGATGCCGATTTTCTTTCTCAGGCGCACATTTTCATAAGGTTTGAAAAGTGAACGTTGTGCGAGAATTGCGCTAGCGTGGTCCTGGATCTGTGTACGGCTATAAAATTAAACAGAAATGTAGAATATTTAATTTCCCATTCGTTGGTATAAATATAACTGTGACAACCTCAAGGATTTGAGAAATAGATACTGATAAATATTGTCCAAAACTTTTGTGTGCGTTAAAAATCAGTAAATTTCTCCGTTTTCATCGTGTACCAATAAAAGAACTCTGCTACGATTTTTTAAATTTATCATCTTTACGAAAAGTGTGAGCGAAGAAAATACAGCCTAATGTCAGAACGACATAAGTGTATATGAAATGGATTTATGTGTTATTGCACAACGTTATACGCTCAATATTAAAAAATGGCCCGCAATATATGTCAAAAATGGATTCTCTTCTATGATGTATACAGGGAGATGCTGCACGCATAAAGATAAGGGGACATAACCCCGCTATGCTTTACATCAGGTCAGTGTAACTAAGATCACATGGAGAGAATTTGCTGTGAATACGGACAGTATATTTTCGTAATGTTTTGTATACAGTGAACAAACCTATTCCAATACAAAGTTCCCCAATGTGAGCGGAGACTTTTTGGTAGTTTCACAGTTTGTAAGGAAAGATACCAATGTACTACATGAGAAATCGATTTGGATGGTAATACATAATTTAGTTCTTTGATTCCCAAATTCTCCTGTTTGTGTAGATGTATTTTGATTAATTTTACATCACTACTAACGGAGTAACAGACACATCTTCAAATGTAATGACATTATATACTAACATAACTGAAGATGATGCAACATTTTAGTTGACGTCATGGCATGTTTTGTGCATTTTGTGACGTCGGAAAAAGACGACACTGCTTTGCTGTATATATCTCACCTAATTTCCATTGAATATGTCAAAGGTCTCGGCTACTATGCCAGAATTCAACACACTTTAGACAAAAAGAAATAGTGTCCTGAATATACCAACATTTAGACGGTTTTACCACGTATCTTATTGTGAGCAACACGTGCACCTGCCTGGCATCAATTTTATCGTAAATGATTATTCATTTAGGATATAAACATTTATGATTATGTTATTTCTCTTCATAGGTATGTAATGAAAGGTAAAAAGAGAGAACTATTAGATTGTGTACGTAAGGTTTGTCCAAATTAAGACATGACCTGTTATATATTCTTAAGCAGTTTTCGTATAAATATTGAGTTAGATATCCTAGTTGCTATCAAAATATGTTTCAGAACGTTTTTGACAAACAGGCACGTGGTCAAAATACGCAAAATATACATCATAAAACTGAAAGTGCAATCGGAATGATATGGACATTGTGTTTACTCTTGTTCAACCGACCTTCACCTCAAAGAAATTGCCTAATATGTGCAACAATGTTGACGTGTGACATCACTACCCATTACCGATTTCTTTCAAAATGGCGGCTTAGCCGACAAGGGTACATCGGATTTTGCGAGGACACTTGCCTTGATTCAGGGATCTTTTGAACATAAATATGAGATGTAAGTAATCAGAATTATTCTGAGTATCTGTGTTTTGTTATATGTTTGTATCGTTTTCAATGTAAATGACGGGAGAGGCCAAAAATGAAGTACCGTTGTCGTTCTTCTTGATTTTGCGTCAGTCATGGCGTCACGTTGCACGGAAACTTTGACAGTTGCCTATGAATCATTAAGTGATTGCATTGTATATTTTTTTAAGTTGCTATTTCTTGCTGAGATACTCTTCAACTCAATATTCTAGGCGTACTTAACCATTGTAAGCAATGATTACACGCTGGATGATGGAAAATTTCCGAAAATGGCACGTAGTGTAAAATCGTTTTTTTTCTTTGTTTACATTTGAAACGCACAGTCTTTCGATCACCGCGTTCTTTCTCGTTCGTTTTGTGTAGACAGTTGGTGTTGGTGACAAAGACCATTTGTAATTTGATTCTATGATGTGTGGAGAATTCAATGATGAATTTGTCGCAGCAGACTGTGAAGTATACGTGATATAATAGGCGTCTCAATATCGGCCTTGTCGAAACGTGATTTTGTAAACACTATCCAATATGGCGGAAAGCGCACTAAGTGTATTTTCGAAAACATCCCAACCAATTCTTGGTTCATCGGCGACGTTTCAGAATTATCATAACTGGTTTTCATGAAAGCTTGATATAAGTGATCATTAATATGCTATTGTTGACATTCCCATTTCTGTACACTCTCTGCTTCCTCAAAATAAAAGCAGCCGCCATATTCCCTTTCCAACCTTAGAGACGCTAAGGTTGGGTCGGACCAACCTTAGTTATCAACCGTAACTTAAGGTTAACCTTAGCTGAGGTTGTTTCGTGCAACGGGAGGCTAACCTTAGTAAAGGTCTAAGGTTGAAATCTTAGAGATAAGGTTGACCTTAGAGATAAGGTTGTTTTGAACAACGGAGCACTGGTTGTTAATATGGTGATGACTGTTTAGATTGCAGTGTGCATTGGGTGGATGTTAGTGGTTGGTTGTACAAGTACAAATACTTTTTGTGTTAGTTCAGTGACATACATTGAGCAGTTTATCATGGATACCCAAACTCTGGCCTGACCAGTGGCTGTTTTATCCTCTTGCCTTTGAGAGTAACAAGAAGTACAACCATCCAGGAGATTGAGGAGGTTCATGTCAACAAGGATCTAATCATCATGTTGCTGGTGTGTTACAGGTATTTGCCAAGGAGGAGGAGAGCTTGGAGAGCCTGCTAGAAAGCATCACATCCCTCACCAAGATGCTCCGGGATCCCGACATCACTCCAGGAAAAGGCGAGTGTCATTTTGTCCAGTTTGCTGGAGAGATTTGCTGATCTGAATTAAATTGTTACTGTCCATGTTTCGTGTCTTGTAGCATTGACTGATTTGTATAAGACCTCAGTTTCTTTCTTTCATGTTGCGTTTTTCACAATATGGTCAAGAATTATGCTCAAGAACTGGTCCCAAGTAACCTGTACATGTGGTACAAAGTATCTGTACTATCAGACAGTCGGTCGCAGTTGTTGCTGGTTAGGTTGGTGTCATCATTCTCCAACAGAGTGTCAATGGTTGCTGGTCTGGTTGGTGTCATCGTTCTCCAACAGACTGTCAGTGGTTGATGTTCAGGTTGGTGTCATCATTCTCCAGCAGACTGTCAGTGGTTGATGGTCAGGTTGGTGTCATCGTTCTCCAACAGACTGTCACTGGTTGATGTTCAGGTTGGTGTCATCATTCTCCAGCAGACTGTCAGTGGTTGATGGTCAGGTTGGTGTCGTCATTCTCCAACAGACTGTCAGTGGTTGTTGTTGTTGGGGTTGTGGGTAGCCTGCAGTACCAGTGGTAGCGAGATAGGAAATAGGAAGAAAGGACTTTACTGAGGCAAGATTAGTGCAGAAGTGAACTGCAAAGCAACTTATTTGGATCAGACTATGGCTTTATGCAAATTAGTGACCAATGATCTTGTATTATGAAGGGTGTGTTTTAAATGTCCATTTTTAAGTTTGACTTAGCTTTAGAAAAAGCACAGAATATCTGTGAGATGACCCTTTGCACCAGTTGCCAGTGCATGCATTTCATGATGGGTGAGTCGACTTTCTCTGGTCATACAGAGCAACCTAAATACCATCTATAGTCTGATCTATTGTTTTCAGCAGCTATTCGTATATTTCATAAGTTTTGCTCGATTTTACAAGTAAGCATGCTTTTCTTGATATCATCTTAAGCATCCCACTGAATGCCCAGTTATACTGAAGTGAGCTATTTTGACATAATCTGTTCGTAGATTTAAGGGATACTGAGGAAAAGCCAAAACACATATTTAACTGTTTCCGACAGTACTTTAGTAGTGAAATACATTCACTTATGAAGCTGAAGAAGTTGGTACGAAGACATGGTTACAAAATGTGTGAAGCCCATTTTGATGTCCCCTATCATGATATTTATGAAATATTGCTAAAAGCAGCAAAAATCTAAATTCACTCGTTTGCTGAAATGTTGTTTAGAGTACATTCACTGGACTTTCAGTTTCCAGGTTTGACTATTGTGATACTGTTGTTATGTGACTGAATATTGCTTTAACAAAACAGACGAAAGAGGTTTCTGTAACACACCTGAGAAAAATTGACTTTTTGCTATTGCTTTTGTGAAGTAAGAATGTGTGTGCATGCATGCATGTGTGTGCGCGTGTGTGTGTATGTCCTTTTTGCTTCAGCACCCTGTAAAATCATGCAGATATTTGACTGTCATTTGGAAATGACATGCCTAACAGAGAGATATTTTGCTGTTGTCAGCCAAATTAGTATGACATGTCTTACAGTGAGATATATTCTAACAGATTTGACTGAACCTGAGCTGTCCCCACCCGAGCCTCTCAGTGTGTTGTTCAACAAGCGAGCTGTTTTCACCGTCAGTGATGGTGATGATAAAAGACTGAGTGCCACCTACTGGTTGGCTAATCCAATCACAGAGGAACCAGACTCTGAACCGGAACTGGTGCGCTGCAACTTGGAGGATCTGTGTTCCAAATATTTCCCAGAATTTGATCTGGAGCAAGAACTGAGAAAAGACTCTATGCCATCTGCTGAAGATATTGTTAAACCCAGGAGGCTCAGGTGCTTCATTCACATCACAATAACACAGCAAATAGTGGAAAATGTGGTACCGCAGCAAATAGTGGAAAATGTGGTACCGCAACAAATAGTGGAAAATGTGGTACCGCAGCAAATAATGGAAAATTGTGGCATTATGTGGTACCACATTCTCTTCCCACAGTGGTTACTTGCCACATCTTCCAACGTAACCTCTGTCTTTTGGAAACTGTATGTAAGGTGTAGCTATCAGTAGAGAGTTACTTCTAACAGTAGTCACCTCAGTAAGTCTTTTGGAAACTGTATGTAAGGTGTAGCTATCAGTAGAGAGTTACTTCTAACAGTAGTCACCTCAGTAAGTCTTTTGGAAACTGTATGTAAGGTGTAGCTATCAGTAGAGAGTTACTTCTAACAGTAGTCACCTCAGTAAGTCTTTTGGAAACTATGTAAGGTGTAGCTATCTGTAGAGAGTTACTTCTAACAATAGTCACCTCAGTAAGTCTTTTGGAAACTGTATGTAAGGAGTAGCCATCTGTAGAGTGTCATTATTAGAGAAACATGATTCCAGTACTGTTCACTGTTCTGACAGAGACCGCCGTCGATCTCAAGAAGTAATCAATATCAACCACCGTGGCAGGAGAGGGAACAGACCTTTTGGTATGTAAATGTAGTACATTAAACCAACAAAATTTCATTCAAATGTTGATTGATCTGGGTTCCCCCTGTACATTTTATATTGGGCGGTCTGATTGACTCAGACTTCTAAATTTGGGGGTCAAGCAATTTACGAAGATAATAGATTTTCAACTAATAACATCTTTTTTTCAAGTATATGTTTGAATTCAAAGGAATTATGTGTACTTTTTTAATCAGTTTGAAATCAGAAATCAATTTAGTTACATTATTACCTAAAGCATTGAATAGTTTTGATAGTGATTTTATTGCATTGGTAGCAACGCAGTGTTTGTTTCTTATGCATATTTTAACTCTGCACTGTGTCATATTTGCATGTTTTCCGTGTCGAGGGGAACCCTGATTGTTTCAGTTCTATGAATTATACTTTTTTCCTATATGTAGAAACAGGATCGGGTGGTCAGGCTCGCTGACTTGGTTGACACGTCATCGGTTCCCAATTGCACAGATCGATGCTCATGTTGTTGATCACTGGATTATTACAGATCGCCACCATATAGCTGGAATATTGCTGAGTGCAACGTAAAACTAAACTCAGTCACACTTACGCTATATGTTTCTGTGAGAACATTTTTTACTGTTTTGTTTTTATGTTAAGTGGCACCGATGCGAGGGAGGGGAATAACTCATGGCATGATGGCCTCCAACCGGTCCGACCCATTCCGGTCTCGACCTCCCAACACCAGTCGTCCTCCGTCCATGCATGTTGATGACTTCATCAAGATGGAGAAGAACCAGCGTCACCCTGATAACAGCACTCAGGGCCAGCACATTCACACAGGACAACCACGCAGAAACGACAAGGTGGGGAACTGCTGTCATTGTGTTGTGATAAAGCATCTGCAACTTTCTGAACTCGACAGACAGCATGTCATGCCAGAGACATATATAACCATTTTTAACAGTCGGCCTTCATTATGTGGAAATATTTGTTATTGAAGGAACAAATGAGAGGTCGAGGCCGAGGTTTTGGGGATCGTGGAGGAGGTCGAGGATTTTCCAGCAGAGGGCGCTTCTTCACTCCACCTGGGAACTATGCAAGACGGGACCAGACCCATGGAGGTAAAGGAGTCAAATATATTGTGGTTGTATTGGACATGGTGAAATTCTCTGTCCCTTGGTTGTCCCAGCCCATTCATTGGTTACCATCATTTGCCCAAGTTCCTGGTTGCTTTAATTTCTTGTTTGTGGGTTTATTCATTACTAGCCTTTACCAAAACACCTAAGACCTGCACATATTTGCTTTCTGTTAACATCAAGCTGGCATCCCATGATATGACTCAAATGCCATTCAAAATAGTATTACTTGCTCCCTTGTGTGATTTGTGTGAAATGGTGTAGCAGTGGACAATTCATTGGATATGTTTTCCAGGAAAAGTATTGACAGTAGTAATGTATGTGACTGCATGACGTTTTTGCCCTGTCTTCGGTGTCCTAGTGACCCTGCATGTTTTCATCTGCAGCTGGCGGTTCTCGGGGGGGCACCAGCTCTTACATGGGGAGACAGAAGTACAACTTTGCCAGTCCCCGGTCCTTCCAGAGAGGAGGGTAAGTACAGCATATATGGGACTCTACAACTGTTACAGAGACGGCAGTGCCTGTCATGACAGTTGAAGTAATAACTGTCATTGAGATTTGTTCAGGTGAATCTATGTATGTTTTCTCTTTCTAACTCTGACAGGCATGGTGACCGAGCAAGCCCCACTGACCGCCGGGGTGGGGGCAACAACAGCGGGGGGAGCAGAGACTCGCGCTTCACACCCCGCGGGGGACGAGGAGGAGGAGGCAGCCAGTGGCTGGGGAAGGGCAAAGATGATGCCAGGTAGAGGCACATGTGTCATGACACACTGATTTGACCCAATTATCTATGTCATAATGATTCACTGTGTACCCAAGGCATTCATCCTTAATCCTATAGTCAAGGTTTTGAATGCAAGAGATAATATGTCCAAAAGCTTCTATCATAATGGCACCAGGTTTGTCACACCTATGGTGAACACTTGTCCTCATCACCAACAAATACCAGTATTTCATTCTGTTTCAGGTTTTCTACCGGTTTCCGGGGACGAAGAGATTTTAGTGGAGGCGGGAGACATTTTCGATCATTTACCAAATAAGTTCTTCCAACCCTGTAACCATGGTAACATGGCTTTCCTTAATGGCACCAAGTGTCAACCCTGGCTGATGTCATTGTGAAGCCATCAGAGGATGTTGTCAGCTTACTGCAGCAACTGATGCCGAACAGCCATGACTGCACCAGTGCTACCATTTCAGTTAAAGATGTCAGTGTGCTATATTGACCATGTAGTACAGCCTTGTATCACATGGACATTTTGCTTTGAAATGAAATACTTAACGTCATTGATATGTTTCCCAAAGTTTGAACTTTTTGAAAAATTTGCTTCTTGGTTAAATTCTTCTATAATATGAATTAGCTGTCTTGTATTTTTCCAGATATTAATTTGAAAATGCTGTTTCGATGTTCACTAGATGAAGAGTCATCCCCCTTGGTAGGCCTTACACTGTTAGAACTAGTCAACTACCAGGAATGGGGGAGATGGTTCAAGCTGTACTAGAAGTACTATAGTAGTGTCCTTCAAATATTGAGTAAGTGTACTATAGTTTAAGACAGTGGTATAAATGCATCTACATCAATACAGTTTACATAATACTTCAGTGTAATGATATCAGGGATCACTCTGGAGCAAATGGTCAATGGGGGAAAATCTCTTACTTAATCAGAACAATGGGATTTTCAGAAGAAATTTGATATTTCTGTATTACTACATAATTGTAAGCAGTGTACCAAGTCCCTGCCCAAAGTAATCCCTGTGACATCACACATTATATGTGTGAATAATGTGTGATTGTGACATCAGCACAATTTATATTTTGTAACACATTCAACTCCATCATCAGAATGGCTGCAGAAAGAGTACACATGACAGAGACCTGTGATTGTGAGTTATCATCCAAGGTCACCCTGATTCATGTTTTAGGATTGTCTGTATTCATTGGTTTCACCAGGGTGGTTCAAGTCTCAGACACACCACACGTTCCTCCATGACAGAAATACTGCTCAGTGCTGTCTTTGCTTAAACTCAGTCATCTTTTGACATCAAAATATATCAAGGTGCTGATAAAAGTTTAAAAACTCCTTGGTAATCCTCAGAGATTTAACATTATTAATATACAGCAATTTGATTTCATTGTGCTTGATGTCAAAACACCTTGTGTTCAAGCTAATATTGCTGTAAGGAGAAAGCCTGGCTGCTTATTTTGCTGAGGTCTCTAATGACATCAAGTGACCAGTAATACTTACTGGAGAGTGTATATTTTGAAGACCAAAACTTTCAGTGTGTCTCATGAAGTATCAGAATACTTTGAATTACAGAGTTTTAAGATAAATGTGATTGAATTGTTTACACATGTGTTGTGTATTTCAGTTGTCATCTGTCAAAGTGTATATTCATTTTTATGATGTATATGATCATATTCCCATATTATCATTCATTGCTACAATTTTGTTGAAATGTATAGAATTGTAGTGCTTCATTTCATGGCGTAATAAAACTGATACCAAATGATATATTGCCTTTCCTAATCCTAGCTAAGACGGTGGGGTAACCTTGTGATTAAAGTGTTTGCTTGTAATTGGGGCCCAGGTTTCATTACACTGATGGTACAATGTGTGAAGCCCATGTCTAGTGTCCCTCATTATGCCATTGCTGGAATATTGCTAAAAGTGTCATAAAACCCAACTCACTGCCTGAGCATCAGTGACCAAATAGCTCGAGTAGTATACAGAATGGGGGCATGGGACCAGGCCCTTGAAAAGCCCCATATCCCATGTCCCCATTCTGTACAGGTCATGGTAATCACCCAGAGACTTGCAGCCCAGTTTGTTCTACACGTTAATTGCGTGCGTGTAATTGTCTGGAGTGATGAATGAATCAGTCAAGGTGCCAGAAAAGCATACAATTGGAGGCAATTGCGTCTTCTCGAACTTGGACCAATTGTTCATGTATTCATAAGGGTAGACAGCCCTCCAGTTGTGGATTGTGAATCCTTGTTTTTGATGGTGTTGGGATCGATTCTGAGCTTCAGGTTTCACAAGTTACTTACCGGTGACGTGGCTATGATCTCTCAAGACATTCTCCGTTCATTGGTTGGTCGCATACATGACGAGTCTTGGCTTTCTTGTGAGCGAGTTTATCCTCTGATGTCATGCTCATGGGGGCAGGATCCAACAACTCTTCCTTGATTTTTCTTGCTACGCGTTGTAAGTTTGAAATATTTTGAGGACACTCAGCTTTCAAGTCAAGCAAGGTCTAGTAAAATCGCGACATCAACATTAGCATTGTGACTTCACAACTTTGAACCATTTTGACGTCATACGTAAAGCGATATTACGCTAGTGTAATATTGAAGTGAAAATATTACACTGCAGTATCTTCAACGGGCGAGAAATAAATAGAGGATACTAAACGACCTTCCGTGTAATAACATTTTTATTAAACGAGTTAATGATTTGGTATCAGACAAGCGAAAGCGAGTTTGATACTAAATCTTTAACGAGGGCGAGTAATAAAACAAGTAGGATAATACATTGAATTTTTTAGCCTTTCAATAGACCAACCCCCATGGTAATAGAAAGCGATTGTTTCCTTAACTATTCGACCGATTTTAGTGAAATTTTGCATGTATCTCAGCAGGTGGTTTCGCTTTAACAAATGATATTTGGAACACCATCGATGACTTCATTCGATTAATTAAGTTGAACATTTTGCCTTTTTATGGCCGACCACCATTGCTCACTTCTATATCCGTATCTCGAAAACTATTCGACCGATTTTACTACAATTTTACATGCACCCCAGTAAGTAGTTTACAGAACATGAGCAAGTGGCTTCTCGAGGGCCCAAGTTGTAAACTGGGAAGGGCCTGGTCTACTGACCTCATTCTGTATATTACTACTTAATAGACCCTTGAAGGTCCCGGGGTAGAACAGGCCTTCAGCAGCCCATGCTTGCCGTAAAAGGCGACTATGCTTATCGTAAGAGGCGACTAACGGGATTGGGTGGTCAGGCTCGCTGACTTGGTTGACACATGTCATCGGTTATCAATTGCTCAGATCGATGCTCATGGTGTTGATCAATGAATTGTCTGGTCCACACTCGATTATTGACAGACTGCCGCCATATAGCTGGAATATTGCTGAGTGTGGGGTAAAACTAAACTCACTCACTCACTACTTAAGATGGTTTGTTTTTGTACGGAGTTATGCCCCTTAGTTGTTCCATGATCCAGTCACTGTGTTTGAATCCCATGCACTGATTATATCATTTGACAATGTTGCATTACGTGATGACTGAGGATATTACAACATACAATCATTCAGTGTCTGGACTGGTGTCCTCTAACCAAGACTGACAATTTAGTAGTAGATCATGTGACAAGCTCCGTCATTTGGTCACTACCTCTGTGGTTCTGTGGCAGGTAGCATTATGAGGATGAAATACACACTATACAGACACACAATACAGACCCTCCTACCGTCCTGGAATTTCTGGTTGCTGACACCTGTGATTTACTATTGAACGTGGCGTGAGAACTCACGAACAGCCTTTCTTCCTACCGAGCTTCACAGCAATAGGAGTCAGGTAAAATTGTAATCAAGACTGAAAATACTTTATCAAAGCAGCTTAACATACAACTCACGGAGTCACCAATTCATCACCGATCGTCTTCACCATCTTCACATGAAACGTACAGTGGCGCACACAGTACCACCCCTGTGCCATCCGCCACAACTGACGTGCCATGTAACATGAGCTACGAATACAGCAACATATTGATATTCCAATATTTACTTTAAACAAAGACAATAAGCTGGCTTTGCTATGTATACTACAAACAATGTAACGCCTGCATGATAAAGCCTGGATGTTAAAACTGCTGCTTGTCACACCACAAATGTTCACACAAAATGTGAAATCTCTATCCCGGCGATAATATAACTCGACAGAAAATGAAACCAACGTGCAACCAAACTCTATCAGATAGACATCAAACCAGTACATGGCCATCAGTGAGGATATGTCTCATTAGGCTGTTTGGCAGAAGCGTGTTTGATGTCGCTGTGTCAATTTGAAACCGATAGTGACAGATCACACATAAAAATCAACGCATTCTGCTAATCAGCTAGGTAATACAAACCTGTATCTACCGCCGCTATCACAACAATATGTATCTTCTCGAGATGTAACACTACATACACAAACCGTGTGTATTGCACATAACCTGTTATGCTCTGGTTGAGTAATCTGCTTGGACATATTACCCGACCTGTTGGGACAGATGGCATCGATCAGGGTGGGTAATAGCCGCCACCTGTAGACTCGACAATGCATCATCCTGTCTCATTCTTCCGGTTCCTCATATACCAACGTACTCTGTAACATGATGCATGTTTGGTAACAACACCATAAATCAAATATGATAATAGCAATAGAGTGAGTGAGCATAGTTTTACGCCGCTTATGACAATTTACTAAAATTGTTACGAAGGGAACACCAGAGGTGGGTTTCATAAATTGTATTCAGGGGAATCGAACTTGAATTTTCCTGCTGACGAGCAGACGCTTCAACCACAAGACCAGTGGTCTACCTGCTGACGAGCAGACGCTTCAACCACAAGACCAGTGGTCTTCCTGCTGACGAGCAGACGCTTCAACCACAAGACCAGTGGTCTTCCTGCTGACGAGCAGACGCTTCAACCACAAGACCACTGATCTTCCTGCCGACGAACAGACACTTCAACCACAGGACCACTGATGTGATAGTGCTGCGTACCTGGTCAGGTTTAGCGTTTGTCATCGTTTGGAAATATTTGACCCAAACAATGATGTAATGTTGGGTGGGTGACAGTAGCGAGACTGCGAACCTGATTAATTGATATGTCCTCACACGATAGGAAGCTGTCTCTCCAGATTGCTGCATATAATTGGTTTCGTCACTGGCATATTTATCACAAGGTATAACATCTACCTTGAATTAGAGAGACTATATAGCGTATAGATGTGCATGTTATAGATTATCCCTGCTTGTACACACGGCCCACTTGCTTCTCAGAGAAGTTCTGCTTTTCGCTGGTTAATTACATGTTTCGTTTAAAGTAAAAACCCTGATGTAACCGTGACTAAATCAGTGCTTCCGATATCGAACTGGTAACGTTTCAAGATTTTTAGATAACTTTTAGACTTCCTGAATCAAAGTTCTCATGCTGCGAAGCAATATTGTGTCTTACAATACTCTGTAGTTGGCTGACTTTGTACAATAGTGTGTCTTACAATACTCTGTAGTTGGCTGCCTTTGTACAATAGTGTGTCTTACAATACTCTGTAGCTGGCTGCCTGTACAAAGCGATCTTAACGCCATATCTTAATACAGACTTACGAATAACGTAGCGCTGAGGCCGTTTTGTACAACGGCGCGATGGCTCGCAGTTCACTTACCGTCTTCATGTAATACCACCATGTATAATAATGACAACTAGACCTGCCCAAGTAGGATTCAGAACAGAAGTGGACGGTCAACGTCGGAGACGTGGTTGACGGCATGGCTCCATTCCCAACGACCTGGATTGTTGCTCTTAATATCAGCCACTAGTTTCAAATCATGTATATTTACAGGCCAACATTCTGCGGGTGGAATATGCCTGGGGTGGTGTTAAACAACACGCACCCAAGCCCACGCACTCACACCCAAACCCCTACACACACACACGCACGCACACACACGCACGCACACACATATTTTACGTCTAAAGGTAGGACATGGTTTTAGCACTCCATTTAGTGACGTTAAATGGTATTCCGTACAGCCACTAACCCTTTCCTGTCCAGACAGTGCAATATTTGGAAGGCGATGAAAGGAAAAGTTCCACACTCCTGCAAGTTTGAACCTTGCTTACACAACCGCACACCACTCTTCAGATCGATCATTACTAACGCCTGATTGGATTCAACGATTATTGATACCTCAATTACACAGACAAAGGTACAATTTCAAAATCACCACTAACTTCACGCAGTCTAGACATGAATTGAAATTGTCGGGCATTTTCAAGGACTTAGTACCTCTTAAAATGTTTAAGGCTCTCGATGAGAGGCAGTTGGAAATAAGTCCCGCAATTACCGTAAATAGACTGGCCATGAAAATTTCTGCCAGATTTAATGGCCTAGCATCTCTTGAGGACAGTCGATAATAGTCTGAATTGAAATAACGCCCCGATTATTGACGCATATATAAAAGTTTATAGCCCAGCGAATAAGTGATCGAATTGTGCACTTTGTTTTACAAACATGAAATTTGGCATGAATGTAGCTTATACACATTCTTATTAAATAAAAATCGAGAGGCCTCGCAGAGTTTTTATTTTTGGGGGAAGAAGTGAAAAATATTAAGTTTTTCTACTATTTTCCTCATAACTTTTTCTAAAATTCTCTAATTCTTCTAACTCATATATCAAATTGCAGGAAATCTGTAGCTGATCATTCTGCATATATCCATGTCTTGTTCATCTTTAATGGTGAGGTCTATGAAAGTCAGTTCATATCATCGGGGTGTGGTGGAATAGGGGAGAGTGCTCTGTAACTCGACTTTAAATCCTCATGAATTATTGCGAGAACAGATGATAGTTTATTTGAAGGAAGTTTGGTTTCCTAAGGATCACATGTAACATCCACATCAAAATCAAGGCAAACGTGTTAGATTTCAACATCAGTGTCAAAGTAGCTATTTCAGCAATCTGTGAATTATGTCTTGAATGAAACTGTAACTAGCTTGACTGAATTGGAAAATCAGTTAGTCTCCTGCACATCTGCCAAGTGCATTGACGCAAGAGCTGCTTACCTGGACCAGGGTGAACATTTTTTACATAGTATTTATTATTATTAGCATATCATAGGATGTTTGTATAGAAAACAGTTAATTCTTTCTTCTTCATTTTTATGTGTTTTTTTAGGTAATCCATAGACTACCAAACTCCTACATCATATACGTGAGTGAATCTTATATATTCCGAAACGTCGAGTTATTCACTATAAAGACGTTGACATCCATAAATCTTGCTTTGCTTATTTAAAAAGTGAGATATCTAGGTATCAACGAAGCTGCAGGTTTGCTCTACATGTGGCGATGTGATTGTTGCTCTAATAGATCTGAGAGATTCGTCAACAGTCCGGCATGTGCAGGCAGTGAAAGTTGTATTGTATTGAATTTGGTTGATCAATACAATCAATATGATCGCACATTGTTTTGTGTTAAGCTGTCAGTTTTATGTATATGTGAATGAGGAACCTCGCACATTATGACGTCAAATACAGCCTGAACTTAACATTACCCCATGGTTAACATCACGGTCTTTGTGAAAAGGTAATACTCGGAAGTTGGATTCATTTTTGTAATAATCCTTTCTTTTGTGCAGATAAAATTATTGACAAATGAACGAATAATGCCATGCATCTCTCAGAGTGATGGAAGATAATTTATATAATTTATACAGTGATTTATTTCATTTTCGTCCCAAAACAATTCACTAATTAAGGATATCTTGTTTTGTTTTTGTTTGCTGCGGTTTTGTGTGTGTTTTTTTTAATCATATCAGCTTTGAAACATTGAATGAAAAAATGCTGTACGATGAAATGTATCAGAGAACATTATAATGGCATAAATAACGCTTTAATGACTCATGTAATGGTGAAAAAAACAACACACACACACACACGCACACACACACACATACATACATACATACATTGTTGTTGTTAATTTGCTGCTTGACTCTATGCGTATATACTTCTATTCACCTGGTTGTGGTAACTTTTACCTTGATAACGGCGTGAGAGTATAGCTGGAAAGTCCCTCTATGCATCAGCGAGAAAATGGTATCTGAAAAAAGTTGTACTGTAAGAGAGTCGACCAAACAAGCATTGGATTACGATTGGCGTTGCATTCTCAATGCAGGTTTTAACACATTCTAAACAAATACAAGTTCCTTCGTAGTCTTCCGTTCGCCTACATCCAAATTCGCCTACAGTCTTAAACAACATTTCTTGGTCTGTTGATTATTGATTATGAAATGATAAACCACCCAAGTGGCCCATGCCTTGTGACAGGGGTTCACTCCCAAGCATCAGACTATAAGTATTGGATACAATACTCCGTTACTGACTGACATATATGTAAATAGTAAGTAGTGCAATATTGTTGTTAAATAAGAAAGTTGGCACTTACATTTCTCAAAAAGATGTGTAATTAACATTAAAGTTGGTGCTTACATTACTTATAAAGATTGTGATGTCAAATAATCAAATCATCATATTTAACATTTGATCATTTGATATGTAAAAAATAAGAGAGCAATGGTTATTAAATCTTTCCTGGGACTTACTAAGTTTTTGTTGTTGTGGTCTGTTCCATTTACTGAAAGGTAAACAGGTAACTAATTCTTGACTAACCAACCATGACTTATCTGATAATTACCCGTCTGACAGTCGACACGTCTGACATTTGGGAAGATACCGTGACAGGTACGGTAATTATAAGGGCACCAATTAGGGCACCAATTAGGGAATATATTCTACTGTTACAAGCCTATTATTCCCTGCCAAGGCTTCACATCTATGACATAAATCCCCTGTGGATAGCAAGTAATATATATATACTTTAAACGGTATTTTGGAACATGTTGGCAATACTAGGGGCAGGGATAGTCTACAACAGGAATAGATCACTCGCTTGCTTTCTTTACCATTTGTACGTGTGCCTTGTCATGCTTCAACGCACACAGAGACTTGGCTCGTTCCCAGCACTACTTCAGCTGTGTTTAACAGAACTTCAGCCAGTTTATTGTATCAGAATGAATGAATTATAGTAAAAATTAAGAGCAAGAATTATTTGAATGAATGAAAGAAAGAAAAAAAAGATATAAGAAAGTAGTAGGTGAATGAATGAAAGAATACATGATACACCACGACCTTCCCTCCCAAAACATGTTAAAGAACGCAAAAGCATCGCGAGAACACATGTGTTAACTCCAGCTGTCCTTCTTAAAAAATCTACTTTGAGACATTTTTGTTTACATTAATAATTAATTCAGATATTTTATTCCATATGGGGAATGGAATGGACATTAACAGAATGTTAACCGACACTGTCACACTGCCCTCTAAACTAAAGTGTATAACTGTCACAAAGCGTTCTAAAACAGCTTCCCAGTTTTGTCAAATAATAAGATCAACAAGAAAGAAAGAAGTTATGGAACTATAACCCTCACGCATCAATGGCGAATCAGATCAGATCGGCGATATGTCATATTTTTCACACATCTCAAATACACCCTAACATATTTTTAGATTATGAAACTATCACTATTACTTGCAAACACATTTCACTTGAAAGCATATTCCCCTCATAAGAATAAAAAGGTGTGTGTGAAAGATGCCTTTGAAGAAATACCTTGAAACACTCAAACAACGGCGTGTAGCGTTTCAATGGCGGATCAGAACAGATCGGCGATGTGATACTTTTCACACACTTCACTTACACCGTAACAGTTTTTCAAGCCATAAAACTATTACTATTACTTGCAAATACCTTTCAACTAAAGGTATGTTTCCCTCCTAAAAAATAAACGAATGTGTGAAAGAAGTTTTTATTTAGTCTGCCTTCGCGGTGAATCAAGAATAGAAGCCAGTGAGCTACAACAACATACCGACTTGAAACTTTACTAGAAATCTACTGTCCTGACACGGACACTAATACCAGTTATTTGACTTAAACTGAAGCGACAAAATAGTTAACTTATCTTCTACATGTAGGATCTCAGTAGCTACAACACTCAGCGTATATAATCGGCTGCTTAAATACTACGCTGCCGTCATATTGGCTACACTGGTTACGTAACAACCCGAGACATACGTTCAGGAGCTTCTTCTCCCTGCATATATAGTCTCCCTGCTAGGGGCAAACATAACAGTCAAAAGCTAAGTACTTAGGACATGAAGGATGCAGATGAGTGAAGTTTTACTAACATATGGAACGATACCTCCTTGATAGCATAGAACGACACATAGGAAACACATGTTCTTTAAACATAATCCCAACTTTCAAAGGTGTGTCTCTTCACACGTCAGATGCAGTTACATTAATTTGAGGCACAAATGGATTCTATCGAAATACGGCTTATTCCCGCAGTTCTCATGAACAAATATGTCAAATACAAGATAACGTACATGGTTTGTTAGTGTTCATGTCCATGTTGTCCCCGTTGTGGTCAGCGGTTGTGACAGCAGAGTGGGTGATACACTGTCTAAAACCCACAGAAGACAACTGAGATAATTGGTGGATCAAATGTTGCAGGAAATCAACAACAACAACAACAACAACACCAACAACATCATCATCAACAACAACATTGTTTGTCAGTCTGGGTCGTGTTCTCGAAGCGGTTTTAAGTGTGGAAGTTCATTCTGGTCATTCTTCCCAAAACAGGATGCCTCCTTCAAAGTACCTTGTTGTTTAAACATTAAGTTGACTTCTTCTGACGCATGCGCAGTGTCACCAGAATATAACGTGTTTCCGTAACGTCATTCTGCAAGATGGTCTGGTCTAACTGTGTATCTAAGCAATAATATGTGAAGTAACAAACTGTTAAGATCTTCAGCCACTTTGGGTTCTGTAATTCCCTATCATGTATAGTTGAAGACTTGCATGTGTAGTTTTACGTTTTTTTCATGTTTCTAACACGTGTGTCCTTCCATCACCTCAATGGACGACATTTCTTTTGACCACACCCAACAGCAAGACAATCACGGACGTAACATGATCAATGTTTGGGTATGTTATGAACCTCGGGGATCAGGTAGTGGTTTCAGAGTAGCTGAGTGCCCCCTAGTCGATAGCGTCATTGATGAACCGAGTTACCGATTAGCCTCAAAGATAGTTGTCCAGAACTCAGGTAGAATATGCCGTCTGAAGGGAACATATTATCGTTTTGAATTATCGTTAAAGCCTTTAAGCCGTGGATATTTTTAATGATGAAGCATAGAGTAATACTACTTTCACTATATTAAAGTAAATGTTTTCTATTAACTCACTAGTCAGTTTTTTATGGTCACTGAGTTCTTTCCTCTCACTGTCTACTGCAGTCAGCAATTGAGCGGTGATACATGTGTCTCCGATCCATTGGCACAGAGTACCTACATCGTGATAGTCGATTTTAATATAAATTCACTTGTTATCAGGGCGAGTAGATAACAACGTTTGACGATAGGTCATAGTGGACATCAGACTGTTGTGTTGGGTGATATTCACGTGGACAAGTGAAACTAGTTGGTCTGGTTCAGGCAATCCAGTGATTAAGAAGATGAGCATCGATCCACGCAATTGGGATACAATGACATGACTGAAGACCATTTATAACCCCGGATCTTCACTGGTTCAAAATCATCATAACAGCTTCAGATGATTGAACAACTACGGGTCGGTGACGATGAGTGGGTGAAGCTCAGCACCAATCATATGAAACGGAACGCCAGCTGTAAGTTAAAAACCCCGCAGATGTTTATCACTATGACGAAACCAACGCGTCTACAGACAGACAAAAAAACCTAACATGTGTCAGTGGATCCTGGCATGGCACTAAGGGACACAACGTTGTAAATCGAAATCGATTGATAGGAAGGCTACGTGCCCATGCAAACGCAACGAAACTGACAATTTCACAAAGGAGAGATTCGTAGTTTTCTTCCGATGTAAACGTAGATATTTCCCAGAAGGGCACGTCGATTGTGTCTGACAGCAGTCGTCTTACTCCATCATTTCTGCGTGTTTCAACTTTCATTTAAAAGCATAAACGATTTTCCGATTTTGTTGTTTTATACGATCTCTTGAGAACAAAGAAGAAACTCGTCTCCATCCTCCGGTGTAGAAACATTCCAGCGAGGGCGTGTCAACGCCCTGGAACTACCAGTACTGCGCATGTCAGCTACACGGAGATAAAATCTTTGAGAAGGGGAAGAAAAACAGCGATTACGTGATGGGAGTAACGGCCACCTCCTTCCATCTGTGCTATGTGTTGGCATCACTTGTCAGTTTCACTTGTCAATTCATTTGTTCCAATCGGGGCAACTCCCGCAGCAGAAGACATTAAGCGGCCGACTTTTCCGTCCTATAGCTTGGCGGAAATCTAGTTTAAGGAAAACTTCAAAGCATATCGTTCTGCAACCTGCTCCTTACAGCGCAGGACAGTCCTCAAACTGGGCAAATGAAATCAATTACCCTTCAACTCGGGGCTCAATCTCTCCTAATAATTAGATTCCGTTTGGTTTGCGTGTTATTCATAGGCGCGTAGTGAGCAAATGCAACTCTTGTCTGTATGCTAAAGGAAGTCAATAATGCAGGAACACGTCAGCCGGATATACTCATCCACGCATGAGTATATGATGATTGCTACAGAGAACAAGGTTAAGCCAACTACTGTCAAATAAGTCTCGTTTAGTTTGCGATCAACCCGCTAAATGTAAGGAGGACTGAATGGCCTGGTAATATGACCAACACTATCACTTGTAGGGGACTTTATCATCACCACGATGGCTCGTAACCACGGGATTAACCTGGACCGGTTTTCTTGCCCTAGAGCGCATGCGTCTCGCACTTCAATCTTTCGGAAGCGAAGGACAAGGTACTGTTAGAAGTTAATTAGATGAACCAATCTTTGTGACTTTGAGAAAAGTTTAAAATCCGATGTGTTGTTGACACAACCACAGAGAAACATTTGAAGTATGTTGTATTAGTATAGAGTAGGCTGCAGGCTCACGATCCAAGTTTGTGGTGGTCCGTGGTCACAACAATACCTAACAGGAGCATCCGCTCCTGAACAAAAACGTAGTTCAAACATGGACCTGCCTGGACGATAGCCGAGATGATTATAAATGGGACAGAGACGAGCGGATTACTGGTACTGGTACTAATAGGCTTTAAACAGGGAAAACGACATCATTTAAAGAAAGTCTATATTAAATTATTTAACGATTGTGTTTAATCTTATTCAGCTAAGATAATTCTGGTAGCGAAACAAAAATATCTGATCCGTTGATCACGCTAAGTGCTTATTACTTGGAATAAACATGAAACTACCACTCACGCAGCAGTATCATTACTTATACTCTCTAATTTTGTTAAATTAAGATAATTCTGGTAGTGAAATAAAAACATTCTGCCAGAAATTTCTGCGGGAAAAAAATGTCTGCCAGAAATTTCTGACATTACATATTTATATTTACTGTTGCGTGGTCATGACGTCATTGCTTTGTGTTCTTGCAGATTCTCGGATGTGATAAATATTCGTCAGTATCAAGACCAAAGGCGTCTGCTGCTATAAAGAAGTCCTCCCATATGGAGTTGCTTGGCATTCTGTTGTGTTGGCTGTTTACGGTGACTCTGATCTTGCCTGTTCTCGTGCCTGTCGGAAGAGGCGACTAACAGGATCGGGAAGCAGGCTGTCTGTCTTTGTTGACATTTACGACATTTGGTAAATGACATATACTAACTAAAACAGGGCAGTCTTTTTGAAAACAAATATGTTGTTCACCTTTCACAGATTTATAGACGCTGATGAGTGATGACGTAATCGCCTCCAGTGACATGACCAAATTAAACAAATATGTTGTTCACCTTTTACGGAGTTAGAGACGCTGATGAGTGGTGGATGTGTTCTTCCAGCGATCCAGAATTCTGTTCGTTAGTTCAAATCCCATATTCTCGATTTCTCCAGCACCAACACCCACTCATTCAGAACTGATGAAAACTGGTGTCATAGTGGTCTCAGTCGACAGAATCGGTATTCATAGTTTCATCCTCTAGGCGTGGCAGAATGCTTTGCTTTGTGGGCTGGAATCCCAGAGTCGCCCCGATGTAGAGCACCTGAATATTTATGTATGAAAACACAACACCTAAATATTTATAATGTGTAAGACATTGCAGTTTACAACCTTTATAGTCCACTTTTCTTACTAAGAGGGTAATCCACCACTCTTAATAACAATAACTTTTCACACTAGGTTTCAAGGCAGTTGATGCGTTTTTAAGCCCAAACGTTGTGTCTGAGATAAGTGCGACATGATTCATAAATTGTTTCACTTTCGAGAAGTAAAACATGAAGAGACTCAACAAACGCGGGTTTAATACACATCCCTGTTTTAACATATCTAAACGTATCTGAATACTCTTTGACAAATGGCATGAGTGGTTTATGCGCCTTTGAATTTCATGGGTGTGTTTCTAGACTACAGTGTGACGTTGGGCAACAGTGTGTAAGATTTAAACCACTGTGTCAGGACCGCCACCCTACATACATCACATAACCTCCATTGCAAAGGGAGGCAACTATATGAATAGAGGAGATGTTTTACATTCGGGGTACAGTTCCCCAGTACACCGCTGTTTACGTCCGACCTGAGAAGGTAGGTGTTGTCTGCTAGGAAACTCGGAGACATATTTCGTCCCTCCGAAGGATGTATATTGATTTCAGTGTATAATTTTGAGTTCTATGCATGACGTATCTGACGAATAGTCACATAATATACAAGCGTTTACAACGAGAAATTCCCTGTTTATAGATTATACAATGTCAAGTATTTTGTGTGCTTGTACTTTCGTTATTGAACTGGGTCATACAAGCGCCAAATTCACTGTTCAGGTTGGAACAGGATATTTGTGTGTTAATATAAATGTCATAGAAATGTATATATTCCCATGAAATACTTAAATTGGAAAACCTAAGACTCTGTTGGAATTAAAGGGCCATGAAACTTAAACTAAACCCTCTATTGAACAAGGAAGTTAGATATATCCTACTTTCGTTATGATAATGATACAACGTTATCGCTATCACAGCGCTCTCTGTAGCCATCCAGATTGATCAAAATACTGGAACAACGTTAAAGACTTTTACACAAATCAGTGACGTGCATGAGGTGAACAACGTTGCTTTGTGACACACTTACAGGCCCGTCGTCACGTGACCTGAGGTGGATGTAATGTAATGTTATTGAAACCTGGCACCTGGTTGGACCATGTAATATCGACGTGGAGTGGAATTACCTGGAATCTACTTTCGAAACCTCCAAATCAAACACAGTTAGCAGATTTCAGAATATACTATGCCAAAGAAAAAATACACATGAATTCGGACATTAAAAATATCAGATCAAAGTGCGAGCATTCTAATTACATCTAGCGCATGATTATCGTCACAGCATGGTTTTGAATTTCCTCTGTGATTTCTTCGTGTTTCAAATTAATCTCAGCAAGTCCGTTCGTGAATACCTGATACGCAGAGGTGACGAAGTGGATTGGGTGGTCAGATTCAGTGTATTGCTTGACCTGTTACCGTGACGCCTGAGTCAATCTTGAAGAGGTCTCGAGGATGTAGCTTTTGATAGAGACTTTTGCTATCAGGATTAACCTAAACCAAAAGCTTGCTATATATCTATATTTTCGATTATTACCAATTTTCGTACTTAGTTTCGACAGTGATGACAAAACTAATGGAGTGCAGGAATTTACGATGTCTTGGTAGAAGGTATCATGGTAAGTAGGAAAATGGTTCATTGTTAGTTGGCCTAGTGGATTGGCTGGATGGTTGACTGGTTGATTGGCTGGTTGATAGACCGGTTGATTGAAGTATCGATCGTTTTGTCTGTTTGTTTTCCAAACAGCAAAACCCACCAATATGGCTATGACAAAACCAGAATCATAGGTTAGACTTATAATCTGTTTGGCTCATAAGCGGACGGATGAGTTGCATTTTAGCTCGAGAACTAATAAACGTAACATTTTCAATGAAACACTAATCATATATCAGAACATCATACCAACTCTGGGAAGTTTTAGAAGAACATTTGTCGATAAAATAAAAAACCCAGTTGTTTGACAAAGTATCATTAATATATTGACACAGTTCACTATTTGTTACGAGGGAGGAGTGTCGAGAAAGGGACAGCCAGGTGTGCGAGAAAGCATGAAGACACAGCACAGGTTAATGAATCAAAAACACTTTCTCGGCACTCTTCTCGAACATCTGGCTGTGCCTTTTTCTGCACTCCTCCCTCGTAAAAAGCCGTGAACTGTGTCAATATTTTCATGAACATTTGCAAAACAACTTTTATATTATTCGGACAAAAATTCTGCAAGAATCTCACAGAGTTGGTATGACGTTTTGATTTACGAATAGCGTTTAAGTAAGTATGTTATGCTTGTTAGGTTACCAGTGACATTGCAATTCATCAGTGCACTTTTGACCCAAACCGACTGTAAACAGTTGCCTCATATCATCTTTCAGATGGCTACCTCTCAGAAGCTGATGGAACATTACTTAACCTGTGTCATCTGCTCCGGCGTCTTCAGTAATCCCTGTACACTTGTGTGTAATCACACCTTCTGTCGGAAATGTATCGTCAACTACACCATAACCAGACCAGAAGCCATCAGTGTCAAGTCCCTCCTCTGTCCATTCTGCAGCAAGATGACGAAAGTGTCCGACCCTGACAGACCGGTGGAGGAGTGGGCGGATGACATCAAACCTATCTTCCTCATCCAGGGACTCTTGGACTCGTTTGGTCAGGGATCTAAAGGTACATGTGTTAAGCGGCTATCATACAATGACTCAGAAGTATATGTTATTTTACCATACACCATATTTTACCATTAGCACGATATAAATATGTGTCTATAGCTCCAACCATCACAAAGATATCAGTTGCTAGGGACAGGATAACAAATCTTACATGTCTTTAGGTATTTTGTACAATCTGAAATCGGTCAACCTGTGCACTGAATGTCACATACCTTTGAACGTAGAATTTCAACTTTCAGATACATCCTGCTGCAGCTATTGTAAAGAGGAAGGGGAGACAACCCCTGCGTCAGTTTGGTGCTATGTATGTGATGAAGCGATGTGTGTTAGATGTGTCAGAGTTCACAACCGCATGCCATCAACTCGTCATCACGATGTCACTGACCTCTCTGGGGAGGTCAAGGTCAAACGAAGGAGGATGGTCATGTGTAAGGAACACAAGGATGAACGTGTTAAGTTGTTGTGTAAAGATTGCGGGAAAGCAGTTTGTTATGCCTGTTGTGCCATCTATCACAGGCAATGTGTCTCTGTGGTTAGCTTGGAATCAGAGATACAGGCAATGAAAGCAGCACTGACGCGGGTGACAGGCAATTTGTCACAGAGAAAGGAAAAACTCACCAAAGAGATCGAGACAAAGAAATGTAGACTGGAAGACGAAACATTTCGACTGAAAGAAATGGCATCTCTTATTAACTCTGAAACTGTCAAGGTGATAGAACAGATTAACCTAAAGAAACGGAGACTTGTACATGAACTGAAAGAGATCTCAGACAAATGCACTGGTCAAATGAAAGCAGACATAAAATCAGCTGAGATGTCAGTACTGATGTACCAACAACAGACGGAGTTGATAGACCAGGCTCTACAATCTGAGTGTGACATGGATGTGTATGAGATGTATGAGGGATGTGAGGCCGGTGATGTGGAGGCTGTCGGAGACGCTGACCTGAAGGAGAGAGGACGAATAGCCAGTGTCACATTCCGACAGGACACAGACAAGCTGAGTAAAGCACTGGACGATCTACAGCTGGGTGAGATAGAGGTCCTGTATGAGAGTGTGCCGGACCTGAAGGCTACTCCTGTGTTACAAGACACCACTGACGTCAGAGTAGCGGACGATAAATGCACAGCAGTACCTACTGGAGTGACAGTGGTGGTGGTGGATGGTGCAGACACGGTTGTCGTCACAGACATGTACAACAGGAGTGTGAAGTCCTTCTACACCAGCAACAATCAGCGACACCACAGTAAGATCCTGCTTGATGGAGGTCCCTGGGGTATTACTAAATTGACACACGACCAGGTAGCTGTCACTCTGATATACTCCAAACAGATAATAACACTAAAAGTTAAACTAGACTTGGAGTTACTGACAACCATGAGAACCAGCAAACAGTATTTTGGTATAACGTCCCTGACTCCATCAACACTGGCAGCTGGTTCCCGGTCGCCTCCCTCTGTTGATATCCTGGATATGACAGGAAACGTGCTGAGGTCCATCAATCCGCTCCACAAAGGTAACAACATCTTAAGGCATCCCGACTTCCTCAGTACCACGAGGACAGGTAACATCCTGGTGTCTGACGGCGGAACCAAGTGTATCGTGTGTCTGACCCCCGAGGGAGATGTGATGTTCAACTACACACCTACAGGAGACACGGCACTGGAGTGTCCTGGTGGTATCACAAGTACCAGCACAGGTGACATCCTGGTTACAGACAACAGTCTGCACCGAGTCATCCAGCTGACTGAGTCAGGACAGTTTGTACAAAATCTGCTGACATCCAAGGACGGTATTCATTATCCACATGGAATGTGTATCGATGAGAGGGGGAGGCTACGTGTTTGTCTTTGTGAGGGTGTCATACAGACGTTCTCGTGGACATAGAGAAACACTGATGAGCTGCTGATGCATGTCGGGGCATTCTTATAGAGACACACAGACAGAAGATGGTAGTGTTGTGGGCATGTCCTCTTGTGTCTACAACAAGGTGTATCTAGTTGTCCATATTGTTGCAAAACAGTCGAAAGTAACTCATGCCACAGCGTCAGGTATTCAGACCAAGACGATCAAGTTATCACATGTGCAGTACTGATGTTTGTTGCAAATGAAAGCGACGGCTGCCGTGTGGAGATATAAAATGCTTAAAAAGAAAGAAAAACGTTCATGATATATAATCCTTGGGGATTAGGGGTTGGAGGTTGGAAGTAGTAATGGTCACTACTTCCATACACTGTGCGATGGAGATAGTAGAGATAGCTCTAGGGGAAATCAAGGCCACGCACCTTCTCAACAACGGTAGGTTACAGCTGAACATCCACGGGTTTCATAACAGATGCAAATCCAAACACATGCAGTCGGAATTTTTATCAGTCTTCATCAATCAGTCTGTCACATGGCTTGAATACATTGAACCATTGATCACACAATGTGTAAACAAGTCTGTCACCTTCCTACACAAAACATGGCGTGGTCTCCATCCCGCTTACGTCATGGGTCCTTCCGTGGTTGACAGTGTGTCTACCCAGACAGAGCGGGAGGTTCGAAGGTCGCGTCTTATCAAGTTAAAAGATGGTTCTAGTTGGCACCCTCGGGTGTGCTCGGCATTGATAAAAAAGAAGACTTGATTCAGTCTCACACTTAGACTGGTTTATTCAGTACTGCAGGCCATGTGACCTAGGGTACAATTACACCACACCATATCAGTTTGCCACATGGATTTGATAGGAAGAAACACAACTAATAATTAAGAACGGCGTGCTTCAAATACATGCTTTAAATATAGTGATTGAAATTTGATTGTGGATTTTGTGAACAAATAAGTTTGATTAAGATACGTTTGTTTGGCTTAACAGAGGCTAACCATGGTAAATATTTCGTTCGAAGTGCAGAATATTTTGGACAGGTAAACAGTATGTGGACTTCATCTTCGATATAGAGATCCATGCAATATTCAATGCAGATGTTATAGTCGCAATGTCGTTTCTCCTCCCTGTATGTATTTACCTTCAGATTGTTCAATGCTATTCTAAATTTACAGAATGCACGTACGTAAGACTTGTATTGAAGACAAGTAATATATCTTTCTGTGCTAAAATCAGTTTTAAATCTCGAGTACAATGACAGAAAACTTGAGGCAGAAATAGATCAATGCCAATCCTGGATAAAGATATCCTGTAACCTTTTATTGAATGAGCTGATGAATAGCTTTTCATCACCAACTTGTTGTGACAACCAAGTCCATACACAACCCGTTGAAAAGAGCAGAGATCTGACCTCCGTAACCCAGCTATATCTTCCATTATCATCTAAAGGTGTTATCGCCACATCTAAAGGTGTCTAAAGCTGTCCGTTTGCAACAGTTTCAAACAGTATTTGATTACTCAATATTACACAAATACACTTCGGCGACCTGTTTCACTCAGCATGGCTTTGTTTGATGCAAATTTCCCAACGGATAGGAATCGTTTCAGGTATGAAGTATAGACCTTTTCAACTTTCTTCATTGTAGATTGTTCCCCATATCTCGGAGCCATACAGGTGGGTTGGTAAACTTTTGCAGTCGAAGATATTCATTGCTGTGGGTAACGGCATTGCACGATTACTTTTAAATAGCTGGTACACTGGCCTTAATGCTTTCGTTGCCTGTGCATGCCAAATTGTTTACATGCAGCTGACCACTTTAGCCTAGATGAGAATAGTAGACCAATATATTTGTAGTGTGTTGTGCGCCCCAGTTGTTCGCCCACATAGAACCACTCATCATCCTTGCGTATAATTCCACCATTACGAAAAACGATCATGCTTGATTTATTCATATTGACAGACAGTCCCCAAGACTTGCAATACTGGTATAATACGTCTAGTTGTTTGCAAACCAATAACCGTGTACGAAAACATGTTGACATCAGCAGCAAATAAACGTACCGCATCTTAATATCCTCGATGTCCCGAGAAACAAAGATTTCGTGTTTGCAGGTCTGGTAGATTTCAGTGGCTACTTCATTGATGAAAATAGTAAACAAAAGAGGAGTTAGCATACATGCTTGCCGTACTCCAGAACTCGTGAAATAGGCGTCAGTTTTCCCGTTGTCAACTTTTACACATGCTTTGACTGAAGCATACATATTAACCAGAACATCATATATTTTACCATGGCATCCGTGAATCAAAAGCGAGTAAAGCAGTCTGTCCGTATCTACCAGACCAAACGCTTTTTTGAAATCAATAAATGTGCAGTAGAAACGACCCCCATTTAACAAAGGTATTTGGAACATAAAGCTTGAAGGGTGAAGATTTTTCAACTGTTCCATATCCTGGACGACAGCCAGCCTGAGCTCCAAGGAGAATTTCATTTAAATCAGTTCATGTTCGGAATCTGGTTTCCAGCACAGATGTGAATACTTTTCCCGCCACGTTAAGCAAAGAAAATCTTCTATAGCTATTAGGGTCAAGAGTAGATCCAGTCTTGAATATCGGCGGTATCAGGCATACATTACATGCATCTGGAAACAGTCCTGTGTCTACGATTTTGTTGAAAAGTGGATCCAGAAGTGCTAAAAGTGACGTTTGAGCTGCTTTAAAGAACTCAGGGGGTATGCCCTCATCACCAGGAGCCTTACCAGATTTAAGATGTTTTATAGTTTGCAGGATCTCATCATCACTGATTGCATCAGACAGCAGATTACTCCCAAGAGAATGTTCACAGTGTCCACAATAATGGTTTCCAAGACAAGTTCATCAAATGAGTCGTTCACATCGGCATGCACAGGGGTTATCAAATCTTTGACGTATTTATATAGCGTTTTCGCATTTACAAAACATGGCGAGCGTTTACAGTTCATCACTCGTTTCACAGTGTCCCAAAGCTCTTTACAATCTCTGTGTTTTGCGGAATATTCTAAATGTTTAGCAATTTTACCGTCTATTTGAATTTTCTTACAATCACAGCATTTCCTAAATTGTGACTTGGCATCTACGTAGTTTACGAGATTTTCTTTGCTTCTGCCTTGTTTGAACACATTTAACAATATACACTTATTTCGTTTCAAGTTCTCGCTCTCAGTGTCAAACCATGCATGTCTTTCTGGCATTCAATGAACATTACTCGTAGGTTTATGTTCCTGAACGCACGATGTCAGTATGTCATTGAGAACTGGAACTTGAATCAAGGGATCCTCTTCAAATATGAGGCTGTAGTTACGTTTTCCGGACCTGTGAATAAGTTTGGAAAGGTACACACAACGGGCACGTGATCGGACTCTGCTCTTGGAATCACCTCTAGATCACACAATTCGTTGAACATTTCACTTGACACAATAAAGTAGTCAACAATGCTGGTACCTGAATGTGAAATAAATGTGTAGTTACTTGGTGAATCAGAAACCGTTCTTCCGTTTACAATGTGGATTCCAAACTGTTTCCAGTAGTTGAAATCTATACATATTTGTGTCACTATCGTGGGATGTCGTGGGTAAACTAAAGGTGTCAGACGTATAATAGTTGGGTAAGGGGAGGTAATTTGAAGAACCATCACCAATAAGTCATCAAGCTCGCCTGTTCGTGCATTAAAGTCGCCACTATTAATGAACACTGGAATATCATTATCAAAGTCACCACAGCGATCAATACCACTCTCATCTGTTTCTAAATAAATGGAGGATTTCTCAGGATGAACATACACAAAACCTAGAATCAATGTTCTATTAATTTTCTTACATAACACCCTGAAATAAAGACAGCCATTACAAGCACTATATATTCTTTTAAACTGTGATGAAATAGTTTTCTTTATACAAACGATGATACCCCCACTATATCTGCCGTATTTTGATCGCCGTGCTGGATCACAAGTGCAGCAGTCGTGTTGAGGGAAAACTGCATGTTGCTTCAGTGACTCAATACACCATGTTTCAATAAGGCAGAAGATTTCGAACTGCATGCCACCGTCCTATTCTGTATGATGATCATGACTGGAAGGATCTGAGGATGTAGGTTCCTCCTCGTCCAGTTCCGTCGCTCGCCAACTCTCCTGATGCTGGTTGTGTCTTCGTGATAGACGTAGACAGCGCCACCTATGGTGAGTTTATCATAACTCATGTAAGAAACCCCTTATCTCTGGCTTCCATCATGTGTGGGAATAGTTTAGATCTGAATGATCGTACATATTTGAAATCTTCGGACACCCTCAAAGACTTACTGCCTTTCAAGTATTCCTTTGCTAACTGGAAAATGTCACTTTTGTCCTTGAAAAACGCAAACTTCACTCTTATTGGACGAGATGCAGATTTGGCGTTTAATCTCGGTGCACGTCCAATTCTGACAGTGTCAGATGACTGGTATTTTAGAGTCTCTTTGAGGAATAATCTAACCTGTCTCTCTGTTTCTTTCCATGATTCTCGTCCGTGAACAATTAGGTTACTGCGTCGCGACTGTGCTTCCACAGAATTAAGTTTTACGGTCATATTCTGTATTTCCGACCGGAGCTGTTGGTTCCGCATTCAAAACACTCACTTCCTTATTGAATTCAGATGCTAACGTCTGCATAGTAGAATCAAGGGAGGTAATCCGGTTTTGTATACCGTTAGGCTGTTTAGCGAGGTCCGCCAGTGTGACAGTGGATGCATCACCCGGAACGTTTTCTGCTATAATTTAACCTGCAACATTCCTAGATGAGAGGATCTTTAGAAATGTTCCAGTAATATATCATGGGAAAGTCCCCCAAAACTTGGTGCGCCTAGACATGTAACACACCATGTCCCGGGTCCTATTTAGTCTATGGTGTAATGTAAGCCTATGTAATTTCAGGGGAACATTATTTGCGCTTCTGTGGTTAACAACTAAAACAAACACTTAAAATGGTAGTTTGGAAAATTCGAGCAATACTAGGGGCAAACAGAAAGATACAGATGAGTGAAGTTATACTAATAGAACTGATACCTAGTTGATCGTATAGGGCGTGAAATAGGAAACACTTACATGTAATACTAGACACTCGTTATGGATATGCAACTTCTTTATTATTTAAGCACGACGTTTCTGGGCTAATACTTGCCCCTTCATCGGGTGAATGACGGTGAATAATTACAGAGGTATATATGTATAGGGTATGCACAGGGAACCACAGTGTTTTTACAAAAGTGTGTATAGTATGTACATGAAGCCACAGAGTGTTCTTACAAAAGATTAGCGAGGGAGGGTAGGGGGTGTACATAATGTCTGTACAAGGTGTTTACATGGAGCAGATGACCATACATTAAACCAGTGAAGTATGCAATGATGGGAAATTAGGATGTGCAGTAATAGTTAATGCGTAGTATGTTTAGACGCTCACTGTTGTTTGATGGAGTCAGTTGATGCTTCATGCATTAGGAAGGAACACACCCTGGTACCTAGTCAGCTCTGGTTTTGTCCTTTTTCTGTCGAGGGCTTCCATTAATTTCCTTCTGCCCCAGTTGTTTATGTTGACGGCTAGGATTTCTGTGTGTTGTCAGTTTATGGTGTGATCAGGATTCTTAACTAGGTGCTCCAAAAGAGCTGATTTTAAGTCTGATTTGTTGACAGACGCTTGGTGTTCTTTGATCCTGGTAGCAATAGGTGTGCCAGTCTCTCCAATGTAAGTGTCGCCATAGTTGCTTTGTAGTTTGTAAACACATGCTGTTGGGTTTGGAGTGATGCTACAGCTGTCTTTACCATTGGCCTGTAACAGCGTTTGGGGGGTTCTGTCGGGTGAGAATGTGGAGTCAATTCTGACAGTTTTCTTCAGTAGTCTGCTGATTTGATGGCTGATGGATCCAGCATATGGAATGTTGATAAGGATGGGAGATGGTTCTGCTTGGGTGTAGTTCTCTCTTGATGTTGGAGAGTTGACTTGATGATGGTTTCCACTAGGTGGTGCAACAACAAAGAAGTTGCATATCCATAACAAGTGTCTAGTATTACCCTACCAACTTCTAACATCTCACTTACATGTAATTTAAACATGATCCCGACTTTCAAAGATGTCTCTTCACATCTCTTCAGATGCAGTTTCATTAATTTGAGGCACAAATGGATACTACCAAAATACGGCTTATTCCTGCAGTTCTTATGAATAAATATGTCAAATACAAGATGGACAATGTACATTTGTTGTTAGTGTCCATGTTATTATGTTGTCCGCGTTGTTCACGATGTGGTCAGCGGCTGTGACAGCAGAGTGAGTGATACACTGTCTAAAACCCACAGAAGACAACTGAGATAATTGGTGGATCAAATGTTGGAAAACAAGAACTACATCAAACACTTGTTTTTACATAAACTGTTGTATTGAATAATATAATTCCAAGATTGAGACAGTCGTATGTAAAGAATGTATCCATTGAATGATACAAAATGTTGCATTAACTCTTTCTGGTGGTGTCTGCTGCTAAAATAGATTTCGTCGCCTAATCTCGAATTCAAATGGCAGGCATGCTTACCATCCTCAGCAATCAGGGTGTAACGTTCATCCGATAACATGTAGTAAGTAAGACATCCCTGTGCGTCGAATATGCTCGTCTCATTGTTTGTCAGGACCGGTCGTGTTTTCGAAGCGGTTTTAAGTGAATGGGTTCATTCTAGACCGTAATAGATCATTCTTCCCCAAAGCAGGATGTCTCTTTTAAAGTACCTTGTTGTTTCAATATGATAAAGTTGTTTGACACCAACATCGTATTAATTTCTGACTTTCGCTGACGCATGCGCAGTGATGCGTTTCCATAATGACATTCTGAGTACTCAGTACTATGTGAATGAACAAACTGTTAAGATCTTCAGCCACTTTGGGTTCTGTAATTCCCTATCATGTGTAGTCGAAGACTTGCATGTGCAGTTTTAAGTGTTGTATGTTTCTAACACGTGTGTCCTTCCATTACCTCAATGGACGACATTTCTTTTGACCACACCCAACAGCAAGACAATCACGGACGTAACATGATCAATGTTTGGGTATGATTCACGTGATCGCCATGAACCCCGGGGATCTGGTAGTGTTTACAGAGTAGCTGAGTGCCCCCTAGTCGATAGCGTCATTGATGAACCGAGTTACCGATTAGCCTCATAGATAGCTGTCCGGAACTCAGCTAGAATATGCCGTTTGAAGGGAACATTCCTCAGTAAATGATATGCATGAAGTCATATTAGGGTTAAAGTTTTTATACCGTGGATATTTGTCTGTGAGGCATAGCGTATAATTACTTTCACTGCATTAAAAGTAAATGTTTTCTATTAAGTCACTAGTCAATATTCTTTATGGTCACTGAGTTCTTTCTTCTCACAGTCTACTGCAGTCAGCAATTGAGCAGTGGTACGTGTGTCTCCTATCCATCGGCATAGAGTACCTACATCGCGATGGTCGATTTTAATCTAGTAGATAACAACCTTTTAAGATGGACAAAGATGACGACAGACTGTTGTGTGATAGTCATGCAATCAAGTGAAACTATACAAGCAAGTTCCAACATGGAGACTTCCCAATACTAGCTGAGGTGATTCAGGTTTCGTTTGTTTGACAGACTTTGCTCGTTTAACCGAAATGATTGGGTGCAGCCATTTGCCATTACCTACATCAAAATAATCATTGAGTGCGTGTGTGTGTGAGTAAGTTTTGCTTTACGCCACATTCCAGCTATTCCAGCTACTCGACCCACGCAGTTGGAATACGATGGCATCTGTAAACCAAGTCAGTGAGCCCGACAACCCAGTCCCATTAGTCACATGTTTCTACAAGCATGGGTTACTAAGGACCAGTTATAACCCGGATTTTCACTGGTAAAAAATTATCATAGCAGGTTCGGGTGGGAGTCCATGGTGTTGATGATAAGTGGGTGAAGGTCAGCACCAACAAGAGCGTCAGCTGTAAGTTCAAAATACCCGCAGACGTTTGCCACCATGATGAAACCAACAAGCCTCCAGACAAAAACCTAAATTCTGCCAGCGGATCCTGGCATGGTGCTAAGGGACACAGCGTTGTAAATCGATATCGATCGATAGGAAGGATACGTGTCCATGCAAACGCAACGAAACTAAATGACAATTTCACAAAGGAGATGTTCGCAGTTTTCTTCCGATGTAAACGTAGATATGTCGGAGGACACGTCGATTGTGTTCGACAGCAGTCGTCTTCCTTCATCATTTCTCTGAGTTTCAACTTTTATTTAAAAGCGTAAAGAAGTTTCTGATTTGGTTGTTTTGTAGGAACTCTTGAGAACTCTCGAGAAGAAAGAAGAAGCTCCCTTCTAACCTCCGGTGTAGAAACATTCCAGCGAGGTCGTGTCAACGCCCTGGAACTACCAGCGCTGCGCACGTCAGCTACATGGAGATAAACCCTCTGAGAAGAGGAAGAAAAACAGCGATTACGTGATGGGAGTAACGGCCATCTCATTCCACCAGTGCTATGTGTTGGCATCACTTGTCAGGTTCATGTCGCAATTAATTTGTTCCAATCGGAGCAACTCCCACAGCAGACGACATCAAGCATCCGACTTATCCTTCCTACAGCTAATTTAAGGAAAACTTCAAAGCACATCGTTCTGCAACCTGCTCCTTACAGTGCAGAACAGTCCTCAAACTGGGCAAATCAGATCAATTACCCTTCAACTCGGGGCTCAATCTCTCCTACTAATTAGATTCCCGTTTGGTTTGCGGGCTATTTATCGGCGTGTGGTGAGCAAATGCAACTCTTGTCTGTATGCTAAAGGAAGTCAATAATGCAGGAACAAGTAAACCGGATATACTCATACCCGCATGAGCATATGATGATAGCTACAAAGAGCAAGGTTAAGCCAAATACTATCAAATAAGTCTTTAGTTTGCGATCGACCCGCTAAATGTAAGGAGGACTGAATGGCCTGGTATTATGACCAAAACTATCACGTGTAGGGGACTTTTGAAGAGAAACATTTGATGGATATTGTATTAGTATAGAGTAGACTGCAGCGAGACGACCACGGTCCAAGTTTGTGCTGGTACGTTTTTTGTGAACTATCACATATCACAGTCCAACATGATGCTACATTTTTCTAATAGAGATGCCTACCCTGTTTCTGGCAGACATTCAGTGTCTTGTCTAGGACATGCTGACATTATCTTGTGAGGCTAGCTTCTCTTCGTAGCCAGTCATGTGATCTCTGTGATGATAACGGTTATTTCAGTGAAACACCGAGCTGTTGTAGTATAACAGCGCCAATACACTCGTCCCGTTAACAGCTATAGTTTTGTCAGGTAAAACCGGAAGCTGAAAGCACCGGATATCATAAACTTGGCTTTCATTTGAGTCACGACGGACTGGTTGTGTCATGTGCGTCGTGTGTACCTTTCCAAACTTATTCACAGGTCCGGAAAACTAACTACAGCCTCATATTTGAAGAGGATCCCTTGATTCAAGATATCCAGTGCTAAATGACATACTGACATCGTGCGTTCAGGAGCATAACCCTAAGAGTAATGTTGCACAGAATGACACTGAGAGCGAGAACTTGAAACGAAATAAGTGTATATTGTTAAATGTGTTCAAACAAGGCAGAAGCAAAGAAAACCTCGTAAACTACGTAGATGCCAAGTCACAATTTAGGAAATGCTGTGATTGTAAGAAAATTAAAATGGACGGTAAAATTGCTAAACTCTTGGAATATTCCACAAAACACGGAGACTGTAAAGAGTTTTGGGATGCTGTGAAACGAGTGATGAACTGTAAACGCTCGCAATGTTTTGTAAATGCGAAAACGCTATATAAATACGTCAAAGATTTGTTAACCCCTGTGCATGCCGATGTGAACGACTCATTTGATGAACTTGTCTTGGAATATATAACAAACCATTATTGTGAACACTGTGAACATTCTCTTGGGAGTAATCTGCTGTCTGATGCAATCAGTGATGATGAGATCCTGCAAGCTATAAAACATCTTAAATCTGGTAAGGCTCCTGGTGATGAGGGCATACCCCCTGAGTTCTTTAAAGCAGTTTGAACGTCACTTTTAGCACTTCTGGATCCTCTTTTCAACACAATCGTAGACACAGGACTGTTTCCAGATGCGTGTAATGTATGCCTGATACCGCCGATATTCAAGACTGGATCTACTCTTGACCCTAATAGCTATAGAGGATTTTCTTTGCTTAACGTGGCGGGAAAAGTATTCACATCTGTGCTGGAAACCAGATTCCGAACATGAACTGATTTAAATGAAATTCTCCTTGGAGCTCAGGCTGGCTGTCGTCCAGGATATGGAACAGTTGAAAAATCTTCACCCTTCAAGCTTTATGTTCCAAATACCTTTGTTAAATGGGGGTCGTTTCTACTGCACATTTATTGATTTCAAAAAAGCGTTTGTTCTGGTAGATACGGGCAGACTGCTTTACTCGCTTTTGATTCACGGATGCCATGGTAAAATATATGATGTTCTGGTTAATATGTATGCTTCAGTCAAAGCATGTGTAAAAGTTGACAACGGGAAAACTGACGCCTATTTCACGAGTTCTGGAGTACGGCAAGCATGTAGGCTAACTCCTCTTTTGTTTACTATTTTCATCAATGAAGTAGCCACTGAAATCTACCAGACCTGCAAACACGAAATCTTTGTTTCTCGGGACATCGAGGATATTAAGATGCGGTACGTTTATTTGCTGCTAATGTCAACATGTTTTCGTACACGGTTATTGGTTTGCAAACAACTAGACGTATTATACCAGTATTGCAAGTCTTGGGGACTGTCTGTCAATATGAATAAATCAAGCATGATCGTTTTTCGTAATGGTGGAATTATACGCAAGGATGAGGAGTGGTTCTATGTGGGCGAACAACTGGGGCGCACAACACACTACAAATATATTGGTCTACTATTCTCATCTAGGCTAAAGTGGTCAGCTGCATGTAAACAATTTGGCATGCACAGGCAACGAAAGTATTAAGGCCAGTGTACCAGCTATTTAAAAGTAATCGTGCAATGCCGTTATCCACAGCAATGAATATCTTCGACTGCAAAAGTTTACCAACCCACCTGTATGGCTCCGAGATATGGGGAACAATCTACAATGAAGAAAGTTGAAAAGGTCTATACTTCATACCTGAAACGATTCCTATCCGTTGGGAAATTTGCATCAAACAAAGCAATGCTGAGTGAAACAGGTCGCCGAAGTGTATTTGTGTAATATTGAGTAATCAAATACTGTTTGAAACTGTTGCAAACGGACAGCTTTAGATACCTTTAGATGTGGCGATAACACCTTTAGATGATAATGGAAGATATAGCTGGGTTACGGAGGTCAGATCTCTGCTCTTTTCAACGGGTTGTGTATGGACTTGGTTGTCACAACAAGTTGGTGATGAAAAGCTATTCATCACCTCATTCAATAAAAGGTTACAGGATATCTTTATTCAGGACTGGCATTGATCTATTTCTGCCTCAAGTTTTCTGTCATTGTACTCGAGATTTAAAACTGATTTTAGCACAGAAAGATATATTACTTGTCTTCAATACAAGTCTTACGTACGTGCATTCTGTAAATTTAGAATAGCATTGAACAATCTGAAGGTAAATACATACAGGGAGGAGAAACGACATTGCGACTATAACATCTGCATTGAATATTGCATGGATCTCTATATCGAAGATGAAGTCCACATACTGTTTACCTGTCCAAAATATTCTGCACTTCGAACGAAATATTTACCATGGTTAGCCTCTGTTATGCCAACAAACGTATCTTAATCAAACTTATTTGTTCACAAAATCCACAATCAAATTTCAATCACTATATTTAAAGCATGTATTTGAAGCACGCCGTTCTTAATTATTAGTTGTGTTTCTTCCTATCAAATCCATGTGGCAAAATGATATGGTGTGGTGTAATTGTACCCTAGGTCACATGGCCTGCAGTACTGAATAAACCAGTCTGAGTATGAGACTGAATCAAGTCTTCTTTTTTATCAATGCCGAGCACACCCGAGGGTGCCAACTAGAACCATCTTTTAACTTGATAAGACGCGACCTTCGAATCTCCCACTCTGTCTGGGTAGACACACTGTCCAGTCAACCACGGAAGGACCCATGACGTAAGCGGGATGGAGGTCACGCCATGTTTCGTGTAGGAAGGTGACAGACTGGTTTACACATTGTGTGATCAATGGTTCAATGTATTCAAGCCATGTGACAGATTGATTGATGAAGACTGATAAAAATTCCGACTGCATGTGTTTGGATTTGCATCTGTTATGAAACCCGTGGATGTTCAGCTGTAACCTACCGTTGTTGAGAAGGTGCGTGGCCTTGATTTCCCCTAGAGCTATCTCTACTATCTCCATCGCACAGTGTATGGAAGTAGTGACCATTACTACTTCCAACCTCCAACCCCTAATCCCCAAGGATTATATATCATGAACGTTTTTCTTTCTTTTTAAGCATTTTATATCTCCACACGGCAGCCGTCGCTTTCATTTGCAACAAACATCAGTGCTGCACATGTGATAACTTGATCGTCTTGGTCTGAATACCTGACGCTGTGGCATGAGTTACTTTCGACTGTTTTGTAACAATATGGACAACTAGATACACCTTGTTGTAGACACAAGAGGACATGCCCACAACACTACCATCTTCTGTCTGTGTGTCTCTATAAGAATGCCCCGACATGCATCAGCAGCTCATCAGTGTTTCTCTATGTCCACGAGAACGTCTGTATGACACCCTCACAAAGACAAACACGTAGCCTCCCCCTCTCATCGATACACATTCCATGTGGATAATGAATACCGTCCTTGGATGTCAGCAGATTTTGTACAAACTGTCCTGACTCAGTCAGATGGATGACTCGGTGCAGACTGTAGTCTGTAACCAGGATGTCACCTGTGCTGGTACTTGTGATACCACGAGGACACTCCAGTGCCGTGTCTCCTGTAGGTGTGTAGTTGAACATCATATCTCCCTCGGGGGTCAGACACACGATACACTTGGTTCCGCCGTCAGACACCAGGATGTTACCTGTCCTCGTGGTACTGAGGAAGTCGGGATGCCTTAAGATGTTGTTACCTTTGTGGAGCGGATTGATGGACCTCAGCACGTTTCCTGTCATATCCAGGGTATCAACACAGGGAGGCGACCGGGAACCAGCTGCTAGTGTTGATGGAGTCAGGGACGTTATACCAAAATACTGTTTGCTGGTTCTCATGGTTGTCAGTAACTCCAAGTCTAGTTTAACTTTTAGTGTTATTATCTGTTTGGAGTATATCAGAGTGACAGCTACCTGGTCGTGTGTCAATTTAGTAATACCCCAAGGACCTCCATCAAGCAGGATCTTACTGTGGTGTCGCTGATTGTTGCTAGAGTAGAAGGACTTCACACTCCTGTTGTACATGTCTGTGACGACAACCGTGTCTGCACCATCCACCACCACCACTGTCACTCCAGTAGGTACTGCTGTGTATTTATCGCCCGCTACTCTGACGTCAGTGGTGTCTTGTAACACAGGGGGAGACTTCAGGTCCGGCACACTCTCATACAGGACCTCTATCTCACCCAGCTGTAGATCGTCCAGTGCTGTACTCAGCTTCTCTGTGTCCTGTCGGAATGTGACACTGGCTATTCTTCCCCTCTCCTTCAGGTCAACGTCTCTGACAGCCTCCACATCACCGGACTCACATCCCTGATACATCTCATACACATCCATGTCACACTCAGATTGTAGAGCCTGGTCTATCAACTCCGTCTGTTGTTGATACATCTGTACTGACATCTCAGCATCTATCAGACATCGCTTCATCACATACATAGCACCAAACTGACGCAGGAGTTGTCTCCCCTTCCTCTTTACAATAGCTACAGCAGGTTGTATCTGAAAGTTGAAATTCTACGTTCAAATGTGTTTAACGTCCAGTGCACAGGTGGACCGATTTCAGATTGTGTGAAAAGTTATTGTTATTAAGAGTAGTGGATTACCCTCTAAACATGAAATGTGGGACTATAAAGGTTGTAAACTGCAATGTCTTACACACTATAACTATTTAGGTGTTGTGTTTCCATATATAAATAGACTTTTTAGACTTTTTGAACATTATACACTTTTGCCAGCTTAATGTTGATGTAAAGCCCAACGTTTTGAAACCGGGTGCTGGAGAAATCGAGAATCTGGGATTTGAACCAACGAACAGAATTCTGGATCGCCCGAAGAACACATCCATGCTGAGCCTCATCTGACGGTATAGGCGATTTTGTCATCACTCATCAGCGTCTATAAATCTGTGAAAGGCGAACAAGATATTTGTTTTCAAGAAGACTGTCCTGTTTTAGTCAGTAAATGTCGTTTACCAACTGTCGTAAATGTCAACAGAGAGACAGAGAGCCTGTCGTCCCGATACTGTTATTTGCCTTTTCCGACAGGCATGAGACCAGGCAAGAACAGAGTCACCGTAAGCAGTAATGTAATATCAGTGGAATACATTGAGTGTAATGGACAATCCAGAGGTAAACGTTATGTGACTGACTTACTATCTGTTTGTTGTTTAACGGACAATGGACAATCCAGATGTAAACATTATGTGACTGACTTACTATCTGTTTGTTGTTTAACGCCCGACACAGCAATATAGTGACTGTCTGTAAATAACTGAGTCTGGTGCAGACAATGCAGTGATCAACAGCATCGATCTACGCAACTGGGATACGAAAGCATGTGTCAATCAAGTCGGCGAGCAGCACCACCCGTTTCCGTTAGTTGCCAGGCATAGTAACTTAAGACCAACCCGGATCTTTATGGGTCAGGCCATGTCAAGTTGATCTGTACAGATGTATAGCCTAGATAGAACAGTCCAGTGACTGACATACTGAGCATCGATCTAAGCAGATATCATACGGTGACATGCAGGAGTCACACCGTAACATACGATCCCTTTGGTTCCTCTTACAACCACATTATTGAGGATGACTTCTATCGAATGACAACACAGTTGTAAATAATAGAGACACGCCTCGAATAGGTCTCACAGCCCAGAGTTACTATATAAGACCCATTCTATATTCATCTCACTGCTGTGAATAGTCTATCGCTGTACATGACCCTTTTACGTGGTTTTCGTGGTCATAGCAACGCAGCTGCAACTTCCAGGAATAATTCCACAAATGCATTGCAGTCTTCTTAGATGACAATTCCAACACCGAGATTGTACACATGGACATAGACTTGTGGGACTGGGTGTTACAGGCATCCAGACAGGTAGTTCCAGGGTGTCATGTCTAAGGTAAATGCAGTTATGAGACGAGTGCAGCGTAAGACCTAGATTATATAGATAATGATACATATCAAGGTAATGGCGTCTTATGTCCACGCACCTGCTGATGTATGCTCAAGGCATTAAGACATTATTACCCCAGTTATCCCAATCTACCTGTGGTGAGCTGGAAGGTTAACAGGCTTTTCATTCACAGCTTGGTGAACAGAGGTAGCTTTTACAAAAACAAACTTTCTTAAGGTGAGATCACACATGTTCTTCGTTGTGTGGTAGGGCTGGAGTCCTCGAAACGCTCAGTGAAGCTGCCCAACAAGAACCCTCAATGACCAACGTTGCTTAACTTGTTACCTGGACCCATATTGTCCAATCCCAGGCAAACACAGTACGTTCGCGGATCCTTCGTCGAAATCAATATTTGGTAAATCCGTGAGCTGCAATATCTGACACTGAGTGGCCGAAATATGCTGAAAATCAACAGTAATGAATTAGATG
Organism: Haliotis asinina; assembly: GCF_037392515.1. NCBI lineage: Eukaryota > Metazoa > Mollusca > Gastropoda > Lepetellida > Haliotidae > Haliotis > Haliotis asinina. Next base: position 54,343,325 of record NC_090291.1, on the reverse strand, counting down.
CGAAATTAGTCTGGTCTCAATCACCGGTTGTCCTTGGAAACAAGCGGAACGTGAACTCAGATGATGCGGTTATGACCCCACGCGCATCACATCTCACACGTCTGAATCGTCGACGAGAAACTGTGAATTCTGGGAGTTTCGAATGCTTGATAACTTGATAGATTGCTCGATGACATCAAAAACATGATGATGATTTCAGTGTGAATGACCCCCCTAAAATAAATATACAAAGTAAGTGACCACTATCCCTCCTTCCCCATGTCATGTACAAAATCAATGACACCCCCTCTTCCCCCCCCCCCCCCGCACACACACAAACAGAGAGAGAGAGAGAGAGAGAGAGAGAGAGAGAGAGAGAGAGAGAGAGAGACAGACAGACGTCCTTACTTTATCTTCAGTTCTGCTATGCTCTAAGGTCCCATGTCATTTCTATGGTTAGCTGTTGTAGATACGTGGGGCTTTAGGCATAGGGCTTTAATTTATCTTTTTGTCAGTTGTACTAAGTGAATCTACAGGGAATTTATATTCATCACATTTTACACCTCTGCGCACATGAGACAACCGGTCCGTCGTGCCTCAAATGAAGGTGCAGTTTATGCTTCCGGTTTATACCCGATAGAACTATAGCCGTTAACAGAGGCGAGTGTATTGACGCTGTTATACTACAACAGGTCGGTGTTTCACTGAAATAATGGCTACATGACGGGCTACCTAGGCAAAGCAAGCTAGCCTCACAAGATAATGTCAGCATGTCCTAGACAAGACACTGAATGTTTGTCAGAAACAGGGTAAGCATCTCTATTTGAAAAATGTATCATGAAGTAGGACTGTGATATATGATAGTTCACAAAAACGTACCAGCACAAACTTGGACAGTGGTCGTCTCGCTGCAGCCTACTTTATAAAAATACAGTATACTTCAAATGTTTCTTTTCAATATTCCCCTACATGTGATAGTGTTGGTCATATTACCAGGTCATTCAGTCGTCCTTACATTGCCGATTGACCCCATCATTGCTGTAGGCAGTAACGTGAATGCTCCTGTTAGGTATTGTTGTGACCACGGACCACCACAAACTTGGATCGTGTGCCTGCAGCCTACTCTATACTAATACAACATACTTCAAATGTTTCTTTCTGGTTGTGTCAACAACATGTCGGATTATAAACTTTTCTCAAAGTCACAAAGATTAGTTCATCTAATTAGCTTCTCACAGATCTGGGGCGATACACGGACATGTACCTTGTTCTTCGCTTCCGAAAGGTTGCACAGAGATTGAAGTGCGAGACGCATGCACTCTAGGGCAAGAAAACCGTCATATTACCAGGCCATTCAGTCGTCCTTACATTTAGCGGGTTGATCGCAAACTAAACGAGACTTATTTGACAGTAGTTGGCTTAACCTTGTTCTTCGTAGCTATCATCATATGCTCATGCGTGGATGAGTATATCCGGTGCTGCATTTGCTCACCACGCGCCGATGAATAGCCCGCAAACCAAACTGGAATCTAATTATTACGGGAGATTGAGCCCCAAGTTGAAGGGTAATTGATTTGATTTGCCCAGTTTGAGGACTGTTCTGCGCTGTAAGGAGCAGAACGATGTGCTTTGAAGTTTTCCTTAAATTAGATTTCCGCCAAGCTGCAGGAAGGATATGTCGGCTGCGTGATGTCATCTGCTGCGGGAGTTGCTCCGATTGGAACAAATTAATTGCGACATGAAACTGATAAGTGATGCCAACACATAGCACAGATGGAAGGAGGTGGCCGTTACTCCCATCACGTAATCGCTGTTTTTCTTCCCCTTCTCAGAGATTTTATCTCCGTGTAGCTGACATGCGCAGTGCTGCTAATTCCAGGGCGTTGACACGACCTCGCTGGAATGTTTCTACACCGGAGGATAGAGAGGAGCTTCTTCGTTGTTCTCAGTTCCTACAAATACAACAAAGTCAGAAACTTGTTTAAGCTTTTAAATGAAAGTTGAAAAACACGCAGAAATGATGGAGGAAGACGACTGCTGTCGAACACAGTCGACGTGTCCTTCTCGGAAATATTTACGTTACCATCGGAAGAAAACTAAGCACCTCTCCTTTGTGAAATTGTCATTTAGTTCCGTTGCGTTTGCATGGACACGTAGCCTTCCTATCGATCGATATCGATTGATACAACGTTTTTCCATGTGTCCCTTAGCGCGATGCAAGGATCCGCTGACAGAATTTAGGTTTTTGTCTGGAGGCGTGTTGGTTTCATCATGGTGGCAAACTTCTGCGGGTGTTTTTGAACTTACAGCTGACGCTTCGTTTCATATGGTAGGTGCTGACCTTCGCCCACTTATTATCAACACCATTGGTCTTCAGTAACCCATGCATGTAGAAACATGCGACTAATGGGAATGGGTTGTCGGGCTCACTGACTTGGTTTACAGATGTCATCGTATCCCAGCTGCGTGGGTCGAGTAGCTGGAATATTGCGGAGTGTGGCGTAAAACGAAACTTACTCACTCACACACACACGCACGCAATGATTATTTTGATGTAGGTAATGGCAAATGGCTACACCCAATCATTTCGGTTAAACGAGCAAAGTCTGTCAAACAAACGAAACCTGAATCACCTCAGCTAGTATTGGGACGTCTCCATGTTGGAACTTACTTGTCAAGTTTGCCCATCTTAAAAGGTTGTTATCTACTAGTCGTGAAAGCTGATGAATTTATATATCAAAATCGACCATCGCGATGTACTCTGTGCCAATGGATAGGAGACACATGTATCGCTTCTCAATTGCTGACTGCAGTAGACAGAGAGAGGAAAGAACTCAGTGACCATAAAGAATATTGACTAGTGACTTAATAGAAAACATTTACTTTTAATGCAGTGAAAGTAATTATACGCTATGCCTCACTGACAAATATCCAAGGTATAAAAACTTTAACCCTAATATGACTTCATGCATATCATTTACTGAGTTCTGGACAGCTAACTATGAGGCTAATCGGTAACTCGGTTCATCAATGACGCTATCGACTAATGGGCACTCAGCTATTCTGAAAACACTACCAGATCCCCGGGGTTCATGGCGATCACGTGAGTCATACCCAAACATTGATCATGTTACGTCCGTGATTGTCTTGCTGTTGGGTGTGGCCAAAAGAAATGTCGTCCATTGAGGTAATGGAAGGACACACGTGTTAGAAACATACAACACTTAAAACTGCACATGCAAGTCTTCAACTATACTGATAGGGAATTACAGAACCCAAAGTGTCTGAAGATCTTAACAGTTGTTCATTCACATAGTACTGAGTACTGCTTAGACCATGTTGCAGAATGTCATTATGGAAACGTAACACTGCGCATGCGTCATTTCTGTGTTTGTAATGACTGTGGGTCTTATGTAAGAAAATTAATAGAACATTGATTCTAGGTTTTGTGTATGTTCATCCTGAGAAATCCTCCATTTATTTAGAAACAGAAGAGAGTGGTATTGATCGCTGTGGTGACTTTGATGATGATATGCCAGTGTTCATTAACAGTGGCGACTTTGATGATGATATGCCAGTGTTCATTAACAGTGGCGACTTTGATGATGATATGCCAGTGTTCATTAACAGTGGCGACTTTGATGATGATATGCCAGTGTTCATTAACAGTGGCGACTTTGATGACGATATGCCAGTGTTCATTAACAGTGGCGACTTTGATGATGATATGCCAGTGTTCATTAACAGTGACTTTAATGCACGAACAGGTGAGCTTGATGACTTTATAGGTGACGATTCTTCAAATTACCTCCCCTTACCCAACTATTATACGTCTGACACCTTTAGTTTACCCAGGACGTCCCACGATAGTGACACAAATATGTATGGATTTCAACTACTGGAAACTGTTTGGAATCCACATTGTAAACGGAAGTACGGTTTCTGATTCACCAAGTAACTACACATTTATTTCACATTCAGGTACCAGCATTGTTGACTACTTTATTGTGTCAAGTGAAATGTTCAACGAATTGTGTGATCTGGAGGTGATTCCAAGAGCAGAGTCCGATCACGTGCCCGTCGTGTGTACCTTTCCAGACTTATTCACAGTTCCGGAAAACGTAACTACAGCCTCATATTTGAAGAGAATCCCTTGATTCAAGATATCCAGTTCTCAATGACATACTGACATCGTGCGTTCAGGAACATAAACCTAAGAGTAATGTTGCACAGAATGACCCTGAGTGCGAGAACTTGAAACGAAATAAGTGTAAATTGTTAAATGTGTTCAAACAAGGTAGAAGCAAAGAAAATCTCGTAAACTACATAGATGCCAAGTCACAATTTAGAAAATGCTGTGATTGTAAGAAAATTGAAATGGACGGTAAAATTGCTAAACACTTAGAATATTCCGCAAAACATGGAGACTGCAAAGAGTTTTGGGACACTGTGAAACGAGTGATGAACTGTAAACGCTCGCCATGTCTTGTAAATGCGCAAACGCTATATAAATACGTCAAAGATTTGTTAACCCCTGTGCATGCCGATGTGAACGACTCATTTGATGAACTTGTCTTGGAATATATAACAAACCATTATTGTGAACACTGTGAACATTCTCTGGGGAGTAATCTGCTGTCTGACACAATCACTGATGATGAGACCCTGCAAGCTATAAAACATCTTAAAGCTGGTAAGGCTCCTGGTGATGATGGCATACCCCCTGAGTTCTTTAAAGCAGCACAAACGTCACTTTTAGCACTTCTGGATCCACTTTTCAACACAATCGTAGATACAGGACTGTTTCCAGATGCGTGTAATGTATGCCTGATACCGCCGATATTCAAGACTGGATCTACTCTTGACCCTAATAGCTATAGAGGATTTTCTTTGCTTAACATGGCGGGAAAAGTATTCACATCTGTGCTGGAAACCAGATTACGAACATGGACTGATTTAAATGAAATTCTCCTTGGAGCTCAAGCTGGCTGTCGTCCAGGATATGGAACAGTTGAAATATCTTCATCCTTCAAGCTCTATGTTCAAAATACCTTTGTGAAAAGGCGATTCTTTACTACTGCACATTTATTGATTTCAAAAAGCGTTTGATCTGGTAGGTAGGGACAAACTGCTTTACTCGCTTTTAATTCACGGATGCCATGTTAAAATATATGATGTTTCAGTCAAAGCATGTGTAAAAGTTGACAACGGGAAAACTGACGCCTCTTTGACGAGTTCTGGAGTACGGCAAGCATGTAGGCTAACTCCTCTTTTGTTTACTATTTTCATCAATGAAGTAGCCACTGAAATCTACCAGACCTGCAAACACGAAATCTTTGTTTCTCGGGACATCGAGGATATTAAGATGCTGTTATTTGCTGCTAATGTCAACATGTTTTCGTACACGGTTATTGGTTTGCAAACAACTAGACGTATTATACCAGTATTGCAAGTCTTGGGGACTGTCTGTCAATATGAATAAATCAAGCATGATCGTTTTCGTAATGGTGGAATTATACGCAAGGGTGAGGAGTGGTTCTATTCGGGCGAACAACTGGGGCGCACAACATACTACAAATATCTTGGTCTACTATTCTCATCTAGGCTAAAGTGGTCAGCTGCATGTAACAATTTGGCATCACAGGCATCGAAAGCATTGAGGCCAGTGTACCAGCTATTTAAAAGTAATCGTGCAATGACGTTATCCACAGCAACGAATATTTTCGACTGCAAAAGTTTACCAATCCACCTGTATGGCTCCGAGATATGGGGAACAATCTACAATGAAGAAATTTGAAAAGGTCTTTACATCATACCTGAAACGATTCCTATCCGTTGGGAAATTTGCGTCAAACAAAGTAATGTTGAATGAAACAGGTCGCCGCAGTGTATTTGTGTAATATTGAGTAATCAACTACTGGTTGAAACCTTTAGATACATTTAGATGTGTCGATAACACCTTTAGATGATAATGGTAGACATAACTGGGTTATGGAGGTCAGAGGTCAGATCTCTGCTCTTTTCATGCTCTTTGTATGGACTTGGTTGTCACAACAAGTTGGTGATGAAAAGCTATTCATCACCTCATTCAATAAAAGGTTACAGGATATCTTTATTCAGGACTGGCATTGATCTATTTCTGCCTCAAGTTTTCTGTCGTTATACTCGAGATTTAAAACTGATTTTAACACAGAAAGATATATTACTTGTCTTCAAGACACGTCTTTGGTACATGCATTCTGTAAATTTAGAATAACATTGAACAATCTGAAGGTAAATGCATAAAGGAAGAAGAAACGACATTGTGACTATAACATCTGCTGTGAATATTGCATGGATCTCTACATCGAAGATGAAGTCCACATACTATTTACATGTCCAAAATATTCTGCACTTCGAACGAAATATTAACCATGGTCAGCCTCTGTTATGCCAAACAAACGTAACTTGATCAAACCTATTTGTTCACAAAATCCACAAACAATCAAATTTCTATCACTGTATTTCAAGCATGTATTTGAAGCACGCCGTTCTTAATTATTAGTTGTGTTTCTTCCTATCAAATCCATGTGGCAAAATGATATGGTGTGGTGTAATTGTACCCTAGGTCACATGGCCTGCAGTACTGAATAAACCAGTCTGAGTATGAGACTGAATCAAGTCTTCTTTTTTATCAATGCCGAGCACACCCGAGGGTGCCAACTAGAACCATCTTTTAACTTGATAAGACGCGACCTTCGAACCTCCCACTCTGTCTGGGTAGACACACTGTCCAGTCAACCACGGAAGGACCCATGACGTAAGCGGGATGGAGGCCACGCCATGTTTTGTGTAGGAAGGTGACAGACTGGTTTACATATTGTGTGATTAATGGTTCAATGTATTCAAGCCATGTGACAGATTGATTGATGAAGATTGATAAAAATTCCGACTTCATGTGTTTGGATTTGCATCTGTTATGAAACCGGTGGATGTTCAGCTGTAACCTAACGTTGTTGAGGTGTGTGGCCTTGATTTCCCCTAGAGCTATCTCTACTATCTCCATCGCACAGTGTATGGGAGTAGTGGCCATTACTACTTCCAACCTCCAACCCCTAATCCCCAACTGGTTCAAAAGGATTATATATCCTGAACGTTTTTCTTTCTTCTTAAGCATTTTAGATCTTTACACGCTTTATACGCTTTCAGTTTCAACAAAAATCAGTACTGCACATGTGATCACTTGATCGTCTTGGTCTGAATACCTGACACCGTGGCATGACAGTTACTGTTTTGTAACAATATGGACAACTAGATACACCTTGTTGTAGACACAAGAGGACACACCTACAACAATGTCATCTTCTGTCTGTGCGTCTCTGCAAGAATGCACCGACATACATCAGCAGCTCATCAGTGTTTCTTTATGTCCACGAGAACGTCTGTATGACACCCTTATGAAGACAAATACGGAGCCACCCTCTCTCATCGATACACATTCCATATGGATTCTGAATACCGTCCTTGGATGTCAGCAGATTTTGTACAAACTGTCCTGACTCAGTCAGATGGATGATTCGGTGCAGACTGTAGTCTGTAACCAGGATGTCGCCTGTGCTGGTGGTTGTAATACCCTGAGGACAGTCTAGTGCTGGGTCTCCTGTAGGTCTGTAGTTGAACATCACGTCTCCATCGGGGGTCAGACACACGACACACTTGGTTCTGCCGTCAGACACCAGGATGTTACCTGTTCTAGTGGTACTGAGGAAGTCGGGATGCTCAAATATGTTGTTACCTTTGTAGAGCGGACTGATGGATCTCAACACGTTTCCTGTCATATCCAGGATATCAACAGAGGGAGGCGACCGGGAACCAGATGCTAGTGTTGATGGAGTCAGGGACGTTATACTATAATACTGTTTGCTGGTTCTTGTGGTTCTCAGTAACTCCAGGTCTGGTTTAACGTTTAGTGTTATTATCTGTTTTGAGTGCGTCACAGTGACAGCTACCCGATCGTTTGTCAACTTCGTAATACCACAAGGAACTCCACCAAGCAGGATCTTACTGTGGCGTCGCTGATTGTTGCTGGTGTAGAAGGACTTCACACTCCTGTTGTAGATGTCGGTGACGACAACCGTGTCTACCCCACCCACCGCCACCACTGTCACTCCAGAAGGTACTGCTGTGTATTTATCGTCCGCTACTCTGACGTCAGTGGTGTCTTGTAACACAGGAGTAGCTTTCAGGTCCAGCACACTCTCATACAGGACCTCTATCTCGCCCAGATGTAGATCGTCCAGTGCTTCACTCAGCTTCTCTGTGTCCTGTCGGAATCTGACACTGGCTATTCTTCCTCTCTGCTTCAGGTCAACGTCTCCGACAGCCTCCACATCACCGGACTCACATCCCTGATACATCTCATACACATCCATGTCACACTTAGATTGTAGAGCCTGGTCTATCAACTCCGTCTGTTGTTGATACATCTGTACTGACATCTCAACTGATTTTATCTCTGCTTTCATTTGACCAATGCATTTGTCTGAGATCTCTTTCAGTTCATGTAAAAGTCTCCGTTTCTTGAGTTTAATCTGTTCTATCACCTTGGTAGTTTCATAGTTAATAAGAGATGCCATTTCTTTCAATCGAAATGTTTCGTCTTCCAACCTACATTTCTTTGTCTCGATCTCTTTGGTGAGTTTTTCCCTTCTCTGTGACAAATTGCCAGTCGCCCGCGTCAGTGCTGCTTTCATTGCCTGTATCTCTGATTCCAAGCTGACCACAGAGACACATTGCCTGTGATAGATGGCACAACAGGCATAACAAACTGCTTTCCTGCAATCTTTACACAACAACTTAACACGTTCATCCTTGTGTTCCTTACACATGACCATCCGCCTTCGTTTGACCTTGACCTCCCCAGAGAGGTCAGTGACATCGTGATGACGAGTTGATGGCATGCGGTTGTGAACTCTGACGCATCTAACACACATCGCCTCATCACACACATAGCACCAAACTGACGCAGGGGTTGTCTCCCCTTCCTCTTTACAATAGCTGCAGCAGGTTGTATCTGAAAGTTGAGGTTGTACGTTCAAAGGTGTGTAACATTCAGTGCACAGGTTGACCGATTTCAGATTGTGCAAAATACCTAAAGACATGTAAGATTTGTTATCCTGTCCCTAGCAACTGATATCTTTGTGATGGTTGGAGTTGTAGACACATATTTATACCGTGCTAATGGTAACATATGGTGTATGGTAAAATAAAATATACTTCTGAGTCATTGTATGATAGCCGCTTAACACATGTACCTTTAGATCCCGAACCAAACGAGTCCAAGAGGCCCTGGATCAGAAAGATAGGCTTGATCTCATCCGCCCACTCCTCCACGGGTCTCTCAGGGTCGGACACTTTCGTCATCTTGCTGCAGAATGGACAGAGGAGGGACTTGGCACAGATGGCTTCTGGTCTGGTTTTGGTGTAGTTGACGATACATTTCCGACAGAAGGTGTGATTACACACAAGTGTACAGGGATTACTGAAGACGCCGTTGCAGATGACACAGGTTAAGTAATGTTCCGTCAGCTTCTGAGAGGTAGCCATCTGAAAGACAATGTGAGGCAACTGTTTACAGTCGGTTTGGGTCAAAAGTGTACCGATGAATTGCAGTGTCACTGGTAAACTAATAAGCATAACATACTTAATAAAACCCTATTCGTAATCAAACCAACCAACATCATACCAACTCTATGAGATTCTTGCAGAATTTTTGTCCGAATAATATAAAAGTTGTTTTGCAAATGTTCATGAAAATATTGAGACAGTTCACGGCGTTTTACGAGGGAGGAGTGCAGAAAAAGGCACAACCAGATTTTCGAGAAGAACAAAAGTGCCGAAAAAGTTTGTTTGATTCATTAACCGATGCTGTGTTGTCTCCATGCTTTCTCGCACACCTGGCTGTCCCTTTCTCGACACTCCTCCCTCGTAACAAATAGTGAACTGTGTCAATATTTTAGTGATAAACTGGGTTTTTTTATTTTATCGACAAATGTTCTTAAAAAACTTCCCAGAGTTGGTATGGTGTTCTGATATATGATTAGTGCTTCATTGAAAATGTTACGTTTATTAGTTCTCGAGCTAAAATGCAACTCATCAGTCCGCTTTTGAGCCAAACAGATTATAAGTCTTTGAAGGATTCGCCATACACAGTTGCCTCCCTTAGATATGGCAGCAACCTACAATTCTTCTTTTGTCATAGCCATATTGGTGGGCTTTACTGTTTGGAAAACAAACAGACAAAACGATCGATACTTCAATCAACTGGTCTATCAACCAGCCAATCAACCAGTCAGTCATCCAGCCAATCCACTAGGCCAACTAACAATGAACCATTTTCCTACTTACCATGATACCTTCTACCAAGACATTCTAAATTCCTGCATTGCATTTGTTTTGTCATCACTGTCGAAACTAAGTACAAAAATTGGTAATAATCGAACATATAGATATATAGCAAGCTTTTGGTTTAGGTTAATTCTGATAGCAAACCCCATGTAAACGGAATGCTCGCACTTTGATCTGATATTTTTTAATGTTCGAATTCATGAGTATTTTTTCTTTGGCATTGTATATTCTGAAATCTGCTAACTGTGTTTGATTTGGAGGTTTCGAAAGTAGATTGCCGAACATTCCACTCCACGTCGACATTACATGCTCCAACCAGGTACCAGGGTTTAATAACATAATTACATTACATCCACCTCAGGTCACGTGACGACGGGCCTGTAAGTGTGTCACAAAGCAACGTTGTTCACCTCATGCACGTCACTGATTTGTGTAAAAGTCTTTAACATTGTCCGAGTTTTTTTTATCAATCTGGATGGCTACAGAGAGAGCTGTGAAGGCGATAACGTTGTATGATTTATCATAACGGAAGTAGGATATATATATATAGATATCTTCCGTGTTGAATAGAGGGTTTAGTTTAAGCTTCATGGCCCTTTAATTCCAACAGAGTCTTAGGTTTTCAAATTTAAGTATTTCATGGGAATATATACATTTCTATGACATTTATATTAACACACAAATATCCTGTTCCAACCTGAACAGTGAACCTGGCGCTTGTATGACCCAGTTCAATAACGAAAGTACAAGCACACAAAATACTTGGCATTGTATAATCTATAAACAGGGAATTTCTCGTTGTAAACGCGTGTATATTATGTGACTACTCGTCAGATACGTCATGCTTAGAACTCAAAAGTATACACTGAAATCAATATACATCCTTCAGAGGGAAGAAATATGTCTCTGAGTTTCCTAGCAGACAACACCTACCTTCTCAGGTCAGTCGTAAACAGCGGTGTACTGGGGAACTGTACCCCGAGTGTAAAACATCTCCTCTAATCATATAGTTGCCTCCCTTTGGAATGGAGGTTATGTGATGTATGTAGGGTGGCGGGGTACTGCGGGGTAGTATGCAATGCCTGTTGTTATAATCGATATGTGTAATGGAGATGTTGTGCTACTGTGGGTGGGTAGAGAAGGTGGAGAAAGGAACTTTCACGGACCGAGTTTAGGCAGCGCGCAGGCACCATTGCTAAAGTTTATAGGTGCAGCTTCCTACGATATCAGTAAAGGAAATAAACATTTTTAGGAAAGCACAGTACATGAAGGTAGTCTTTACAGATCTACTTAACCTTCAAATGTGAAACGCTAGAGAATTACCAGTCTCGATTATCCCACGAACAGATTCCATTGGTTCTTAAAGGAAAAGGTATTTGATTGGATAAATGTAAACTCAGTGATGACAGAAAGTTTCGCCCAAAATACGTGTGTCCTGTCCTAACACAGTGGTTTAAATCTTACACACTGTTGCCCAGCGTCACACTGTAGTTCAGAAACACACCCACACATTGGACTGTGATATGTGATAGTTCACAAAAACGTGCCAACACAAACTTGGATCGTAGTCGTCTCGCTGCAGCCTACTCTATACTAATACAATACACTTCAAATATTTCTCTTCAAAATATCCCCTACACGTGATAGTGTTGGTCATAATACCAGGCCATTCAGTCGTCCTTACATTTAGCGGGTTGATCGCAAACTAAACGAGACTTATTTGACAGTATTTGTCTTAACCTTGTTCTCTGTAGCTATCATCATATGCTCATGCGTGGATGAACATATCCGGTTTACTTGTTCCTGCATTATTGACTTCCGTTGGCATGCAGACAAGAGTTGCATTTGCACAACACGCATCGATGAATAGCCCGCAAACCGAACTGGAATCTAATTATTAGGAGAGATTGAGCCCCGAGTTGAAGGGTAATTGATTTGATTTGCCCAGTTTGAAGACTGTTCCAGGGCGTTGACACAAGCTCGCTGGAATGTTTCTACACCTGAGTATAGAGACGAGAGAGTTAATACAAAACAACAAAATCAGAAAATCATTTACGCATTTAAATGAAAGTTGAAACACAGAGAAATCATTGAGGAAGACGACTGCTGTCTGACACAGTCGACGTGTCCTTCTCGGAAATATTACGTTACCATCGGAAAAAAAAAACTACGAATCTCTCCTTTGTGAAAATGTTATGTAGTTTCGTTGCGTTTGCATGGACACATAGCCCTCCCATCAGCCGATATCAATTTACAACGTTGTGTCCCGTAGCGCGATGCCAGGATCCGCTGACAGATGTTAGGTTTTTGTCTGTCTGTAGGCGCGTTGGTTTCATCATCTGCGGGTTTTTTAACGTACGGCTGGCGTGCCGTTTTTTATGGTTTGTGCTGACCTTCACCCACTCATCATCAACTCCGACAAATGGTTGTTCAATCATCTGAACCTGCTGTGATAATTTTGAACCAGTGAAGATCCGGTTTATAACATGTGACTATTGGGATTGGGTGGTCAGGCTTGCTGACTTGGTTTGCACACGTCATTGCATCCCAATTGCGTGGATCGATGCTCATCTTCTTGATCACTGGACTGTCACAAACCAGAATCGATTATTTACAGACAACCTGCATATAGCTGGAATACTGCGGAATGTGACGTAAAACAAAACTCACTCACTCAATGATTATTTTGATGTTGGTTATAGCAAATGCCTGCACCCCTTCTTGTCGGTTAAACGAACAATGTCTGTCAACTAAAGAAACCCCGAATCACCAGGGTTATTATTGGGACGTCTCCATGTTGGGACTAGCTTCAGTAGTTTCACTTGTTCACATGAATATCACCCAACACAACAGTATGGCTTCCACTATGACCCATCTTCAAACGTTGTTATCTACCCACCCTTATAGCAAGTGAATTTATATTAAAATCGACCATCACCATGTAGGTACTCTATGCCGATAGATCGGAGACACATGTATCACTGCTCATTTGCTTACCGCAGTAGGCAATGAGAGGAATGAGCTCAGTGACCATAAAGAATGACTAGTGACTAAATAGAAGTATTTACTTTTAATGCGGTGAAAATAATATCACACTTTGAGTCATCACTAATGAAAAAACGGGTTAAGGGCTTTATATAACGATAATACGATACGATAATATGTTCCCTTCAAACGGCACATTCTAGCTGAGTTCTGGACAGCTAACAATGGGGCTAATCGGTAACTCGGTTCATCAATGACACTATCGACTTTGGGGCACTCAGCGACTCTGAAAATAAAACCAGATCCCTGAGGTTCATGGCGGTCGCGTGATACGAGTCATACCCAAACTTCGATCATGTTACTTCCGTGAATGTCTTGCTGTTGGGGGTGGTCAAAAGAAATGTCGTCCATTGACTTTAATGGAAGGACACACGTGTTAGAAACATAAAAACACCCTTAAAACTACACATGCAAGTCTTCAACTATACATGATAGGGAATTATAGAACCCAAAGTGGCTGAAGATCTTAACAGTTTGTTCATTCACATATTACTGCTTAGATGCACAGTTAGACCATCTAGCAGAATGTCATTACGGAAGCACGTTATATTCTGGTAACAGTGCATGGGTCAGAAGAAGTCATAAATCAATACGATTTTGATGTCAAACAACTTAGTGATATTTAACCAAGGTACTTAGACAAAGACATCCTGTTTCTGGAAAAATGACCTATTACGGTCTAGAATAAACGTTAACGTATTGACTGAAACTGCTTCGAGAACAGGACACAGACTGACAATGAGACGAGCATACTCGATGCACAGGGGTGTTTTATTGGACACACATCTAAAGTAGGTGTTACGTTACACCCTGATTGCTGAGGATGGTAAGAATGCATGCCATTTGAATTCACGATGTTTTATCAGGCCGCGATATCTATTTTAGCATCAGACACCACCAGAAAGAATTTATGCGAGAGAGCAACATTTTGTATCATTGCATGCATTCTTTACATACGACTGTCTCAATCTTGGAATATCATTCAATACAACAGTTTATGTAAACACTGCTGTTTCTTGTTGTTGATGTTGTTGTTTTTCTTCAACACTTGATCCACCAATTATGTCAGTTGTCTTCTGTGGGTTTTAGTGTATCACTCACTCTGCTGAGACAACCTCTAACGACATGGTGAACAAAGAGGACAACATAACAACATTGACATGAATACTAACAACCCTTGTACATTGTCCATGTAGTACTGAAAATGTTTATTCATGGGAACTGCAGGAATAAGCCGTATTTGGACAGCATCCATTTGTGCTTCAAATTAACGTAACTGCATCTGACGTGTGAAGAGACACACCTTTGAAAGTTGGGATGATGTTTAAAGAACATGTAAGTATTTTTTGTTTCACGTCCTATGCGATCAACCAGGTATCAAGTCTATATATTGGTATTACTTCACTCACATGCATCCTTCATGTCTTAAGTGTTACAAATTCATTTTGACAGTTATGTTTGTCCCTAATATTGCCAGCATGTTCCAAAATACCGTTTTACGTGTTTGTTTTACTTGTTATCCACAGAAGCTCAAATAATGTTCCCCTGTCACGGTTTGAATAAACTGAAATAGACCTACATTACTTCATGGATTAAATAGGACCCAGGGCAGGGTTTATTACATGTCATAAAGGTTAACTCTTGCCAGGAAATAATGGGTTTATAATAGTAGAATATATTCTCTAATTGGTACCGTAGAATTAGCACATTACCAAGAAAATGCTCAAGGCACTTAATCACTGGGTGTCTATCACAACACTCGGGGCAACATACAACTCTTGCAAACACTAAGCGCACCAAGTCTTTTGTGACTTTGCAATCCTTGCGAGGTACCCATTCACAGCTCCGTGGACTGGGACACATAGTCACAATGTGGTGTACAGGTTTACTGTATGTTGCTGTACCCACAACTAGGTGTTTGCAGGTATTCATGTCACCAACATCTTCGTGCTGTTCTTCTAAGTGCATGGGATTGTGCACTATACACTAGGGGTTGTTACACTAACCCTACACAATTTTAAAAGGATTACACATCTTAAACGTCTTTCTTTCTTTTTAAGCACTTTACATCTGAAAACAGCAAACATCGCTTTCAGTTTCAACAAAATCAGTAAATGAACATGTGACAGGACGATCACGTGATTGTCTGGTCTGAAACCCTGACACGAGTTACTTTGAAATGTTTTGTGATATACAATACAGACAACCCGATACACCTTGTTGTAGACACCTTCTTGGCATGTAGCAGCAGCTCATCGGTGTTTCTCTAACTCCACGAGAACGTTTGTATGACACCCTTTTCAAGACAAACACGGAGCCACCCTCTCTCATCGATACAAATTCCATGTGGATTCTGAATACCGTCCTTGGATCCAAGCAGATTTTGTACAAACTGTCCTGACTCAGTCAGCTGGATGACTCGGTGTAGTCTCAGGTCTGTAACCAGGATGTCACCTGTGCCGGTACTTGTGATACCTTGAGGACACTCCAGTGCTGGGTCTTCAGGAGTACTGAAGTTGAACATCACATCTCCCTCCGGGGTCAGACATACGACACGCTTGGTTCCCCAGTCGGACACCAGGATGTCACCTGTTCTAGTGGTACTGAGGAAGTCGGGATACTCAAAGATGTTGTTACCTTTGTGGAGCGGACTGATAGACTTCAGCACGTTTCCTGTCATGTCTAGGATATCAACAGAGGGAGGAGACTGGGAACCAGCTGCTAGTGTTGATGGAGTCAGGGACGTTATACCAAAATACTGTTTGCTGGTTCTCATGGTTGTCAGTAACTCCAGGTCTGGTTTGACTTCTACTGTTACAATCTGTTTGGTGTTTGTCAAAGAGATAGCTACCTGGTCGTGTGTCAACTTCGTAATACCACAGGGAAGTCCACCAAGCAGGATCTTACTGTAGCGTCGCTGATTGTTGCTGGTGTAGAAGGACTTCACACTCCTGTTGTAGATGTCGGTGATGACAACCGTGTCTACTCCATTCACCACCACCACTGTCACTTCATGAGGCAGCGCTATTCCTGTATCGCCCGCTACTCTGACGTCAGTGGTGTTTTGTAACACAGGAGTAGCCCTCAAGTCCAACACACTCTCATACAAGACTTCTATCTCGCACAGCTGTAGATCGTCCAGTGCTTCACTCAGCTTCTCTGTGTCCTGTTGGAATGTGACACTGGCTATTCGTTCTCTCTGCTTCAGGTCAGCGTCTCCGACAGCCTCCACATCACCGGACTCACATCCCTGATACATCTCATACACATCCATGTCACACTTAGATTGTAGAGCCTGGTCTATCAACTCCGTCTGTTGTTGATACATCTGTACTGACATTTCAGCTGATTTTATGTCTGCTTTCATTTGTCCTATGTATTTGTCTGAGATCACTTTCAGTTCATATAGAAGTCTCCGTTTCTTGAGTTTAATCTGTGCTATCACCTTGACAGTTTCAGAGTTAATAAGAGATTCCATTTCTTTTAATCGAAATGTTTCGTCTTCCAGTCTACATTTCTTTGTCTCGATCTCTTTGGTGAGTGTTTCCTTTCTATGTGACAAATTACCAGTCACCCGCGTCAGTGCTGCTTTCATTGCCTGTGTCTCTGATTCCAAGCTAACCACAGAGACACATTGCCTGTGGTAGATGGTACAACAGGCATAACAGACTGCTTTCCCACAGTCTTTACACAACAACTTAACACTTTCATCCTTGTGTTCCTTACACATGACCATCCGCCTTCGTTTGACCTTGACCTCCCCAGAGAGGTCAGTGACATCGTGATGACGAGTTGATGGCATGCGGTTGTGAACTCTGACGCATCTAACACACATCGCTTCATCACACACATAGCACCAAACTGACGCAGGAGTTGTCTCCCCTTCCTCTTTACAATAGCTACAGCAGGTTGTATCTGAAAGTTGAGGTTGTACGTTCAAAGGTGTATAACATTCAGTGCACAGGTTGACCGATTTCAGATTGTGCAAAATACCTAAAGACATGTAAGATTTGTTATCCTGTCCCTAGCAACTGATATCTTTGTGATGGTTGGAGTTGTAGACACATATTTATATCGTGCTAATGGTAAAATATGGCGTATGGTAAAATAAAATATACTTCTGAGTCATTGTATGATACGGAGGTATTTAACAAGTGTCTACCTTTAGATCCCGGACCAAACGAGTCCAAGAGTCCCTGGATCAGAAAGATAGGTTTAATGTCATCCGCCCACTCCTCCACGGGTCTGTCAGGGTTGGACACTTTCGTCATCTTGCTGCAGAATGGACAGAGGAGGGACTTGGCACAGATGGCTTCTGGTCTGGTTTTGGTGTAGTTGACGATACATTTCCGACAGAAGGTGTGATTACACACAAGTGTACAGGGATTACTGAAGACGCCGTTGCAGATGACACAGGTTAAGTAATGTTCCGTCAGCTTCTGAGAGGTAGCCATCTGAAAGACAATATGAGGCAACTGTTTACAGTCGGTTTGGGTCAAAAGTGTACCGATGAATTGCAGTGTCACTGGTAAACTAATAAGCATAACATACTTAATGAAACCCTATTCGTAATCAAACCAACCAACATCATACCAACTCTATGAGATTCTTGCAGAATTTTTGTCCGAATAATATAAAAGTTGTTTTGCAAATGTTCATGAAAATATTGAGACAGTTCACGGCGTTTTACGAGGGAGGAGTGCAGAAAAAGGCACAACCAGATTTTCGAGAAGAACAAAAGTGCCGAAAAAGTTTGTTTGATTCATTAACCGATGCTGTGTTGTCTCCATGCTTTCTCGCACACCTGGCTGTCCCTTTCTCGACACTCCTCTCTCGTAACAAATAGTGAACTGTGTCAATATTTTAGTGATAAACTGGGTTTTTTTTATTTTATCGACAAATGTTCTTAAAAAAACTTCCCAGAGTTGGTATGATGTTCTGATATATGATTAGTGCTTCATTGAAAATGTTACGTTTATTAGTTCTCGAGCTAAAATGCAACTCATCAGTCCGCTTTTGAGCCAAACAGATTATAAGTCTTTGAAGGATTCGCCATACACAGTTGCCTCCCTTAGATGTGGCAGCAACCTACAATTCTTTTTTTGTCATAGCCATATTGGTGGGCTTTGCTGTTTGGAAAACAAACAGACAAAACGATCGATACTTCAATCAACTGGTCTATCAACCAGCCAATCAACCAGTCAGTCATCCAGCCAATCCACTAGGCCAACTAACAATGAACCATTTTCCTACTTACCATGATACGTTCTACCAAGACATTCTAAATTCCTGCATTGCATTTGTTTTGTCATCACTGTCGAAACTAAGTACAAAAATTGGTAATAATCGAAAATATAGATATATAGCAAGCTTTTGGTTTAGGTTAATTCTGATAGCAAACCCCATGTAAACGGAATGCTCGCATTTTGATCTGATATTTTTTAATGTTCGAATTCATGAGTATTTTTTTTTTGCATTGTATATTCTGAAATCTGCTAACTGTGTTTGATTTGGAGGTTTCGAAAGTAGATTGCCGAAAATTCCACTCCACGTCGATATTACATGCCCCAACCAGGTACCAGGGTTTAACAACATTACATTACATCCACCTCAGGTCACGTGACGACGGGCCTGTAAGTGTGTCACAAAGCAACATTGTTCACCTCATGCACGTCACTGATTTGTGTAAAAGTATTTAACATTGTCCGAGTTTTTTTATCAATCTGGATGGCTACAGAGAGCGCCGTGAAGGTGATAACGTTGTATGATTACCATAACGAAAGTATATATATATTCCGTGTTGAATAGAGGGTTTAGTTTAAGCTTCATGGCCCTTTAATTCCAACAGAGTCTTAGGTTTTCAAATTTAAGTATTTCATGGGAATATATACATTTCTATGACATTTATATTAACACACAAATATCCTGTTCCAACCTGAACAGTGAACCTGGCGCTTGTATGACCCAGTTCAATAACGAAAGTACAAGCACACAAAATACTTGGCATTGTATAATCTATAAACGGGGAATTTCTCGTTGTAAACGCGTGTATATTATGTGACTACTCGTCAGATACGTCATGCTTAGAACTCAAAAGTATACACTGAAATCAATATACATCCTTCAGAGGGAAGAAATATGTCTCTGAGTTTCCTAGCAGACAACACCTACCTTCTCAGGTCAGTCGTAAACAGCGGTGTACTGGGGAACTGTACCCCGAGTGTAAAACATCTCCTCTAATCATATAGTTGCCTCCCTTTGGAATGGAGGTTATGTGATGTATGTAGGGTGGCGGTTTACTGCGGGGTAGTATGCAATGCCTGTTGTTATAATCGATATGTGTAATGGAGATGTTGTGCTGCTGTGGGTGGGTAGAGAAGGTGGAGAAGGGAACTTTCACGGGCCGAGTTTAGGCAGCGCGCAGGCACCATTGCTAAAGTTTATAGGTGCAGCTTCCTACGATATCAGTAAAGGAAATATACATTTTTAGGAAAGCACAGTACATGAAGGTAGTCTTTACAGATCTACTTAACCTTCAAATGTGAAACGCTAGAGAATTACCAGTCTCGATTATCCCACGAACAGATTCCATTGGTTCTTAAAGGAAAAGGTATTTGATTGGATAAATGTAAACTCAGTGATGACAGAAAGTTTCGCCCAAAATACGTGTGTCCTGTCCTAACACAGTGGTTTAAATCTTACACACTGTTGCCCAGCGTCACACTGTAGTTCAGAAACACACCCATGAAATTCAAAGGCGCATAAACCACTCATGCCTTTTGTCAAAGAGTATTCAGATAAATTTAGATATGTTAAAACAGGGATGTGTATTAAGCCAGCGTTTGTTGAGTCTCTTCATGTTTTAACTTTTGAAAGTGAGTCAATTTGTGAATCATGTCGCACTTATCTCAGACATAAAGTTTGGACTTTAAAACGCATCAACTGCCTTGAAACCTAGTGTGAAAAGTTATTGTTATTAAGAGTGGTGGATTACCCTCTTAGTATGAAAAGTGGGACTATAAAGGTTGTAAACTGCAATGTCTTACACACTAAAAGTATTTAGGTGTTGTGTTTTCATACATAAATATTCAGGTGCTCTACATCGGGACGACTCTGGGATTCCAGCCCACAAAGCAAAGGACAAACCAGAGGTAAACATTATGTCACTGACTTACTATCTGTTTGTTGTTTAACGCCACACACAGCAATATAGCGGCTGTCTGTAAATAATTGAGTCTGGTGCAGACAATGCAGTGATCAACAGCATCGATCTACGCAAATAGGGTACAAATTGGGATGCATATGTCAACCAAGTCGGCGAGCAGCACCACCCGATTCCGTTAGTCGCTAGGCATGGTAACTTAAGACCAACCCGCTTCTTTATAGGTCAAGCTATGTTAAGTGTAAATATATGTCATGTGTATGTATATATATGTAAACTGAAGTACAAAAGTAAGTACACACCACTAAAATGTCGTATGTTTTCAAAATGGTTCCCCAAATTGTTTCAGTCTTGAAGTTGTAGTAGTATTGTAACGAACGTAATCAATGATAACACGGCGCCAAAACGTAACTATAGCATTCTGGGTTTTTTTCCATTTGCACGTGTAATTTGTGCAGAAAGGGTATGAAAAGCGGTGTATTCTACCGTTCATTACACTTGTGAGGAAAAGGACACAAGAGAAATACCACGTCTTACAGCAGCGGAGCGAGAGAGAGCCGTCGGGATGTCGCAAGTGGGTGTCTCAAACAGTGAGATTGCAAGAACTCTAGGCTGCACCAGGCAAACCATTATCCGACTCTTTTGTCGCTTCAACCATACTGGCCAGACATCTGACCGTCCAAGAAGTGGAAGACCGAGAGTAACAACCCCTGCTGAATACCGACACCTGCGCATTCTACATCTGCGCAACAGATACCTCACCATGATGTCATCAGCAGCGACAGCGCTAGGTCACTTCGTCAGCAGGAACACAGTGATGAGACGACTTCGGGCTGCTGGTATCCGGGCATATCGTCCATTCCGTGGGATGGCCTTGTCTTTTCTTTTATACCCCCGATGGACGCAAATGTAAACAAAAGTGCTTCAAATTGGAACAAATCTCTGAATCATTTCCGAACACGTTTGAAAATGACCCAGCAATAACATTAAACAGTTGAATCTTATTTATGTTTGTTCTGATTTCATTTATGGACAAATTAGTAGGGTGTGTACTTTCTTTTGTACTTCAGTTTATGTACATATTCTACGGTGACATGCAGGAGTCACACTGTAACACACGATCCTTCTGGTTCCTCTTACAGTTACATTATTGAGAGTGATTTCTACCGTTTGACAACACAGTCGTAAATAATACAGACACGCCCCGAATAAGTCTCACAGCCCAGAATTACTATATACGACCCATTCTGTGTTCATCGCACTGCTCTGAATAGTCTATCGCTATACATGCCACTTTTACGTGGTTTTCGTGGTCATCGCAACGCAGCTGCAAGTTCCTGGAATAATTTCACAACTATCTCTAGACGTCTCTCTTCGTCCTAAGCTATACTGGCATCACTTACAAAGGTCAGACGTTAAAAATGTTTAATACTAGTATGGATGCCAACGAGCCTCGATATGGTGATGACAAATCGGATGATAACCGGGATTCGAACCTCTGATCAATGTATTCCCATCCGTTTTACCATCGTGGTAACGTGTCTCGCTATCAGACTTCATCAGACAAGTAAATATTTGAGGGTGTAAGGTCGGCAGACATGTTTAGTGATCTCAGATCAAGGTCACTGGAGATCGGACTGTAAAACATGACAGAAGGAATGTTGAAGGTCACGACCATCTGCCATCTTCATCCCTGCCTTCATCTGATGACACTGGGCCCATGTCTAGAGTTACACGGCAGTTACCCTTCGTTTCTGTCCACTGTTTACTTTTACAGTTGTGAGATTTTGTCAGTGTCTGCCCAGCAGAGTTTCAGTTTTCTGATCCCTTTCTGTGTCCCAGAGCCATTTCAGCCTTCTTAGATGACAATTCCAATACCGAGATTGTACACATGGACACTGACTTTTGGGACTGAGTGTTACAAGTATCGAGACAGGCAGTTCCAGGGTGTCATTTCTGTCTGACAGCTAAACAGTCTCTGGCCAATTCATTTTAAGTTGAGCAAAATATTTATAAGGATGGACTATTCTGATATAGAAATTCGATTTAAATTTGTCGTAGAATGTACGTCTTTATGTAAGGTACATGCAGTTATGAGACGAGTGCAGCGCAAGTCCTAGGTTATGTGGATAATGATACATATCAAGGTAATGTCCACGCACCTGCTGATGTATGCTCACGGCGTTAAGACATTATTACCCCAGCCATCCCAAACTACCTGCGGTGAGCTGGAAGGTTAACAGGCTTTTCATTCACAGCTTGGTGAACAGAGATAGCTTTTACAAAAACAAACTTTCTAAAGGTGAGATCACATACATGTATGTGCTTCGTTGTGTGGTAGGACTGAAGTCCTCGAAACGCTCAGTCAAGCTGCCCAATATGGTCACCTCCAAGAACTCTCAGTGACCAACGTTGCTTAACTTGTTACCTGGACCCATACTGTCCAAATCCAGGCAAACACAGTACGTTCGCGGATCCTTCGTTGAAAAGAATATTTGGTAAATCCGTGAGCTGCAATATCTGACACTGGGTGGTCGAAATATGCTGACAATCGACAGTTATGAAATTAGATGCGAAATTAGTCTGGTCTCAATCACCGGTTGTCCTTGGAAACAAGCGGAACGTGAACTCGGATGATGCGGATACAACCCACGTGCATCACATCTCATACGTCATCAGTTAACTCTGCACGCTAAGCTGTACTAGCTACTGATATGTTAACACTGCACCACGTTTTGTGCCGAGGGTTGGTTTGGAATCTCGACGAGAAACTGAATTCTGGTGGTATTGATGCATTAATAACTTGATAGATTGCTCGATGACATCAAAAACACGATGATGATTTCAGTGTGAATGTCCCCCTGAAATTAATGTACAAAGTGCCATTTCATCTGCGTCATCTGATTTTTGTTTTAATTTGTCTTTTTTCAGTTGTTCTAAGTGAATCTAAAAAGATTTTATATTCATCACATTTTACACCCCTGCGCACATGACACAACCAGTCCGTCGTGACTCAAATGAAAGCCAAGTTTATGATATCCGGTGCCTTCAGCTTCCGGTTTTACCTGACAAAACTATAGCTGTTAACGGGACGAGTGTATTGGCGCTGTTATACTACAACAGCTCGGTGTTTCACTGAAATAACCGTTATCATCACAGAGATCACATGACTGGCTACGAAGGGAAGCTAGCCTCACAAGATAATGTCAGCATGTCCTAGACAAGACACTGAATGTCTGCCAGAAACAGGGTAGAAATTATTAGAAAAATGTAGCATCATGTTGGACTGTGATATGTGATAGTTCACAAAAAACGTACCAGCACAAACTTGGACCGTGGTCGTCTCGCTGCAGTCTACTCTATACTAATACAATACACTTCAAATGTTTCTCTTCAAAAGATCCCCTACACGTGATAGTTTTGGTCATAATACCAGGCCATTCAGTCCTCCTTACATTTAGCGGGTCGATCGCAAACTAAAGACTTATTTGATAGTATTTGGCTTAACCTTGCTCTTTGTAGCTATCATCATATGCTCATGCGGGTATGAGTATATCCGGTTTACTTGTTCCTGCATTATTGACTTCCTTTAGCATACAGACAAGAGTTGCATTTGCTCACCACACGCCGATAAATAGCCCGCAAACCAAACGGGAATCTAATTATTAGGAGAGATTGAGCCCCGAGTTGAAGGGTAATTGATCTGATTTGCCCAGTTTGAGGACTGTTCTGCACTGTAAGGAGCAGGTTGCAGAACGATGTGCTTTGAAGTTTTCCTTAAATTAGCTGTAGGAAGGATAAGTCGGATGCTTGATGTCGTCTGCTGTGTGAGTTGCTCCGATTGGAACAAATTAATTGCGACATGAACCTGACAAGTGATGCCAACACATAGCACTGGTGGAATGAGATGGCCGTTACTCCCATCACGTAATCGCTGTTTTTCTTCCCCTTCTCAGAGGGTTTATCTCCATGTAGCTGACGTGCGCAGCGCTGGTAGTTCCAGGGCGTTGACACGACCTCGCTGGAATGTTTCTACACCGGAGGTTAGAAGGGAGCTTCTTCTTTCTTCTCGAGAGTTCTCAAGAGTTCCTACAAAACAACCAAATCAGAAACTTCTTTACGCTTTTAAATAAAAGTTGAAACTCAGAGAAATGATGAAGGAAGACGACTGCTGTCGAACACAATCGACGTGTCCTCCGACATATTGGCAGAATTTAGGTTTTTGTCTGGAGGCTTGTTGGTTTCATCATGGTGGCAAACGTCTGCGGGTATTTTGAACTTACAGCTGACGCTCTTGTTAGTGCTGACCTTCACCCACTTATCATCAACACCATGGACTCCCACCCGAACCTGCTATGATAATTTTTTACCAGTGAAAATCCGGGTTATAATTGGTCCTTAGTAACCCATGCTTGTAGAAACATGTGACTAATGGGACTGGGTTGTCGGGCTCACTGACTTGGTTTACAGATGCCATCGTATTCCAACTGCGTGGGTCGAGTAGCTGGAATAGCTGGAATGTGGCGTAAGACAAAACTTACTCACTCACACACACACTCACTCAATGATTATTTTGATGTAGGTAATGGCAAATGGCTGCACCCAATCATTTCGGTTAAACGAGCAAAGTCTGTCAAACAAACGAAACCTGAATCACCTCAGCTAGTATTGGGAAGTCTTCATGTTGGAACTTGCTTGTAAAGTTTCACTTGTTTGCATGACTATCACACAACAGTCTGTCGTCATCTTTGTCCATCTTAAAAGGTTGTTATCTACTAGATTAAAATCGACCATCGCGATGTAGGTACTCTATGCCGATGGATAGGAGACACATTTATCACTGCTCAATTGCTGACTGCAGTAGACTGTGAGAAGAAAGAACTCAGTGACCATAAAGAATATTGACTAGTGACTTAATAGAAAACATTTACTTTTAATGCAGTGAAAGTAATTATACGCTATGCCTCACAGACAAATATCCACGGTATAAAAACTTTAACCCTAATATGACTTCATGCATATCATTTACTGAGGAATGTTCCCTTCAAACGGCATATTCTAGCTGAGTTCCGGACAGCTATCTATGAGGCTAATCGGTAACTCGGTTCATCAATGACGCTATCGACTAGGGGGCACTCAGCTACTCTGTAAACACCACCAGATCCCCGGGGTTCATGGCGGTCACGTGAATCATACCCAAACATTGATCATGTTACGTCCGTGATTGTCTTGCTGTTGGGTGTGGTCAAAAGAAATGTCGTCCATTGACGTAATGGAAGGACACACGTGTTAGAAACATACAACACTTAAAACTGCACATGCAAGTCTTCGACTACACATGATAGGGAATTACAGAACCCAAAGTGGCTGAAGATCTTAACAGTTTGTTGTTTCACATAGTACTGAGTACTCAGAATGTCATTATGGAAACGTATCAAAACCTGAGCTGAATAGGGACCAGTGTGTGTTCCTTCCTAAGGCATGAAGCGTCAACTGACTTCATCAAACAACAGTGAGCGTCTAAACATACTACGCATTAACTGTTACTGCACATCCTAATTTCCCATCATTGCATACTTCACTGGTTTAATGTATGGTCATCTGCTCCATGTAAACACCTTGTACAGACATTATGTACACCCCCTACCCTCCCTCGCTAATCTTTTGTAAGAACACTCTGTATACCGTTAGGCTGTTTAGCGCGGTCCGCCAGTGTGACAGTGGATGCATCACCCTGAACGTTTTCTGCTATAATTTCACCTGCAACATTCCTAGATGAGAGGATCTTTAGAAATTTTCCAGTAATATATCATGGGAAAGTCCCCCAAAACTTGGTGCGCCTAGACATGTAATACACCATGCACATGTCCTGGGTTCTATTTAATCTATGGTGTAATGTAAGCCTACGTAATTTCAGGGGAACATTATTTGCACTTTTGTGGTTAACAACTAAAACAAACACTTAAAATGGTAGTTTGGAAAATTCGAGCAATACTAGGGGCAAACAGAAAGATACAGATGAGTGAAGTTATACTAATAGAACTGATACCTAGTTGATCGTATAGGGCGTGAAATAGGAAACACTTAAATGTAATACTAGGCACTCGTTATGGATATGCAACTTCTTTATTATTTAAGCACGACGTTTCTGGGCTAATACTTGCCCCTTCATCGGGTGAATGACGGTGAATAATTACAGAGGTATATATGTATAGGGTATGCACAGGGAACCACAGTGTTTTTACAAAGGTGTGTATAGTATGTACATGAAGCCACAGAGTGTTCTTACAAAAGATTAGCGAGGGAGGGTAGGGGGTGTACATAATGTCTGTACAAGGTGTTTACATGGAGCAGATGACCATACATTAAACCAGTGAAGTATGCAATGATGGGAAATTAGGATGTGCAGTAATAGTTAATGCGTAGTATGTTTAGACGCTCACTGTTGTTTGATGGAGTCAGTTGATGCTTCATGCATTAGGAAGGAACACACCCTGGTACCTAGTCAGCTCTGGTTTTGTCCTTTTTCTGTCGAGGGCTTCCATTAATTTCCTTCTGCCCCAGTTGTTTATGTTGACGGCTAGGATTTCTGTGTGTTGTCAGTTTATGGTGTGATCAGGATTCTTAACTAGGTGCTCCAAAAGAGCTGATTTTAAGTCTGATTTGTTGACAGACGCTTGGTGTTCTTTGATCCTGGTAGCAATAGGTGTGCCAGTCTCTCCAATGTAAGTGTCGCCATAGTTGCTTTGTAGTTTGTAAACACATGCTGTTGGGTTTGGAGTGATGCTACAGCTGTCTTTACCATTGGCCTGTAACAGCGTTTGGGGGGTTCTGTCGGGTGAGAATGTGGAGTCAATTCTGACAGTTTTCTTCAGTAGTCTGCTGATTTGATGGCTGATGGATCCAGCATATGGAATGTTGATAAGGATGGGAGATGGTTCTGCTTGGGTGTAGTTCTCTCTTGATGTTGGAGAGTTGACTTGATGATGGTTTCCACTAGGTGGTGCAACAACAAAGAAGTTGCATATCCATAACAAGTGTCTAGTATTACCCTACCAACTTCTAACATCTCACTTACATGTAATTTAAACATGATCCCGACTTTCAAAGATGTCTCTTCACATCTCTTCAGATGCAGTTTCATTAATTTGAGGCACAAATGGATACTACCAAAATACGGCTTATTCCTGCAGTTCTTATGAATAAATATGTCAAATACAAGATGGACAATGTACATTTGTTGTTAGTGTCCATGTTATTATGTTGTCCGCGTTGTTCACGATGTGGTCAGCGGCTGTGACAGCAGAGTGAGTGATACACTGTCTAAAACCCACAGAAGACAACTGAGATAATTGGTGGATCAAATGTTGGAAAACAAGAACTACATCAAACACTTGTTTTTACATAAACTGTTGTATTGAATAATATAATTCCAAGATTGAGACAGTCGTATGTAAAGAATGTATCCATTGAATGATACAAAATGTTGCATTAACTCTTTCTGGTGGTGTCTGCTGCTAAAATAGATTTCGTCGCCTAATCTCGAATTCAAATAGCAGGCATGCTTACCATCCTCGGCAATCAGGGTGTAACGTTCATCCGATAACATGTAGTAAGTAAGACATCCCTGTGCGTCGAATATGCTCGTCTCATTGTTTGTCAGGACCGGTCATGTTTTCGAAGCGGTTTTAAGTGAATGGGTTCATTCTGTGATGATAACGGTTATTTCAGTGAAACACCGAGCTGTTGTAGTATAACAGCGCCAATACACTCGTCCCGTTAACAGCTATAGTTTTGTCAGGTAAAACCGGAAGCTGAAAGCACCGGATATCATAAACTTGGCTTTCATTTGAGTCACGACGGACTGGTTGTGTCATGTGCGCAGGGGTGTAAAATGTGATGAATATAAAATCTTTTTAGATTCACTTAGAACAACTGAAAAAAGACAAATTAAAACAAAAATCAGATAACGCAGATGAAATGGCACTTTGTACATTAATTTCAGGGGGACATTCACACTGAAATCATCATCGTGTTTTTGATGTCATCGAGCAATCTATCAAGTTATTAATGCATCAATACCACCAGAATTCAGTTTCTCGTCGAGATTCCAAACCAACCCTCGGCACAAAACGTGGTGCAGTGTTAACATATCAGTAGCTAGTACAGCTTAGCGTGCAGTGTTAACTGATGACGTATGAGATGTGATGCACGTGGGTTGTATCCGCATCATCCGAGTTCACGTTCCGCTTGTTTCCAAGGACAACCGGTGATTGAGACCAGACTAATTTCGCATCTAATTTCATAACTGTCGATTGTCAGCATATTTCGACCACCCAGTGTCAGATATTGCAGCTCACGGATTTACCAAATATTGTTTTCAACGAAGGAAGAATTGGCCAGAGACTGTTTAGCTGTCAGACAGAAATGACACCCTGGAACTGCCTGTCTCGATACCTGTAACACTCAGTCCCAAAAGTCAGTGTCCATGTGTACAATCTCGGTATTGGAATTGTCATCTAAGAAGGCTGAAATGGCTCTGGGACACAGAAAGGGATCAGAAAACTGAAACTCTGCTGGGCAGACACTGACAAAATCTCACAACTGTAAAAGTAAACAGTGGACAGAAACGAAGGGTAACTGCCGTGTAACTCTAGACATGGGCCCAGTGTCATCAGATGAAGGCAGGGATGAAGATGGCAGATGGTCGTGACCTTCAACATTCCTTCTGTCATGTTTTACAGTCCGATCTCCAGTGACCTTGATCTGAGATCACTAAACATGTCTGCCGACCTTACACCCTCAAATATTTACTTGTCTGATGAAGTCTGATAGCGAGACACGTTACCACGATGGTAAAACGGATGGGAATACATTGATCAGAGGTTCGAATACCGGTTATCATCCGATTTGTCATCACCATATCGAGGCTCGTTGGCATCCATACTAGTATTAAACATTTTTAACGTCTGACCTTTGTAAGTGATGCCAGTATAGCTTAGGACGAAGAGAGACGTCTAGAGATAGTTGTGAAATTATTCCAGGAACTTGCAGCTGCGTTGCGATGACCACGAAAACCACGTAAAAGTGGCATGTATAGCGATAGACTATTCAGAGCAGTGCGATGAACACAGAATGGGTCGTATATAGTAATTCTGGGCTGTGAGACTTATTCGGGGCGTGTCTGTATTATTTACGACTGTGTTGTCAAACGGTAGAAATCACTCTCAATAATGTAACTGTAAGAGGAACCAGAAGGATCGTGTGTTACAGTGTGACTCCTGCATGTCACCGTAGAATATGTACATAAACTGAAGTACAAAAGAAAGTACACACCCTACTAATTTGTCCATAAATGAAATCAGAACAAACATAAATAAGATTCAACTGTTTAATGTTATTGCTGGGTCATTTTCAAACGTGTTCGGAAATGATTCAGAGATTTGTTCCAATTTGAAGCACTTTTGTTTACATTTGCGTCCGTAGGGGGTATAAAAGAAAAGACAAGGCCATCCCATGGAATGGACGATATGCCCGGGTACCAGCAGCCCGAAGTCGTCTTATGTGTTCCTGCTGACGAAGTGACCTAGCGCTGTCGCTGCTGATGACGTCATGGTGAGGTATCTGTTGCGCAGATGTAGAGTGCTCAGATGTCGGTCTTCCGCAGGGGTTGTTACTCTCTGTCTTCCACTTCTTGGACGGTGGGATGTCTGGCCAGTATGGTTGAAACGACGAAAGAGTCGGATAATGGTTTGCCTGGTGCAGCCAAGAGTTCTTGCAATCTCACTGTTTGAGACTCTCTCTCGCTCCGCTGCTGTAAGACGTGGCACTTCTCTTGTGTGCTTTTCCTCACAAGTTTAATGAACGGTAGAATACACCGCTTTTCATACCCTTTCTGCACAAATTACACGTGCAAATGGAAAAAAACCCAGAATGCTATAGTTACGTTTTGGCGCCGTGTTATCATTGATTACGTTCGTTACAATACTACTACAACTTCAAGACAATTTGGGGAACCATTTTGAAAACATACGACATTTTAGTGGTGTGTACTTACTTTTGTACTTCAGTTTACATATATATACATACACATGACATATATTTACACTTAACATAGCTTGATAAAGAAGCGGGTTGGTCTCACGTTACCATGCCTGGCGACTAACGAAATCGGGTGGTGCTGCTCGCCGACTTGGTTGACATATGCATCCCAATTTGTACCCTATTTGCGTAGATCGATGATGTTGATCACTGCATTGTCTGCACCAGACTCAATTATTTACAGACAGCCGCTATATTGCTGTGTGTGGCGTTAAACAACAAACAGATAGTAAGTCAGTGACATAATGTTTACCTCTGGATTGTCCATTACACTCTTGGAATGTATTCCACTGATATTACATATTTACATTTACTGTTGCGTGGTCATGACGTCATTGCTTTGTGTTCTTTCAGATTCTCCCATGTGATAAATATCCGTCAGTATCAAGACCAAAGGTGTCTGCTGCTATAAAGAAGTCCTCCCATATGGAGCTGCTTGGCATTCTATTGTGTTGGCTGCTTACGGTGACTCTGTTCTTGCCTGTTCTCGTGTCTGTCGGAAGAGGAGACTAACAGGATCGGGACGGCAAGCTGTCTGTCTTTGTTGACATTTACGACATTTGGTAAACGACATTTACTGACTAAAACAGGGCAGTCTTTTTGAAAACACATATGTTGATCACCTTTTGAGAGATTTAGAGACGCTGATGAGTGATGACAAAATCGCATACAGTGACATGAGGCTTAGCATGGATGTGTTCTTCGAGCGATCCAGAATTCTGTTCGTTGGTTCAAATCCTAGATTCTCGATTTCTCCAACACCCGTGTTCAAAACGTCGGACTTTCCACCAACACCCACTCATTCAGAATTGATGAAAACTGGTGTCACAGTGGTCTCAGTCGACAGAATCGGTGTTCATAGTTTCATCCTCTAGGCATGGCAGAATGCTTTGCTTTGTGGGCTGGAATCCCAGAGTCGCCCCGATGTAGGTGCGTCAGCACCTGAATATTTATGTATGAAAAAACAACACCTAACTATATTTATAGTGTGTAAGACATTGCAGTTTACAACCTTTATAGTCCCACTTTTCATACTAAGAGGGTAATCCACCACTCTTAATAACAATAACTTTTCACACCAGGTTTCAAGGCAGTTGATGCGTTTTTAAGTCCAAACTTTATGTCTGAGATAAGTGCGACATGATTCACAAACTGATTCACTTTCGAGAGGTAAAACATGAAGAGACTAAATAAACGCGGGCTTAATACACATCCCTGTTTTAACATATCAAAATGTATCTGAATACTCTTTGACAAAAGGCATGAGTGGTTTATGCGCCTTTGAATTTCATGGGTGTGTTTCTGGACTACAGTGTGACGTTGGGCAACAGTGTGTAAGATTTAAACCACTGTGTTAGGACAGGACACACGTATTTTGGGCGAAACTTTCTGTCATCACCGAGTTTACATTTATCCAATCAAATACCTTTTCCTTTAAGAACCAATGGAATCTGTTCGTGGGATAATGGAGACTGGTAATTCTCTAGCGTTTTACATTTGAAGGTTAAGTAGATCTGTAAAGAGTACCTTCATGTACTGTGCTTTCCCCAAAATGTTTATTTCCTATACTGATATCGTAGGATGGTGCACCTATGAACTTTAGCAATGGTGCCTGCGCGCTGCCTAAACTCGGTCCGTGAAAGTTCCCTTCTCCACCTTCTCTACCCACCCACAGTAGCACAACATCTCCATTATACATATCGATTATAACAACAGGCATTGCATACTACCCTCAGTAAACCGCGACCCTACATATATCACATAACCTCCATTCCAAAGGGAGGCAACTATATGAATAGAGGAGATGTTTTACACTCTGGGCACAGTTTCCCTGTACACCGCTGTTTACGACTGACCTGAGAAGGTAGGCGTTGTCTGCTAGGAAACTCGGAGACATATTTCGTCCCTATGAAGGATGTATATTGATTTCAGTGTATACCTTTGAGTTCTATGCATGGCGTATCTGACGAATAGCCACGTACTATACACGCGTTTACAACGAGAAATTCCCTGTTTATAGATTATACAATGTCAAGTATTTTGTGTGCTTGTACTTTCGTTATTGAACTGGGTCATACAAGCGCCAGGTTCACTGTTCAGGTTGGAACAGGATATTTGTGTGTTAATATAAATGTCATAGAAATGCATATATTCCCATGAAATACTTAAATTGGAAAACCTAAGACTCTGTTGGAATTAAAGGGCCATGAAGCTTAAACTAAACCCTCTATTCAACACGGAATATATATATATATAGATATATCCTACTTTCGTTATGATAATGATACAACGTTATCACCTTCACGGCGCTCTCTGTAGCCATCCAGATTGATCAAAATACTGGAACAACGTTAAAGACTTTTACACAAATCAGTGACGTGCATGAGGTGAACAACGTTGCTTTGTGACACACTTACAGGCCCGTCGTCACGTGACCTGACATCGATGTAATGTAATGTTGTTAAACCCTGGTACCTGGTTGGAGCATGTAATGTCGACGTGGAGTGGAATTACCTGGAATCTACTTTCGAAACCTCCAAATCAAAGACAGTTAGCAGATTTCAGAATATACAATGCCAAAGAAGCGTATGATTGTCGTCACAGCTTTGTTTTGAATATTCTGCAAGATTCAACTCTGTGATAGCTTCGTGTTTCAACGTAATCTCAGCAAGTCCGTTCGTGAATACTGGATACGTAGAGGTGACGAAGTGGATTGGGTGGTCAGATTCAGTGTATTGCTTGACCTGTTACCGTGACCCCTGAGTCAATCTTGAAGAGGTCTCGAGGATGTAGCTTTTGATAGAGACTTTTGCTATCAGGATTAAGCTAAACCAAAAGCTTGCTATATATCTATATTTTCGATTATTACCAATTTTCGTACTTAGTTTCGACAGTGATGACAAAACTAATGGAGTGCAGGAATTTACGATGTCTTGGTAGAAGGTATCATGGTAAGTAGGAAAATGGTTCATTGTTAGTTGGCCTAGTGGATTGGCTGGATGGTTGACTGGTTGATTGGCTGGTTGATAGACCGGTTGATTGAAGTATCGATCGTTTTGTCTGTTTGTTTTCCAAACAGCAAAACCCACCAATATGGCTATGACAAAACCAGAATCGTAGGTTACTGCCACGTCTAAGGGAGGCAACTGTGTATGGCGAATCCTTCAAAGACTTATAATCTGTTTGGCTCAAAAGCGGACAGATGAGTTGCATTTTAGCTCGAGAACTAATAAACGTAACATTTTCAATGAAACACTAATCATATATCAGAACATCATACCAACTCTGGGAAGTTTCTGAAGAACATTTGTCGATAAAATAGAAAACACCCAGTTTATCACTAAAATATTGACACAGTTCACTATTTGTTACGAGGAAGGAGTGTCGAGAAAGGGACAGCTAGGTGTGCGAGAAAGCATGGAGACAACACAGCACCGGTTAATGAGTCAAATAAACTTTTTCGAACATCTGACTGTGCCTTTTTCTGCACTCCTCCCTCGTAAAAAGCCGTGAACTGTGTCAATATTTTCAGGAACATGTGCAAAACAACTTTTATATTATTCGGACAAAAATTCTGCAAGAATCTCACAGAGTTGGTATGATGTTGGTTGGTTTGATTACGAATAGCGTTTCATTAAGTATGTTATGCGTATTAGTTTACCAGTGACATTGCAATTCATCGGTGCACTTTTGACCCAAACCAACTGTAAACAGTTGCCTCATATTGTCTTTCAGATGGCTACCTCTCAGAAGCTGACTGAACATTACTTAACCTGTGTCATCTGCTCTGGCGTCTTCAGTAATCCCTGTACACTTGTGTGTAATCACACCTTCTGTCGGAAATGTATCGTCAACTACACCAAAACCAGACCAGAAGCCATCTGTGCCAAGTCCCTCCTCTGTCCATTCTGCAGCAAGATGACGAAAGTGTCCAACCCTGACAGACCCGTGGAGGAGTGGGCGGATGACATCAAGCCTATCTTTCTGATCCAGGGCCTCTTGGACTCGTTTGGTCCGGGATCTAAAGGTACACGTGTGTTAAACGGCTATCATACAATGACTCAGAAGTATATTTTATTTTACCATACACCATATTTTACCATTAGCACGATATAAATATGTGTCTATAGCTCCAACCATCACAAAGATATCAGTTGCTAGGGACAGGATAACAAATGTTATATGTCTTTAGGTATTTTGTACAATCTGAAATCAGTACACCTGTGCACTGGACGTTAAACACCTTTGAACGTACAACCTCAACTTTCAGATACAACCTGCTGTAGCTATTGTAAAGAGGAAGGGGAGACAACCCCTGCGTCAGTTTGGTGCTATGTGTGTGATGAGGCGATGTGTGTTAGATGCGTCAGAGTTCACAACCGCATGCCATCAACTCGTCATCACGATGTCACTGACCTCTCTGGGGAGGTCAAGGTCAAACGAAGGCGGATGGTCATGTGTAAGGAACACAAGGATGAACGTGTTAAGTTGTTGTGTAAAGATTGCGGGAAAGCAGTTTGTTATGCCTGTTGTGCCATCTACCACAGGCAATGTGTCTCTGTGGTCAGTTTGGAATCAGAAATGCAGGCAATGAAAGCAGCACTGACGCGGGCGACTGGCAATTTGTCACAGAGAAAGGGAAAACTCACCCAAGAGATCGAGACAAAGAAATGTAGACTGGAAGCCGAAACATTTCGACTGAAAGAAATGGAATCTCTTATTAACTCTGAAACTGTCAAGGTGATAGAACAGATTAAACTCAAGGAACGGAGACTTTTACATGAACTGAAAGAGATGTCAGACAAATGCATCGGACAAATGAAAGCAGACATAAAATCAGCTGAAATGTCAGTACAGATGTATCAACAACAGACGGAGTTGATAGACCAGGCTCTACAATCTAAGTGTGACATGGATGTGTATGAGATGTATGAGGGATGTGAGTCCGGTGATGTGGAGGCTGTCAGAGACGTTGACCTGAAGGAGAGGGGAAGAATAGCCAGTGTCACATTCCGACAGGACACAGAGAAGCTGAGTACAGCACTGGATGATCTACAGCTGGGCGAGATAGAGGTCCTGTATGAGAGTGTACCGGACCTGAAGTCTCCCCCTGTGTTACAAGACACCACTGACGTCAGAGTAGCGGGCGATAAATACACAGCAGTACCTACTGGAGTGACAGTGGTGGTGGTGGATGGTGCAGACACGGTTGTCGTCACAGACATGTACAACAGTAGTGTGAAGTCCTTCTACTCTAGCAACAATCAGCGACACCACAGTAAGATCCTGCTTGATGGAGGTCCTTGGGGTATTACTAAATTGACAAACGACCAGGTAGCTGTCACTCTGATATACTCCAAACAGATAATAACACTAAAAGTTAAACTAGACCTGGAGTTACTGACAACCATGAGAACCAGCAAACAGTATTTAGGTATAACGTCCCTGACTCCATCAACACTAGCAGCTGGTTCCCGGTCGCCTCCCTGTGTTGATATCCTGGATATGGCAGGAAACGTGCTGAGGTCCATCAGTCCACTCCACAAAGGTAACAACATCTTACAGTGCCCCGACTTCCTCAGTACCACGAGAACAGGTGACATCCTGGTGTCTGACGGCGGAACCAAGTGTATCGTGTGTCTGACCCCCGAGGGAGATATGATGTTCAACTACACACCTACAGGAGACACGGCACTGGAGTGTCCTCGTGGTATCACAAGTACCAGCACAGGTGACATCCTGGTTACAGACTTCAAACTACACCGAGTCATCCATCTGACTGACTCAGGACAGTTTGTACAAAATCTGCTGACATCCAAGGACGGTATTCAGAATACGTATGGAATTTGTATGGATGAGAGAGGGAGGCTCCGTATTTGTCTTCATAAGGGTGTCATACAGACGTTCTCGTGTAAATAGAGAAACGCTGATGAGCCGCTGATGCATGTCGGGGCATTCTTCTAGAGACATATGGACAGAAGATGATAGTGTTGTGGGTGTGTCCTCTTGTGTCTACAACAGGGTGTATCTAGTTGTCCATGTTGTTACAAAACAGTCGAAAGTAACTGTCATGCCACGGTGTCAGGTATTCAGACCAAGACGGTCAAGTTATCACATGTGCAGTACTGATGTTTGTTGAAACTGAAAGCGACGGCTGCCGTGTGCAGATGTAAAATGCTTAAAAAGAAAGAAAAACGTTCAAGATATATAATCCTTTTGAAACAGTTGGGGATTAGGGGTTGGAGGCTGGAAGTATATATAGTAATGGCCACTACTTCCACACACTGTGCGATGGAGATAGTAGATAGCTCTAGGGGAAATCAAGGCCTTCTCAACGACGATAGGTTACAGCTGAACATCCACGGGTTTCATAACAGATGCAAATCCAAACACATGCAGTCGGAATTTTTATCAATCTTCATCAATCAATCTGTCGCATGGCTTGAATACATTGAACCATTGATCACACAATGTGTAAACCAGTCTGTCACCTTCCTACACAAAACATGGCGTGGTCTCCATCCCGCTTACGTCATGGGTCCTTCCGTGGTTGACTGGACAGTGTGTCTACCCAGACAGAGTGGGAGATTCGAAGGTCGCGTCTTATTAAGTTAAAAGATGGTTCTAGTTGGCACCCTCGGGTGTGCTCGGCATTGATAAAAAAGAAGACTTGATTCAGTCTCATACTCAGACTGGTTTATTCAGTACTGCAGGCCATGTGACCTAGGGTACAATTACACCACACCATATCAGTTTGCCACATGGATTTGATAGGAAGAAACACAACTAATAATTAAGAACGGCGTGCTTCAAATACATGCTTTAAATATAGTGATAGAAATTTGATTGTAGATTTTGTGAACAAATAAGTTTGATTAAGATACGTTTGTTTGGCTTAACAGAGGCTAACCATGGTTCGTTCGAAGTGGACAGGTAAATAGCATGTGGACTTCATCTTCGATGTAGAGATCCATGCAATATTCAATGCAGATGTTATAGTCGCAATGTCGTTTCTCTTTCCTGTATGCATTTACCTTCAGATTGTTCAATGTTATTCTAAATTTACAGAATTCACGTACGTAAGACTTGTATTGAAGACAAGTAATATATCTTTCTGTGCTAAAATCAGTTTTAAATCCCAAGTATAACGACAGAAAACTTGAGGCAGAAATAGATCAATGCCAATCCTGGATGAAGATATCCTGTAACCTTTTATTGAATGAGCTGATGAATAGCTTTTCATCACCAACTTGTTGTGACAACCAAGTCCATACAAAACCCGCTGAAAAGAGCAGAGATCTGACCTCCGTAACCCAGCTATATCTTCCATTATCATCTAAAGGTGTTATCGCCACATCTAAATGTATCTAAAGCTGTCCGTTTGCAACAGTTTCAAACAGTTTTTGATTACTCAATATTACACAAATACACTGCGGCGACCTGTTTCACTCAGCATTGCTTTGTTTGATGCAAATTTCCCAACGGATAGGAATCGTTTCAGGTATGAAGTATAGACCTTCTCAAATTTCTTCATTGTAGATTGTTCCCCATATCTCGGAGCCATACAGGTGGATTGGTAACCTTTTGCAGTCGAAGATATTCATTGCTGTGGATAACGGCATTGCACGATTACTTTTAAATAGCTGGTACACTGGCCTTAATGCTTTCGATGCCTGTGATGCCAAATTGTTACATGCAGCTGACCACTTTAGCCTAGATGAGAATAGTAGACCAATATATTTGTAGTGTGTTGTGCGCCGCAGTTGTTCGCCCACATAGAACCACTCCTCATCCTTGCGTATAATTCCACCATTACGAAAAACGATCATGCTTGATTTATTCATATTGACAGACAGTTCCCAAGACTTGCAATACTGGTATAATACGTCTAGTTGTTTGCAAACCAATAACCGTGTGCGAAAACATGTTGACATCAGCAGCAAATAAACGTACCGCATCTTAATAACCTCGATGTCCCGAGAAACAAAGATTTCGTGTTTGCAGGTCTGGTAGATTTCAGTGGCTACTTCATTGATGAAAATAGTAAACAAAAGAGGAGTTAGCCTACATGCTTGCCGTACTCCAGAACTCGTGAAATAGGCGTCAGTTTTCCCGTTGTCAACTTTTACACATGCTTTGACTGAAGCATACATATTAACCAGAGCATCATATATTTTACCATGGCATCCGTGAATTAAAAGCGAGTAAAGCAGTCTGCCCGTATCTACCAGACCAAACGCTTTTTTGAAATCAATAAATGTGCAGTAGAAACGACCCCCATTTAACAAAGTTATTTGGAACATAAAGCTTGAAGGGTGAAGATATTTCAACTGTTCCATATCCTGGACGACAGCCAGCTTGAGCTCCAAGGACAATTTCATTAAATTCACAATAATGGTTTGTCATATATTCCAAGACAAGTTCATCAAATGAGTCGTTCACATCGGCATGCACAGGGGTTAACAAATCTTTGACGTATTTATATAGCGTTTGCGCATTTACAAGACATGACGAGCGTCTACAGTTCATCACTCGTTTCACAGTGTCCCAAAGCTCTTTACAGTCTCCGTGTTTTGCGGAATATTCCAAGTGTTTAGCAATTTTACCGTCCACTTCAATTGTGTGTGTCACTATCGTGGGACGTCCTGGGTAAACTAAAGGTGTTAGGCGTACAATAGTTGGGTAGGGGGAGGTAATTTGAAGAATCGCCACCTATAAAGGCATCAAGCTCACCTGTTCGTGCATAAAAGTCGCCACTATTAATGAACACTGGCATATCATTATCAAGGTCACCACAGCGATCAATACCACTCTCATCTGTTTCTAAATAAATGGAAGATTTCTCAGAGTGAACATACACAAAACCTAGAATCAATGTTCTATTAATTTTCTTACATAACACCCTGAAATAAAGACAGCCATTACAAACACAGAAATGACGCATGCGCAGTGTTACGTTTCCATAATGACATTCTGCAAGATGGTCTAAGCAGTACTAAGTACTATGTGAATGAACAACTGTTAAGATCTTCAGCCACTTTGGGTTCTGTAATTCCCTATCATGTATATTCGAAGACTTGCATGTGCAGTTTTAAGTGTTGTATGTTTCTAACACGTGTGTCCTTCCATTACCTCAATGGACGACATTTCTTTTGACCACACCCAACAGCAAGACAATCACGGACGTAACATGATCAATGTTTGGGTATGATTCACGTGACCGCCATGAACCCCGGGGATCTGGTGGTGTTTACAGAGTAGCTGAGTGCCCCCTTGTCGATAGCGTCATTGATGAACCGAGTTACCGATTAGCCTCATAGTTAGCTGTCCAGAACTCAGCTAGAATATACCGTCTGAAGGGACCATTCCTCAGTAAATGATATACACGAAGTCATATTAGGGATAGAGTTTTTATACCGTGGATATTTTTCAGTGAGGCATAGCGTATAATTACTTTCACTGCATTAAAAGTAAATGTTTTCTATTAAGCCACTAGTCAATATTCTTTATGGTCACTGAGTTCTTTCTTCTCACAGTCTACTGCAGTCAGCAATTGAGCAGCGATACATGTATCTCCTATCCATCGGCATAGAGTACCTACATCGCGATGGTCGATTTTAAGATATAAATTTACTATCTTTCACGACTAGTAGATAACAACCTTTTAAGATGGGCAAACTTGACAAGCAAGTTCCAACATGGAGACGTCCCAATACTAGCTGAGGTGATTCAGGTTTCGTTTGTTGACTTTGCTCGTTTAACCGAAATGATTGGGTGCAGTCATTTGCCATTACCTACATCAAAATAATCATTGAGTGCGTGTGTGTGTGGGTGAGTAAGTTTTGCTTTACGCCACATTCCGCAATATTCCAGCTACTCGACCCACGCAGTTGGAATACGATGACATGTGCAAACCAAGTCAGTGAGCCCGACAACCCAGTCCCATTAGTCACATGTTTCTACATGCATAGGTTACTAAGGACCAATTATAACCCGGATTTTCACTGGTAAAAAAATATTATAGCAGGTTCGGGTGTTGATGATAAGTGGGTGAAGGTCAGCACCTACCATATGAAACGAAGCGTCAGCTGTAAGTTCAAAAACACCCGCAGAAGTTTGCCACCATGATGAAACCAACAAGCCTCCAGACAAAAACCTAAATTCTGCCAGCGGATCCTTGCATCGCGCTAAGGGACAGAAGTTTGTATCGATCGATATCGATCGATAGGAAGGATACGTGTCCATGCAAACGAAACGAAACGAAACTAAATGATAATTTCACAAAGGAGAGGTTCGTAGTTTTCTTCCGATGTAAACGTAGATATGTCGGAGGACACGTCGATTGTGTTCGACAGCAGTCGTCTTCCTTCATGATTCATTTAAATGCGTAAAGAAGTTTCTGATTTGGTTGTTTTGTAGGAACTCTCGAGAACTCTCGAGAAGAAAGAAGAAGCTCCTCTCTATCCTCCGGTGTAGAAACATTCCAGCGAGGTCGTGTCAACGCCCTGGAACTACCAGCTCTGTGCATGTCAGCTACACGGAGATAAAATCTCTGAGA
The DNA here is from genome assembly GCF_037392515.1 of Haliotis asinina. NCBI lineage: Eukaryota > Metazoa > Mollusca > Gastropoda > Lepetellida > Haliotidae > Haliotis > Haliotis asinina. Next base: position 54,302,094 of record NC_090291.1, on the reverse strand, counting down.
AGGGGAAGAAAAACAGCGATTACGTGATGGGAGTAACGGCCACCTCCTTCCATCTGTGCTATGTGTTGGCATCACTTGTCAGTTTCATGTCGCAATTAATTTGTTCCAATCGGGGCAACTCCCGCAGCAGACGACATCAAGCAGCCGACTTATCCTTCCTACAGCTTGGCGGAAATCTAATTTAAGGAAAACTTCAAAGCACACCGTTCTGCAGCCTGCTCCTTACAGCGCAGAACAGTCCTCAAACTGGGCAAATCAAATCAATTACCCTTCAACTCGGGGCTCAATCTCTCCTAATAAGTAGATTCCCGTTTGGTTTGCGGGCTATTTATCGGCGCGTGTTGTGCTAAAGGAAGTCAATAATGCAGGAACAACTCAACCGGATGTTCTCATTCACGCATGAGTTTTGTCAGGTAAAACAGTCATTGATTTTGTACATGACATGGGGGAGGAGGGACAGTGGTCACTAACATTGTACATTTTTTTTTAATTTTAGGGCGGTCATTCACTCTGAAATCGTCATCATGTTTTTGATGTCATCGAGCAGTCTATCAAGTTATTAATGGATCCAAAACTCCCAGAATTCACAGTTTCTCGTCGAGATTCCAAACCAACCCTCGGCACAAAACGTTGTGCAGTGTTCATATATCTGAAGCTAGTACAGCTTAGCTTGCAGAGTTAACTGATGACGTGTGAGATGGGATGCACGTGGGTTGTATCCGCATCATCCGAGTTCACGTTCCGCTTGTTTCCAAGGACAACCGGTGATTGAGACCAGACTAATTTCGCATCTAATTTCATTACTGTCGATTTTCAGCATATTTCGTCCACTCAGTGTGAGATACTGCAGCTCACGGATTTACCAAATATTGATTTCGGCGAAGGATCCGCGAACGTACTGTGTTTGCCTGGGTTTGGACAGTATGGGTCCTGGTAACAAGTTAAGCAACGTTGGTCATTGAAGGTCCTTGTTGAGCGTTTCGAGGACTTGAGTCCTACCACACAACGAAGCACACACATGTATGTGATCTCACCTTAAGAAAGTTTGTTTGTGTAAAAGCTACTTCTGTTCACCAAGTTGTGAATGAAAAGCCTGTTAACCTTCCAGCTCACCACAGGTAGTTGGGGATAACTGGGATAATAATGCCTTGAGCATACATCAGCAGGTGCGTCGACATAAGACGCCATTACCTTGATATATAATCTGGGACTTACGCTGCACTCGTCTCATACCTTAAACATGACACCATGGAACTGCCTGTCTGGATACCTGTAATACTCAGTCCCACAAGTCGGTGTCCATGTGTACAATCTCGGTATTGGAATTGTCGTCTAAGAAGGCTGCAATGGCTCCGGGACACAGAAAGGGATCAGAAAACTGAAACTCTACTGAGGAGACATTAACAAAATCTCACAACTGTAAAAGTAAACAGTGGACAGAAACGAAGGGTAACTGCCGTGTAACTATAGACGTGGGTCCATTCTCATCAGATGATGGCGGTGGTGAAGATGGTCGATAGTCCTGACCTTCAATATTCCTTCTGTCATGTTTTACAGTCCGATCTCCTGTTACCTTGATCTGAAATCACTAAACATGTCTTCCGACCTTACACCCTCAAATATTTACGTGTCTGATGAAGTCTGATAGCGAGACACGTTATCATGATGGGAAAACGGATGCTAATACATTGATCAGAGGTTCGAATACCGGTTATCATCCGATTTGTCATCACCACATCCAGGCCCGTTGGCATCCGTACTAGTATTAAATATTTTTAACGTCTGACCTTTGTAAGTGATTGTCAAGATCACAGATGATTTCGTTTATATAATTAGTTTATGGTACTGTAAATAGATGTAGTATGGTATTGTTAGAGTGTGTTATATATTGTTGGGAGTTGTTGTTAGATTATGTTCGGTAATACTATGGGAACAGGGTTATGTTCAGGGAAGCGTGACCAGGTATGGCCAGAGAGCTGGGGTGTTAATTTGTAAACAATAGAGAGGTGTTGAGTAGCTTGGGTATGGGAGGTCAATATAAATAGTGAGGAAGGGTAGTAATCTGCACAGTCAGCCAGAATCACCACTGTGTTCACCTGTATGGGTTCAACTTTTGTATGGGATTGCATCTCACGCTGGCTGGCGTAAGTTTTTATTATCATTATTACTTTTGTATTTATTGATTGAGTAGATGTAGCAAGAAATTGTTTTACTGATGTAGTATTTCTAGATATATGTGCATATTGTAACACTATATAGCCACAAAGCCATTCAAAATTTGAATGTTATCGTTCCACAAAAACTGTTCCACTTTCAAATATGTAAATCGGAGTAAAGTACATGCATAAAGTATAAGACATTGACACATGTCTTACTGAGTAACTGTAGTTACTTATATTGTATTGTAGTGTCCCGGAACTGGCCGGTTATCCCTAAAGTAAGGAGAGGGGTATTATCTCCGCCTGTAAGGAGACAGACAAGAGTCTTCCCTGTTGTACAAGGAGCATGTATCTCCTAGTAATGTGAGATGTGGATGGCACAGCCATCAACCATTACACAGGCCCCTTAAACTCCGTGAGGGAAACCATCGCCTGGGTGTGAGGGATACCACACAAATACCATGACGTCACCAAGTGGAACCAAAGTGCACTGACATTCTGATTACATTGTAAAGAGAAAGTGTTCTCTCTGATTGGCAAATTCCTTTATTGTTATTTAGTTCAATTGTTTAGTTTCTGATTGGGATTATATGTAATCATTATCTATATTAGTGAGGGTATTAGGATTTTAGTGTAGTTAGTAGTAGTAGTAGTATTATTAGAACTTTAGCAATATAAGTGGTAGACAGAACTGTATATGTAGCTAGGTTAGGTAATTAGATTAGTTAGTTGTATTTGCACCTGTAGAATTAGTTTAGTATAGGTATTGGGGTTACTTATATCTTAAGGGGAGGAATAAAGTTTTGCAAAACAAACTATTCTTCTGTTGTGGTTACTTTGGTATGTGACATTTTGGTGGCAGCGGTGGGATAATTAGATTATTTGTCACTATCAAAGGGAACCCTAGTTGTGTTCTGTAGCGCATTTGATGTAGCGTTGTTGATTGTATATCGCTGCAGAATCTTTGTGTCCATAAAGAAGGGTTAGAACATACGGCACCACTTCTGCGTCCTTGAGTGTATGATTTGGAATTCAAGGGTGGAGGGTGTATTGTGGTTATTGGTCAGTTAAGGCCATTGGTTCGTCGTGAACATTTTGAACATTGGGATATATGGGAAATCACCTCCGGTTTTATTCTTGGTAGGATCCCTATTTATTCCAGACAGTTTGACTTTTTGTGTACCCTGCTTTGCCCTCATACAGACAATTATGGACATTGACAAACTTATCAAACTGGGTCAGAGTTTAGGGTATGAGAAAGATGATTTGAGAGTGTTTGTGAAAGAGCAAATGGAGTTGGAGAATGAGAAAGAAAAGGACAGGCTCGAACGGGAGGAAAGAGCTAGGGAGCGGGAGATTAAAAAGTTAGAACTGGAGGAAAGAAAGGAGAAAGAAAGGTTAGAATGGGAACGAGAGAGAGAACGATTAGAATTGGAGAAAGAAAAGTGTAAAATACAGTCAAATGAAAGAATAGAACTAGCCAAGTTAGAAAAGGGTGCGGCAGGAAATCAAGAAGGGCAGGTAGGAGAGAATAGATCGGCAGCCATTCCCAAGATGCCTAAAATGCCTCCATTTGACGACCACAATGACAATATTGATGCATATCTGCAAAGGTTTGAACGTGTAGCTACAGCGCAAGGCTGGGACCCGTCCCATTGGGCAGCTTACCTGTGTACTCTGCTGAAAGGTAAGGCTTTAGAAGTATACTCCCGGTTAAATGCCTTTGAGGCTGAAAATTACAATGCAGTTAAAACTGCATTACTTAAACGCTATGAAATGACTGAGGATGGATTCCATCAGAAATTTAGGACTGCTAAAACTGAAACAGGTGAGATTTTCACACAATTTGTAGTTAGAATTGAGAACTATTTCAACAGATGGATTGAACTAAGTGGTACACAAAAGACGTTCGAAGGTGTGAGAGATTTGCTGCTGCGTGAACAGATTTTGAATGTGACTGGAAGGGATCTGGGTATATTCTTGAGAGAGAGAAAGCCAAAAGACGCGATGGAAATGGCTAGACTAGCAGAGCAATTTATAGAAGCTAGAGGTACGAGTCATGGAAGATACAATAGACCAGTTATTCCAGGTCAAACTGACAAGCAGGTTTCCAAAGGGAAAATAGTCGAGGGTAGCGCATCAGGTAAACATGGTACTTGTTCCAAACAATTTGTTCCTATTAAGGAAAGGACATGTTACAACTGCAATCAAACTGGGCATTTGGCAGCACAGTGCAAGAAACCCAAGTTTAAAGTGGCAAGTATCCAGGTGAGTGAAGACAACACAAACATGTCTCTAATACATCCAGATAACACAAAAGTAGAGCCCTGCATACATGAAGTTCTAGATGGTGATGCAGCAACTTCAGAGGAGGTTACTAAAGCAGATGTAGCCTCAGGGAGTGTGCTTACCAAAGATCACCGCATGCCATTTTATCAGGGAAAGGTAAACGACACTCCAGTAGATGTGCTTAGAGACACGGGATGTAACGGTGTAATAGTGAGGAGGTCAATGGTAAAAGATGCATGTTTGACTTCAGAAACACAATCTTGTAAATTAGCAGATAGCAGAATCTTGACACTTCCGGTAGCATGGATTACTGTAAATACGCCCTTTTACACGGGTATGGTGAGAGCAGCATGTATGGACACACCAATCTGTGACTTAATATTAGGCAATATTCCCGGAGTTAGAGAGCCAGGAGATCCAGACTTGATGTGGGATAAGCAGGACATTAAAACAGTAGGTGCTGTAGAGACAAGGAGCCAGAGAAGAGTACGCCAAGTAGGCATGGAACCCTTGAAGACATTGGAACCTGTTGGGTTGACACTGAGTCGAGGTGAGTTCGTATCCCTACAACATCAGGATTCAAGTCTGAACAAAATAAGAAAATTAGTGGAAGAAGGTAAGATTAGGGAGACCCGACATAGTACTTCCTCTTACTTTGTGGAGAATGATATGCTGTATAGGAAGCATACTTCCAATAAAATGGACAATGGTAAACAAGTTGTACAGGCAGTAGTACCGGTTGGATTGCGCACACAGGTAATGAAGGTATGTCATGAAGCACTGATGGGTGGACATCTTGGAATCAAGAAGACTCTAGATAGGGTAATCTCACAGTTTTATTGGCCAGGAGTAATTGGTGATGTCAGAAGACATGTTCAGTCTTGTGATATTTGTCAACGTACCATGCCGAAGGGAAAGGTAAGGAAAATACCACTGGGACAAATGCCATTAATTGAAGTGCCATTTGAGAGGGTAGCTGTTGATTTGATTGGTCCATTGTATCCTGTCACAGACAAGGGTAATAGGTATATACTGACGGTGGTTGATTATGCAACACGATACCCAGAAGCAGTAGCTTTACCCAGAGTAGAGACGGAATATGTTGCCGAAGCTCTGTTCGAGATATTCAGTAGGGTTGGTATCCCCAAGGAGATATTAACAGACATGGGAGCCCAGTTCACGTCAGGCGTGATGAAGGAGGTAAGTAGACTATTGTCCATACATCAGCTTACTACTTCCCCTTATCATCTAATGTGCAATGGCCTAGTGGAGAAGTTCAATGGAACCTTGAAGACGATGCTGAAACGGATGTGTGCAGAACGACCAAATGACTGGGACAGGTATGTACCTGCTTTGTTATTTGCTTACCGAGAGGTACCTCAAGAGAGTTTGGGTTTTGCCCCATTTGAACTCTTATATGGACGCACTGTGAGAGGACCAGTACAGATTCTGAGGGAAATCTGGACAAGAGATATACCAAATCCAGAGGTAAGAACCACATATGAGTATGTGCTAGATCTTCAAAACCGTCTTGAGGAGACTATTCACGTAGCACAGCAAGAACTTCAAAAGAAAGCATGTAAATACAAAAAGTTCTTTGATGTGAAGTCCAAGCCAAGAAAAATGAAGGTTGGTGATAAAGTATTAATTCTGTTGCCCACTGATTCAAACAAACTGTTGCTGCAGTGGAAAGGGCCATATGAAATACTGGATACCTTTGGCATTGGCAATTACAGAATACAGGTTGGTAACAAGATTAAAACCTATCATGCCAATCTACTGAAAAGGTACATTGAGAGAGAGGAGGTCAAGGACACAGCTGTATGTGACGTCAGCATAGCTCAACTTGTGCATGTCAGTGCTGGTCTGGTGGATGTCAAGGCTGAAGAGGTGAGTATGTTAGACATAGCTTCACCTTCTTTAGTTTCTAAGGAAACGTATCAGGATGTAGACATTTCTGAAGATTTGACAGAGGAGCAACAAAATGAGGTGAAGGAGCTCATAAGTGAATTCAAAGATGTACTGAGTGATTTACCAGGGAAGGTAGATTGTATGGAATATAAGATCAAGCTGACATGTAATGAGCCTATACGATCCAAGCCCTATCCACTTCCTCATCATATGAGAGATGTTGTAGCTAAGGAGATACAGCTAATGTTAGACATGGGGGTGATAGAACCTTCTCAGTCACCATATGCATCCCCCATTGTACTTGTGAAGAAGCCTGACTCGACTTACAGATTTTGTACCGATTTTCGCAAACTGAATCAGGTGACCGTATTTGATGCCGAACCAATTCCATTAGCTGATTCCATCTTTGCACGGTTACGGAACTGTAAATATCTTACCAAAATTGATGTAAGCAAAGCATATTGGCAGATTCCAATGGAAGAGAGTAGCAAAGAACTGACAGCATTTATAACTCCTGATGGATTATACCAATGGAAGGTGATGCCATTTGGAGTAGTTAATGCACCTGCAGTATTTTCCCGACTGATGAGACAAGTATTGCACAACATACCAAATACAGACAACTTCATAGACGACATCATAGAAGGAACTGAGAACTGGTCACACCACATGGTAAGTCTGAGAGCAATATTTACGAGGTTAAGACAATTCCATCTTACAGCTCGACCTTCAAAGGTAAAAGTGGGATATAAACATCTGGACTTTTTAGGGCACAAGGTGGGTAGTGGTCTAATTCGACCAGAAGGTAAGAATGTAGAAAAGATCCTAAATGTGGAGCGACCTCAAACCAAGAAACAAGTGAGAGCGTTGTTGGGACTGACCGGGTACTACCGGAAATTTATCCCAAACTATGCAGCCATAGCAGTTCCGCTAACTGATCTCACAAAGAAAGGAAAGCCAAACAAGGTAATATGGACAGAAAGCCAGGAATTAGCTTTCACTACGTTAAGAACCCATATGTCAAGTTTTCCTATCTTGAAACTACCCGACTTGAAGAAACCATTCTTGGTAAGAACAGACGCTTCTGACGTTGGAATCGGAGCTGTACTGCTACAAGAACAGGAAGGTGAGCGATTTCCAATATTGTTTGTGAGTCGGAAGTTAGTAGATCGTGAGAGAGCGTATTCTACAATAGAAAAAGAGTGTTTGGCTATTGTGTGGGCAATACAGAAGTTAGAAAGATATCTGTATGGGAGAGAATTTATTTTGGAGACTGACCATCAGCCCTTAATATGGATGACCAAGGCAAAAATGACCAATGGACGAGTGATGAGGTGGGCCCTGACTTTGCAACCCTACAGATTTCTAATTCGTGCAATCAAAGGAAGTGAGAATGTTGGGGCTGATCTCTTGAGCCGGTGTTCACCCTAGTCATACTATGTGTATGGTAGTGTGTAAATAATGTACTCTCTGCATATCCAGATTATTTGTCAGCAGTTATTTCTTATGTATTACTGTGCTATTGTACATTTAGACAATTGTGTTTTATGATATTTATGCATTAAAACAAACTTAAATGTGATCTTGAGTGTAATATATAATTGTACTTGTGTACAATTACTTGAAGAGGGGAGTGATGTCAAGATCACAGATGATTTCGTTTATATAATTAGTTTATGGTACTGTAAATAGATGTAGTATGGTATTGTTAGAGTGTGTTATATATTGTTGGGAGTTGTTGTTAGATTATGTTCGGTAATACTATGGGAACAGGGTTATGTTCAGGGAAGCGTGACCAGGTATGGCCAGAGAGCTGGGGTGTTAATTTGTAAACAATAGAGAGGTGTTGAGTAGCTTGGGTATGGGAGGTCAATATAAATAGTGAGGAAGGGTAGTAATCTGCACAGTCAGCCAGAATCACCACTGTGTTCACCTGTATGGGTTCAACTTTTGTATGGGATTGCATCTCACGCTGGCTGGCGTAAGTTTTTATTATCATTATTACTTTTGTATTTATTGATTGAGTAGATGTAGCAAGAAATTGTTTTACTGATGTAGTATTTCTAGATATATGTGCATATTGTAACACTATATAGCCACAAAGCCATTCAAAATTTGAATGTTATCGTTCCACAAAAACTGTTCCACTTTCAAATATGTAAATCGGAGTAAAGTACATGCATAAAGTATAAGACATTGACACATGTCTTACTGAGTAACTGTAGTTACTTATATTGTATTGTAGTGTCCCGGAACTGGCCGGTTATCCCTAAAGTAAGGAGAGGGGTATTATCTCCGCCTGTAAGGAGACAGACAAGAGTCTTCCCTGTTGTACAAGGAGCATGTATCTCCTAGTAATGTGAGATGTGGATGGCACAGCCATCAACCATTACACAGGCCCCTTAAACTCCGTGAGGGAAACCATCGCCTGGGTGTGAGGGATACCACACAAATACCATGACGTCACCAAGTGGAACCAAAGTGCACTGACATTCTGATTACATTGTAAAGAGAAAGTGTTCTCTCTGATTGGCAAATTCCTTTATTGTTATTTAGTTCAATTGTTTAGTTTCTGATTGGGATTATATGTAATCATTATCTATATTAGTGAGGGTATTAGGATTTTAGTGTAGTTAGTAGTAGTAGTAGTATTATTAGAACTTTAGCAATATAAGTGGTAGACAGAACTGTATATGTAGCTAGGTTAGGTAATTAGATTAGTTAGTTGTATTTGCACCTGTAGAATTAGTTTAGTATAGGTATTGGGGTTACTTATATCTTAAGGGGAGGAATAAAGTTTTGCAAAACAAACTATTCTTCTGTTGTGGTTACTTTGGTATGTGACAGTGATGTCAGTATAGCTGAGGACGAAGAGAGACGTCTAGAGATAGTTGTGAAATTATTCCTGGAACTATCAGCTGCGTTGCTATGACCACGAAAACCACGTAAAAGGGTCATGTACAGCGATAGACTATTCACAGCAGTGAGATGAATATAGAATGGGTCTTATATAGGAACTCTGGGCTGTGAGACTTACTGGAGGCGTGTCTCTATTATTTACAACTGTGTTGTCATACGATAGAAATCCTCCTCAATAATGTGGTTTTAAGAGGAACCAAAGTGATCGTATGTTACGGTGCGACTCCTGCATGTCACCGTATGATATCTGCTTAGATCGATGCTCAGTATTTCAGTCACTGGACTGTTCTATCTAGGCAATTTATATTTACAGATCAACTTGACATATATAGCTTGACCTATAAAGATCCAGGCTGCTGTTAAGTTACCATGCCTAGCGACTAACGGAATCGGGTGGTGCTGCTCGCCGACTTGGTTGACATATGCATCCCAATTCGTACCCCACTTGCGTAGATCGATGCTGTTGATCACTGCATTGTCTGCACCAGACTCAATTATTTACAGACAGCCGCTATATTGCTGTGTGTGGCGTTAAACAACAAACAGATAGTAAGTCGGTGACATGATGTTTACCTCTGGATTGTCCATTACACTCTTGGAATGTATTCCACTGATATTACATATTTACATTTACTGTTGCGTGGTGATGACGTCATTGCTTTGTGTTCTTGCAGATTCTCAAATGTGATAAATATCCGTCAGTATCAAGACCAAAGGTGTCTGCTGCTATAAAGAAGTCCTTCAGTATTGAGTTGCTTGGCATTCTATTGTGTTGGCTGTTTACGGTGACTCTGTTCTTGCCTGTTCTCGTGCCTGTCGGAAGAGGAGACTAACAGGATCGGGACGGCAGGCTGTCTGTCTTTGCTGACATTTACAACAATTGTTAAATTACATTTACTTACTAAAACAGTGCAGTCTTCTTGAAACCAAATTAAACAAATATGTTGTTCACCTTTCACAGAGTTAGAGACGCTGATGAGTGATGGAGGTGTTATTCGGGTGATCCAGAATTCTGTTCGTTGGTTCAAATCCTAAATTCTCGATTTCTCCAGCATCCGTGTTCAAAAGTCGGGCTTTCTAGCAACATTAAGTTGGCAAAAGTGTACTATGTTCTAAAAAGTCTAAAACACTCACGCACTCAGAATTAAGGGAAACTGGTGTCACAGTTTTCTCAGTCGACAGATTTGCTGATCACCTAGGCGAGGCAGAATGCCTTGCTTTGTGGCCTGGAATCCCAGAGTCGCAATGATGTAGATGCGTCAGCACCTAAATAATTATATATGAAAACACAACGCCTAAATATTTATAGTGTGTAAAACACTGCAGTTTACAACCTTTATTATATCACTTTTCATGTTTAGAGGGTAATCCACCACTCTTAATAACAATAACTTTTCACAATAGGTTACAAGACAGTTGATGAGTGTTTGAAGCCCAAACTTTATGTCTGCGATAAGTGCGACATGATTCACAAACTGATTCACTTTCGAGAGGTAAAACATTAATGATGAGACTAAACAAACGCGGGTTTAATACACAACCCATGTTTTAACCTGTCTAAATGTATCTGAATACTCTTTGACAAATGACATGGGTGGATTATGCGTGTGTGAAGTTTATGAGTGTGTTTCCAGACTATTACTGTGTGACGTTGGGCAACAATGTGTAAGATTTAAATCACTCTGCAAGGACAGGAAACACGCACTTTGGGCGATACTTTCTGTAAACACTGTTTTAACATTTATCCAATCAAATACCTTTTCCTTTAAGAATCAAAGGAATCTATTCTCTAGTGTTTTACCATTGAAAGTTAAGTAGATCTGTAAAGAGTACCTTCATGTACTGTGCTTTCCCCAAAATGTTTATTTCCTATACTGATATCTTAGGACGCTGCACCTATGAACTTTAGCAATGGTGCCTACGCGTTGCCTAAACACGGCCCGTGGGAATTCCACTCTCCACCTTCTCCACCCACCCACAGTAGGAAAACATCTCCATTATACATATCGATTATAACAACAGGCATTGCATACTACCCCGCAGTACCCCGCCACCCTACATACATCAGATAACCTCCATTTTCGAAAGTTAGGCAACTATATGAATTGGGGAGATGTTTTAAACACGTGGTACAGTTCCCCAGTACACCGCTGTTTACGACCGACCTGAGAAGGTAGGCGTTGTCTGCTAGGAAACTTGGAGACATATTTCGTCCCTCTGAAGGATGTATATTGATTTCAGTGAAATGTTGGGTTCGATCAGGGATGAGAAATTTCCGCGGATCCGCGGAAATCCGCGTTTTTTCACATCCCCAGGGTCATTTTTCTGAAACGTCTAAATATATATACAGTGTTAATATTGATTTTAGAAGCCATATTTAGTGTGTAAAATGCCAGAATCCCAGGAGCTTCCGGGGGGCTTTGCCCCGCTGGGCCCCCGACCAGGCTCCGCCCTGGACCTGGCTGGGGGCCGGTGACCCCCAGACCCCCGAGTAGTTTTCAGCTGTAAATGAAAATTTCCATTCTCATCCCTGTTCGATACATGACGTATCCCATGTCCAATATTTTCAATGCTTGTACGTTCGTTATTCAACTGGGTCATACAAGCGCCAGGTTCAGTGTTCAGGTTGGAACAGGACGTGTACGTCAATGAAAATTTCATACATATGTGTATATTCCCATGATATACTTGGGTGTGAAAACCTACCACTCTGATGGAATTACAGGGCCACAAATCTACAATTTCACACCTCTTCCCAACGCGGAAGTTAGATATACCCTATTTTCGTTATGATATTGACACAACGCTATCGCCTTCACGTTGATAGCTGTAGCCATCCAGGTTGGCCAAAATACTGTATTCAAGATTTTTACACGAATCAGTGGTGAGGTGCATGGTGTGAACAAAGTTATCTAGCGTACGATTATGGTCACAGCATGTCTTTAAATGTTCTGCAAGATTCAACTCTGTGATTGCTTCGTGTTTCAAAGTAATCTCAGCAAGTCATTTCGTGAATATCGGATACGCAGAGCTGACGAAGTGGATTTGGCGGTCAGATTCGGTGTATTGCTTCACAGCGTGTCACCGTGACCCGTGGGTCAATCTTGAAGAGGTCTCGAGGATGTAACTTTTGATACAGACTTTTATCTATCAGAATTTACCTAAACCAAAAGCCTGTTACATATCTATATTTTCGATGATCACGAGGAACCACTTTTCCTACTTAGTTTCGATACTGATGACAAAAAAAATGGAATGCAGGAATTTACAATGTCTTGTTAGAACGTATAATGATAAGTAGGAAAATCGTTTGTGATTAGTAGGCTTAATGGATTGACTGGTTGACTGACTGGTTGACTGACTGGTTGACTGAAGTATCGATCGTTTTGTTTGTTTCTTTGTTTTCCAAACAGCGGAAACCCACCTGAATGGTTATTGCTATGACGAAACCAGAAATACAGGTTACTGGCACGTCTTAGGGAGACAACTCTGCATGGCGAATCCTTGTAGGAATTAAAGAATAAATGCTTCATATTATCTTTCAGATGGCTACCTCTCAGAAGCTGACGGAACATTACTTAACCTGTGTCATCTACTCCGGCGTCTTCAGTAATCCCGTACACTTGTGTGTAATCACACCTTCTGTCGGAAATGCATCGTCAACTACACCTAAACCAGATCAGAAGCCATCAGTGCCAAGTCCCTCCTCTGTCCATTCTGCAGCAAGATGACGAAAGTGTCCGACCCTGACAGACCCTTGGAGGAGTGGGCAGATGACATCAAGCCTATCTTTCTGATCCAGGGACTCTTGGACTCGTTTGGTTCGGGACCTAAAGGTAGACACCAGTATCCTGCAATGACTCAGAAGAATGGTTTATTTTTTTATTTTTAAATTAGCATGTGAGATATTCATATGTGTCTGTGTCTGCACATATTTTTGGTGTTCGGGTAATGAACGATAAACAGCTGCGAACGTACAACCTCATCTTTGTTATGCCTGTTGGACCCTCTACCACAGTCAATGTGTCAACACAATGAGATCAATGGTTGGCAGCGAACATAGCAAATATTATTTGTGTTCAGTTACTGTGCACAATCTGGAACCAGTACATCTGTGCACTGGACGTTAAACACATATAAACGTGCAATCTCATCTTTCAGATACAACCTGCTGCAGCTATTGTAAAGAGGAAGGGGAGACAACCCCTGCGTCAGTTTGGTGCTATGTGTGTGATGAGGCGATGTGTAGGAGATGCGTCAGAGTTCACAACCGCATCTCATCAACTCGTCATCACGATGTCACTGACCTCTCTGGAGAGGTCAAGGTCAAACGAAGGAGGATGGTCATGTGTCAAGAACACAAGGATGAACGTGTTAAGTTGTTGTGTAAAGATTGCGGGAAACCAGTTTGTCAGACCTGTTGTGCCATATACCACAGGCAATGTGTCTTTGTGGTCAGCTTGGAATCAGAGATGCAGGCAATGAAAGCAGCTCTGACGCGGGTGACTGGCAATTTGTTACAGAGAAAGGAAACACTCACCAAAGAGATCGAGACAAAGAAATGTAGACTGGAAGGCGAAACATTTCGACTGAAAGAAATGGAATCTCTTATTAACTCTGAAACTGTGAAGGTGATAGAACAGATTAAACTCAAGGAACAGGGACTTCCACGTGAACTGAAAGTGATGTCAAACAAATACATCGGACAAATGAAAGCAGACATAAAATCAGCTGAAATGTCAGTACTGATGTACCAACAACAGACGGAGTTGATAGACCAGGCTCTACAATCTGTGTGTGACATGGATGTGTATAAGATGTATGAGGGATGTGAGTCCGGTGATGTGGAGGCTGTTGGAGACGTTGACCTGAAGCAGAGAGGAAGAATAGCCAGTGTCACATTCCGACAGGACACAGAGAAGCTGAGTACAGCACTGGACGATCTACAGCTGGGCGAGATAGAGGTCCTGTATGAGATTGTGGTGGACCTGAAGTCTACTCCTGTGTTACAAGACACCACTGACGTCAGAGTAGCGGATGATATATACAGCACGGCTTCATGGAGTAACAGCGATGGTGGTGGATGGTGCAGACACGGTTGTCGTCACGGACATCTACAACAGGAATGTAAAGTCCTTCTACACCAGCAACAATCAACCAGGCCACAGTAAGCTCCTGTTTGATGGGTGTCCTTGTGGTACTACTAAGTTGACGCACCATCAGGTAGCTGTCACTGTGTGTCACTACAGCCCTACAGGAGACACGGCAGTCAAGTGTCCTCAGGATGTTACAGGTACAGGTGACATCCTCATTACAGACCTCAGACTACTCAGAGTCATCCAGCTGACTGAGTCAGGACAGTTTGTACAATATCTGCTGACATCCAAGGACGGTATTCAGAATCCATATGGAATGTGTATCGATGAGAGAGGGTGGCTACGTGTTTGTCTTGCAAAGGGTGTTATAAAGACGTTCTCGTGAAAATAGAGAAACATTGATGAACTGCTGCTAAATGTCAGGACATCTGGTAGAGACATACAGCCAGAAGATGATACTGTTGTCGGTGTGACCTCTTGTCTGTCTACAGCAAGGTGTTTCTACTTGTCCATATTGTCATAAAAGAATCCAAAGTAACTCAGGTATTCAGACCAGAAAATGAAATGATCGACCTGACACACTTTCATTTACTTATTTTGTTGAAACTGAAAGCGACGGCTGCTGTTTCCAGATGTAAAATGCTTAAAAAGAAAGCATTTTTGAAACTGTGTTTGGGTTGGGGCTTGGGACGTGGGGCTTGGGGCTTGGGGCTTGGGGCTAGGGGCTAGGGGGTAGGCGGTATGGGTTATGGGGTATGGGGTATGGGGTATGGGGTAGGGGGTGGAAGTAATAATGGTCACTACTCCCATGCACTGTGCCATAGAGAAAGTAGAGGTAGCTCTAGGGAAATCAAGGACCAATCAGCACAAATCAACACAGACAA
This sequence comes from Haliotis asinina, assembly GCF_037392515.1. Taxonomy (NCBI): domain Eukaryota; kingdom Metazoa; phylum Mollusca; class Gastropoda; order Lepetellida; family Haliotidae; genus Haliotis; species Haliotis asinina. The sequence goes on along the minus strand of NC_090291.1, from coordinate 54,286,836 downwards.
CAGAACTCGACACAGCACAACACAACACCAGTATATCAATAAACACATAGGCCACACACCTTCTCAACAACGATAGGTTACAGTTGATCGAACATCCACAGTCGGAATGTTAAGACTGCCTTCATGTGACCTTGTCTTACGATAGTGTATTTTCTGTAAATTGTAATATTGATTAAGTGATAGTTGTTATTTGGGTCACAGTGTTTAACCTTTTGAGTGCTAATTATTATTGGTCATATTTCGTATCATAAATGTTCAGTGTTTTTCGTACTTTGGCAGCACTTTAGAGTTACCTCCCTTTGAGTATGTGTTTTGATTAGTTGTGCATACTTCCAGGAGACTACGAGAAAATTCTACGTTAATGGCCATGGCGGCACATGTGCTCGAATATTCAAGAATTGGTGACTTTGTAGTTAAAGGCTGGTTGTCGTGTTGACGACACGGTCACACGCGGACTAACTGGAGTACATCATTCGGCTAACATCAAACTGTCTCTCCGTCAGCGCTTGCCCTATATAACCTCTACCTGACCGCTCACCGTGTTACATTCAGTATAACTGTTTCTCACTCTCAAACCAAGACCTTGGTTAGTTGACATTATATATTATTTCCAAGTGGTTTTGAGGAGAGTTTAGTTTGTGAGGGTAAGTCCCCAGATTCTGTAGATCAGAAGGAGTTTTTGCTCTTTGCTTCTAAGGTTTCTGTGTCACTAATGGGAGATACTTCTACACAATAGCCCGTTATTATCTTGTGGGATACTGGAGCTCTTTAGTCTCTGATTTGGAAGGATATGTTGCCTTTTTCTGAGGAGACTTCAGCTAACTCAGATGTTTTGCTTCAGGGTATAGGTGGCAATTCTTCTGCTCCTCTCCATTTTGTGAATTTGACTTCAGATCTGATTTCAGGTGAGGCGAAAGTTCTTGACTCTTTCCCACTTTTGGGTGTCGATTTATTGATCGGTAATGATCTTATGGGGGCCAAAGATGGTGCTGATCCAATTGTCACTGTTTTGACAGAGAGTTCAGGTATACAGAAAGGTGGGAGGATGAATTTCCTGGTATTTTTCTGCAGTAACTCCTTTATGTTGAAAGGCATATCTTCTAAAACTTCTTTGCCAAATGATTCCATTTATGATTTGTGAGGTACATTCATGGATCATTCTTTTTTCACCCTCAAACCAAGACTTTGGTGAGTTCACATTATATTTGTGACCCATTACTTTTTTTGTTTGCTGCCCATTATAAAATATTGAATATTTTGTTGTCTGTGTTATATTTTGCTGGTTCTGAGGGGTTTTCTTACACCTTTTGTCACAGCAAATTTTTAACTGTAACCCTTAAATATTTCATACAATTACGCCGAGTAATCTGCTCATTTAATGGCTCCAGATTAAAAATAAAGAAACTCAAAAACCAACAATTTACCAAAGTGATTGACTATGGTTGTTGTTTTAACAATATTCAGGGAATATCACGTCGGGGACAATAGAAATGGATTTCACGCATTGTAACCTTGTGGAGAGTCGAACCCGTTTCTTCAGCATAAACCAGCTGCGGACACTTTAACCTCTGGGCTCTCTAGTTGCAAGATGACCGGCAACTGTGTGGAAATCATTCTTACTTTGGATATTCAATCTAGATGTTTAGACACTTGACCCTTGACCCTTGACCACTGCAATAACAGTGTCGTGATTTGTGTCAGTTTGAAAAGTCAGTTAATTTTAGAATACAATTGTTAATTTTATCGTATTGCATTCTTGTTTGTTGGTGTTTCACAGAGTTCTTTTGGGGACCTGGGCGGTGAAGTAGCCTTGTTGTAAAATCGTTCGCTAGGTACCCCGAACATCCGGGGCCTTCCGTGGTCGACTGGACAGTGTCTGCCCAGATAGGGTGGAAGGTTCCAAGGTCGCGTCTTTCCGGGTTAAAAGATGCTTCTAGTTGGTACCGTCGTTGGGCACTCGGCACTGATAAAGACCGTTCGATTCAGTCGGTGTGATTTGAGTGGGTGAGTTTGCTTTGACGGCGTCTTTAGAAATATTCCAGTCATATAACACGATGCGGGACACCAGAAATGGGCCACACACATATTACCCATTAGGAGAATCGAACCCAGACCTTCGGCGTGACGAGCGTACGCTTTAACCACTAGGCTACCCCACCTCCCTCAGTGTGGTGTGAATGAGTGGGGAGATTGTATCTGAATGGGCTCTCTCTACAACAACCGTATTTGACAGGACATCTCATTACACCACGTAATGCTGCACATGTCGTTGACACTGTTGTTGATGTTCATGGGTATATTGCAGTCCGTGTTCTTATATACTTCCCAACGTCCGCTTTGTTGTCCCCGTTGTTTATCATGTGGTCAACGGCAGTGACAGCAGAGAGTGAGTGGCACACTGTCTAAAACCCACATCCGACAACTGACATAGTTGCTGGGTCAAGTGTTGGAGAAAAACAACAAACAACGGTGCATATCATATCAACTGTTGTATTGAATACTATAATTCCAAGACTGAGACAGTCGTATGTACAAGATGCATCCATCGTATGATACAAAATGCTGCTGTCTTGCATAAACTCTTTCTGATAGTGTCTGCTGCTAAAATATAGATTTCGCCGCATGTTAAACATCTACAATTCATATGGCACCCATGCCCGTAATTGGTTATGTATTCACGAAACAGTTCCCCATTATTGTACGATATATGTCAAAACGTTCTGGTCATGAACAGAAACATGAATATGAGCGAAATATACAGCGAATGTTTAAATTAGTAAGGCTGTTTCACCAACGATTTAGTATAGGGTAGTAAAACACTGCGCACCATCCTCGACAATCAGGGCTATAATGCTCCAACGATAAGATATATTTACTAGATGTATGTCCAATATAATATCCTTGAGTGTCGAGGATGCTTGACTCATAGTTGTCACTCTGGGTCGTGGACTCGAAGAGGTTTTAGGTGAATAATTTCCCTCTAGACGTAGTAATAGATCATTACGCCCCCAAACGGGACGTTTCCTTCAAAGTGCGTTGACGTTGATGTATAAATAAACTGGCAAATGGTTCACACCATTAATGACGCTTCGAGACTATGATCCTTACTAACAGTGAAACCTCGCTAATCAGGACAATAACATCCCCATTCAAATCGTTCGGAATAATAAATGTCCGGATTTATAAATCGTTGTCCCTGGTTCATGTCCTATACAGATTGTTAACAATGTTACATAATTCCATCTCCACGAGGTTCCACTGTTAAGACATTGACACAGTGTAGGCAGGATGTTACTGACAGTAATGACCTCTGCGGGTCCTGAAGAAATGATAATTCGCATCAAAAGTCAAGGCAATTTCTTGCAGAGAAGAACTTTTGGGGAGGTATTTGCACATATATTCCACATAAAATTTTCACCATATTCCTGAGGTACTCGTGGACAGGGAGAATGAAATTGTGGCGTTCAGACAACCAGGGGAGTCCCGTCAGTTCAAAATATTCCCTTTCTGAAGCTCAGTTGTTGACAGTCCTGTCTTTGGTACACGATAACACCATCGGGTTGAACCACTGGTTAGGAGACAACCTCCCTCATCGTCACGAGTACATCGGGACGTGTTCTGTCAGGAGTTGTCTCCCTCTAGTTGTCGGGGAAGTCTGAACACCAACATGATTGTCATAATACCTTCACAGCCATAGTATTATGTTACTTCAACCACAATTCATTGGAGAGAGTTAATGGGAAGAATTGGTGGTCCTAAATATTATGCAAGCCGTTTTACGGGGGCATCACGTGTCACAATGGCGGAGATAACCAGCACCCAAGTCGACATGTGGTTCAGAAGACAGGCGATCAATACCAAATACATGACTGAAAACAAGACTAGAAAAGCCATCGGACAAATTACGTAGACAAATCACACGCTATAAAACGTATTAACTTATGTCCATTATTCGATATAAGGATACAACACTGTATGCTTTTTGTATCTAAAATCGTAGGATCTGGCTTCCGGTGACGCATGCGTTGTGTTAACATAATATAACGTGGTTCCGTGATGACATTCTGTGCATTTAAGCAGTAATATGTGCATGAACAAACTGTTACGATCTGTAAGCCAGTTTGGGTTCTGTAATTCCCTAGAGTGTACAGTCAAAGAAACCAAGAATGTGCATGTGTAGTTTTATGTCGCGTTTAGCAGCATCATGGCGGCTACACCAGAAAGGGGTTTCACGTCTACTACCCACGTGGGGAGTCGAACCAGGGCAAGGATATCCCTGCTCCCATGGATTAGTTTGGTTTTGCTGTCGTCTTCATGTGGTCAAGTAAACGTGTCGGAAATCCAAAGGTTGCATTAACTGATGATGAATTTATGATGCCAAACCATCTTACAAAAAGACATAAACTGGTGTCCAGGAAGACTACAAAAATGCACATTGTGTAGCAAGGACATTGTCAGCTAAATCATTTACACAGCGTCAACTAAACACCATGACTGGTCACTAAATATTTTGTAGCGGCCTTCGTTTGTGGAATGTTTCCGAGTCTTAACACGAGGTCCATGTAATGATTCACACAACAATCCTTACAGTGACATCCTTTCAGATATATCAGTAACCATCTTAACGTTTTTCAAAAGCGTCGTCGATGTTGCGTCTCAATCTAGGCCCGCCTTCACGAACGACCAGTGTTAGGACCTTCGGATGCATAAAGCAATACCATGATAATCAGAAATTTCACTCTTATTCCACACTGGTATCAGTCCGGAGTACCAAATCAGCATATAAGGGTCGTAAGGCCGTGCTTAGCTGACTTTGTGGGTATCTCCTATGATGTTTGACACCAGGCTCTGTCCACACTTCAGTGGTATATCATAGCACTTAAGACGTCACATTTCATGACGTGATGTGGAACACTCACATGAACTGGACGTTGGTAATGCTGGAGGCACCAGAGTCGACGCTGTTGCATCACTTGAAGACGTGGGCATTGCGTTCACTGTGCCAGCATGTTATCGATATTGTGAAGTGAATGTTGTTACAGGGTCAGCTGATATCTTCAGCAAACACAAGCGCAGTAGGAAAATATATCCCATTAGATCTTCCGGACTTAATCCTTGTGGAATTCACGGGTGCAAATTCAAGTATCGATGAAAGCATTACAGCTGGCTCTGTGCACGCCAGTATCAATAACACTCGTTCAAATCAGTCGCGTCCAATAGGCATTGAGGTATCTTTTGTTCAAGCACTACATCGGAAAGCTTCCATATGCTGCCTTGATTGGCCAAGCAGCAAGAGAAACATTCTCTGGTCGCTGGAGTTATCTCCCCTGTTTGCAAGCCTACAAGGTCGTGACCTTGCCACCCTTGTTACTGTTACTACAATGCCGGCAGGTTGTTGGTGTTGTCGTCTGCTGAGACTCGTCATGTTGTGCCTGAATGTCCCGCAACACCTCAAGCAGCTCGCGTCGTTCCGTGTGCATCTTTTCCAGATCGTGTCTCCGTTTCAGCTCAAGCTCCAAGAGAATTTTAACCTTCTGGTTGATCTTGTTGATGTCTTCCTTCAGCTCGTCTATGTTGGCCTGCAGTGCCGCCTCCCTCGCCACCATGTGACATCTTTGCATGTCCAGTCGTAGTTCCATTTCTTTCTTCTGGTCGTCAAGGCGACAGATCATCTCCGACCGCAACAGCTGGATATTTGATCGGAGTTCGGCAATACAGTTGTGTTCACGCTCATCCAGCGAGCTCACGGTAAGACCACAGCCCTTTGTGCACTCTCTGATGCCGAACTCGCACTTCGGCACGTGGTGCTCCAGCTCGGCAGGGGTGGCGGTGCACGTGCACCCTTTGTTTGGGCATGGCACTGGCTTTTGAGGACATACCTCCTCGTGCTTGCTTACAGTCTCCAGATTGCTGATGTGTTCACACCCTTTACGGAAATTTTTACAACGGATGCGCAACCTAACAAGGTCGTTTTTCATGTACCGGAACAAGGGGCGTAGGTTTGACGGACGTAATGGATGGCGGTCTTCTGGGCAGGAAGCTTCGTTCTCGAGCCAGCCCAGAATGCACTTGCGACAAAAAGCGTGTTCACAAGGTGCTTGCTGAGGGTCTTCTAGAACGTCACGACACACAGAGCAAAGCAGGCCTTCGTTCACTTTACCTATGAAGCGGTCCACATCATAGCCCATTGTCCGCAGCTCCACACACCGCGGCTGAAGCGGCGACTCCTACTGCGAAGTCTGGAAAAAAGATGTTTCATAATCAAATGTATTGGCCATTAAATTCATTACAGTCTAAAAGCAAAATGAATCAGCAGTTATTTTTGAATGCGCGAATGCGAGCTTGGTAACTTGAGACAAAGTCAGGATGCAATTTGTTCAGATAGTGCTGCTAAATAAGCGATTCGCCAATAACAATCCCATTTGGTGCATTTGTGGCTTACGTCTAACTCAGTTGGCTATTTGTAGTTATTTATAATTAACAAGATGGTGCTCACATGCAAATGGACAACAAAAACACACCATTCTTTGCAACAACTTGTACATTAACCCCCGATGTCAGAAAAAAAACAAAACATGCGACTTGCTATCGGTCGGTGATCTATCTGACGAGGCTTAACGTCACTCCAGTAGGCCATTGCGTGGTCTGATCTACAACCCCCTTGCCCTCGCTAAAGCGGCTTATATCTCATGCACTCAGTTGGAGCAGTGTGCTGAATCCAGACGTATGGAAGTGTTATCTAACCTGGCCTAGGTATTCTTGTCATATCAATCGATACTTAGTACACGAGGCCTCCGCATTACAACGATGGCAGATTACGAGCTATTTGTTACCTAATTACGCACGGTGGGTCACTCGACCAGGAGTGCTGTTTGGAGTTTGACCAACTGTTCCTGTCACCGCCATACCAACATAAGAGAATGAATGAGAAACGTCGTTTTCTATTTTAAACACCAACGACTGGGGTGTGTTTACGTAGCATTTGATTGCGAAAAGGCAGTGTGTAGGTTCTGCAGGAGCACGTTATACGCGGTCAGTGATAGCATAGGTATTACACGTGACGCATGCAACCATTTTACTACAGATGTTCACTCATGTCCATACTTGTTTCTGATCTATTCTGTTCTACCTAGAATACGAAACGCACTTGGGATGTAGTCAGCTGCAGGAAGCATGTGACAGGGGTCAGATATACAGGCAGTCTAAATCAGAACGAGACTGACACTACCATATATGGCCCCTTCTTCTTGTCAGTTGCCTGCTGGGTTCTAAAACATCATCGTATGCAACATTGTGGTCAAATGGTCAATCTCCCCACACTGGACACTTTACAACCACGATCGCTCCGCTCCCCCCAAGGCTGCCAGACTCTTGGTGTATCATGTAACATTCCCGTTGTACAGTTGATGGCCTCAGCAGCGAGCACCTGCACACTGACTAGGCATATATCTAGCTAGCAGTACGATATACCACAGTCATAACTATATATTCTAAACGGCAATATGTTAACAATACATTTCAGTCTAGAGAAACTCACCCAGTATAAATAGTAGCATAGAGAATCAGTCTGTGGAGACCGACCCAATATTCAAGTGTCTTGTAGTCATATACATATAAACTTTAATACACAAGGTCATTCGTTGAAGACAGTATTAGTTACTCTGCTAAACCGTCACCACCTACCTGAATCACACTGATCCCTGTCTAAGCTGTATCAACGAACAAACGCTACCTGTATGACGTTTCGCCTGGGGTGAGGTTGCAGTGTGACCCCCGGGGCACTAGCGGGAATTACGTGTAGCTTATAAATTTTGTTCACATGTGCCGTACACATTAAACCTGGCCTCGCCTTACTGTACATAAGTCCATCCCCTGCTCTGGCTTGCTTTGATCGCAGATGAAAGCCGACAGTACACAGTCCTTAATTAACTCCATATAAGTCCACGCTTATTCACAGACGAGACGGTGTCTTTCATATTGATTTCCGTCAGCAGAAATACTCATTTTGTTTGAACAATAGTGGGTCCTGTTTCAAGTAAACAATTATTATTGTCCCCCCGTCAATGAAAATTGTGATGAAATTGTTTCTATATTGTCAGTATTTCATTGACTTGCTCGTGTTATCCGTTCTACTTTCAGTCAAAACGTGGTTTCATTAAAACATGTTATTTGTCTGCTACAATGGGTGAGTTTTTAATTGTGTTTCGGGCAATGGGAAAAACGATCCTCAAGTGAGTGAGTGAGTGAGTGAGTGAGTGAGTGAGTGAGTGAGTGAGTGAGTGAGTGAGTGAGTGAGTGAGTGAGTGAGTGAGTGAGTGAGTGAGTGACGACGGATATGGTTCTGACAACTGAGAAACATAACCGAACCAGGATTCGAACATACAATAAAAAGTTACTGCCGTGCCAAGCAACTGTGGCGCTTAGACGCCTTGGCAACTGATTATCCATTTACATATGGACGTGATACAATGGATAATCGAGGGTGGACATATATAGGATGTTGCTTCGTCGGTGAGTTTTAACAATGTTCCAGCAACACCAGGGCGAGGGACATCAGAAACTGTCTTCACACTATGTACCCACGTGGGGATTAGAGCCCGTGTGTTTGGCGCGATAGGTATTAACCATGTATGTTGCATATGCTTGCAAGGAAGCCACTGAAGGTACCTCAAGCAAAAGTGATGGGCTCAATACAGATTTACATATTCAAGAGTTGATTATTGATCAATGCAACCAAATTGTCACTTACATGGTCAAAATATGGACGTCCCGTTAAACTAAACAGTTACACAGTCAGTGCTTCATTCCACTGAATCTAAATACATTAAACTAGTAACACGACAGCATCTTGAAATGTTCATGTAAACAATGTACCAAGAATGGTGAGAGGGATTATAGTACTTACTGCACAAGGGAAAGAGAAACGGCGTCCCGAATCACGCAAAGCGCCGAGGAACAATATACTGATATGGTATAAGCGAAACCCCTGTCTACAAGACAGCTACCCCCTTTACTGTCGGAAGAGTCCTAATGACAAGACGAGATGTTATCAGCGCCAAGCACCTGCATGCTAGCTAAACGTATCTGACTACCTGTCAACTAACGTCACGTGTGACACTAACAATACCGACGGGTCACACAATACCGCACCCAGGCAAGCAGGTATCGAAATACAGGAACGACAATACAATTACAGGGCGCCGCAATTGGTCGAAAACATAATTTTCCCTGTTGTGGTGCTCAATCCCAGGTACAATCCCTGCTCTTTCCAACGCACAATCTTTAAATACCAAAACCACATAACAATAGCAAATCGATGTTTACCCTATGTACATTGCTTCCGTGTAAGACAAAGCTCTTCTCGTTCCGTCTATATAAACAGTCTGCTACTGAATACATGTCTTAAACTGTATGCCGTAATCCACATATTTTTCGTGATTGTGTATGTGTTGTACTAGCTGGTCAAACACAAAACATCAGACATGCATCCGTGCATTGGTATATACGGCAGGACTCGTCAGTAGGAAGACCGTTTTAATGTAGTGCTATGAACGTACTGTGGAGGCAAACACCTACCCCTGTCTCCAAATGGGTTATCTACAAGACGTTCAGTATAATGGTGTATATACCACACAGAGCATATACAATTACGATTTCAGAGACGTTCTATAAAATGGCATCTCAGTGTTTGTCTATTCAAACCGTTGGACACACATTCAGATCTCAATACAAGATACATTGATTCGTAAGAAATATATTAAACAATCCGCCTGGCGATTGTTACATCCCTGATTGTTTGTTTGTTACTTTTTTACAATATAGCTCCATGTCATGCTAAAACTATTTATCTTGTCATGAAATCGTCCCTACCTTATCGGTAACTGGCTCAAGCCGTGCACAAATCCCACAACTCAACGCCAGGGCACAGTAATCCGCCTACAGTCAGCACTGATCAGTCAGGGTGTTAATGACACAGTGCTGCACTGACAAGATCATGATGTCTATTACGGTGACAAAAGCGCTTAGTTACAAGTAGTCATCACGCGTTTACAGATGAGATTGACAATGGATAAGTGTCAGTACTTCAGTAACGAGTCTTTACTTCATCCACAAACACAGATGTTCCATTGTTTCAATGTACCACCTGTTACCTACCTGTAATTAACATGCTATGTACACCTGTCAGTCGTCGCTTTGTTTAGATAAGGTTCTTAATTTACAATGCCTCTTTGCGGAACAGCAATTAGGGTAGGAGTGTTTTCCCGATGGTGATTGTTTACTTTGCATTTAAAGCCTATTTCAATTAGTGTTGGCGGTCAAACACGCGCTGCACAATGGCTTTTATCCAGATGACTACATACACAATATTCCATAAGTCCAATCTAATTCAGATCATCGAATGAGACCCACGTACACTGTTTGTAATTAGAGGTCAATGCTACGTAATCCCGCTACCTGCAGACATACGTTTCAGCTGTATGCAAAACCCACACGATGGATGCGACAAGTCCAACCTGTACAGGCAAGGGTACTAAAATCTAGGTGTAATCATTATAACTATCCTGGGCCTGTTTACGACACAAGCTTCATGGGTTCAAGATATTTATCACAACGAGCCATACTAATAGCGAATAATAGCGACGAGTCTGCTTGAAGGTGAACGCGTTCACTTGTCCGGATCACAGGACCGAGTTCTATTCCACTCATGGTCATATTGTATGAAGTAGGAAAAACGTAACAGGAAGTGACGTCAGTTCTGTGCATGATATACACTTACGTTCGGTGTTGTTACAAATCATATGAGAGAGTTTGTAGGAAAGTGAGTTTTGACCACCCTTAGCCATACGCTAGCAACGTCACAGCGACAGACACCAGGAATGGCATTTACATCCCATTATCATGTAGGAAATCGAACCGAGACATATACCGGGTGTGTACACCACTAGGATACGTTACCGCGGCTATGAAGATGACTGCTGCAAGTTTGTACATAACTTTGGCAGGAGTACAAACACTTCAACAAACGCAATAGGCCGCGAACAGCCGAGCGTACATTTACGTCAACCAAACATTGACACAAGTGGTTAGTAGACGCTTCTTATGCCCTATCCTGGAATAGGCACTGAGGAGTCCAAATATTGGGGTACACGAACGAAGCCTGCAGCTGTGAGCTGGTACAAAGGATGAACTCTTACCTGTCGCATTCGTGGAATACACCAGAGTCAATGGTCACTAATGTCAACAGAGCGGGCATGTGTGCCTCCATATATCTCAGAAACCCAGTTACATCTGTCCAGCGACATGAAAGCCCTTTGACCGATCGGGCAAGTCCACTCGTTTGATCCAACAATTTAAACAGAAGGCCTCGGGTTAAAGACCTTAGGATAATAAGCATGACACATCAATCAACTCGTATCGGACGTTGTAAGACCAGTATAGCGTTGGAAGTTTGATAACGTCGCTGTTCTTTTGTCCACCCTCGTTAACTTCACGCTTCATAAACGGTACACAATACGTTGATCACCACTCAGGGCAGGTCGAACGGACTGCGATCGAGAACAGCCTTTGTAGGCGAACTTGCAAAGGAGGTATAATGCAGTAGACATGCATACAGATTAATGGGTTCTCAGAGCTGGGTAGGGATGGGCAGTCGAACAGCGCTGTATGAAACAACAGACAGCGTGGAACGTGTCAGAATACCTTTCATTTCGATGCTTACGGTTCATCAGTTAAACATAGTTGATTGAGGTAAGCTGCATGTTAAACTTAAATAAACCCATGAAAGATTAAATACAGCAATGTCGGATAAGTTCTTAACTTCTGTTAGGTAGTATGTGTCATAACAGTCCCTGTCTCTTTCTCTTTCTTTCTCTTTTACACACACACACGCGCGCGCGCAAACACACACACACAATGTGGTGGAACCACACACACACTAAACCGGAACGAGCATACCAACTCTGCAACGGCATACGGCGGTCTGATCATTGGGGGAGTGGAACCCGACACAAACGCGACGCTCCTCTTTTCTTATGTATGTATATTCCCATATTCTGTCTATGTGAGGACGGTCTGTAACTGATGGAGTTAGGACCATACAATCCAGTGATTAACAGCATGAGCATCGAGCCACGGAAACTGGGATACGATGACCAAGTCAGTGAGCCTGACCACCTGATCCCGTTAGTCGTCTCTCATGGCAAGCATGGATTTCTGAAGAGCAATTCTAACCCGGATCTTCACGGGTGGGATGCATTTGACATGACGTCTAAATGGCATGGTTAATGGCTAGTGGCTTGCAGCACAGAGAAAACGGGTGTTATCTCCTCTAAGGACGCGGTGCAGAAGGCGGCACATGAAGTACTCAGCTGACGCGAGATAACGCGAGACGTGGTCGAGACGGCGAGACTTTAGCCACTGCATCGACATGGAGGATGTATATGACGCGATGACAGCACACGAGGGAAATCTTAAGGATGGAACCAGAGAATAAAATGGGAAAAAAGATTTCACGCAAAAGGAGATATATACATTAATTCCCATAACAGTCATCGCGGCAGGGATTCTACGTCAATCACTTCAACTTGCTACACCATCAGTTAAGGTGGAAAAGATGTCTCGGAACTCTTCCCTAAAGCCAATTTTCTAGATGAGGATTTTATGAGAAATCGTTTAACGTTTCGGGATATCAGTAAAATAATCAATTATAGGAATGTGTGAGATATCAGACAACAAAATCATTATACGAGACATGTGACACCGACAGCAATTTAAACCATTACGTTCATCCCTGGTATTGCTGGCTGACGCCAAGGAACAGATCACGTGACCGGAAGTAACACGCGATCACTAAATGCATTTCTAGGTTCTGTGGTTCTTCCAACGAGATTATTACAGGGAGCACGGAATGAAACAATTAATCTGGTACTGCGGCTCCTGGTTATGTTCAAAATCCAGACTGGGATACATTGAATCAGGTGATGGATAACAGCTGTCTTATTCGTCAAGAACCCTAACCTCCCTATCCTCCACACCTTCCCCCTTTACTGAAAGTTATACACGATAATATTAAACTATATTTACACAATTCCATTCACGTTTGTCACTAGAAAAATACTGACAGAGCTGCCTTCTTATATGTATCATCAGAAGATATCACCATGGAGACGCTTTGATGCCATCAATCTGCACTCTCGTGATGTGGTGAATATGTTCTCTAATGCGTCCAAACATCTAGTTTCAGTATATTTCACCCGAGTTGCTGTCGTTTGCTGTCTGGGAACGTATTTAAGTCGAAAGGCGAAGGGCTTTGACCTTGTTGATAGGTTTAGTCAGTCTGTGTTGGTGAAATCTGGGCGTGAGCAGGTATCAAACAAAGATCACGACAGCGATTAGGGATGGGGTATATCGTGCACGTGCGGCTTCTAATTACGGACGATTAAAGAAGGTGGTGATCAGGCCACACAGATGATGGAGTGAGTGAGTGACTTTTTCGACATTAACTCTTGGATCAATATTACATTTAGACCATGGCGTGCCCCGTAGATTGGGGTGCCCACAGGGGACGTAACTCTGCACACGTAACGATAACCCTTCTGACACCAGGACAAACAGGCGGACAAAACAAAGTACATGTATGGACTTGAGACTTGGATACGACCAAACATGTCGGGACGTTACAAGCTTGAAACGCTGCAACTATTATACTCGTATCGTAGATCACATTGAATAATAGCTTCCTGTTTGTTTCCCGATTAGCCACTATCAGCACTATCAGCACTGTCAGCGTGTTGCTTGTTTTGATCGGCAGTCACAGATAGTGTTAAAGATCGTGTCATGGGTAGTTCCACCAAGTCAGTTATCAACTACCACATTCACAACAGAAATGCACTCATGGATAGCTATGGGGCTAGTGATGGCACAGTCATCTATCACTACCAGTGAAATGTTCACTGTAGGTATATTGCCATGGATAGTTACATGGACAGTGATGGCACAGTCATCTATCACTACCAGTGAAATGTTCAATGTAGGTATATGACCATGGATAGTTATGGGGATAGTGAGAGCACTGCCATCTATCACGCACCAGTGAAATGTTCAATGTAGGTATATGACCATGGATAGTTATGGGGATAGTGAGGGCACAACCATCTATCACGTACCAGTGAAATGTTCACTGTAGTTATATGACCATGGATAGTTATGGGATAGTGAGAGCACAGCCATCTTTCACGTACCAGTGAAATGTTCACTGTAGTTATGCGACCATGGAAACTTACGTGGATAGTGAGACTTTCCTCACTGTAAGTGACACTGAAAATAATGAAAATCCCGTCTACAACATTAACCCCTGAATAATTCATTTGTAATTTCCTGGGACAAAGAAAGAAAATGAGAAGAAAGCGACCAGCCGCGTTGCTATTGATTACCCGGAAACAAGCGGACACAGTGCTTATTTATTTAGAATTATTGCCGCTCTTTATCTGCTTGTGACGAACAGACTGGTAATTCCAAATTTTTACAAATTTGTCTAGTTATGTCCGACTAACCTGTTGTTATCACCTGAGGCGTGCAATTACTGGGTCAGCGATATGTATCGCTAAACTGTTACAATCACTTCTCGGGTTTATCCTATAACTTTATTGTTGGTGATAATCGTGCGTGAATTTAGTTTTAAGCCGCTTTTAGCAATATTACAGCGACATCACGGCGGGGGGACACCATAAATGCGCTTCACACACTGATTGTGCCCATGTGGGGAGTCGAACATCGATCTGTGACGTGACGAGATAAAGTTTTAAGCACTAGGTTGCCCTACCGCCAATGATGACAATCAACAGTTTTAAGACGACTGTTAACTGGATACCCTCTCTCCAAACACTCGATAAAGATCTCATGGTCAGAAGGTGCCCTGAGTGGATGATGTCGACTGACTCTAAACTGAAAGATGAAGTCATTGGGCGGCCTGGTCTAAACTCGGTTACAAGCCCTGGCCAAACAGGGTTGACAGAGCGATCATAGGGGCACTGCACACTTTAACACAGACTTACGAAGTCACAGCATTTAGACTGTTTTGTGGAACAAGCCCTGACGTACAAATCTACGTACTTGCATACACCTAAGGCAGCTGGGAGGAATACCGCAGTGAGGTGCCCTGGAATACTAATGACCGTGGAGGTATGCAATATTCCTTTATATTCAGTGACCTCCCCTAGCATTGACGGATTACTTCAATAAGAAATACTTCCTGTATCTTGACGTTGAAATGGTAATTGTTGTTAATATATTTGTTACAACCCGCCTCTCCACATTCACAGCAAGCGTAAACGCATCAACCGTCGGTGTTGTAACCCATACTTGTAGACTTCACCTTTGTGTAGTGCCTTGCCCTGACTGACCGGACTACCGTAACGCCTAGGGGGGAGCATCAAAGAAAGTGAATGGGGGTCTGGACGTTTTTATTGAACGGAGCATGTGAGTGATGTTGCATTGAAGATTGTGTGCCCGGGCGCGGTTGTCTCCCCATGCTTGTATTTGATTACATGCCCGCCAGGGACGCTGCTCAACGTAAGAGGAAGTTCTTTGAGACTCCAAGACAGCGATGGACCTTTGAAGTGGAGAACACTATGCTTGAGGGACGGTACAGATTGGCAGCTATGTCTGAAAAAAGTTCCCAAACCGTTGCTCTAGTAACCACGCATTCAGATTAATGGCACTACTTAATACGAATAAAAGTAGACGTACTTCTTCGACCTTGCCCTGCTGATACTCCGAAACAAAGCAATCGCATCGTTTCGGTTGGGTTAAGTTATTGCTGTCTAAATGCTGAGTGAGTAATTGTGGTTCACGTCGGTTTGGATAATATTGCATGGAACGGTAGCTGTATGCAGAAAGGCAGACCGCAGTGATAGCCAATTCCAGGAACACCACGACTAGACATTTGTCAAGGAACTTCAAATCATGATTTTCAAAAGAATATGTCATACTCCATAGCACTGGACACTGTCCCGCAATGACATTGTTGAAGAAACATAACAAATCACCTACCCCCCCCCCTGAACCCCTCCCCCCTCCCCCTCTTCCACCCCTTCCCCGTCCTAAGCCCTGAGAGGATCCGCAGTTAGATGTTCGAATCGCAGTTGCAACACGATTGTAATATTTTTCAGCACCCCTGATCCAAAGCAGTGTCTACCACAAATCTACACATGCGTTACTGATATGAAAACATCACCACATTAATAAAATCCGGTTTCAATGCATACCAATAAATCAACGTCTCCCTCTCGAGTAGATGACCGGTGTGAGAGGCTCCACAAGGCCACGGTTTACACCACCTTCTACAAGCGCATATGCACAGCTGCGCCAACGCTATGTGAGATGTGTTTATCCGAATTATCCGGCTGGCTCAACAAGCTACCACAGACATTACACAGCGTCTACATATGTCCCCGAAGGGCAGCTTCGTATATGCGAGTATCTCATTCAGATCCTCACTCAAACAACCAATACAATACATGTCCCCGGCGGGAAATACAGACACTTACAGTATCATGGGAGGATACATATGATTAGTTTTGTTTTATGTACGGGAGAATGGTTTTCTGATTAGATAAATGCATTATGGATTTACAAGGTCAGTCTGTTTCATATCAGCGTCACCAGCACATATCGTTACCGTCAGCACGGACTTATCATTGTTATACTGGGATACTGGGGTATTAATCTACAAACACACAGAATTAGCTGAACCATCTGATAAATAACACTTTACATATGCGATTATGATAATTATTGTCGTTATTAGAGTGTAATGTACGAAATGTATCTCGCCTGTGGGGAATACCACTTACTGCAGCCTTGATATCACATACACAGCTGGTGTGTATTGGTAGTCTGACCTATTTGTGTAACTATGTATTAATCACATAGTTCCATGATTGACTGCCTGCCAGTATAAGTGGTTGGCATTTCGTCTACATGAGGGCGCCACGTGGATAACATATATTATATGTACATTTCGTTTGCGCCATATTGAACGACAAATTGCAGAAATTCTGCCGTGTTTCGTTAAAAAATGTAACATACATCTTCTTTCATTGTCTCCATCCTAGACAATATACTAATCAACATTTTGTGAACAGTAAGTGAAACAGGTTTTCGTAGCAGGTGAGGTCTCTTCAAAACATTTTCATGACAAGCAACGCAGCTGAGGAGCTACACATTCAGTCAGTGCTAACCAGGTGCGACAGCTCACGTCTCCTCACAGAACCATGCTGCTGGTACCAGGCGAGCTAAAGAAAATCCATCTAACGGGGTGAGGGGTAACCAGCTGAATTAAACATGTGACAAGATGTTGTCAGTAACAACCAGTTGAATCACCACACCGTCAACACTCAACTAATTCACTTTTTCGGTAACAAGGTGGGCTAATTCAGGAACTCTCGAGGTTATTCACCGACAAGGGTAATGTGAGTATTATACTTGGTAGATAGGTAACACAACGGCTAAACACGAATCAGGTGAGCTCAGCTTAACCCAGTAATGCTGTGACTCAGTAGCAGGTCAGGGGGACCTGTCGGAGAACATGACGTGGGTGTTACCATCACAAGTATGTCATCACGACCTCACGGAGGACCAAACACAGCAACATCAAATACACGTGTGTAGTTACACAACTACACCAACACCCAACACAAAGACATCGCCGAGAATCAGGGCTGAAACATTAATTGTTAGTTGTTTACTGATCATGTTAATACTCCTCCCAAATATAGGATTTGAAGTTATCACACACAATGAAATATAGTAATGCATTTACAGAACTTGCCAGTGCTTGACCACAGCGTGGTATAACCTATCTATATATAGAACAAATTACAGTTTATATTGTTACACACCTGGGTGTAGGTGACAATGTGACAGATTGTAACTGTGAATACACAGTCAAATAAAAAATGTAATATATTTGGGATCACACTTTCTCAGTGGAGTACAGATTCTAGTACTTTTGTTGGTTTGAGTCTCACCCGAGATTCGACGGTTTACAGTTTACTGTTAGCATCTGTTTACAGTTCATCTGTTGAGGGATCAAATTAACACTTTACAATGAAAATACCCCCCAGCAAAATCATCGACGGACTTTATATACAATCTTCTCAGCGAAATATTCGCACTTTGTAACAGAAGAAATAAAAATGTATCGAACACAAAATTGAGAAAGCTGCCTCGCGTTATTTCCAAACAACACATCGTTGACCTTCTGTCGTGACAGTTTCCGTTGTCAGAGACCAATCACATACTGTACATCCTACCTACAGCTAGCCCTGACCTCAATTTACATACTGTAATAGGTGTCAGATAAAATTCCCAAACAAAATTAGTTTTAAACGGAGGACGACAAACGTAATGCCCAGTAATGTCGGATGTTCTAATGTAACCATCACAACTGTGATTGCCCTGCATGGGTTGCTCTAAACGTGTATATGTACTTTGTAAACACTACCGACGTTTTTTATGTGTCAACTGTTGATGGAGCCCTGCTATTTCATCCATTCATCTAGCCTAATAGAAATGGTATTGACTTTCGACTACCGAAGCACACGCAATGACATTTTTGTTATTTTTGATAACCCTTCAGACTGGTTGACTCCGTGGAGATTACTATCGACTTCAGCATGCAGGAGGTGGGCATGAAGCATCGGTCTGATAGCGCAGAGAAGACAGCAAGCCTGGTGAATATACACCAAGCCCCTGTTAACCATCTGTGTACAACCAGTATTGATCTATCATCTGTGTGCAGCTATTACCAGCCTACCATCTGTGTACAACTATTACAAGCCTACTATCTGTGTACAAGTACAAGTCTACCATCTGTATGCAACTAGTCTATAATATGTGTACACCTATTACCAGTTTTCCATCTGTGTACAAGTACAAGCCTAACATTTGTATGCAACTAGCCTACCATCTGAACACAACTATTACCAGTCTACCATCTGTATTCAACCTTTATCTATCTACCACCCGTACACAACCAGCAGTTATCTACCTTCATTGTACAGCCAGTACTATTCTACCATCTGCGCACAATAAATATTAATATACCATCTGTCTTCAACAACTACCAGCCTACCAGCAGAAGTTCTAACCTACCATCTGTATACAAACAGTATTCATCTACCACCTACACACAGCAAGTATTAATCTACCATCTGCACTGTACCATCAAGCACTACATTCTGTCTCCAACCAGTGCTACCTATCATCTATCTCCAACCAGTAGTAATCTGTTATCTGAACACTACAATCTGTCTACAAGTACTAATCTACCATATGTGTACTATAAGTACAAATCTACCATCTGCTTAGTACAAGTACAAATCTACCATCTGTGTAGAACAAGTACTAATCTACCATCTGTGTAGTACAAGTACTAGTCTACCATCTGTGTAGTACAAGTACTAATCTACCATCTGTGTAGTACAAGTACTAGTCTACCATCTGTGTAGTACAAATCTACCATCTGTGTAGTACAAGTACAAATCCACCATCTGTGTAGTACAAGTATAAATCTACCATCTGTGTAGTACATCTACCATCTATGTAGTACAAGTACTAATCTACCATCTGTGTAGTACAAGTACTAATCTACCATCTGTGTAGTACAAGTACTAATCTACCATCTGTGTAGTACAAGTACTAATCTACCATCTGTGTAGTACAAGTACTAGTCTACCATCTGTGTAGTACAAATCTACCATCTGTGTAGTACAAATCCACCATCTGTGTAGTACAAGTATAAATCTACCATCTGTGTAGTACAAGTACTAATCTACCATCTGTGTAGTACAAGTACTAATCTACCATCTGTGTAGTACAAGTACTAATCTACCATCTGAGTAGAGCCCTTTGTGAATCTTCCTCACATTGTAATGCATGCACAGTTCTGAACATGCGCTTTTTGTGATGACTAATGCATACACCTCTGAGCTGTGTTACACGTGTGTTTGGGGAATATACGGCGACTATCAACGCCCACCGTGTCCGGACCAGGCTAATGAGGACAGACCGCCACCGGATCACCAACGTTAGGAATGTGCGTATGAAGTATCAAGCGGAGACCTCGAGCAGTCAGCTCATACATTGGTGGAGGCCGGTCGCACAACAATGCTCTCTGCAACGCGTGCAGATCGTTAGATGTTACTGGAAGGGTCGGGTGGCCAGGCTTCCCGTCGCGACACACAAGTAGCACACCGTGTCCTGCTTGCATGGAGCAAAGCTCATGATGTCAACCACTGTATTGTCTGTTCCAGACAACACTGACCACCGTTAAGGCGATCACCAACCACCGATGTGTTGGGCGTTAAACAATAATCACCAAATAACGTGTTGTCCTGCTGTCGAACTGTAAATCTTTCACTTCATTCATACCCTTCAAGTACATTAAGAAGGGATGGTAGTAGTCGTTTATCTGGATGAGTGCCAATGGGACCGTGGTGTCCGGGTGAACGGAGCTTGCTACTGTGTGGCATGTCGGGTTGTATTGATCTATACGAGCATGTAAACACAGATTGACAAGAACAGATACAAATACGTGCGTGTTGGAATCACGGACCATACGTCAGCGTTAATCGGACCTAATGTAGCAGACAAGTTCTCCGCGATAGCGTAATGCTCCTTATTCACCATCGCCAAGTCGGCAATCGGCTCATACATCACCCATGAGGTCGGAAAAGGCCGCGCAGACCCGAGAGAGTAAAACCAGGTGGCCACCCAGATTAGCAGTCGTGACATACTCTAACTGGTTTAACACATATCAAGATTCTACAACTCAACAAATATTATACAAAGTCCGCAGGACAACAAATTGTAACAACATACGGATGTGCCTGTTGACTCTGCAAAGGGACACGTCTAAAACTTACAAACGTTAAGATCAATATTCGCCTGTGAACTATTATGTTAACAAATTGAGAATCTACTAGACAACCGTATGGTTTTGAGCCCAACAACACGCTATAACAGTAAAGACATATGGTTACTCATAGGTGACTATGGGTTCGCCGGAAGTTGGGGAAATGGGCTTAATACATTGTATCCTTTCAGAGAACCTGAACACCGGTGTGACGAGTCAAAACGAGTAAATAAGGAACCAACAAGGCGACTTATTTGACTTCATTGTGTGTTAATACCATCATGCTTCACTGCTGATTGCATGCTCGTGCTACTGACCACCGTTTTGAGTTGCGGGGAAGGACAGGTAGCCACGGTACAGATGTAAAATAGTCTTCTCTGGCAGATGCTCTTATTGGGCACAGAGCAGCACAGGGATAATACAACTAACGTTGGTTGCCAGAATCACTCGGAACATAAGACAGCACTGCCATGTTCTCCAGAAGCTTTTGTCTGAAATATCTAATGTAACAATGGAAACGTCGAGAATTAATACTTCAGTGAAGGCTTTTCAGGGACAGGCGTGATTCATTTGGTAATTAAAACGCCAGAATATTCAGCGTTAAAAGAACAAACCCATATTTGACACGAATTAATGACTCGCGTCCGCTCCTGCCATGAGACGTCAACATGGCTGGAATATCACGTGACTGATAGGAGAACTGTGCAACTGGCAGCGATTGAATATTGAAAGCTAAATAATCGCATTGTCCACTGCAAAAGGACGCATTTTCGTACAGTAGAAATACATTGTCCGGGCAGAGAAAGGGAGTTGTGCAGTTCTGAACAGGGGTATTGTTTAGAAATCGTTATGCATGCAGTGTCGACAGTCGTCATCAAAAAGGGCAACCTGCTCGATATCTGTAGTGTCACTGAGAGATTATTGGCTTTAGCTGTTTTAACTACTTCTAGGACACAGGAATGTATAAGTAGGCACGCACCCACTCACGAACGCACTGACGCACGACCACATATGCTGGTTTTATATGTAACTGGTATGTTTCAGTCTCTCCCTGTCTTCATCCTTACGTTTTCAACAGATGATTGAATGAGTGAGGTTTAATGACGATGTGAGCGGTTGGTTGGTTTGTTGTTTAACGCGGCAGTCAGCAATATTCAAGATATATGACGGCGATCTGTAAATAACCTTGTCTGGACCAGAGGATCCAGTGATCAACATCATGAGCATCGATCAACGCAGGTGGGACTCGATGACATGTGTCCACCTGACTACCCGATCCCGTTTGTCACCTATTATGACAAGCATGGGTTACTGAAGATCAATACTAACCCGGATCTTCATGAGTGTAATAACAATTACTTGAAGTTGTGCGCGAGTGAGTGAGTGAGTGACTGACTGGGTGAGTGAGTGGGTGACTGGGTGAGTGAGTGACTGGGTGAGTGAGTGAGTGAGTGAGTGGCTGAGTGAGTGAGTGAGATGGTTTTAATGCCGATCTGGGCAGTGTTCCAGTCATACGCCGGATTAGCGAAATCGACATACACGTGTCCTGACTGGTCACTTCAGCCAAGTAAACTATGTCCAGGAATGTCTCATGGGCTGTTGAAGATCGGTTCTTACCTGGGTCCTCTCGGATAGTAAACACGAAATTGCATGCAACTCATTTTATACAACCATCTGTATACAACCATCTGTATACAACCATCTGTATACAACCATCTGTATACAACCATCTGTATACAACCCATTGGCAAGTGTGGATTGATCTTTATTCACCAACACCAAACAATAGGAGTGAAAGTCGAGAGGTAATTCCCAACCAACTGACAATTCTGCCAAAATGTTCAGTAAGTGCTCTGAACGTGATGTTGGACCAGATGCAGTTGCCTCCTTTCGTTATTTCTGGTGCAGTAACTCGAATTACCCTTCAACAACAACAACAACAACAACAACAACAACTGCAATAACAACTACAACAGCAGCAACATCGGAAACAACAACACTAAAGACGTTGCATATCCATAGAATTTCTCCCGTTGTTCACATCAACTTCTAAATGCCACTCGACGAAAAAACAGCACAGACAACAACAACAGTAATTTACAACATTAAAATGCTAATAAGACTTTAGGAGCCGTTCAACGACTTCATGGCTTTTTTGTCTAATTTGATTGAGTCAAGACAGTTGTTTATTCCACTCTGTGCTACTTGACAGAAAGATATTTCAAGCAGTCGTCTGGCAGCTGAAAATGGTCGCTACAAAACTGATAACAGATGGGTAATCACATTCGTATTAACTACCACACTCCAGAAAAATGAAACAACGTTATTGATATTTTAGTCGACATGTGAGCTCTTTCAATCGAGAAAGATAAATTGATTTGTGCAGATGCCAACGATAATAATAGCTTGCACTAGGACGCAAGCCCGTCTAAATGTCGACCGCCAACAATCCACATCCTACTCAGAGTGAAACTATCAGGTGTGAAGTGTTCACAGTCTGGTATTTACGACCTAACGCGAGGGAGTTTGACAGATTACTGACATTTGTAAGTAGGCATATCGTGTTCAATACTGAGTCTAGTCCTGTTGTTCGCTGACGTGTCCCCGACCAGTTGACAGGCTGTTATAATCCATTATGATATTGACAGCCCGAGTGTGCTACTGTTTGTAGTGTCAATATGACGAAACGCAGGCCGTTTGACCAAGGTTTGACATGCAAATAACACAACACAACCACAAAGAGCAAGCATTCTTCGTGTTTCCAGCACCAACAAACAATCTTGGTTTAAGATAAGAGATGCTGTGAAATATATTTCAAAGTATCTTTTTCAGAACACTAAGATTTGTGTAAAAAAAAACATACTGTATTACTAGCGGATACGTACAAAGTAAAGGATATAGAAAAGAACCTTGGTTTGGCATAGCATGACATTTGTTCCGCCATGGCACAGCAGGTATTAGTTTTAGAGATTCTACCCATGTGTGATCGAACATGGGAATTCGGTCTGAGCACTTCTACCACCGAACTACAGCCATCCAGGAGAAAAGTATCACTAGTAGTGCCAAAGTCCCTCCAGATGCAGTCGGCAACAAATAATCGAGTCTGTACCAGCCAAACCATATCAGCGACCCGCGCCATGACAAGCGATCGCTACAGTGACATGTAGACTGCTGGGGAATACTAACCCTTAATCCCTGTGTTTGTCGCATCATTACAGACATTTTAAACTGTTTACAGGAAGCTGGACACACCAATCCCAATTCCGCACAAATGTCACCCCTTCGAAAATACTCGTGGTCACACTCTGTCATCATGTCAAAAAAGATGCAGCATTACATTCTAAATAATATGGTCAGTTTTATTTACTGGATGTAAAAAACACAAATGCTACTATGCGCTAAATTATGTAGCATGGTTTGTACGTGACCACATCGCTGACGACGCGAATATAGCATAGTTTGTAGGTGACCATATCGTACACGACTAGAATGTAACATTGTTTGTAGGTGATCATATCTTACACTAGAATGTAACATTGTTTGTAGGTCATCATATCGTACACGACTAGAATGTAACATTGTTTGTAGGTGACCATATCGTAAACTACTAGAATGTAACATTGTTTGTAGGTGATCATATCTTACACTAGAATGTAACATTGTTTGTAGGTCATCATATCGTACACGACTAGAATGTAACATTGTTTGTAGGTCATCATATCGTACACGACCACAATGTAACATTGTTTGTAGGTGACCATATCGTACACGACTAGAATGTAACATTGTTTGTAGGTGACCATATCGTACACGACTCGAATGTAACATTGTTTGTAGGTGACCATATTGTACACTACTAGAATGTAACATTGTTTGTAGGTGATCATATCTTACACTAGAATGTAACATTGTTTGTAGGTCATCATATCGTACACGACTAGAATGTAACATTGTTTGTAGGTGACCATATCGTACACGACTCGAATGTAGCACTGTTCGAACGTGACCACGTCTGTCTATTGTCCGGCCTGAGCTCACTCACATCCTTCCACTGACCAGTAGGAGAACATCCGCTGATACAGGCGACTTGAAGACATTATTATTGTCAGGGCTATGTGTAGGTTCAGCACAGACAGATTTTCTTTGCCTGACTCGGGGACCATCGCGGCACTGTGTTATGGGTAATAATGTATTTATTACATAATAAATCTGTCAATTTAGGCCTGCTGGTATTATCGGAACTATTGATATTTTCCAATAATGATTATAAATAGGCGAGCGGTGTTATGAGAATTGTCAGTATTTCTAAATGTGGCATGAACTGAACGTTTAGTTCCATGTGCAAAGGACAAAGCCATGCTCAATGGACAACAACGACGAACATTATGACTTCCAACTGGTTATTGTGAACATTCCCATCAATCAAACACTCAGTAATTATATTGATCATGCAGAATGTTGATATTCTGAAGGATTGCTCTATTTCGGCTACATTCTGAAAGCCAGGATATTAATCATTATGCATGCGTCAGTTGTCCACATGGCATGAGAAAAGTACATTCAGTTTCCACTCAGACGTGATGTGTATGTAAAACATGCACATATATATGTCAATATTACGACAGACATGAAAATAAATATGCCGAAGGTATCGTGTGCCTTGGGAGTTCTATCCTAGATGGATGATATCAGTCGAAATACTGACTCGTCTCCCAGTTGGACTGACGTAGAGTACATATGTAGCGCACACAGAGGTCAACACCAGCGGTATATGGACCTCCAGTTGGACTGACGTAGAGTACATATGTAGCGCACAAAGAGGTCAACACCAGCGGTATATGGACCTCCAGTTGGACTGATCATGACGTAGAGAAAAATATGTGGCACACACAGAGGTCAACACCAGCGGTATATGGACCTCCAGTTGGGCTGACGTAAAGCACAAATGTAACACACACAGAGGTCAATACCAGTGGTATATGGACCTCCAGTTGGGCTGACGTAAAGCACATATGTAACACACAGAGGTCAATACCAGCAGTATATGGACCTCCAATTGGACTGACGTAAAGCACATATGTAACACACACAGAGGTAGGTCAATACCAAGGAGTCCCTGCATGATACCAGTCCCTGCTTACAGACATATCTGACCATTTAAACATCATAACAAACACATGCCCCCTTATCACATGCAGCTATGAGTCATTCACGCTAGCGATACAGCGCACGTAAACAGGTATAATGACGTTTGATTTATCACAGACTGGCGATAACAAGAGGTGGCCTATAGCCAGAACTCAGCTACACCACAAACAGCTAACGCATGTAGACATGTCTGGCGACAGACAGGCAATGACATTAATCTGTCGCCCATGTATATATCACATGCAGACAACAGAAATGCATGTCTTCTTTATTCTCATAAGACAGGCGATAACAGATACATACTTACATCACTATCGTCACATACAAACGGTAACAACCTCATTCAATTGGTCCTATGACATAGAGAAGATGATGTATACGTTTTAGCGTATTCTATATTTCATGTCCACTAGGCAAGCCGATGTTCAATGTCTCTGGGTTCGGATCCCACATTCGCCCTGATCATGATCCTATGTCTGTGCTCATAGATTAACACGTGGGTGACGTCATAGAACTACATGTCTTTCCTCAACCAACTTGACTCCAAAGCAAATCCGCTCACTCGCTCACTCACTCGACAATATAAATATTAATCAGGAGACAGTGATATATACTGGGTTTGTATTTTTCAGACAGATGGACACACACGTCTATTGATCCAGACATATACCAGTCGTATATAGCCACCATTACACTGACGGAACTCTCCCTAGTCTCCGATACTCAATACCCTACAAACAGTCGCCCACACATATGGCCAAGGAGGTTACAATCACATTAAAACTAAACGAAAACCAGAAACAGAAGCAAAAATTCAATTTTGAACGCTGGCCCACGCCATTGGGTATTTTGGTATTGATCACGTGAACGTCCCAGGGTTACAGCTGTACATAGAGTCGGACAATACAGTCAGATGGTCGAGGTGGGTGGACGCTTGGAAAACCCTGGGATACTCTCAAGTACGTATCTTCCGATCAACAAGTAACCTCGTATGACATTCTGGGAAACCCGGAAGCCTTCTTGTCTGACTAATACTAGATGTGCCACGATATATATACAATATACACAACATTGTGTTATTGTGACCGTATTTAGAGAAAATACAGTACTTTCAAGTCGTGGAAAAATTCAGCGCAGTCCGAGACGAGCCATCTTGCAAGTTTCGGAAAGCGAGGAGTGTTAACTGATAACAGTGACGCACTTCTTGTAGTGTAACGACAGAAACTTTATAATGACAAAACCGTGTCTCGTGACAACATATTCATGTAAAACCATGGTCGACAATAATCATATATTCGTATATGATCAAATATATCTAATATATCAAATATATCTAATATATCTATGAAATACCGCTCGTCATAAGGGCCTGATCCTTCCAACCATGCGTACACCAAATGCTCCGCTGAGTATCATAATAGGCAAGGAAAACCATATCTATATCTCCATCTTAGGATACTGCCGGTTATTGTTTTGTATGTCCTGTTCAGCAATTTCGCATCGATACGATCTATAACGGCTACCAAACATCTTCGTCACAGTCTTGGCTTGTTCTCATGCGGTAAAGGAACCATAGTCAGACGATACCAACACCCACGTCAACACACCGTTGTATCAAAGACGTCATGATATTGCCCCAGTTGAGTAACTCGACCGACGCGTTAAATGCAGGCGGTACGCAGTGGTGCAATATGGGCGTATGCTGCGATATACTGTCTCATGGAATGTATTTGATAAACTCCAAGGCTGTGCGTTGGCGTATTATCAACACATGTCATAGACACAATTGTTGGGTTAAGACTCCAAACATCGACGTGACGCCCACTTTGACAAAAGTCCACTTCACCGAATGTTCATTTTAAGGTTGTCTTTATAAAACTGAATGTGTCATTGTAATATGAAACTTTCAGCTGATGTAACGAAATGATGTTTTATTAAGTAATAGTAAATTGTATTAGTACTGTTTTGAAATGCAAGGAAAATCAGAAATAATACAGAACAAAATCGGAATGACCACTCGCTTGGGTTTAAGCGTATAGACACCAATCACACGTCGCGCGCACATATTTCATGCGTTACTTTTCACGGTCAGCATATGTTAAAAGGGTGGTTTGCTAGACAAGTGGTTAAAGCGTTCGCTTGTCAAGTCCATGTCCCGTATATCTCCAGGGGTTCAAGTCTGAACCCCACTTTAGGTGTTCCCGGTCGTTATATATCTTACATGTTGCTAAAAGCGATGTAAAAACATACTCACTTATTGTAAGACCCTTCATAGAAGTAGCATGCTGTTCAAATGGGCGTTATCGCACTACTTTTGACGTTACGCTCTTAAAACAAATACACACGTGGATACGCACCGAGTCATTCACACTGTCACATTAGAGTCTCCCCTTCACAACATGGCGGAGTGGGGTGGTAGCATTGTGGTTAAAATGCTCGCTCGTCTCGCCGAAGACGCGGGTTCGATTTCCATACTGTAATGCTGGAATAGTGCTGAAGGCGACTTAAAACCATATTCACGCACACTAAAGGCGGCATAAAACCATATTCACTCACAAACCTATTTACTGCTGATGTATAGAAGAATTTCTTATTCTAATCCTACTATTAGTCTTAAAACTCGCACTAGTTTTTGTACACGTCACCACTTGGCCTGCAAGCAGCATGACACTTTTATATTGACATTGTCAGTTTCAGTGAGCGAGTGACGCCGGCGCGTACATAGTTCTTCCAAGTCGTGTTGTATTCTCGGCCGTAACCTGCTACAGGACACCTACACCCACAGCCTGTAATCTGATTGGCTCTCTTGTCAATACAGATCATCGCGGAAGTGAGTAAACGTTGTTGTTTGATACCAACAAGATGAGCCTAACGGCGGAAGCGACGTTGTGGGCCCGCCCGTATATATATAACCTCAACAATCTAACGTGACAAACCTTCCATGTAGGCCAAAACTCTAACTACATTCATGCATGGATGATATAACCTCTGAATATACCAACGGAATGTCGGAAACCAATTTAGAAATTTAACTCTAATAGTCGTCAATATTTTTCATTAAAAATTAAATTAAAGCCGTTATCTTTGTTGAAACATTGTTTCGAGTTTCCGTATGATACCGAAATACTAACATCGTTAGATGTGAATACACCCAAATCTCATTCACATAATTGCTGGTCTAATATGTTTGTTTACATTTCTTGACAGTTAGATACTTGTACATTGCAATGCAGAACTGAGTGGGAGCACAACATTCGTAACAGAAACCAGACGCATATAGCAAGTGCATTTCATGTAGATAAACATTGACAGGCTGATACAACGCACACTGCCATGACGGAAAGCTCGGCAGCGTTTAACTAAAGGACAAAAGGTTCCAATAACGCTACTGTCATTCCTTTGTAGTTACCCGTTATCTCTCTACAGATTCATACATCGAGACTAGCTAGCATCAATACAAACAGCCCAATACCAGACCCCACATCGCGATATCGCTGTACACAGTATACGAGCGTGAATGTCAAAGTGCCTACCTTTTCTACCCGTCATAGTGCTCTGTGTTATTGTCTGTGGCTGGTGTAAGGTAGTCCCACGTCAACCCTGTCAACGCTACACACACGCAACACGACTGCTCTAGCGGATTTAGGCTTCTCCTCTCAAACCGAGTGACTCATGGGAAAATCAATGGGTAATTGTTGAAATGACTTCGTTGCGAACGTAGCCTGACTCACACACGCGATAAAACCGATACTACCGGGATTGCGCCTGCCCGGAGTGGGATGAACTAAGGGAGGTAACTGACATCGATAAGTAACTTTTCACCGCGTTAGCCAGCTCATCATGAGAAAGACAATTTTAACTCTCTTCTTTTGATTATTTCTTGCAGTGTTAAAAGCCATGACACGCCAGATAAAAATCCAATAAAGTGGGGTGAAGTTATCGAAGTTATTTTATTAAAGATCTGTTCAAAATGCAATATTCTAACCCGCGTGTATGAGAGGGACGTGTTTAAAACGTGCTATCTCTCCTGGCAGTGGCAAGGGTTGTCGATATCAAACGCTGAACAGCTGGTGACATATTAATAGCTTGTACATTGCCGATAATACTGTACATGCATAATTCAATCTGTCGTGCGCAGTGAGATTAAGGAATTCTGACACATAAATAATCTAAATCATGTTTGTGAATTTCATTAATACACTTACGTCGAAAAATACTCTGGTATAAATCGCGGATCTGTCGGTACAGATGAACATGATAATCTTACAACCAAAACAGTAGTTATCTACTCACACGTAAAAAGCCTAATACACATAAATATATTACAATGTTTCATTATTAACACGACGCGACTCCAGTATTGACACGAGACAAAGAAAATCAAGTTTCCAGGTGATTTTTACAAATTTTATGTACAATAACTCATTACAAATACATGTAATTCCTTGCACTCTCATTTGACCTTACATGATAACAAGGACCCCCTTTTAGCATGTATTAGGTGTAAATGTTACCTTTATCTGTCACGAGTTTAAACACCTTGCCCCGTTTACACATATGCCATGGCAATATTGCCTGAATACATGTGAATGCTTGACCCACAAAGTACCGACTCCATCCTAAGTTCTCAGCTCTCAGTAACTCAGTTCTACAACTGCAAATCTACAAACAAAATTACCAATAGTGGAATATCTTTACATTAAATTATATTTTTCTCATTAGATCTCTTTGAATGGATTAAAACGTTCTAGACGAAATGTGCATTTCTGTTCATTTGTATTTTTTGTGCATAAGCACTGCTTTCTGTAAAAAAAATATGAAACAAGACCTTGATTCTGAGGAGAAATATCCCCTAACTAAATCACATTATTTAGATCACATTAAATTTTCCAAATCATTGTGTGCTTGTCCCTAACGCCATGTGTGCCTGTTCCCAAGCCTTTGTTTTTCCCAGTGGATATTGTATTTCAGTTGCTTGTAGCGCGGCATCGATACTTAGCAAGCGGCAACTGCATGGGCCAGTGCGTCAGATAGTAGCGTCTTCTGTTGTGCCACCGTCGGGCCCGGCCCGGCCCAGCCCAGCCCGGAGACACAGCTTCAGGTTACACTCTGTCAGTCACCTAACACGTACGTACCCGGACTGGTGTCACACTCATTCTTACATAAAGATAGATTTGGCTCCGAAAACTCCGAAAACATTAGTAATGACTCAGGCTTGGTTTGAATCAAAGGAAAACGCAGATAAAGATTTTAGACTTACTACTGAAACCACGAGTTTCACATACCCGGGATAAGGGACTGTAGTGATAAGTCCTGTTGTAGCGAGAAGTCCTGTTGTAGCGATAAGTCCTGTTGTAGCGATAAGTCCTGTTGTAGTGATAAGTCCTGTTGTAGCGATAAGTCCTGTTGTAGCGATAAGTCCTGTCGTAGTGATAAATCCTGTTGTAGTGATAAGTCCTGTTGTAGTGATAAGTCCTGTCGTAGTGATAAGTTCTGTTGTTGTGATAAGTCCTGTTGTAGCGATAAGTCCTGTCGTAGTGATAAATCCTGTTGTAGCTTTAAGTCCTGTTGTAGTGATAAGTCCTGTTGTAGTGATAAGTCCTAGTCCTGTTGTAGTGATAAGTCCTGTTGTAGTGATAAGTTCTGTTGTTGTGATAAATCCTGTTGTAGCTTTAAGTCCTGTTGTAGTGATAAGTTCTGTTGTAGTGATAAGTCCTGTTGTAGTGATAAGTCCTGTTGTAGCGATAAGTTCTGTTGTTGTGATAAGTCCTGTTGTAGCTTTAAGTCCTGTCGTAGTGATAAATCCTGTTGTAGTGATAAGTCCTGTTGTTGTGATAAGTCCTGTTGTAGTGATAAACCCGTCACCTACTTCATTAACAATCTATACAACTAGACCATGGGGTCGACCCCCGCAGTGATCATAATGTTCTTAGTACTATGCCACTGGAAAATAGTCCCTCGTCCGTGACTGTGATAATAATCATGTTCTTAATATTTATCAGCTATTCGTGATTGTATTTAATCACTGTGTATCTAGAGTGTTTATCAATGACTTAAATGTGTGAACTTGACAGAGCCTAGCTGGACATTTAACATTATGGTAGTCTGTCAACACGTTGTATTTCCCATCTCTGAATTTTCAGGAAATAATACAAAATTATTGTATTAACAAGTGATTTAATTTATATATTTATGAAATATGTTATTCAGAAACGGATCAATCATATCTTTAGTTTCTGATGTTAATATTTTGTTTCGTTTACCTGCTCGCTGATTTATTGAGGTTAGACATAAAACATGGGTGGTTATGGATATTGCTGTGGATTACAAATGCGTTCTGATCTCAGTGCACTTTAAAATAGGAATCAAAGCGACGTTAAACTGCTATCGTCAAGAAAACTTAGAAATTTGCACAATACTCTCTGAGGCAGAACATATGGGAATCTGCACGTTGTAGTACAGTGTAGAGCTCTCCATTCTGCGTGTTAGAGCCGTCAGTCTGGTTCCTTGGGTCTGTTGCGCATGCGCTACGCTCCGTCACTGTAGTGCATGCGCTACAGGCCCATAGAACCAGGCTGTGACAGCGTAAGTCTAGCTAAATACAGAGCACTAGACTGGCTTCACATATATACTCTTAAAAAAAGTAGGGGTAATGAACTTTCAATTTGGATAGGAAGTGTTACCGTTAACAACTGTTTCAAGGACAGACATCTTATGAACGTGCCACCATTTCCCTCTATTACACGTATGCACGTGCACAACGTGCATGGGGTCCCATTCTTGATTTTGACCTTTTTTCCTGAAATCACTTTGAACATTAATTTTGACAATCATCTTGCATCACACATTTGTTAGTGTTTGTTTCTAGTCATTTGTTTTGAAATGAAATCGTATACATGCAAATTATATGCCATACACCAATAATCTTTCTAAAGCGACTACATTCCAAATAGCTATGGCTGTAAGGAACTGCAAATGGTGATGCACTGTCAAAACATTCAATAACATCATATCAACATTGACTGACTCCGATAAATCTCCTAAATATTTTTAATCGTAAAAAAATATAAAAAATGAAGATCCCTACATTTTTTGAAGGGTATACAATGTAGCATTGTAACATACAAACTATAGACAACTACTTTAACAGATGGAGTACTAACAACTAACACATTCCTGTCGTGGTAATATAAAGTATTTCCTTCATTTCATAATGTCACTAAATAAGACATTTGTAATTAAGCGTTCAACTGTATATTGAAGTAGGTAACGAATGTTTCGAATATTTTGCATCCGGCAAAAAAGACCCATATGCTAGTGGTATCTCTCTAGTATCTCGTGCTGTGTGCGTGTATAACATCTGTATGACACTTCGGTTTTGTGTCACTTTTACAAAGCTAACAGGCGGTTGTCTTAAATATGCATGTACTTGAGTGTTAACCTGATGTGACTTTGGTGCCAGGCCTCCCACAGAACACACCATTGATTTCACTGGACACGTGGTAAG
This sequence comes from Haliotis asinina, assembly GCF_037392515.1. Taxonomy (NCBI): domain Eukaryota; kingdom Metazoa; phylum Mollusca; class Gastropoda; order Lepetellida; family Haliotidae; genus Haliotis; species Haliotis asinina. Next base: position 54,253,264 of record NC_090291.1, on the reverse strand, counting down.
AAAACCAATTACTAATCAGTCTGGTGGAGACAGAACTTTAATTTGACTGTTTCTGGGGAGAGGAGACCCCGGTGCTGCATAATGCATTCAAGTGGATTATAATACAATCTAACCACAGGGAGCAATAGCAGCGAAGCTTCGAGTTCGAATTCCAACAGTCCAGCAATGATAAAATGACTCTGACCACAGCAAAACGAATGCTAAAACATCTGATGACAAGTCCATACATGGTGAAATTACTAATCAGTCACTCGGCGTCCAGTCATCTCTGCAAAGGTGAGAGAAACAGTCATATTTCTGTATATTTTCTGTATTTCTGGAAAATGGGCATCTAATGTTAAGGTTGTGCTCGTATTCACCGACGGATTCCGTTGCCAAAGATCACAGTTTCAGAATCGCGAGCAGGAAGCTGGCATCTGACAAGTCCAAGAAGCCACGCATTCTTCATACTGATTGGACGGTCAAAGTTCGCTCAGGAGTTACCATAAGGGAATCGTGACCTAGTTACATATCTGACTAAAATGAGAACCTCATAGACATCTAAACCTATGTTCACTGACTCAGGTTTGAGCCCAGTTTGACTCAGGGTTGAGCCCATTTATCTCTGTAAGGCGTTACATTTCAATTTGAATAGTAGCTTCCCTTGTCTACTATAAGGATCCGCTGATTGTGATCTTCACCTGCATCCGTTCCTAGTGGCAAATTCTCGGGCCGAGTAAAGCTGACAATCTGACCTCGTACTGTTTTGAAGCGATAAACCCACATCTATGACAGGTTGTTCCTTGTCATGCAGAAAACCCCATACAATTTGTTATCGATAGATGGCTTTTAATCAACCAGAAGCGAACGGCTTGTGTCAGAATATGCGATTACTGCGATGGCACTATGAATGATATCTTAGATCCTAGGTCCTCATTCTGGTGCACCTGAGGTGTTCTAATGGTGCATTGAATGGCGTTTTACGTCGCTCTCAAGATAAAACAGTAAAAACAAGTGTTCAGGTTTGACACGATCGGGAATATAACCAATGACCGTCCTCTCCTTGGCTGCTCGATTAACTGCACTTCGTCTTCTTAGGCAGTCATGATGTGGTGTGTGTGTGTGTGTGTGTGTGTGTGTGTGTGTGAGAGAGAGAGAGAGAGAGAGAGAGAGAGAGAGAGAGAGAGAGGGAGAGAGAGAGAGATTCGGGAAATAATGCAAAGGTTTATATACATAAAGAAATTGGCTTCCATATCGCCTTGTGTCCAGGAGAACGTCCGAAATCGCTTATAATCGGCCGAGCATAGAGACATCAGAGTTTGGTTGTACACATTTCAATGACCATTCTCTTCATGCGAGGCCAAAATCAAAAGTCACAAAGGAGTTTATTTGTAACGAGACCAATGGCCCATATACAAGACATAACTATACATATTTAACAAGAGCATACAAATGAAGTCTAAAGTGTTTCTAAATGCAGTTTTCTTTATATATGTGCATGGTAAATGTGATACTGTACACGTCTGATTACATTTCCTTGAGATGCACATGTATATTAGAGACTTTCAAATTTATGGATAGAAGGGAATTTCCAAAAGTTGTTCCGGGAGAAAAGATATCCTCAATTTATTGTGCAAGTGGCATATAAATGTGAAATAATACTCTTCCTCTACAGTGGTGTTACAAATGAGTCAGAAACGTAAACCCGGTTTGATTGATTTCCACATTCCTTCATTATAACGTAGTGGCAATACATTGCATCTGAATTTAGTGAAAATCTTAAGTATTAAGTCAAGTCTTATACGTCGACAGGCGATAGTAACTCTACCTTGGGCCACCGGAAGACAAGATCTCATTCCCACAGAGAATGTTTCGGACATTAAAGGCTGCTCATTTCGCCAGAGAGATCACCCAGTATAAATGTCGATGTACTAGAACAAGCCCTTCCTCAGCAATAGAAAACGGAACGTCTAACTGAGCTAATAGGAAGGAGACTCAGAGATGATTCCAGTTGGAGAAGGATACAGCAGATACAGACACTAGGCATGATTACTGATACTCAAGTGATTTCGTGAGGATTGTTTTCCAAAATCTAGTTGAGGAAATATGGTTTTTTTTGGCCATATCAACAAACTAAGACTTTTCGCTCTTGGTGCGTTTAAGTCTGCGATTTCATTATTCCTTCAGAGTCACTTTATCCAGGCAGTGTATATTAAGACTTTAATCCCTTTATAATACAAGTGTAGATTTCCATGGTCAACGGATTTTTAAAACATTTACATTGAATTATTGGTTCCTATTCAACAGTTTCAGAGACTACGCGTTAGGCTACCATGCATGTAGCAGAGACAGCTTATATTGAGAATGTTTACTGGTGGATGCAGATAAACTCGCTCTGCGTTGATAATGTTGATGCATGGAGATGAGAAAGCTGTTGACATCACCGGATACTGGTACGGTAGGGACGCGGGTCTCTCACTCTCCAAACTCCCCCTCCGCTGTGCTTCTTATCTTCCGCGTGCAGGAAGCAAGTTCCTCGCGCTGCAGACAGTAACGTCCGTATCTCCTGCAGACACTTCACAGCTGAGAGCGAAACTACAGTACCATTGATTAATGAAATCAAGTCTTATTTATTTGAAATGTGGTAGAAGATAGGCACAACGTCACCCGTACATAAAGGCTTTCATATACATGGATAGATTTGAGCGAGGTATACAGTATTAATAACCCATCTTGGAAAATATAAGGAAGTCATTGTTAATTATATATTATCAAGTAATGAATGTATTGATTGTATACATGTACATGGAACGATGTCAGTTTGGCAGTTGGGACGTTATTGCGTAGCATGGCCAATGAGTAGAAAGGAACCTGAATTGAACGTCATTTATATAGTGGAGGAAACTGTCGTGCCTTTGTCGGTTGTCTCCCTTTAGTTGTTTCTCAACTTGAATGGGCATACCGTAGCCTGTACGGTCTGAGTTCTCTTTCACAATCTTTGCTATTTTTCGTTTATTGTTTTCCCTCCGCTATCTTGATCTGTAATGTACGTATTTTGCCATTCGCGTTCAAATAGTTGATACCACCGTACATCTCGTTGTAAACGTGGAGTCTGGGTCGAGATGTCGGTCACACAAAACACGGCGTCGGGAGTGTGTGAATTGTTCCTTACTACCACATACCAAATAACTATAATGAAGCACCTCTACTTGTCTAAGCTTTGTAGCACTTCAGAGATAGGTGGGATATTGTCGAAAAGAGAGGAACACCACAGTCTATACTGACATACTGAAACCAAGAAGGCTACGACATCATTTACAACCATCACTACAACTGACGGACAGTCATAGTCTGTATGTATCTGGTGTTTTGTCATCCACGTTGTATCCGGTCAGTCATGTGTTAAAATACACTACATGGTCGGTAAACGCGACTTCGAGTGAGTATAGTGAACCCCCGTTTTACCGGACAAAGTAATATATTTAATGTACATATGTTTGTGATAAATACGATTTTGAAATTCGGATTCCTGTTACTCCAGACAACTTCACATTGAATAGTGCATTATGTTTTGTTGTTTTTCATTGTATATGAGCTGGTGACATGCGCAGTCGAACGTGTGTTAGTAGCTTCCGTGGTCTAAAGCAGGTCCTGAGGGAATGCCATGATCCAGAAAAGATATCAAATATTGCATGCTATTCCAAAAGCAAAATTCACACAGGCATTAGTGACTGGACGCCATCGTGACGTAACGTTTGGCATCCACTGTGTCCTCAATCACTGGCTGATCTGGTGGTGATGACAACATTCACTCTGTGAAATATAAAGCGATGGGATACCACCTCCCCATCCCGCCTCCAGTCGCGCACCTGTCATGGAAACATTATATTTACACGCGGCCGAAAGGGGACCCATAGTTATTTGCATAGGGCAGGAGACACGTTGTCAACACCTGAAATGTATCAAATACACTGTCTAATGAAGACCAACCCTACGCAAATACAGTCCTTATGGGAGTAGTTTAATATTCCGTGTACTGAAACATTTACAACCAGAATGATACACATTTATTGATATTTGGGAGATATATACTGACAGAGAGAAACCTGTTTATTTGTATCCCTTTGAGTGGGCAATGCTAATATTTAACGTAAGGTGTCTGTGAATTTTGACGAAAACATACGGAAATATTTATTGAAGATAGATATTCGAGCATGTAAAACCAAGCACAAATTCTATACTTATGTTTCGACACGTATCTGCTCGAACTCATGGTTAACTTGCTCAGTCCTTTGACTTAAAGGTTTCTGAATTCTATATTCGTACACAGCCTACGGGAGTCAGCTGACCATGTCGTTCCAAGTGACCAATCAGATACCTTTAACGGAAGGCACCTCGAGAAGTGAATAAAATCAGTTTAACTCCTGTCGTTACGCCATTTATATTGGACAATGAATAAAATTTGTGAGTACCATGTACACAAGCACGTCTTAGAGGTAGAACACCAGTTCACATTCGTAATCCACGGTGTTATTTCACTGTGTCAACCTAGAATATTCCTGCTTATATTTTTTTTCAAATCATCACTTACCATGAAATACTATTTATCTCAAATTGATATTGTAAACTAGACGGTAGCCTTACGATTATCGTCCCATTCACTAATGGCTGAGAAAGGAAGCTGGGCTCGACCAAGACTAGCTTTAAAACACCGTTTATGTCCTTTTTGCAATAATGGCAGAGGGGATGAATATCAAGTTGTCACGGTCTTACATTAGGCGTCGCTATTTACCTCTGGGCGTATACAAGTATCCAAACATGATGAAGTCTTTACAAACCAAAGTTGACGTATTACCCTTCAACTTCGTCAATTTTGCTTATCATACATTTCGGGGAAAACAAAACACAACTATAACTTGAACTGTCCATGGATTGTTTTCTTTCTAGTGCTATCTTGCAAGGGGGCTGCGTGGAGGAGGCAAAATGTGGCCAATGCGCTTTTGAAACTTGTAAAATGTATTTTTGATGTTGGCCGTTTTCCTATTTAAGAAATAAACGATTCACATCACTGGCCATACGGCCTCCCTGACTGGCTGACCCGACGACCAAATGTTGGGCGGTACGTTACGGAGCGTGCACTGTTCGCCTGTGTAGAAGCATCTGAGACGGTTATAACATCTGAGACGGTTATAACAACTCATGTTGACATCTGAGGTTGATATGCTACTGATGTTATGATAAAGTCGGCACTGTGTGGTATGTATGTGTGTAACCCATGGCAACAGTGAAATTCACAGACATTTGACTCAGAATCTTGTACTTCCGTGTTGTTGCATTTTCAGCTTTGCTTCGCTCTGTACTAACATTCACATGCTTTGTCTACGGAGGTAAATACACTTCAACCTGATTAATACGGGCACCTGCGGTAACTGCATGTATAGTTGCTGTTTATGCAGAAAACAAATTATTCCCACTGTACAGTTTTCATGGGATACTTTTGTATTAGATGTTCTGATTGCTAGTATTTCATTATTAGACCAAACCAAACGGTATATTTGTACATCACACCAGCCAACAATGCCTCAACATGACCTGATAACGTGGGAGCAGCTAGGCAGTACAAAGGCTGCTGTACATTATCATCATGAGAAAGTGTGCGCTCGGCGCAGCTTGTATGTGCACGTGCTGTGAACCACGTGATTCCGACAGCTAGAACTTCTTGTCTTGTCATGTTGGGCGTATTGCTAGCGACGGTAGTCACACTCGACTTGAGTTAATGAATCATACAGCGTTACTCTTGGCATACCTCCCAGACAGATACACCACTTGGATGACAGCAATGCAGAAACACGGTACAATATTCCCACCAACCTCTGTACATAAACTATATACAAGGAATAGAGTGACTCTGACATGCATCCTTACTTGTACTATACAATATTGTCATTTATCATCCTACAAGTACAATACAATGGTATATGGCATGCACAGAAATAATGACATAAATCATAGTTGGCATCAGTTATCATTCTATGCAATAAAAACAAAAAAACCCAAAAAAACAATACAATAACAAAAAAAAACACAAAACACAAACAAAATACCCCCCCTCCAAAATAAAAAAAATAAGAAAAAAATATATAAAAAACACGAAAAAAACAACCAACCTAAACAAAACAATAGAATAAAAAAACACCGCAAGATATAGCACATACTATATGTTATTATAAGTTTCTCCAGTACATAAATGGCATTAGTTAACCTCCTGCTAAACAAGAGCGGTATCAATCCTTCACAAGTTCGCCAGTGCTACGCATTAATGGTGGATGTCACACTAAAAATACCCATGCTGTTTAACAACGGCGATGTAAATAAAACTCGCCAGTACTATATATTGGTATATCAGACTATGGTTTTTCCAGTACAGTACTATCAAAGCATATGTCATACTGACCTTATGGCCTTACAGGTATAATGACTTCATCAGATCACCGTTAAAGATCCCACGGGGTCGTCATCTTTCATAACACAGCACACTTGCTGGTCCATGGAGGTACATACGATCACCTTACACCCTGTGTTGAAACATCTTAAGACGTGACGGCTTCTTTTGGTCACGTGACAGTGTGCACATGTCAAGTCACCTGGAGTAAGGGGTGGAGGTCACAGCGATCGATATAGGGGGCATGACAGTGGATTTTCAACAGACATACAAAGGTGTCAGACCGCATGTACAGTACTGACAGACTGACCATAAATGGTATCGAATTCGGAATTTGAACAAGAAGAATCTGCAGAGTCTAACGGCCGTAAACTTGTATGTTTCGCTTAACTCTGGATCTATATAGACACAGTATTTCCTGACAACGAATATACACACATATGTGTGATAGAACAACGCCTTACATACCACCTTAAAGGCACAATGTCACCCCACATTTCTCTAATAACCCATAAATCATTTCTCTCAATAATACTATCAGCCCATATAATGTATTCCCCCAAAATTAATATTTAGATTTAGGTATTAAATTAAAAAGTCCGAATGAATTAATGCAACGCTGCATTAAATCGACTCTCGCGCACTGTATCGGCCAAACATTACTTAAGGCGAACCCATATAGTTAGGTCCCTTCGAGCGCTCTTTACGAATGTCCATGCCACAACGTGTACACCGACAATACAAGTTCTAAAATGCTCATCAAAGAAAATACCGAATGCGACAGTTTTTGATGTACCTAATGCTTGTTTACATTCCATATGTGGCAGGTGTTTCTGTTTGGGAGCTATACCGAAACATAAGTCAGACAAAGACCTACTTTTCAGGTGATCCGAATTTACTCGTGTGAAAGTGAAAACAGACACAACAAACAACTCTGGATAAACTGAATTCCGATTCCTTGTTTCATAATAAAATGATATTTGCAAATGAATTGTAATTTTAAACTTAAATAACACCGTCTTTCTATACTTTATGTCGAGGTTCAGACAGCATGCCTTAACTATGGAATCACAGACTAGCCCTGTTTGATGAGGACTTAAAATGATTCACAATTCATCTGGTTAAACCTCTTATGTGTTTTTGCGTTTATTCAGCGTAGTTTCGTAACGCACAATCAGGTTGCTGTAATGTTGATTCCGTACCTGACCGCTAAATGTTTCTAGCAGCAGAGCCTCGTTTTGAGCTTTCCACAATTTCCAGGGTTCCTTTTGTCAGAACTCGCCGTACGATAGAGCACGCTGTACGACGTGTTTTTCTAGGATTAGAAGGGGCGTAGTGTTGAAATATGCAAGTGCTTAGACTTATCAAATCATACTGATTAATATTTATGCATCTAGTTAGATGACATAGTCTAAAAATTATGGACTGGTTATCGCACTAAGTTGTACAATAGTGCGGAACCCAGTAAGCAGGTAATGAGACTATAATCAATGTTTGACCTGCTGTTCGCCTTGAAGTTGAAATTATCGATTGCAGACAAGCCGTAAGGGATAAGAAGTCTTTTATTGCATCAATAGGAAGCTAAAGTGGGGGTATATGTCCCCAATATATAAAATAGAGGCCAAAATATTGTCGAAAAAAGCGTGACATTGTGTCTATAACTTATACACATACAAGTCGTGATGATGTTGAACGTATTCACTGGTGTTTTCCTTCTTCCTAACTGAACATGTTTAATAGATATCCCTTAGACTCCCCTAGACACCAAAACAACATATTGGTAGTGGAAATGTTTCTGCTCTTTAAAATATTGAACGTTATGAACAGTCTTCAAACATCCTATAACACCTCACCTGTGATATATTGTCTGGCAAACCAGAACATCACACCATCGGTGAACATAATCAGACAAACCGCACATAATCTATTGGAATCGATTATAATCACAGTCGGAAAGTGTCGGAAATGCACAGTGGTGTGTCAGGGTGCATTCCCAATAAACGTGTGCTGTTAATGGCGTATTTCTGAAACTCGGCTTATTCTAAAAAGAATCAAAGGGCTTGCGCTGAATGTTACAGCTCCATCTCAACACACTAGCGACCCGGAGGGTGGATGGGTGGACCACAGGGTGTTTGTGTACACATGTAGCCACTGAATCCGTTTGTGGGTCTTCCCAATGGAACCAAACGACAGATATAGCGATACCATTCTAGGTACAACCATATTGTTTTGTTACAAATGTAATACATGCGCCATCGTTTCAGGGGATCAGTTGAGAAGTAGAAATCATTGCGGCTTATGTCGAAGAGGCAATAATCTGGATACGCCTACCATTCATCGATTCGAGACACTGTAGTGTTCCCCCTAGGGTACAGAAAGGGCAGAGTAAATTCATGGAAAAGGGCACTTCATAACCGCAAAGGGCATGTTGGTGAGGATTATTGAAAAACAACGAAATGTGTAAGAAGTCAAATTGTCATATAATTTCAATTGTAAAGTTCGTTTTTACTCTCCTCGGTTTGCATTTTGAGATTAGAATTTGAAAAAGCATTTCAAATCTTCAAAATACACACTCGTCATAGTAAAAAACTGCGATTGGGGTGAAAAAGGGCAGGGCACAAAATAAAAAAGGCAGGGCGCAAAAGTCAAAGGGCAGGGCGCTGCGCCCTCTTAAATGTGCCTAGGGGAAACACTCGGAGTGTTTAGATACACCCAGGACAGTTGAAATTCATTTGGACAATCGACGTAACGCTTTTAGATCTGATTTTGATTAAGGTGTGTTTATTCATTAGAAATTCAATAACTAATAATCGGCATTTTGAGTTGTGTTGCTTTCATACATAAAAATAATTAAACATTAAATATTGCACACTCTGAATAGCTCAGTCTTATCTATTGACCTTGCATAAAAACATAATCCGTCTCAGTTCATACATGTATCAATAATTCTATAGAACCTGACAGATCTTAAGGATATGTGTAAACAGTTTGAGGGGGGAAACCCGATATACATAGCTAATGCATTACAGCGTGGCGGCATCGTGCATTGCTCACGTTTAGAAGGCGTCTACCGGACAGGGTACGTCCGAGTTCCATACGAACCTGCCGGAAATAAACCCGCCTGATTCACCGCCCAATAATGAGAAAACCGTGTGGACAAATGTTGACTCTGATTATAATGGCTTAAACAGATTTTCTCTTGATTTTTTTATTTGTTTTGTTACATAGAGGGTTAAAGGGGCTCTTCGTGTGGATTTGCAGACCATTTTTCACTTTATTCATCATCATCATCAACATCAACAACATCAACATCAACAACAACGAGAACAACAACAGCATCGTTCATTTCTTTTGTCGGAGAAGTGGATAACTGGAAAAGTAAGATATTTTATGAATCAACCTCTAAAATGCCAGCCAAACACATCGAAAGATGGATAAGTGAGTATGTTGTACTTTGTGCCGCTTTTAGAATATTCCACGAATTTCAGAAAGTTCCAGCGTTATGCAAGAAAACAAACAAAAAATAGAACGCTCCACCAATTCCAGGATACCGCCCCGACTACCGTGACTATATCTGTAAGTCATTAAAGCATGCCTTGTATCACATTTATGTACAGTCACATGCATATACCGAGATGACGAAATGTTTCTGTTCATGCAAAATATTCATTTGGCGATAATTTGAAACAAAGACTCGACGCCTGGTTCAGACAACGTGAATATACCACACAGATTGAATGGACGCTTCATACAGTAGGGGTAGAGGGAGGTTACTCTACCTACACTATATTCAACACTAAAGTCTTGTCGGGTGTTTCGGTGTTGGGCGTGAAAACAAAGAAATGAAGAGGCCATACTATCCGTTGGTAAACGCTTCCTAGATTACCAGTTTACAAATCAAAATTGAAAATAATTCTTGTTAATATGTTTCGAAGAGCATATACTCCACTGTGTTGTTATTGCAAGATTGATTGCATGGATCTTGAAACACAATAAGGAGTGCATACCACTCAGACAAGTACCCTGTGAAAAGTGCGGTGGGTTTAACTATGTTTGACTTATGTCAAGGGGTGTCAGCTTATTTGAAGATGATTACAACGTTCAAGAAACCGCCGGGTGCGGGTTTAGCTGACAATACTAGAAACATAGTTGGAAGCAATGGGACTCGAACACAGGACAATTTGTTTCAGACGTACCCAGAATACCTGTCTTTGCTCAGGGAATGGAGACTGAGCCAACTTACCCCTTTGTATATGCATGTCCTTGTTTCATTGTGTCGACTGACATGAAAACATTATCATCTCATACTGTGGTAGCTAAGGCGCGTGGTAATGTTACCGACCTAAACGGTCAAACTTTTCGCCATCTTTGAAATCGTCTTCCCCACATAAGCAGCGGATGGTGTACAGGAAATGTATATGGATGCATACAGTACCGAGAACGAGGTAAGCTGCAAATATTTCACATATACCCGGGGCAAAATGTCCAGCAGTACACTAAGTTGTTTTGGGGAGATATTCAGCTAACTGGGACAGCAGCTGGGGCTCGGTCAGGTGCTGAGAGCCAGTGGTGCAGTACAGAGTTACCGTCTCTCCAGTCAGGATCAGCTGGTCGTGTGTTCGAATCCTAAGTCCTTGGCGTGGCAGTTCCATGTGAATGTGAGAGAAAATCCTATCTACAATTCGTTTTCTAAATAACATATACATTATTTTTTAAAATAAATGTCAGTCAAGTATACAAATAGCTGTCATTGTTATAACGTTACGTTCATAAATGAAATGATAAAACATAGCAATGTCCAAGCTTAGTGACATTTTAGAAGATATAGCATTTTAAGAACTTTTGTAAACAGTTTACAAAAGCTCATTAATCCTGCATAAAACCAGGGATAATCTCCAGCGTCTATTCTCCCTCATAACTAACACACGAGGGCCTTACTCAAGTCCAGTCTCGCAGCTGGGTGGGAAGAAGCGGGTACTGTCCTCGCTGATCCGAGAAGAATGCTTGTGACTTAGGATCGCCCAGGTGTAAATGGTTACTCGGTATTAACGTATGTCTAGATTACATATCCTTGCACGAGGAATGGTAAATGTCACTGTCATCCTTTGTGGTATGGCTTAAGATAACCTCCCTGAAAGCATAATGCTCCTCTACAGTCGTAAAATCAGACACTGATAATGGGGATATGTTGTATGGAACGTTTCTTTACCTCACACCCAGTGTGACTGAACAATGACACGCGCACGCAAACGCGCACGAGTACACACACATCCGAAGACACTAAATGACACACATACGCAAAAAAAAGAACAGACGCGCGCACACACACAATCGCACCTACATGCAGATCTATTTCTCTCTCTCTCTCCAATTATACATAAGTATATATACATATCTATGGCATGTATATGCAGGTGCGCGTGCGTGCGTGCGTGCGTGCGTGCGTGCGTGCGTGTTCTACCTACCCCACGTACCAAGGTCCTGGTTAGAATTGATCTAATGAGATCGGGTGGTCAGGCTCGGTGAATTGGTTGACATATATCATCGTATACCAACTGGGTACATCTGTGTTCAAGCTATTGATCACTGGATTGTATGGTCTAGACTCGATTGTTTACGTCATATACCGTATTTCCGATAATACGCGAAAATCAAAGCATGTTACGAAATATAATTTGCTGTTGGCTAATAACGGCTGATGCAGTAGATAAATAACACATGTACTGCGACGGGACAGTGGGGTATACATTTCAAGCTACGCGTGAAAAACGGGAATTTAACTGTGAGAAAGTGATAATTTTCACAATGCTTTTTCGAACTCAAAACATCCTGTCGAGGTTTCTGTTTGTTTAGTGTGCGACATGTCTGGGTATTTGTATGTACCTGTGACTTATGTTATTGTCCAAGGTAAACAAGAATCAGCGGGACACACCAGAGGGTATTTTAGAATTTCTACCTTTCCGCGATTACTCACCACACTAGCGATAGCCGCTCAGAGCTCAAGTATACAGTATTGTAAGAATTAACAAGAAAACATTCCTAGGTGAAAAAATCAAGCTGCGGTTTTAACTTCGCCGTGGTTGTAAGCCGTTGATAAACACCGGGTGTTTAGCTTGGACCGACGTGTTGCGGGTAATAAACTAGCTCCATGTCCTTGTTACGAGTGCGATTTCAGAGAAACAGAGCGAGTTTCGGCGCATCGCAACATTTTCAAATCCTTTTGGATCTATTTTTATTTTGTAATCTAAATTCTAATTCTAAAAAAATTGGTTTCTGGATATTTCGTTTTATTTACTATAGAAAAAATGAGAGAAAAACATATTCAACTTATCTGTAAAACAAAATACTATCACATACAAATATTTACGACAAAAGAAACACATTTAATACAGTTAGTCAAGTCCACGCAGGAAAGAAATCCTTAAATAGTACATCATGTCTGTTATTACTTGGTGGTTAGGTTGTTCTATAAGGACGCCTGCTGGAAGGTGGTCGTAGGAGAGAATACACTCTAATGAGTGGAAGTATGTTTAAATATGTATTTATGTTAATCATAGTACTTGTGTCTCGGGCAATTGCGTCAGTGTCGGAGTTTAAGATATAAGGATTCTCTAATGGCAAATATTTTTCTAGTTCAAAGCTCTCAGCTAGGTAGCATTTTTGTTTTGTCATTAATAATTCAAATTAACCTGAAGCATTCATTGCACGTCTCTACAGGCAAAGAAGTTAATTGCAACTCACGCAATGAAATCCTGTTTGAATCAATGACCCCTGTCGAGGATAAACTAAATAATGCAAGGTCAGGTCACAGCGGCAAATATACTTTCATCCAGGCTGCCGGGTCGGATTAATTTGGACGACACACTGTCTGTCGAGAAATATCGGAATTTGTGTGTGTGTGTGTGTGTGTGTGTGTGTGTGTGTGTGTGTGTGTGTGTGTGTGAGAGAGAGAGAGAGAGAGAGAGAGAGAGAGAGAGAGAGAGAGAGAGATTCCTTATTATTTTTTAGCTACCGGGGTCATCGCGCAAATTTTCCAATCAACGTCATTAATGTTATGACGTCATTATTATTATGACGGCTTGCACACGAAAAACACAATGCTTTTGCATTGCATCAGAAATGCCTTTATAGCCCGTACAGCTGTGTCTACGTATCCGCGCATATCTCCCGTCTATCTCAAGGGTATGTAGACTGTTATCAATGAAAATACGACCCCCGGCAAACAGGGCCAAGTGAAATGTACGAGCACCTATGTCAAGAATGTTGGGATATTGTGACAAGTCTGAAGGTCGCCATTCAACAAAACCTCGGAGTGCCGGTGAAATATTTCCCGCGTTTGTCATTCAACAACATCGAGATAATTTGCTCCAAACTTCTTAACTGTTATGTTTATGTCATTGGGGCGTGAATTTATCAACACTCCGTTCCCGTTAAACGGGTTTCTGAAGTATTTCGAAAGTTAGTTGGCTTTGTTGGTAAAGCGCAAGTAGCAGATATCAGACGAATGAGCATTATAATGCATGAGAGCTGTAAGAAAGTATATGTCTGTTACACATTTCTTAACATAAAGTTGAATATGATACGCCTCACAAAATTTTAGTAGCTTTTTCTAGATAAAAATAATTCATTTACAACGGATATAATTTTTTGTGTTGTTGTTAAAATTAGGTATTTCACATTGTAGGTTAAGTGCGGTGCATGTTTAATGCAAAATGCAACTAAGCGATAGAGATATCGGGATACTTGAATCGACGCACTACAGTTCACAGAAAGCAATACGCATCACTATGTATGTTCTTCTGTTACGCAGTTTCATGCATGTCTGTCATGAAAATAATACCCGTGTACCGTATGATTGCGTGGTTTATCAAGGAGAATTGTAATCCAAAGCGGACACCTGTTACAAGCTCGTCACGAAGCGAGCCGGTGCGTGACGTCACACAGGTCAGAGGTCGACAAAGACGAAGCAGACATTTTACGCAGCCATGTATATTTAGCGAGGAGAAGAACGGTGGGGGAATGGTGTAGAATTCGTGTGTTTTTCGACAGTGACAGTTATCACAACAACCACAGGATGAGTTTACCACACAAGAGTGTTCTACATGTAATGAACAACTATGAACGACACAACAGAAAGGTCAGTGTTTTGAAAATTCTCTCCATACACTCTACACGGATGAATACTGTCAAATCTTCATCTCAAGTGATTGCGAACCTACGGCGAAGCCTATCGGGGGTGGGTGATGGTGGAGAAATGGTGTGTGCGTATGATGCTCATCCCAGCATCTCACGTGTATTTTGTGTTTTAAGATCACGATAGGCTTGCCTTCGTAATTGATATATTGTTGTTGTTAGATGTGGGTCGATATTCCCCCAACGTTGGTGAAATACGCATTGTTCAGTTTGGAAACATTTGAACGATGCTTGTATTTAGCTTGCATGTATAGTTTTATATCATAGTATTGCTATAGTATAGTTTGTTGTTCATTAGAAATAACCCTTGTTGACTACAATAATGATGATTTTGTTCACCCAATTACAACGGGGTGTTACTGTTTCATGCAGAGGTCGTACTGGCAGGTGTGGAAGAAGGTAGCACTTAGTCCAGTATATAACTAGACGACTTCGCACTAAACCAAGGTGTGCTCGATGTGGGCCTTGGCTGGAATACGAGTTTATTCATATGAACTAGGTAGTACTATGACCTAAAATATTGTAGTGTTATTTGTTGTCGATGAGTAATGACCCCTTTTAACTGAAATTATTCGGTTTTTGTTTGCCCAATTATAACAAAGGATCAATACCTCATGGAGAGGTCGTATGGTAGGTGAGGAAGGGCAACTGCTAAATATTTTCCACAAAGAATGCTTCTTTCATAAACAGTTTTTGTCTCTGTGCAAAATTATGTGTGGGATTAAAGTACATGGTATGAATTTGTTTGATGGTGGTAATTGTGACACTGAACTGTGTGAATAACTAGTCTGTCAGCAGTAAAGGATGGGAGTGAGGACTAGGTTTTTGATCATAGTATTTGAATTACCAATATTTCTAGACACGTAAAGGTATTCATTCATGGTAAAGTGCCTTGGTCATGACATGGATCTCATGACTTTTATTCCCAATTTTAACACAGATAAATGGTTCAGCAAGTAACTAGCTATTATCTCTATTCATGGTCAAAGAGATCTGAGATAAATATTTCAGCAAAGTGATTCATGTCAGGTTGGTAGAATGATATGAAAGTGAAGGCGTTTCTAAATATACAGAGGAATGTTGCTGCTGATAGTAAACCACCGAACTGGAACAATTGCCCAATTATGTCGAAAATAAGGACATGTTATACAATGGTACAAGATCATGAAAGGGTATGAAACCAGTAGGGGAACAAGTGCACAGTATTGTGTTGAGATAGTCGTTACAGCTTGATAAATTGTATTTGACTTGCAAAGTAGGAACTATCTTGACATGAATCATACTGCTACTGTCACTCCTGCAGTCATATATGACATGACTGGTATGTATTATCTAAGTAGAATCTTGGTGTGGAGGAAGTTGAGCTAACTGAGATTGATAAAAGAATTGACAACTTTACATGTTGGTGAAGACAGCATGAACCTCGGAAAATCCCACTCAAACGCCATGGTTATATCTGTCATGGTAAAAATATTATTTAAATATATTAAATATTTTAAATATATTAAACCCATTGCTGGCAGGTCGGTGTTACTAGAAACACATATATTTTCTAATTTTTGCTAATACAAGTGACAGTTATTTTAGTTTCAAGTCCATAAAGGGCCAACACTCCTACACTTTAATTGACGTGTCTAATGGAGAAGACGAATGTTACACAACTCTGGTGTTGTTGCAAGCTCTTTGGAACAACTCCTGAAAAGCATTTCCCATGCATGGGTGGTCATCAGACAGCGTGACATGGCTATTGTGAGGGGCACCTGTCTACACCTTACACTGTTGGGTTATTGTGTCCGGGGACAGCGAGTGGGAGTCACCACACATACCACCATTGACCTCTGTGTGCCACTGGGGGCGTGTTGGGTTACCTCAACAGGTAGCACCTGACTACCTGACTAACGGGTTGCTACAAAATGTAGCTTCCTGGCCATGATGTTATATCAACATGTAGCATTTGGCTACTGGGTACGATCTGACCATGTTGTTACCTCAACAGGTACTATGATTCAGCATGTCACTACCTGACTACTTGGTTTAATCTAGCTGCAATGCTACGTTGTTACCTTAACAGGTAGCACCTGACTACCCGGTTTAATGGAGATTCCACAGTTCAATATAGGCCCTCAGTTACCTGTTGACTAAGTAGACAGGATGGTAAGGCTTCTGGACTTGGTGACTTGTTTCATTGCACATCAATGTATCAAAATGGTGTTCATTGCTGCTGATGTCAATCACTGGATTACCTGGTCCAGATTCGAATATTTATATACTGCTGTAATGTAGCTAGAAGATTGTTGAGCACGTCATTGCAATAAGGTAACAAAATACATAGGCGGGTAATTGTATACCTGCTGCCTTGGATCATTGATTCTACCTATTGCAATATACTGTAATCAACAGACATGCTTCAGTAGCATATGTACCTGCTGATGGGCATACATGTGCTTTTATGTGAGACTGAATGATGTCCTACACACTGTGAAAACTAAACAACAGCTGTTGCATGGATATTTTTAAACATTTACAAGCTGTATCACTTCTTAAACAGTGTCAGATAGTTAGAACATGTGTTGTTGGCAAAATCCATCAATACGTTAATATTTTAGAGGTATATCAATAGTATATTAAGAGAATTCCTCATATCATAATATCAATATTTTCTTAAAATAATCAAGATGATTTGGACTGTTGTTGTCATCAGTTCCAAATGCTTTGATTGATCTCTTTATACAAAGTAGTACAGTGTGATACTATGGCAACCTGTAACTATTTATGTCCTTAAAATGCTACATTGTAGGTGTAATTTAACTGAATAAGGACCCATGAAAATCCAATGAGAATTGATCTTCAATAACGGATACTTGTTGTAGGAGGCAGCTAACAGGATCGGCTGGTCAGGCATGCTGACTTTGTTTCCACATGTCATTATGTCCAGAATTACGTAGATGATACTCATGCTGTTGATCACTGGATTGCCATATAGCTGGAATATTACTGAACTAAGCTCACTCAGTCCATTATAAAGTGAAAAGTGATAAGTGCAATATATATTCGAGTACTTTAAACTGATTTTAGAACTAGTGCCTGTTTCCAATGATTACCAAACAGTGTGGTTGTCCAGTTTGGATGACAGAAGATACACTTGATGTTTGTCTCAGGTAATATCTCCAGTTTTTGAACTACTCGCATACTTCTCTTTCATAAGGGGGCTCTAGTATAATATAGTTACAGGTTAAGTACCTTTGCCTACACTGCTATGGTTGCCTTAAACTCCTAGATGAATCCTGAGCTGTTGACTGCATTCTTGCATCACAGCCATACTTTTTGACAATTTGAAATAGCTGAATTTTTAAAACAAAAACAACTTATGTAATCTATCCACCAAACTCAAATTGTGTACTATGTTTGAGTTTAATATTTATTTCAGTTCATTCTGGAAAATGCATTTTCTGAAATTTGTATTCTAACTCGTCAAACATCAGACTTACGTTCGTTGTGAGATCTTGTGGCCTGATGTTTTTGATAAGCTTAAATATCCCACTCAGTTTCCAGACTTCATCAGCTAATGGTGTGTGATGCAGGAGCATGCAGGAAACATCACCGTGACCTATTACCAGGGATTTCATGCACAAAAGTTTTATTTCCTTTTGTGAATTAGAAACACATTATTCTCTTGGTGATGATTAAAAAAGTGCTTATCTCTGCATGTGTAAGGATTTAAGATCATTAAATGCACATGTTAATGTTATTACTTCTGAGGCAAAGGTAGATGTCTGTGTTTATACCACACATGACTCACTGACTTTTTTACTTTATCTGCACTTTCTGACGTTGTGCTGAGTCAACACAAAAAAGAATGCTTGTTAAATTTGTATCACTTGATTATGCAACAGTTAGTTTGTTCAACCAATGAGACATGATATGTTAAGCACCTGAATAAATGTCTCCCTGTTCCAGCTGCCTGGTAAGGTCATGTCAATGTGCAGGGTCAAGGGTCAAGGTGATTCCATTGGGAAAGTGTCATATGTCAGATGTGCCATTTTGAGCAGTCTGTTTCCGTGCATCATCCTTATTCATCAGGCTTTGTCGTTTATATCATGCATGGTATAATCGTTGTTTTGGTGGCACTGCCATTTACCATATAGCTGTAAACAAGGATCACTTGTTATCAGGTGCTAAAACATTAGAATTCAGTATTTAGCATGTTCAAATTTCAGTATCATTAATGCTTACAATGCTAACTAGGTTGATTTTGAACTGAACATGTAGGATGGCTTGCTATGGACCAGCATGTTATACTGTAAATACCAACTTGTCCCCCAAAATTATGTATTTGTTTATGACGTGTCAGTCATTGTCATTGAGTCCAGCTCTAAGGTGGCAGTCTCTAAATAATCGATTCTGGTCCAGACAGTCCGGTGATAAACATCATGAGCAATCGATCTGCACAATTGGAATACACTGACATATATCAACCAAGTTTGCGAGTCTGACCATCTGATCCCATTTGTGTCATCCTGTGACAAGCATTAGGCCAGGATGGTGCTGCAGGTATACTGGTTTATTGCAATGCGCTTTACAAATGATACATATTGCAATTTGCAGTATTCGTTCTGAGAACAGGTACATTGGATAAAGAACATATATGAAATTTTTGTGGTTATCTTTATGATTTACATTAGAATATACACATACTTTCATTCACACCACGTTTTAATTTGTTATTCAATGACAAGACTGCATACTGCAATACTATCAGTTGTATGCAAAAGAAAATAGAATCCATGACAATGCAACCTAATTTAGAGATTTCTGTTATCAGAACCATAACGTGTATGTTTAGAGACTTGCAATGAGGAAAATAGGATCTCTACGGGTCTATTTCTGGTGTTCCTGGGTAGGTAGCATTTTCTGAAGCTCGTTTCTCATTCCTATTTCTGATATTGCTGAACTGTTGCTGCTGACAACATATTACTCACTCACTCACTCACACACTCAAGTGGGAAACTTCAGCAGGCTGTTAGGACTTTCTTATACCTATTTCAAATTTCATATTCATATTACTCCTATCTTTCTTTTCTTGTCTGCTCTCTACCACTTTCTTACTCTTTTTATGACCACTTCAAATGACATCAGCCACAAAACATTAACAAACATTGTCCATGCTTGAACCATAGTCTCTAGAACTTGTTTTTGTGCTGTGTAAACTGATCAAAGCAAAGGAGACCTGTTAAGGCTGAAGAATTTCATGCTTGGCACTATCCCATGTTTGTCATCTTCCTGAATGAGGAGACACTTGAAGCAAGGAGTGGAATTTTAATAGGGAGAGAGCAATTGCTGCTATGAGCTGAGATGGATCATTTGTGCTGTTTGCTTTGGAATGTCATACTGTAAAACCAATATTTAGTGCTGTTGATTTGAGGCATCAGGCCACCTACACCATGATAAAACCCTTGCATAGATTTAGGGGGCAGTAGAGGAGCCTAGTGTTTAACGTATTTGCTTGTCATGGAGAAACTGGGGTCCAATTCCCCACATGGGTACAATGTGTGAAGCCCATTACTGGTGTCCTCTGCCCTGATATTGCTGGAATATTGCTAAAGTATTGCTAAAATCCAACTCACTCACTCACATAGCTTCTGAGGATCCTTGAGGATTAAGTTTTGTCATTTTTACTACATATATTTTTCCCATGGAAACATAAACCATTATGAACTGTATCACATGGCAAGTCTGTGTTACTAGTACATGTTTGATGTTAGACGGTTTTCCTGTACTAACCATTTTAAAGATTTTTGGGTTAATTACACATGAGTTTTGAAGTGATTTGTACCGACAAGCCATTATTTAATTGGGGTTTGTAAATCACCCACAAGCATCTTGTAGAACTGTGCAAGGATATGAAGTTTTCTCTGCATGTCTCTGCTGTCATGAACTGTAGCTAGCAGAGGGATGAGCAAGTGCTGAAGCACAATATGAGTGTAAACATTGATTCAAACTAAAATCACAACACTCAAGTTGGTATTTCCGGAACAACTTTTGTATTTTGTTGAATTAAAATTAATGTTGAACACATGGTTTTCCATATTTGATAATGGTAAAAAGCTTCAAATTTGTGGAATGATATATTTACAAAAGCCATATGAGTTACCTTCATTCTATTAGAATTTATTCTTGAACAAATTTGAGTTGCATTAACGATGGTAAAATGTTTATCCTGTTTGTCGCTGGTTACTTGTGAAAGAACTCTGTCTTCTTGCAGGCCGGTCTTTGTTTACTCAGTAAACACACTGGGTAAACAAGAGGGATACAACAGGGAGACACGCTTCCACCTCCTTTATTCATATCATCCTCTCAAAGAGTTTGTCAGTGTGTTTGGGGAATTTGTAGCATTTTGATATGACGAAATTCTAAAAATATTATTTAGTTGGACTTGCATTGTAACAGCTTGGCATGTTTCAAGTTAAGAAATGAATTGTCTGTGCGGTCTTGAATTTGAAGTAAGTAAAACATTTTTTGGGCAGCAGTGCTCTATGGAGTTGACCAAAACAACATTACTAATTAATTCACACATTGTGTCACTGTCGGGTACCAAATACCATGTATTCATAATCTATATTGTACAAATGGAATGTACCTCAACTACCTGCAAAAAGCAGAACCTCTTCAGCTTATGTATATATGGAAATATTTGATGCACTCATCTGGAAGTTCTGAACATTTTGAAAATATTTGTATTTTTCTCATGGTAATGATATACAGTCAAACAGTATCATGTAACTTTGACTTAGCCAAGGTTTGATGCAGCTGAAAAATGATAATGAAGAAAACATTTGAAAGAGCAAAATGTTTTCACAAAAGTTAAAAAAGAGTAAAGTATAGTATTTATTCAGCATCATTGTGATAAGAAAGGCAGTGCAGGCTAGATTGTGTTAATATGGCCTATTGTAATGATTTCAAGTGCCGAGCTGGGAGACAATCATTGTGAAACTAGTTTCACCAATGTATCAAGGGTAATCATTATGTATCAAGGGTAATCATTATGTAACAATGGTAATCATTATGTAACAATGGTAATCATTATGTAACATGTAACAATGGTAATCATTAATTAATACTCATCATGGCATCTTAGTTTGCAGAACAAGAAAGTGTTTCTGTGGTCTCTAGACTCAAACTTGCTATGTCTGCAAATTTGCCTGAGCTTATACCCTGCTTTAATTAAGGACCTTTTACAAAACGATAGCATTACTTCAGTGCCGTTTACTACTTGACAGCTGAATCTGTTAGGGAAATGAGCATACAGTTTAATCCCATTGATTCGCTTACTGTAGCCTATATCTAACATGGCATTTAAATGTCAGGATGGGGAGGAAGGTTTTTGGCCCTTCTCTGTTTGTTCAACTTATTACCAGGCAGTGTGAGACTGGTTCTAGCAGCAAGATGACAGGAAGTGAGGCTTGACACGCACTTCGGTAGAGGAGCAACAAGAGTCATGCAAATTAACTTCTTGCTACTGCTGGAATTGTAAAACAAGGCATTTCCTATAATAAAATACAAGCGGAAAAGCTTTGATCAGTCAGGAACTATTATTGAATAGGAAATTGGTGTTATCATATGTGAAATTGATTTTTACTCCGCTGCTGCTGACCTTATAGTAACAGTAGTTGCAAAGCCATTTTAATTTTTATATTGCTCTGTATTTAAGAAACACACCCAGAGTAGTATTATCCTAAGCTCCAGGGAAACAGTAAACCAAACTGTCTTAAGGTAACGTTACCTGGAAAATGTATGTTCATTATGACAATTTTATTAAGATAGTGTGAAATAGGTATGCACTTTTTAGATCTCTTCTTTATTCCATATGAAGGAAAACTCTGCTCAGATTCAAGTGAAAAATGAAACTGATTTGATCCTGTGTAGACCAGTGAAGACCCGGTTTAGAATAGGTGTTCATCTACCCATACATGTCGTAATGAGATTATGTGGACAGGCTCAATGCCTTCGTTGACACATGTTGTATCGCAATTGTTGTTGATCACTGGATTGTCTGATCCAGACCCAATTAGTAACAGTCTGCTCCCATGTGGAGTGCAGCATGAAACAACCAACCAACCAACCAACCAACCAACCAACCAAAACATCCTGTGTATTTAAGAAATGTCTGGAGCAGAGCAATGTGGAGAAGAAGGGTCAGTCGGTGAGTGTCGAGAGGTAATGGGAATGACAGCAACTGTATCTCAGTGCAAAGGAATTCGGACAGAGCAGATAGCATAGCTTCTGCCCAAGACTGCTGAGTCTCTGGGATGTATGTGTTCATGGTGTATACAGGCAGAGGGATCTATTGTCAGTGTGTTCATCTTCCCTGTGAGACAGGAGGCGCTAAGATGGAGCGGTGAATGCCTGAGGGCGCAGCTTAGATCCAGGCCCTGTCACCTGGAGACTAAACTCACCCTCTCGATCACAGGGTAGTGGTGTTTGCCTGGGGAGCTGCTAAAATCTGGGCCCTCTCACCTAGAGACAAAAACTGCCCTGTCGACCACATTGTATCATTGTTTGCTTCGGGTACCGCCTTGATCCAATCCTTGTTGCCTGGAGACAACCCCACCCCTTCATCAGCAGCTCATACCTTGGGGTGTTATGTAGTCACATGGCTGCTTCTACATACCATTCTTTAGAAGTTTGCGGAAAGGATTTGTAACTGGGTTTTTAGTCATTGTTGGATTTGATGTATAGAATGCATCATGAAAGAATCTGACATTCTTTGACTTCGATTGACTTGAGCGCAAGCACCTCTTGATCATTTCCAGTGTGATGGTGTCAAGATGCTATGACTTCAACTGGTGATGTCTCAGGGCTCATAATATACATCACTGGATTGTCTGGTCTGGACTGTTGATTGCTTGTCATCAAACCCAGACTGATGTCTTAATGCTCATAATATACATCACTGGATTGTCTGGTCACTGATTGTTGATTGCATGTCATCATACCCAGACTGATGGCTCAATGTTCATAATATACATCACTGGATCGTCTGGTCCGGATTGTGGATTGCCTGTCATCATACCCAGACTTGATTATTTACAGACCGCCGCCATATAGCTGGAAATAGCTGTGTGCAGCGTGAAACTTAACTCATTCACTCACTCTTAATCATACTAGCCCCTGACATAAACACACAAAAAAAACTGTTTGTGTGTCAGATGTTTTAGATGCTATTTATGAAGACTAATTTGACTTGCAGATTCTTTTACTTGGTTCTTTTAATACAGCGCCTTGGCACAGGTGCTTGTACTTTTGTACTTGTAAAGATATGGTCCAGATATAAGATAACCTTTATCGAGTATCAGCAACTGCAGGAAATGTGTAAGATGATGAGACTGTTGAAGTCCTTCAGTGATATATCTTCAATAATAATCCTTGTTATTATAAACGTACAAACTTACAAGTGCAAGATCTGCACTTAAAAAGTACACCCGTGACATGGGTAGATCCTGCAGGAAGGTGAAGCTACATGTACTTTGGTGGCCATACGGCTGATTCATACCGTATATGTTTATGTTGAACATACCTCCTTCTCAATGTGTGCCTGATGTGCAGATATTTGCCAGTGTTAAATCATTAACGTTACTGGAAAGTCAAAGTTTGAAAGTACTCTGAATACATTTACTTGGCCCTCAATTCAGTGGTACATGTTTACTTGTTAAATAGTGTTGTTACTCGCCCTACTACTTTGTACCAAGTATTTTGTTGCTTCTGTGTTGTATGTTCACGTAACTAAAATACTTGCTAGGAATATTTTTGGCAGTAAGTGGTTATACTGAGACTGATCACAAATATAACAGGATTGGATGGTCAGGATCACTGACTTGAATGGCACATATTGTATCCCATTTGTGTATATCGATGCTCATATGCTGTTGATCACAAGATTGTCTGGTCCAGACTCAAGTATAGCAACCAAGCAATGTACACAGAATGGCCACAAATACTTGTGATCACTTTTGTAGTTACCCGTGGAGGTCCCGGGGTAGAATAGGCCTTCAGCAACCCATGCTTGGCATAAAAGGCAACTATGCTTGTCGTAAGAGGCGACTAAGGAGATGTGGTGGTCAGGCTCGCTGACTTGGTTGACACATGTCATAGGTTCCCAATTGCGCAGATTGATGCTCATGTTGTTGATCTCTGGATTGTCTGGTCCAGACTCGATTATTTACAGACCTCCGCCATATAGCTGGAATATAGCTGAGTTCGGTGTAAAACTAGACTCACTCATTTTGTAGTGTAGTATAGTTGAAGCATTATGTATTTTTAGAGTAGCATTGGGAAGTACAGTATTGAACAAACATTGTGGCTGATGACCTCTTTTATTTCATGAGTGCGACTTTTCAATACAGATTCTTGTACTCTTGTCATTCAGGAGTAACTTGACAACTGTTCAAAAATCTGCATTGAAACTTTGCACTCTCAGAATAGAAGATTTAGTTTTTATCCATAAAGTTTGTTCAGTATCGAAGCATTATATATTGCTATGATACTGGTATCAAACAAGCAGAACAGTGTTTCACTGACATGATCTGCTGCTTACACCATGCACAGAGGCCATGTTTACATACCAGCTTACTTCCGTCTCCCTTCCTTCAATCCCAGCTCTAGCATGCTGCGTATGTTTGTAGTAACCCCTAAATCTTCTGCCAGCAGAGAGTTGGCAGATTGTCAGCACTTGAGATCTGAAATGCTACTCTGTTACATAGAACGACTCTCTGATAGTTTGGATAAGTCATATCACACAGGGTGGATGTGTATATATCTTGGTGCGGGTGCTGACGTACCCGCTTCACTTAACACAGTTCAGTCTAGTCTCTGTGGTTCTGTGTAGTGACAACTTAATTGGGGCTCTACTCAAGGTGGACTCGATCGTCAGGCGTACTGAGGCAGCTTGGAGTCATATTGAGACATTCGGTATTGTGTCTTGCTGACGAGTTTGTCTGAGGCGATTTGGAAGTAGTTCTTGGTTATAATTGTATGTGTGACGAGCCTTGACTTGAGTTGTGTGTGTGTAGCTGGTCTCCCTTGTCAGCATGTCGTGATCATCAACCTGGAGCAGATTCCCATGGACACCATGGTGGATATGATCGCCAGTAGACATCATGATGATGTGGAGAACGACAGGCTCACAGTACACATGGTGTGTGACACTTCAAGACGTTTGATGGTAAGGCAGTTATGACTCTTCCATGGAGTGATGCACAAAATATTGCAGAAGAGTGAGTGAGTTTAGTTTTACACTGCACTCAGCAATATTCCAGCTATATGGTGGCGGTCTGTAAATTAGTTGAGTCTGGACCAGACAATCCAGTGATGGCATCGAGCACAGCATGAGCATTGATCTGCGCAATTGGGTACCAATGACGTGTCAACCAATTCAGCGAGTCTGACCACCTGATACCGTTAGTGACCTCTTATGACAAGCGTAGTCACCATTTATGGCAACCATGGGTTGATGAAGGCCCATATATTCTACCCGAACCCTCATGGGTCTATTGCAGAAGAATTTCCAAAGGTGAGTTTCGTGTACATGTCTGGAAGTAATGCCAATACTTCCTGCCCCATCTAACACTGGACACTAGTGCTGACACCTTGCCATCACTGCATGGCAGTGTAATCACATCATGGCTAATGTTGCTCATAGTATTAATCATGGATTTGTCTGGTCCAGACATGATTGTATTCATCATGTATCCAGTGTTGCGTGAAAAACACCAAGCATGACAACAAAATGATGTTTTTTTTCAACAAACCATAGCACAACATCCTGCTGATCTTGGGTGCTGTGTATACATAGACACTGGGATTGTGGGTAACGTAGGGTCTAATCTTCAAAGCCTCAAGGCTCTTTCCCTTTCTACAGATTAATCATTCTCTCAAACCAATTATATGTTGTAAGGCTGCCCACTGGAAGTATGATTTATCGTGATTAGGGAAATAGGTTTGAACTTAAAATAGTTAACATTGGGATATTTGGCCAAAAGACGTAGTAATAATTGGCAATGCATAAGTCATTGTGATTGTGGTGATTTTGTTTGATCAGCCCAAAGTGGCTGAAGTTATTGAAGGAAGATATAACCTTACTTATTTATAACCATGTAGTGAAGGGAGTGTGTGGAATCAAGGCGCACCGTATGATCATCGGAATGAATTCAACATTAGATCAATATGAGTATGCTTGTTTAAATTTGAAAATGACTTAAACTATAGTTAGTAAGCAAACAATTTGGTATTCATGCTGTACATAGGACAAGGCATTGCCTGCAGTGAAGCTCTGATAACTAAGTTTGAACATGCTATCAGAGGACGGATCTTTGCAAGGGTTGACACAAACCCTTGAAGATTATATTCTGATAAGGTAAGTAGGTTAACTATTTTGACAGGCCCACGACTCATTGTCAGTGAGTGTAATCAATACAGATATGTCATAATCAGCAGTAATAAGTTGAACCAGAGGCCAAACAATACGCATGTGTTTCGGGTAAATAGGTAGTCCTTCTAGATATAGTCCTTCAGATCGCCAGTTCAGTGACACGTAAATAAAAAGCTGGTCCTCCATTTCAGAGCAACGTGGATCTCCATGATCTTTTTTTCAGTTACCATGAATGTGTGTCCAATGTAATTTTTTTAAAAATGCCGAAACAATGTACGTTTATTGCTAGCTCTTTTCTACTATCACCATCAGGAAGCTTTTTTATACAGGACAAAAGTAGTTAGGGATATATGTAAATTTTGAAAATTTTGAATAATAATTATTTATTCATTAACATACTGGTAAAATATCAGTCACAAAAATACCAGTATCCCTTACTTAATTTGTCCAGTTTATCATTTGGTAAATTATCATTTCAGAGGAGGGAATTGTATTGTACCATGAAAGATCTCCTATACTATATTTTAGTCAGTTTTCAATAATACTTGTTCACTTGAAGAGTATAATTTCACATTGTGGCATTACAACTGATAATGTTTGAAGTGAAAGATTACTGTATATGCTGAAGTGAATGAGCACCTTGATATTTGTAAGAGCCATACACAATAAGGTGATACTGTTTCCTGATATTGAGCGTTGTGAGTGCCAATTATATAAACATATTTCCAGTTTTAGTTGTTACAAGACAATAATATACCTCGTTTTTTATAATCTGTAATCTGTAAATATATTCTTTGAATGTCATTTAGAAGTGTAAATACATAAGAATGAAGATTTTATGGATATCAACTTCTTTATGAGAGAACACTCATAACACTCTCTCATAAAGAAGTTGATATCCATAAAATCTTCATTCTTTTGTAAATATATTGTCAAATTATTATCTTTGAAAGGATTGGCTATTACCTGTACAAACATTGCTTGTACATTGTTAAAGGAGATGTTGAAACAGGGTGCTTATTGTCAGTAGGTAGTAAACAATGTTACTTTGTATACATTTAACCTGTGATAATTGTCTGTAATCAAACACTGGTAATTTCAGATCAACATATTCTGCTTGGGTGACACCTGGTATACTGATTATTAGGTCAAACTTCAAAATATATACTTTCTGATGAAAATCTACCACCTTCATGATCGGTATAGATAAATATGTTTATGAATTTGTGTATATATGGGACAAGTATGTGTAGGATATATACTGCTTGATGTAATTTGTGTATATATGGGACAAGTATGTGTAGGATATATACTGCTTGATGTAATTTGTGTATATATGGGACAAGTATGTGTAAGTATGTGTAGGATATATACTGCTTGATGTAATTTGTGTATATATGGGACAAGTATGTGTAGGATATATACTGCTTGGTGTAATTTGTGTATATATGAGATAAGTATGTGTAGGATATATACTGCTTGATGTTATTTGTGTATATATGGGACAAGTATGTGTAGGATATATACTGCTTGATGTAATTTGTGTATATATGGGACAAGTATGTGTAGGATATATACTGCTTGGTGTAATTTGTGTATATATGGGATAAGTATGTGTAGGATATATACTGTTTGATGTAATTTCAACATACATGACATTAATACATTGACAATAATCTGACTGTAGTAGCTGCCACGGCTGTAATCAGCATTATTTGTATCTTAGTGATCGA
Source organism: Haliotis asinina (assembly GCF_037392515.1). Taxonomy (NCBI): domain Eukaryota; kingdom Metazoa; phylum Mollusca; class Gastropoda; order Lepetellida; family Haliotidae; genus Haliotis; species Haliotis asinina. The sequence continues at coordinate 54,224,493 of NC_090291.1, read as the reverse complement.
CATTGATATTATTTGATGCAAAGATCATCTGAATAAGCTCACACAGTCCCAACCTCTGTCACCATCGTTTCAGTATTAGCATGTTGCGAGTGTGAAATATTGCCCTTGTGTGACGTAATAAATAGCCAGATCTATTTCTGTTTGTGTGAGAAAAATTATATCCGTTTGAACATCCAATGTCATAATTAGCACTAGAAATGTATAACTGTTCTTGGGTCTATGTTCACCTGATACAGGTATATGTGTATCACTAGGTCACCACCACCCACCTCGGTGGGGGTGGCCCTGGATCGCTGTCATTCACTGGTAGTGATCTCTCTACTACAGCAGCTATGACAGTAATGTGAATGGGTTGATCGCTTGATAGCAGCATGATTGCCTGTAGTTGATACTGGCTGTATTGAACAAGCTTTATGTCCATACAAGGTAGTTTTATGAACATGTGTGGTATTGACAAGGCAAATAATGGTTATGTGAGAATGTAGAAATGACACCTAATCATGATGGTGCTAGAAGGGATGGTTAACGTGTCATGTAGGATTTGTTATTAAGTTATGAAAGATTGCTGTTGGGGGTTATTCACATAAGTAATTACCATCATTACTACTCTAGAAGTAATACAATGAGAGAAAGCTTTTTTGAAACTGTTTTATGTTCAGGCATGACCACCCTGAGTGATATTCGTACACTGACTTAGGTTCGGTTAGTAGTAGTTAGTGCATCCATAGTAAGTTGACTGAACACAAGTTCAGCTTGTTCTAGTTACTAACATGGGTGGTGGGGTAGAGGTTAAAACGTTTTTCATTGCATGCCGAAGACCTAGGTTTGATTCCCTACATGGGTACAATATGTGAATCCTATGTCTGGTTTCCCTGGCAGTGACATTGTTGGAATATTGCTAAAAGAGACGTAAACCTAATCTCACTCATGCGGGTGGTAACAGGGATTTATCTATGCAGTGTAGGTGAAGATATTCAACGGAAAATCTGCAATGTCAGCAAAATTACCACAAGGTAAGATTACAAATTTTCATATTCATGTTAGATCATATCAGTGGCTGACGTTTTGGCTTTGCAGCAATAGCTTGTATATATTGACCAATTAGTGCCATATAAAGATTTATTCACAAATTATCTGTCAAGGGGGCTTAGTTTGAAATCCTAGATAAACCGCAAAGTAGATGAAAAGGGTTTTGTACACAGAATCAACATGAGTCTCTCTCATTATATGATTTACACAGTTCATAATTTGGGAAAATGTTTTGAAATGTATGCAACAAAGATAAGTAATGTATTACTTGAAGTGTTCCTGTTCAGCAGCTGTGGCAAGTCTGGCATGTTTTTTCCCCTGGTGTCATCATAATGTAGGCGACGCCACACCTGAGCTGACACGATCTCTGTCTGGACCTTTATTGTAGTCACAGTCTTGATAAAGACTGATCCAGACTCTGAATTGTGAGCGAAAGGAGATGATAAATGTTAAAACAGCATGAAAATAGATAAAATGTAAACAAACAGCTTATTTACTGGTGCTGTCAGTGTATACTGGAATTTGCTAAAATCCACTAAAAGTTTTTGAAATGACAATCTTTAGCTTCAAAACATGACACATTGTGGCAAAGTACAAGACATAATAAAGTAAAATTGTTTTAACTGGATTAAAAATGAGTCACCGACCTGAATTTTGTAGCCAGAAATCTGACAACCAAGATGACAAAAGAGTTCCACTTAAGATGGAGATGAATTGTCAGGTTGTGAGTGATGACAGTTGTGTAGTAGAGGTCCACCAAGGGCAAGTATTTCCATCATACCTAGGGGTTAACAGTGTTATTACCCACTTGCAGATGGAAGATGCTTACTGTTGGTGGTTTCACCTGTATGTATCTTGAGATGAACACAGTGTGATAAACCAGAAGGGATGTATTATGATTATTTTATTATTGAAGGATAATGAAATGAGTGTGAACACAAATACCAGAGACTTGCATTTGTGTGAAAAGACACTCTAAATCCAGGTCAATTTGACATCTTGCTTCATAGATGTTATTCTTCAAATTAAAAAAATATATATATATTAAGACATAATATATCAGATTCTGTATTTGATCACATACTTTTATAATTTTATGATTCTGCTTAGCATCAGCACAGACACGGATGTAGATACTGAGCTTGTTATATGAACAGGATTACATTTTGTTAACAACTGACATTTAGAGTCATTCCATGTAATCTGTAACAGTAACCCAGGTGTTATCAATGATGCTTAACCCAGTCTATGGAAAGTGGTGGTGAATATATTCGATTTGCACCAGATGCCAAATTGTCCTGGCACATTGAAAATGTGGGAATATTTGTTTTTAGACATTTGAAACATTCAACACCACCGACAAGTGTAGTTTGATACATCCTGAAGTTAGACAAGGCCTGCAGCATTAAGTCTTTGAAGGGCATTTTGACTGCAGCATTAACGGCCTTGTAACTGTGTAGGTGACACATCAAACTGTCTTGTTCAGCTGAAATATAACTCTAAAGGTTATTGGACCCATGCACTGACTGAATGGCTGTAATATAGTATCCTGTGTGACAGGTATACTAGTAAGGTGCAGAACCCACTTCAAACAAAAGAAGTACAAGATGCTTTAACAGTACAAGCACATTGCACTTGATGTTCTACACATTTCATTCGTCATAAATGCTGCATACAATAGCTGTAACTTTGTACAAAACTAAAACATTATTCCGGGATATCTGCTGTATTTAGTAACTGGTAACTATAGCACGTGAGACCTTTGTCATGGAACATATGGGTAATGATAGTTGCTTCCTGAAATTCATGCTTAATTTTGATATCTGAATGGAAAACTTTGTGACAGCGTACCTGGGTTTAGAAATTCACAGAGGGTGAAGAGGGGTAGGGGAGTGGTCGTTGAGATTTCCTGTTTATTGTCTGTTTCAAATGACCCTCCAGATATTATCTTTACCTTTATCATTAACCCTTTGATGGTCATGCTTCATTAGTGTTGTTACAGCCTTACATACATCATCTGTGAATCTTATCTTTTCAGAAGTGTACTAGCCTGAAATTGTCTCCTGGCAACATTATCAATAGATAGATAATAGATATCTAGCACTACTATATACACCGTGATCAACTGAGTGTATAGGAACAAACAAGTACCTACCAAGTTCAGCATATTAGATGAAGTTTCTACATTATCACCAATATATGCCCGTACATGAATCTGTATTTCAATATGTTGCTGGGCTCTCCTTCCACATAGACTGAAATGATAACTTCGAACCAGCATGAAACTAACTCACTTACTCTGTCAGTTGTGGCCATTCATGGCTGATAAGGATCTGAAGTGTTGTTAACTGCTTACTATTAAACCTGTTGCACACAGGTTTGTCAGGTTAGTTCTGCCCCAGGGCACACTGATCCCTGGCAGTTACTGTACTTTATTGCATTGCAAGCCCTTGTATTGCCCACAGCCAAACATGGGATATATCTTGTAATGCTTGGCTATATTACTGGGGATTCCAGTGGCCAGTTCAGAATAGACTGCTTTCCATGGCTGCTCTGTTGTTTGGAAATACTTCTACTGCCTTTGCCTGTGTCCTGTTCTAAGACATGGTGATTAATAACCTAATAGTTAGAGGTGTTTTGTGTTGATGGTTGATTTTTGGTGAAAGACATTTATTTGAATCTGACATGTGGTTGTCTCATTAATCATGAGAACTTGTGTTTCACGTGAGCTTCAAGGAATGTGTGGAGTGTAAATGGTGTGTACTTAGTAATTACGATCATGTATCAACCAGTGTGGTTATGTTGGAGGAAGAATGTCGCAAAAGTGTATCATGTCATGTCCAGAATTAAGGAGCAATTTTAAGTGCTGATTTGCCATGGTAGTTAGGGACATATGTTGTCACATGATTCTGTACAGTTTTGTAGTTAGTTTTGTAATTAATTCCAAATTTAGTGAACCCATTTTGTGTCGTCCCTGACGTATTCCAAATCAAACATTTTAATATAGTGACAGTAATGTGGCACAAAAGGAAATGAAGGGGAATTGGGATCTAATAGTAGCTGAGTTGTCCAGGTGATATATTTGAGGACTTGGTTCATTTCCCACATTTTTAAAGTATGTGCCGTGCATATCTAGTGATCCTGATAGAGTATTGCAGTGTTCACGAATAGTGTCTGACCCTCGGACAATTCTGCCAGATTTGCCAATGGTCAGACAGAAGTCCCCAACCTATTGGCCCCAGTGTCTGACTTAATATATCACAATGACTTTGTCTGAAGTTGTTATTTGTGGCATGTGATACTTGTTCACTCTTTATAAATTTATGTTTATAATGTTTGTCATTATAAAATGTTAATGATTTCAATGCCAATTATGAGAAATATTAAATCTGATATATGTGTTTAATTTTATTCTGTGGGTCCTGTGAAGTTTCAGTGGGTCAGACAGACATCTGAAACTTACAGGACCCAATGTCCTGTCATTTTGAAACACCATTCATAAACACTGATAATATTGCTGGAATAGTGTCTAAGGGAGCATTTAACTGTACTCATTCACTTACTTCAAATAAGGAGGTACGGGGTGTGTGGTAGGTTCAGTCATCATTATGGCTGCAGTATATGAACAGTTATATTTACCATTTGGATTATGACAGGAGTCTTTGATTCTCCATGCTCCATTTTGAACACTACATACTGACATGTATAGTCTAGATGTCTCTTTTGTTCAAACGCTGTAACTTGTCAAATACCCTGTTGTTGTCATGAGTGTTGATGGGTGTTATCTTAAGTATTTTATCAGATGGGCGTACATCTTCAATTGGCTCTTTGATAATGGTGTAATCGTGATGAAGTTATCAGCATGTGATCTTCACCACCAGGGGGCAGTCTGTGAGATTGATGACTGTATTATGATGTATAGATTCCTCACATCATCTGTGATTTATGTCCAACGTGACCTGCACGTCCAGTACGGAAGTGTCATGACAGCTTCCATAGCCACTACGAACTTATTGCATCAAGAGTAGACACTTTGTTACTTAAGTTGTACAATTTATGTGTAGCTTTTGACAATTGTGTCATAGATGAATTAATGGTGGAGACAACAATGGCTTACAGTCACTGACGAGGGGATGTCTTCATCATTTTGTCTGTATACACGTAGAGTAAACAATATCTGAGATGCAGCTGCTTATTCAGAGGGTCAGTATTCTGTTTAGCTAGTCTTAGGATCAGTGTATCATAAATACTTTAAGTGGGATTTTGTTGTACAGATGTGAAACAGTCTATGCTCCTATTGTGTTTTCGATTTCAGCTACTCTGGTGGGTGTATTTATTGAGCATTACTGTCTGTTCAAACATGTTTATTAAGCCATTATAATATATGAAGTAATGTACAGTTCAGGTTGGTGTTGGTGCTCTCTTTTTTATCATGCAGGAGACCAGTTGATAATACATGTGTGTTTGTGATATTCTATATCTCACATTCAGATTTAGGATGATATTAGATTTAGCCCATTAGGTTTATAGATATATATATACTTTAATAGTGTAGACTGATGTGCATTCATATGGCCGATGCCTGGCATTTCAGGGTTCAGATCCGCTGATTCAGACAGCACGTGGCAAGCTGCAATCTCGGCGCTCCAAGCTGAATGACCAGATCAACAAGGAGCTCCGGATGAGGTCTGGAGCAGAGAACCTATACAGGTAAGATTGCGGCCAGTGTTGAAAACATTTTACCATTCACTGGAGGCTAACTGGGTAGCTCATGTTAAGTGAATGAGTGAGTAAAGGAGGGTGGAATGGAAGGATTTAAGATTAATCTGTCACAGTTCAACAGCAGGACAATGTTTGAATTTACTAGTCCACTGGACGAGTTGAAGTTGAATGTCGTTCCCTTGTGGACTACCACTTTTGCCAGCAGGTAAGGTGCTGCCGTGTAGCAGATTATTTATTTGGACATACATAGTTATTGTAGGATGACTAGCATGAGTGCACTGAAATATGTACCCACACTGGAGGAAGCATTTCAGCGTAGGTTTATTACCACAGTCATGTTGTACCCACTGTCCTGAAGCTTGAGTCAAATACAAGTTTACTTTAGCTTCTATAAAGACCAGTGTCAGATGAACATTTCATATATTAGGATTTATAATATTTCTCTTCTATTCATATATATTTATATGGCCCAATATCCAAATCACCACTTCCCCTCGATCTTTGGATGTCAGTATCAAATGGCTCAACTCCCTGGGGAGTATGTTACTTATGCAGCCACTAGGCACAAAAAGTTAATGTGGCTTTCCTAAGTTCAAGAGGTACCCAGTTCACAGCTGGATGGGCTGGGACACATAGACACAGCATTTTGTCCAAGTTTACTGCATGTTGCTGTACCTGCAACTAGGTGTTTGCACATATTCATGTGGTCACCATCTGGTCATACACAGGTTTTTATAAGTGCACAGGGTTTTATACCGTATGCTAAGGCTTGTGACAACACTGAAAGAGTCTGCACTGAAAGAGTCCTAGATGGGCTTGATCCTGTCACCTCAAGCTTGCTGGATCACTAACCTGCTAAAATATATGCACTAAGCTTTCCAAATACTCACATAATACAGTTTTTGCCCTAATATGTGATATTAATGATACAGGAACTCACTCAGTTAATTATCTCTATATTATGTATCAGGAGCTACTGGGAAAAGTTTGATTCTTTTGATGGAATGATTAACTTGTGGAATAAATGTTTTCACCGTAACTGCCACTGATGTTAATTGATCATCAAACACTTCACCAGTCTTGATCTATGCTCTTTGATTGATAGGAGGGTTACTTGTGCTGGTATCTACAACACTAAAGTCACGACACATCCAGGGAAACATCCTCAATGATATAAGAGCCATGATGTATTATTTCATAACCGTTTTGTATGTGTGTACTGTAATTCACGAACATATGTAACAAAGGGACACTACTCTGTGCAAGGACCCTTGACAAAGACAACTGTCTTGAGAAAGGATTGAATATTTAAATCATAACTTCCATGTGATGTATGTAAGACAAGTTGTCCATATGTAACAAGCTGGTCTCTTTCGATTTTCTTCTTATCTATACTTGCTTATTGGAAATACTACTATATCCATTCATGTCATAAAAGCATTTTGATAAAGGGTAATCACCCTTGAACTAGGTCAACAAACACTTATCAATTATATTTTATTTAGATCTAGTCCATGCTGTGATATCTGGTTCCTCATCTGTACATCCAGTCTAGATAGCAGCCAACAGGTGCCTCCTTCTCAGAGAACCTCATACTGTTTCTAATGCTACACTAATAAAGGGGTGGTCTTGATGGGTATTGATCTTGTTGGTTAATGCCTGCCACATTGATTGGTTTGTTATAGTTTGATGTGCAGTTATGATGTATACCATACCAGGGACTCAAACTCCCTGATGCTTGTGTCAGACACTCAAGATGAGGTAGCATAAGGGTCATTGTGGTTCACAGAAATTAGCAAATTTGAAATTTATGGAAAACTGTAATGAAATAATGCTTTTAGAGAGTGACAGCAAGCCATCTTTGTTTCTTACACATGCAAGTATTGTAATGATCTAAAACACTGATCATACGCATGAGGTGGACTTGCATGAACATCACCATGAGAAAATCCTGAGGTCTGTGACCCAAGGGAAGGTTAAGTGTGTAATTTTCATGTCTTATACAAGGATGATTGTTGGGACACAGAATATGGTGATGCACTTCTTCTTTTGAGAATCAGTACAGTGCTGGCACTCTGAGCTGAAGTATTACGGTAATTACAGTGATATTTTGTCATTTGGGTAATGTGTAGTTTTCAAACTCATTATTGTTTGCTGGCCCAAATATGCTAAAATTTTGCTTAAATTGAATAAGGATCAAAATATGATTACACGATGCCATTTAGAAAGTGGTCAAATGGATCAAAATATTCGACATATTTAGCTGCTTTCTAGACTGAGGTATGTCACCATCAGAGACAGGAGCTGACACCTACACTGCGCAGTTTCTGATGAGATATACTGTACCTGGGGTAGGGGAAGGGGAATACATGGACAGGAGACAAACCCCTACTGCATGTGTTGAGATAGACATTCTCCATCATATTATGCAAATAGTTGATACTGTAACCAGATACAGACATGGATGCCTCTCATCTGACAGTCGCAGGACATGGACTCCAGGATACATTGACTAGCCGTGTGTGATCTCTGATCTCTTTATGGCATGTACATGATGTAGGTAGGTAGGTAGGTAGGTGGGTGGGTGGATGGGTGGATGGGTTTAGGTAGGTAGGTAGGTAGGTAGGTAGGTAGGTAGGTAGGTAGGTAGGTAGGTAGGTAGGTAGGTAGGTAGGTAGGTAGGTAGGTAGGTAGGTAGGTATTTCAAGTGAGTTAGTGGTTATTGTCTTATGCATTATTGTTACTCAAAACTAGCCATGCTGTGTCAGGGAGACATCAGATATAGGCTTCAGTGCACCTTTGTGGGAATCAATCCCGAGTCTGTGGTTGAATGCTGGAGCCACTAGACTACCCCACCATTTAAATGATAAACTATATCTTTCGTGTGAATTGTCATTGAATTTACATTTGAATTGGGGCAAAATGCTGGCACAGCCCACCATTCGATAGGGAGCAGATAGTGGGAGCTGTAGGAGCCGACTTGGCATGTAGCTGTCATGGCTGCCGAGTGTCATGGAGCATAGATGCACAGAAAGAAATAAACAATACTGGCCACATAAATTTTCACAGATACATTCTACATCCTATTAGGTAGAGATGACCATTTATGAGTATGCTTAAAAATACTAGCTTTTCCTTAATTCTGATTAACATCTGTTTATGGTTGTGTAATTGTATTAACATATAATTTCAAATAAATCAATTCCAACAAACAGGCAACGAGACAAGCAAAGTGAAATGAATTCTGGACATTGTCTGTTGAGTCTCTGCCTGAAGAAACTGTCACCTGCAAATTTGCCCATGATTTGATATGAAAGTATAGTTCCCTCTCTCCCAATGTTTCATGTAATAACTGGGGTCCCACAAGTCCTGGGAAACCTGGAAATTCCACAGCATCAAGATGGACTTGTATTAAAGTCACATGACACTCAACATTTGTGAGGTCGAGTTGACCCATGAGCTAAATGTAGACAAAGTTTTGCGTTGCTGGCTTTTGTGAGTTGACATGTTTTCTGCTTCCACTAACTTCAAGCAATGTAATGGCGTGTCTACGGATTTTGATGCACTATGCGAAAGATTTGAATCGATGGCTTGAGTCAAGGTGACCTGACATATGAAACATTGTGTATAGCGTATATGACTGTTGAGGTAACCTAGCAGTTTAAGTGTCCACTTGTCATGCTGTTGACCTGTGTTCGAATCCCCACATGGGTTCAGTGTGTGACGCACCATTCTGGTGTCCCATGCTGAAGTAAAGCTGGAATATTGCCAAAAGAGCACTCACTCACTCACTTTATGACTGTAGATTAGCTGATCTCACAGATACGTTAAGTGCCTAAACTTTTTTTCTTGAATTATGCATATCTGGACTTATTTTTGTGATCTATTTTTATTAATTTTACTCAAAATGTCATTCCTTAATGTTTATATGTAGGTGACAAAAAATGGATGCACATATAAACATTTTCTTGTTTAAAGTTATGACACAATGACAGTGGTTGATGTAACACCCTATTCACCACTGTGTCACGTCGATGGCACAGTGACAGTGGTCGATGTAACACCCTGTTGACCACTGTGTGACGTCGATGGCACCGTGAGTGACAGTGGTTGGGGTAACACCCTATTCACCACTGTGTGATGTGGATGGCACAGTGACAGTGGTTGATGTAACATCCTCTTGACCACTGTGTGATGTCAATGGCACAGTGACAGTGGTCGATGTAACACCCTATTGACCACTGTGTGATGTCAATGGCACAGTTACAGTGGTCGATGTAACACCCTATTGACCACTGTGTGACGTTGATGGCTCAGTGACCGTGCAAGACATAACACCCTACTGACCACTGTTTGACGTCGATGGCACAATGACAGTGGTCGATGTAACACCCTACTGACCACTGTGTGATGCTGATGACACCGTGACGGTGGTTGATGTAATTTGGGGGTAACAAATGGCGTGGGAGTTGGTTGACTGTTTCACCTTTGGGCAACTAAGAATATCAGCATCTGATACAGGATTTGAACGAAGGCAACTGCTGCTGATTTCATGTAAGAAGTTTGAATTGTAAACATGTAATGGAGACACAGGCAAATTGTATTTGATAGATTTCGTTGTTTCTTCTTACAACTGTCATTGACATTATTGGATTGATGGTAAGAGAGCATTTTACTGATTGATGAATGTGGAGGAATGGCAGAGCTAAGATACTGATCATCTGGTAGATCACAGAGGAAGATATTTGTAACATCAGCCAATTAGGATGTGATTCAGAAAGTGTACTTGGTCACAAGGTACTGCCGCACCTTTGATCTTTAGCAAGTTTAGCAAAGCACTATCAGGGAAAACATGATGTGCTCACAGGGCCTTGGACGTATTGTCTAGAACCTTTTTGGTTTTTTTTGTCTCATAGTTATCATGCTATTTTGTTGTTTAAACAAGTTACGATCAGCTGGTTAATCTTTGTTGCATGTTCCAGCAAAACTAGACTGCCTGTTTAGACAGGTTGAGGCTTCTACCAGTGTCAATGGGTAGGCCCTACCAGCAATGATTATATCAATGAGCCCTATTTATTAAAGGATTTCCTGGTCTATTCTGTAATCTGACTATGTGAAGTTTATTATACTATTAACAATGGTTCTGTTGGCCTTGCTCAATAGTCTGAAACACGGGCCAGTAAAATAGTATTTACCCTCGTAATCTTAAGTTAATGTCAGTCCGTGTAATAATGGTGAAGTCTAGTGTTTCTGGATATGGTGTTAAGAGCCATCTGGGAGCTCAAGGGAGATAAGCTAAGGGGCCTTGAAGGTTAAACAGTAACAACCGTTGATGAGATAATGCTCCTCTCTAAATGGAGTGGAGGGGTAGCCAAGTTGTCTAAGCGTTTGCTTGTCACACTGATGACCTGAGTTTGATTCATTGCATGGGTACAATGTGTGAAGTCCATTTTTGGTGTTCCCAGCCATGATATTGTTGAAATATAGCCAAACACGGTGTAAGATTTAGCTCATTTGCTCTGATGATTTAGAGGCAAGCATGTTTTTGGAATGTTAAGTGAAGACTATTCAACAACAGATATAGAAATGCTATTTTATCATGTTTGTAGATTTTCTGACAGATCACAATAGTGAATATATTGTGTGAGAAAATATATTTTTTTTATAGATTTTCACAAGTGCTTGATCATTTCAGAGCGACAGACAACAAGAAACTAAGAGAACAGGTCGCTGTGGAGCTGTCCTTCTTTAACTCAAATATCCAGCTGTTGAAGGAGGAGCTGTGTGGCCTCAACAGCAGCGTTGAGATCTACCAGCATGACAAGTGAGTGCCCCCCAACAACATCTCTCACACATATTCAAGCACTAACACACACACACAAAGCCTCAGTGTTGAGAGCTACCAGCAAGTGAAGGGCCCCCAACAGTAACTCTTTCACAATTGCGATCACTAAAACACACACACAAAGCCTTGGTGTCAAGATCTACCAGCATGACAAGTGTAGGGCCCCCAACATCATCTCTCACTCTAATGCGAGGACTAAAACACACACACAAAGTGAATAACACCCCACCATCCACTCCGATATCACCGTCATCATCACCCAAATACAAGACAGAAATCAGCTTCTCTTTGACATCCTTATAACCTAACTCTTCACTTTAATAACCAGCACATGTTATTGTGGTTCTTTAAAACCATATATGTACATTAAACAGTATTATTGTGTGTGTATATTCCTATACAAGTTAGACGTCATGTTTCAGCTGTTCCCGATGTGTGCCAATGATACCTCTTGGCTTGAAGGAAACAAAGGATGTCGATTTCCGGGTGCCATTCATGGTGGGTAGCATTATCCTTGTGTTAACTGTGAACATAGAACACTTCCTGTTGAAGTTTGGGTCTATTTCAGCGACATTAGCTGGCAAAGAGGGGAAAATGTTGAATTTTTTCAAAATGCTCTTTTAAGAAGATATTCTTGTATTTTGTGATACTAGTGATGGTTAAGTATGTTACATGTGATGGTTGTGATGGATGTTGCAGGATGTTATACTGGAGCACTACAGCGAGGATGGCAGACAGTTTGACAAGGAAATACAGGAGCTGGTGGACCTCAGACAGGTAACTTAAACTTGATGACCAAAACTTTGTTGACATCAGACAGGTGACATTTAACTTAATGAGCAAAACTTTGTCTTAATATGAGTTGATGGAAGACAGTAGTCCTGGTACTGTTCTCAGTTGTATTGAATATCCATTTTATCATATGCCTCATAATTACGTTCAAGATTGGGTATCTTGGAGTGTGTGTTTCATACCCCAGTCTAGATTACCTACAACTGGCATTTCAGGCCTCATTTTCTCATTATCCATGTCAAGGATATCCAAGTTCTGTATTTTGTGTACTTGTATTTGTGTTCATAAGTAAGTGCTAATGTTTGTGTTTGTGCTTCAGGCAATTCGGACGCCCCTGAGAGACTGGTCTGGTGTAGAGCTACTCACTGAGTACTTTAACCAGCTGTATTATGTTGAGAGGAGATTCTTCCCTGAAGAAGGAAACCTGGCCCTACACTTTCACTGGTATGTTGTACATGAATACAGTTTCACTGGTATGTTGTACATGACTACAGTTTCACTGGTATGTTGTACACGACTACAGTTTCACTGGTATGTTGTACACGACTACAGTTTCACTGGTATGTTGTACACGACTACAGTTTCACTGGTATGTTGTACACGACTACAGTTTCTCTGGTATGTTGTACACGACTACAGTTTCACTGGTATGTTGTACACGACTACAGTTTCACTGGTATGTTGTACACGACTACAGTTTCACTGGTATGTTGTACACGACTACAGTTTCAAGGCTACATTTCATACATTTTTGGAGATGATTTTACTCAGCTGTGTCTCATTAACAAAGAAGGCAAAAGTTTGAGTTTGCTTGAATTGAGAATAGGGGTAGGCTAAATATTGTATTTCGCAGCATATATAAGAATAGGCGTATGAGTAGTGTTTGAGATTAGAGGTAGGATAAATCTTGTATTGGCCCACCCAAAAAAGCAAACAAAGAACAAATGTCATGGAGTTGCATGGATGCAATGTTAGCTTGCTGTATAATACCTTGAGTGTTCCCAATAAGTTTTGATGGTGGTGCCCTGATGTATGGTTGATTCTGTAGACATACATCACTGAATATCATGTGACACTGCATGTTACATGGGGTGGTACCCTCCCACACTGGTGCTTCATTAACTGTGTCAGTACACTCATATCACTGAATCTAATAAGAATCACATCCTGTAACACAGAGGTTAGGAGTGGAAAATATTCTGTATACTTGGCAAAGGCAGCTGATTTTCTTGCTCTTTTTCCTTTTAACTTGTCACCTGGAAAGTCAATCAGCTGCTTTTCCTGCATGTCATTTCCAGTCAGACTATTATGACCACAGACAGCAGGAAAGTGTAACATCTGGTTGTTTGTTGCCTGGCTGTTTGGTCTTAACCTATTTGTCCAGTAAATGCTTCATGTTGACAGGTATGACTCGCTGACTGGCGTCCCCAACACACAGAAGGCTATAGGCTTTGAGAAGGGGAGCGTGTTGTTCAACATTGCAGCTCTGTGTACACAGATTGCATGTAAACAGGTCAGTTGGTATTATGTCACATTTGGACTTTCGGAAGTCTAAGAACATGGTGAAAGTCACCATGGAGCTTGTGCTCAAGATGAGTCCTAGATTTTTTAGGAACAATTTTTTTATGCGTATACAACTTCTTTAATGCAGTGGATGCTAAGACTGTTTTCACGTTCACTATAACAACTGCTAAGACTGTGATCATGTTCACTTATATATAACAACTGCTAAGACTGTGATCATGTTCACTATAACAACTGCTAAGACTGTGATCACGTTCACTATAACAACTGCTAAGACTGTTCTCACGTTCACTATAACAACTGCTAAGACTGTTCTCACGTTCACTATAACAACTGCTAAAACTGTTCTCATGTTCACTATAACAACTGCTTAGACTGTTATCACGTTCACTATAACAACTGCTAAGACTGTGATCATGTTCACTTATATATAACAACTGCTAAGAGTGTTCTCACGTTCACTATAACAACTGAAGACAGGCATGACATCATTATCTGTGCCACAGTGTTATACATGCCCCGACTGCGGTAGGTTTACCTTTGGGGGAGCGTTTGGATAGGTTTGTTCAGTTTATTTGTTTAATTAATGTTCTAGCCTTTCCTGTTTCAGTATATGTATACTTGATTTTAATTTTTGAGATTGTAAACAAATGGATCAATGATTGCATTTCAGTTTTGAAGAGTACACATTCACAGTAAACTATCAGTTGTGAGACTTTGATAGAAACAATCACTTTATCCATACCTATATCCCACCATCTCACTTGTTTCTCCCAGGATCGAATGACTACAGCAGGATCTGAAGAGGCAATACGAGCTTTTGAGAAAGCTGCAGGGTACTTTCGTCACCTAGAAACCCACTTTAAACATGCTCCCAGTATGGACATGCGTCCGGAGACTCTCACCATGTTGGTGGAACTACTGCAGGTAGGTATTTCCATTACTTCACCAGTCTCAGGTTGGAGAGCCACTGACCTTCACAGTAACTGAATACAGACAGTGAGTCTAGCTTTGTAATTAAAAAATGGGGCACATTGTGTGAGTTGTGGCAATTCTGTGTGCTGAGTTACGTTTCTTACCTGTGTTTATGGGTGACACCAAAAGTGGAAAATATGCAACTTTTGTATTTTCCCTTTAAACATAAACTAACTTACTGATTGCATTTTATGAAGTGCATTGAGTAGCTGAACATGTGAATAATTCAATATGTAATGTTTTTCTCAAGAATTGGTGTTTGCTTCATCAATATCAGATGATGATGAATTCATGTAAAAATCAAGGATGTTTTTAAAAGACACAACATAACAGTGTCAGTCAGTTTAGATGATATAAATTTCATAATTTTGTGAAACAGCTATCTGAAGTGTTAACATGATGCAGACATATCAGTGGTCTTGTACTAGTGCACTTACAACAGACTGCAAGGAGATGTGGCTTGTTTCAGGCTCAGGCCCAGGAGTGTGTGTTCGAGAGTAAGACCATCCATGGCCTCGCGGATGGAGTCCTGTCTTTGGTGAAGGTAGCACAGGAATCAGCCTATGTGAGTGAATGTAGATGCCTGTCATCACTAGAACTAGACTTGAATTGGGTGATGAGAGTGTTTATTCAACTCTGTTGTATATCAACTCAAATATTCTGATGGATATAGATCTGTAACAGGCATTATTACTGGTCAAAGTGGCTGTGTATTCAGTGTGTAGCTAAATCACCTGTCGATATAAACTGCTAAATTAAGTTTCAAAACACACACACAGTGTGAGGATTCAGTGCTTTCAAGTGAGTTTTGATGTTTGAGGTAGAAGAGAAGTCATTTGTACTATTGCTGTACTATATGCAACGTCAGAAATCATATGTAATGTATCTACTTACTTGTTTAAGTCTGCACTATCTATATCCAAACAATGCATGATTTTTCTGAATGGTTTAAGGGACAAAGGACAATTTTATTTAGCTTTTCTGTAGTTTACTATATTTTGCCTGGTGTTCTTGCAGTGTATGATTACATGATGTATACATGCAAATCTTTAACCAGTTTAGAACATTTCATGGTTTTATTAATTGTAAAAAGATTGATGTGTGGTCTTTCTTGTTTTTTGTATTAATGTTGTAATTTTCTGTTGTGCTTGGATTGTATGCTATTTGCATTGTAGTTCCGAATTTTTAGCTCTAATAAGTTGGTTTATGAAAAAACTCAAGACAGTGTGTTTTTCAGTATGTATGATTTATGTTTTGTTTGCGGGTGATAGGTTTCTGAAAGGTTCAGAGTCACTCACAGACTAATGTCGGCTGAACCTGTCAAGAGTTACCTCCCCTTCACGTGGACTGCCATGGCACAGACAAAACACTACTACTACAAGGGACTTGCTCATTCAATAGTAGCCACAGCACTCCTAGACCAGAAAGGTACAATGAGACAATTGATAAATAAGATCATTTCATCTGTTTATTAATAATGAATATTTCCCCATAGATATTCACATAAATAGGCTGCTGTTACATGTGAAGAGTCAGCACCCCAAGCTTGTTTTAAGAGGTGTGTAATTGGATATGGTGGTCAGGCTCAGTGACTTAGTTGATGTATGTCATTGTATCCTAGTTATGTGGAGCAATGCTTATGATGTCAATCACTGGATTATTTGCTCTAGAATTGGATATTTGCAGATCTCCATTATGTGGCTACAGCGTTTAGTGAGGTATTAATATAATCAAGGGAATGTAACATCAAACGCAGGTCTTCACACCTGTAAATCCTGTCAGATGTCCACATACTCACATAAGTTCAGTTTGTTGCCAATTGTACAAGCTTTGATTGGAGTTTACTGATCTGTTACTTGCAGACAGCGGTGACCTGGACAAGCTTAAGCAGATGATGGAGAAGCTCCATGTGGGTTCCGACATTCGAGATGAAAACAACGGTCTCAAAATTCCAACAAATGACAACGACAGGAAGATTCTAGGTGTGTCCAGTTACGGATTTTCATTATGAGTTCACTCCCGAGAGTATACTTATTTTTTGTTGTCATTGTGTGGATATTACCATTCTGTCTCAGCTTTTAGGTGCTTTAGACATTCATTTTTTCTTTCCTCTGCAGGAAGCCTTACACCACTGGTGTTGAACTAAACAAAACTGTTTAAATGATAATATTTGTATCTGTAGAAAGCTATGAGAACAGTTTCAGTATGCTGACTTCAGTATGCTGGCTAATGATGGTTAGTACCATCATTGTTGGATTTAATTTTTGTTCTTGGCATCTTGTTTTACCAGATAATTAGTCTTATTAGTCTCATTACTTAACTTCCGTCCATTGATAAGCTGACTCCTGTGTTGCAGGCAAGGCTCACCTCCGAGAGTCTGTCCTCAGTCACGAAGAAGCCCTGCGGGTTCATGACCTGTGTAAGCAGCTGAGGAAGATTGACACCTTCCGGGAACTTTTGCAGAAAGCTCATGAAAGGTATGAATTGTCATCATTGGCTCTGAAAATGTGGTTATGAGAAAGCCATATGTACTGAGGGAAGGAAGTTCCAAGTGAATACACATATCAATCCTCTCATATCAATCATATGAATTGATAATCTCGAAAATATCTGAGGCTTGGGGAGAATATTTTTACTTTCTAGAGTGTTGACATATTTGATATCAGAAGACAAGAAATCACTTTTCATACTTATCTTAATTCCAACACAGTTTTAGAAGATTAATAGCACACATCCACTCACTGTGCGTTGATTTTGCCCTAATATTGACAACCTGATCTAACTCGCTCACTCTGTACACAGGACACTGGAGAAGTTTGAAGCTCTGGAAGAAGAAGATGACTTCTCAGAGCTGCTGACTGTGCCGCGCATTGAGGGGAAGGCGGACAGGGAAACCAACCCAACTCCTCCTGAGTTCTCCAAAATCAAGGTCTTGGACATCTTTGCTGCACTAGTGAGTCATTTTATATGTATGTAGTGACACCTATGATCAAACAGACACCAGGGAACTACCGGCTGCTACTGGAAACAAATCTATTGTGAGTTCTAAAGTAAAGGTATGACAGACCGAACTTCAGTGAAATATATTTGTGTAAAGTGAAGATCTTGTTTGTGCCCTCTTGTGACTCACAGTACACTATGCCCATGGGACTCTCACAGTGTGATTCAGTTTGACCCTTGTGGACTTTCAGTTCAGTCAGTCTGTTTGGCCCTTGTGGAGTGTCAGTTCAGTCAGTCTGTTTGACCCTTGCAGACTTTCAGCTCGGTCAGTCAGTTTGACCCTTGTGAACTTTCAATTCATTCAGTCAGTCTGTTTGACCCTTTTGGACTTTCAGTTCAGTCAGTCTGTTTGACCCTTTTGGACTTTCAGTTCAGTCAGTCTGTTTGACCCTTTTGGATTTGCAGTTCAGTCAGTCTGTTTTGCCCTTTTGGACTTTCAGTTCAGACAGTCTCTTTGACCCTTTTGGACTTTCAGTTAAGTCAGTCTGTTTGACCCTTTTGGACTTTCAGTTAAGTCAGTCTGTTTGACCCTTTTGGACTTTCAGTTCAGTCAGTCTGTTTGACCCTTGTGAACTTTCAATTCATTCAGTCAGTATGTTTGACCCTTGCAGACTTTCAGTTCAGTCAGCCTGTTTGACCCTTTTGGACTTTCAGTTCAGTCAGTCAGTTTGACCCTTGTGGACCTTCAGTTCAGCCAGTTTGAGAAGATGTTACAATTCAATACTTTTGCGAGCAAACCTAAACTAACTTCATGTTTCGTTGCTTTTCAGGGTCCTATCACAATATTCAATTCACGAAACGAATGGTCAGCGGCCCGGAGAGTACAGCTGAATCGCAGTGAAGATGAAGGATTTGGTTTCAGTGTGCGTGGTGATTCACCAGTCATGGTTGCTGAGATTGAACCAGAGAGTGTAGCTGGGGTAAGCTTTGCTTGTCTTTGGAATCAGTATAGTAATAGGATAGATTTAGGTAGACTTAAAGTCCATGGGATACTTGCCCCTTTAATTGATTTTTGAATGTTTCATTGCAGAGGAGCTCCATGAAGGTTGGAGATTTTGTCGTGGGTGTAGGAACAATGGATACAAAGTGGGCGAAACATGAACAAGTGGTTCAACTGGTTCGACAGGCTGGAAACTCACTTGAACTTCGATTGATTACACCCATGGGTCAGAGCTTTCTGGAAAGACTAAATGCAGATCGACCATATTCAACAGTTAGCTTACCTGCATCTCCTGTGAGAATGCAGAGTCCTAAGAGCAGTGTCTCAAGCGAAAAGAGCAATAAAAGTCGCCTCAGTGCGCCCTGGATTTTCATGAGGCGGAACTCTTCAAAGGAAAAGTCAGAAAAACGGAAATCATCTGATGAGTTTGATGATGACATTGTGTCTAGGTAGACTCACTGTTGATGTGTTCATGGTACCTTCTTCATGAAAACGTGTTCATGCAAGGCAGTGTTTGATTCTGCTGGTCTTTGAGACGCACCAAGATATGTCTGCATCCACAGTGCTGTGTTTCTATGGAAACAAATTTGTGTATAAGTGCTGAGTTGCACCCATTGTGTTCAGTGTTTTGGATTACAACGTGTTACTTAGCTGTCTTCAGTGAAGGTATAGTGTGTCAAGAGGTCATAACGATACAGCTGATGAGTGTATGTTCTCTTGAGAGCAGAAATTGGGTCCCACCCTCCTTAGGCATTCTTGTATCAGGATTTTCATTGTTTGAGGGTTTTTTGCTGTGGCTAAAGTACCGTCAAGCCAGTGGATGATTGTGTTCATAGTAGTCAGCTGGTGATTGTGTTCATAGAAGCCAGCTGGTGATTGTGTTCATAGAAACCAGCTTGTATTGTGTAACCAGTATTATTGGTTTACAAGACATGCTTGCCATCTTGAGACTTTGTACAAGTTGTGTGTCGAGACCTACATGAACACTCCAAGGAATCACAGCGACACAATACAGTCACAGTTTGAAGGGCAGCTGTGTGGTGAATACAAGTCATTGATTTGGCCTTATTTGTAATGACATTTGAGGTTTTTATGCTGTGCTTAATTGTACTTGTTTTTAAGATATTGGAGATGAAACCCAAATTTGCGTTTGCTAATCTTGCTTGTTTGATATAAGCAACTATTTTACAAACAACTACTTACTGTTGTAGATTAAGGCTAGATCCATCCAACCCAGTTTCTTAAAGCCAGTAAAAGTACAAACATACACAGGTATTTTTAGCTTAAGAAGTTCCTATATTTACATACATTTTCTTCGACTTTGTTAAAATTATTCTACCTGTATGAAATAGATGCTCATAACGTGATTAGTTTTAGACCATTGCTGAATGTGATGTTGAACAACAAATAACAACCAAAATTCAATAACATAAGGTGAAGCAGCATGATTGTCCAACTAGAGTTGTGTTCAGTGGACAGTTGAAGGGGAATTAGTATATTTGAGGCAGTGGCATTAATTGGTTGTTTTTGTCCAAAACTGGAGTAAAAATTCAGATGGTGGAAGTTTTTGCCAAAATCCCCCCTAATGATGTGTGTCATGTATCAGTTCATACTGGAATTCAGTCAATTTTCAAAAGTTGGGTTCAGTTTTACATCACTAGTACAGATAGCCAGACTTCTTTTACCTCACTGTCCACATTTAAATCCGAAAGCTTAATATGATCTAAATGTGTACAATTCTGTGTTAAGGAGTCATTCGGTTTTAGGTATCAACTATGTCCATTGTGTCCATGTGCCCAAAATGAATATCACAAAATGCATTGTATAGTATCTTGACTAAGGCAACATGGAACGTATCATATATTACTTTAGAAGTGTGGTATGCATTGGTACACAAGGTAGTTGAATGTAACACTGTTCTGATCTAGTAAGTACTGAGCATCACTTACAAACTCTTGTCGTACATTCCATAATATGGAGCCACCTGTAATACAGCTGAAGTGATGCCTGTAGTTTGAAGTTAATCATTCCTTACAGAACTATCACCTCCACACAGACACCAAGAACAAGACAAGGAATAGAATCGTATTTATCTAAATTCAAAATGATTCTGAAACTCTTTTGTCAGATATATGATATTATGGAAAATGGACCTGAATTGAAAAAATGATCTTGTCCGGACCAAGAAGGAATGCCGTGGAATATGTCATGGTTGTTGTGTGTACAGTTGATTGTGGGTTCCTAGTCTTCATCATAAGCCAAATGTACACTGCCATGTTCAGCGAACACAGATGAAGTCATTACATTGTATCCTACCAGTTGTTCGTTTCTACAGAGATCACCGTGTTGGATGATACATCAACGTTGGAGTACAGTGTTACCATTACTTGCCCCACACAACTATATCTAGGCTGGCTAATGTCATAGATGATCAAAAAGATAGGAATAATTATTACCGATTATTGATGTGAAATTTGTGTTCTCAATGATACAGAACATTAACTTTGGTGAGTTTAGTTTAGTAAGGTTAGTTTTCTAGCAAAATATTGCATGCAAAAACATGCTGCCACGTACCAGTGATGTGAAATATGTTAATTTATTTCAGACATTTTTGGCATTTTGGCGCCAAATTATGTCTTTGATAATTGTCTTTAAACAGTCAACATTTAGGTCATGCTTATCGCTATGATCTATATAGATAACCAGCCCAGATATCATGTTGTTTGCTTCACAGACGTGGTCACGTAGTACCATCCACACATTTGTACGAGTCCTCCACAGTTTTAAAATCACAGTGATTACCATTTGTAATTCTTAAGGTCCACATTTAGTACAAGTTACAGGAAACACATTGAAATCACGGCTTTGTTGGCACTGATTCCAGACAGATGTCATGAATTAGTTTGATATATCATGAATTGTAAGAACATGTATCATGAATTATGACACCTCTATCTTCCCAGAGAACAAATGGCATCCACTCATGATTGTGATTGTTTACTATGTAGAAGATGTTTACTAACTTGATTCATCATTTGTAGCACTGTGAGTACAGACACTGACGCACATGGAAGTGTGACAATATCACTGATGGATGGGTCATGCCCCCTACTTCCCAGTGTCATTGTTCTCCGCCTCATGTTGTCTATCTCCTCTCCATTATGACAAATTCTGTGCCAAGTCTGCTGCCATACCTTTGTTTTAGATGTGTCATGACTAGCTTCAAATCAATGACAAATCAGACTGCCTCAGTTGAACAAAATTTGAAAAAAAAAAGAATCTTGATTGTCTGCAGAACAAAATTTGTATGAACATGTCACATGAAGTAAAGAAGTTATTGTCCATAAAGTGTCAATCTATACATATGTATATCTACATATATCTATACTGATAATTAGTTAATCAGATAAGAATCATTGTAAACCAAAAGTCACTGTGTTCTGTTGAAAAACATGATCAAATGGTATTAGATTCCCGGAAACTGCAAGACTATTCACTGTGTATTTACACGTAAACAATTGTTTTGTTGTGTCATCAACAGTTGTGACGTCATTCAAATCATATTGTGACGTAAAGTTAGAATGACGTGACAAAAGAGCAACTCCAGATGCTACCATGGGAACCAGCTGAAACGGCCAGCTGATGACACTTTACTGCTGTACTCATACTCGATGTAAACGAGTGCAGACAGTAAAACCCCTTTGGCTTACTTTTTTGTTTACAATGTCGATAAACGTCATGTGTTGGCCAATTTCTGGGTGTTATTGAGTATTTGAAGCACGGGAATGCATTTGGAACCGACGGTCAAATACTCAATAACACCCGGAAATTGGCCAACACATGATGTTTATCCCCTAATTAATAACCTGGAAAAGAAGTATTCCTGAGTATTATTGTCAAGAACTGCCAAAGGCACTGCTTGTCTCAATCATTTGATTGGACAGCTAATTACCATCATGACCAGTCCTGAACATAGTACAGGGCTCGATTTAAGAGATGTTAACCTACTTGAACCAAGTGCAACCTAAGATAAAAACCTAGTTGCACCAGACAAATTCCAGATACCCTAACCCATTTATTGTAATGTTTACTGAAAGAAATATGCTTTTGAATTATTTAGATGCTTTATACAGAAATTTACCTACTCAAAAATCTACATGCACTTTTGTGCAGTTTAGACTAATAAGTAGGTTGCACTTTGCAATGTTGGGCTGCACCAGTGTAAGTAGCAAAGCACTGAATCAAGCCCAGCAGTATGGTGGCAGATGGGTCCTGTGTATTTGTCACATTAGGTTGTAGATTAGACTCTACTCTACAGTAGGTAGAGAGATTAGTCTAGTATTAACCTACCTTGCCACGTCAGTTTTCCAAGTGTGTTGCATCTCTATTGTAGAAATATAGTATTGTGGCATAGCTAAGTGGAAAACGTTATTTATTTGCAAAATATCAAACTGTGTTTATCTAGTCTGCCAGTGCAAATTGATAAACAATCATTTTTTAGTTGTATTAATGAAACTCTTGGAATATAATGTAGATGATAGTTCTGGAAAATTAACATGGAGTCATTGCTTTGACATGTAGACATATTTTGATCAGTGAGAACTCATGTTATGAGAGAGATTGTCTGAAATGGCCAAAGATTAAGTAGCTACAGTTACTCTCATTCATCAGTAAAGACTGACAATTATCATAGCACTTTGAAGATTGCCAATTGCACAGTCTGCTAGAGCAAGGTTATTGATTAGAATACTTTGATGACAACCTGCAGTATACCATATAGAGTCTGTATTTTATTCATTGACATAGTTTACTGGCCAGATTCCACAGTAGATTATTGTTTATCCATGGTAACTGTCCCATTTATTGTGAAGCCTGATACCTCATAAGTTGGTGTAGAAGCACCAATTATTGGTCAGTATTGTAGAAGTCCCTAGCATTGGTCAGTATTGCACCCAACCCAGCAGCATAAGTAACCTTTTGTCATAATACAGCCCAAAATAAGTGTCTTTCCTCTTCAAAAACATGAAACCATTGTTTGTTTTCTAGTTCTTGAAGCATCCTCTTTTAAAACAGTAACCGGCAGCATGTCTGTAAAAGTCTGGTTTAAAAAATAGTAACTTTATATCAAGTAAAATGCAACACATTTATAACCGTGACATTTCATGTGAAAAATGCAAAGATGGTTAATGTAACGAAAGTACAAATTAAACTAAGGTAAAAATGAAGAAAAATACAAGAAATTATGAAAGGCTGTCAGCACCAGATGACAAACTGTGAGGATAATGGAAACATACTTAGTTTTCTGTATTTTCTGTCTGTTAGTGTAACCAGTGGCTGTTACAGGGATGGTAGTCAAAATACATAAGCAGCGTTCATAACCAAGTGATTGTCATCTGGAAATGTATTGTAGTTTCAGAGTGTTCAGATTCCATTTTTTCTATTCATGGTGAAACATTCAGTGATTATTTACAGAGAGGAACAATAACAACAATTTTGATGTGAATTGTATTTGATATATCTTGAAGTATAGTCTGTCTCAGTGACCAGACTTTGGTGAGATTACTGAAAATCGTAACGCCTCTACTCTGTGGTAGACCTGGTTGATGCTGCTATACTCCAAGTAATGGATTCTGCAGGCAGAATTCACCCTGTACAGACAGATGTGTCTATTTATTCATAATATGCTAACCACTCGTATGTCTGTCATCAGATGTATTGTATCTGTTGCCTGTGTTGCCCACCTGTGTTGTCTGTCCATAGAACAGTGGCCATTGTCAGCATAGGTTGGTTGTTGAAGGCATCTATTTATGTGGATATGGTGTATGTTATAGTGAGAGTTTTTATAGCTGTGTTTTGCACACCATTCCTGTTCCTTTCTTTCAGTTAGATTTCAAGCTCTGGTACAGTTTGTATATTACATTTCAGACATAAAAGATGTAAAGAAAGACTGTAGAATCAATATATTTGCATGTGATATTATACTTTCAGAATAATGTCTTTAATGGTGAGGAATAACAACAAAATCAAGTGAATCATCAATTTAATAGGATGAAGCTGCTTATCACCTGCTTACATCAGACATATACTACTCAGAAGTAGTTGAGGAACACCAGGCTTTTTTCATGCTACTATGGCGGTAGTTATATGGCCGTAACACTCTAACTAGTAATATGAAAGAATCAGATATTCTTCAACTTCTTATTATTTATCAATGTGATGTTATCAATACAGATATTTTGATGGCCATTGTTAAACAGTAATCTGCTGGTGTCTTTACTTTATACAGTATTAGTGAATTGAGCATTTTATTTGTGTAACTTTGTTTTTGATTATAGAGGCTTCTTATGTACATTCTCAGTCAGAATATAGGGTAAGAATAGCTGGTTGCGTGTGTGGTCCATATGTGTGGTCTTAGCTCTGTGTGTTTTTGGCACACATGTTGCCAGAAGAATATGGCTCACAACCACACAGAGTATGGCGTTCTTTACACCTGAAGACATTTTGACATTTTTTATCCATGTTCTTGCCATTGATGATCAACACAATGTTGCAATACGTTACAGTGGGTGTTTGTAAATCCAGGAACCTTGCTAGCAAAGACCATTATTATTCACTTTCTAATTTCTCAAATAACATTCTGAATGCCTAAAACTTGACTATGTTATTTGGTGATGTTTGATTCTGAACATCTGATCTACCTAATATTTAACATTTCTCTAACAAACCAGTTCTACTCATGGTATAATGTTCAGCGCTAAATGGGAAGTTGTGTATATCAACAGATAAATAACAATAGAGGATTCGTACTGTAGAAAGCTGACATACTTCTCAGCAATTATGATGCTGACACACCTG
The DNA here is from genome assembly GCF_037392515.1 of Haliotis asinina. Classification (NCBI taxonomy): domain Eukaryota; kingdom Metazoa; phylum Mollusca; class Gastropoda; order Lepetellida; family Haliotidae; genus Haliotis; species Haliotis asinina. The sequence continues at coordinate 54,198,811 of NC_090291.1, read as the reverse complement.
AAAAGAACTTGTCACAGAGGAAACAGCTGAGAGTTTTAGTGATGACTGATAGATTTGTTGTGAGATTTGATTCTTTTTTGATTGAAGAACATGGAATAGATTTATTGTTGTAATCTGAATTTCATCGTTTACGTAACCTACATTGAATATGCCACAAACTTATGCAAGTCCTTCTCCCTCCAAACCATTTTGTCCTTACTGAATATATCTGTCCAGTAAACATTTGCTGATTATGTGCCTTGTGTGTGTCTACATGCATATTTTATCTCTGAAGCATGCTTAGACTGTTATGAGATTATGTAAATGTTTAAAATACGAGAGCCAAGTTCCAAAATATTTGGTGATGTGACTTCACTATTTGTGAATATATTTCATTCGACTGGCATGTTATATTTTTACAGTTTCATATACTTGTAATATATTCCTATCCTAACAACTATTGTATACTACTTAAAACAAGTGAAAAAACTCTCAATATTGTCAGAAGTCAACTCTATAATTTCTTTTAAAAGTATGCTTTAGTTTTTTGACATTTCCTTCTTGAGGCTGAGGATTTATTCTCCAGGGTCCAGCTTCAGGGTTATGAGAGGTGTATTTGCTGAGGTAGTATCTAGTATAGCATGTAATCAAAATACAGTCATGTAGAGGCCTCATGTTAGACATTCAAACAATGACTTACAGCATTTTCCTTAATGTGCAATGTGTTGAGTGATATTGAAGCCAGTATTACACTTTGCATGTGAGGGTGTTCTAGTCAGGCCGTGGCTAGAAACTCCTGTCATACTAGAGCCACACATTAGACCTGCTTCCAGCTTCATGCTTCTTAATGGAAATACTCAGTTTTCACCAAATGGCATTGACGAATAGGACTTAGATAAATGATGGACCCCAAGATTTAGTTGTGTTGCTTCATTGTATTGATTGACATAACAGATGAAAGAGTAATGTCAAGGGAATGGTTGTTTGCTCAACTGTTTTTACACAGTTTTACAGTTCAAATAAATTTGTGAAAATGTAAGAAATACATTAAAGAGGGTTCATTACCATTATTGTTGAAATGGTAAGAGAATAATTTTGCTACTATTTTGTATCCTAGTTGATCGGCCTTACAGTTCTTGGCCTAGATTTTCGAAGCTCTCTTAGCGCTAAGATAGTCGTATGGTAATGTTAGTGTATAGTACTTATGACAATATCAGTGCTAAGAGAGCTTTGAAAATCAATTCCCAGTTTGTTAAGTAACAATCCATCATATTTAAGAGGACAAAGGTGCACGCTTGTTTAAACATCATTTTTACATTGATATGCTTTACACGTGACTCTGTTGGAAGTGCTAGCTTGCTCTTTGTCTTACTAACATTTTGCCAGTGAGATCACCACATATATTATTTTCTAATGTATACGTATGGGTCAGTATGAGGCCATATATATTGTACCGAGAGTATTATTTTCACACTACGCATGGTGTAACAGTATGTACATGTGTATATGTTCACATATTGGTTGTCCTTGTGTTCTAAATTGAGGCGTCAGCAATAAGGACGCTCCTCCATGGCAATAGCTTATAGTTCAATTTTGAGGTTTGTGTCATTTTGTTTAGTTGTCCATATTCAAAACAGCATAATCATCATGTGTTCTTTCCACCTGTCAATATTAGCTCTTGTAGTCTTCCCATTATCCAGAGTTGTCTCCCCTTGATCACCCACACCTTTGTTTATTTACCATTTTAAGGTTGCTATTCTGTTTTGTAATGTAGAGGTGTAAATACAATATGAATACTATAAAGTACTATGTGCTTTATATGTTCCACCAACTATTTCAATATTTGATTATTCCAAAGTGAGTGAGTTAGATTTTATGCCGCTTCTAGCTATATTCCCGCAATATTATGGCATGACAAGGGGCAGTGGATACTGGAAATGCGTTTCTCTGAGTGCAGCCATGTGGTGAATTGAAGTAGGGCCTTTGATGTGATGAGCGAAAGCTTTAACCTCATGGCTGTGAAAACAGTAGATGAGGTAGCCAAGTGGTTAAAGCATTTGCCCATCATGCTGATGACCCTGGTTCAGTTCTGTCGATGGTTTTCCATTGATCTTCACAAAATGTTTCCAAGTCACTTGTTCAGACTTGAAAAAGTCAATGCTCACTTGAAATTGCTCATTACCTTTTTAACACATGAAGGAAATAATTCAGTAACATGTAACTTTTTTGCTTAATTTCCTAAGACAGGAAAGGAAATCATAAGAACTGCAGGTTTAGAGACACATGCTCCTGCTGAGAAATACACACACTGCCAACCATTATGTTGTTCCTGAGAAAAATGGTGGCACAGGGTTGGTCAAGGGGAGATGGTGTGGTCCACCTGCATTGATACTATTTGAAGGGGGCTTTTTCAAAGCTTGTGAATAGATACTTACATTATTGCGATAGTTTCATACAGTGTTATATTATATTTTTGACAGTTGATGAGTTAATAAAATCAATATGATATGAAATTGTGGGTTTTTTCTTTTTGAAGGAAATGAGATGCGGTAGTCTTATGTTCTAGATTTTGGTGATGACGAACTGCAGTAAGAGCATCTTGTTAAAATCCACTGATCAAGACTCTCATCTACAGGCTTCCTAGTTGGATTAGCAGCCAGAACCCGATCCCTCCATTCATAGGTTTCAAACAGGTTTGATGGAAGTTGACAATGAAGGAAATTGGCTTTGGTGAAAGTGAATTGTTTTGAAACAATGCTTTTTACCACGTTCGAATCAAACAAAATATTGAGAAATGCTAGTGTTTCCATGACCTTAAATGTACATGTATTCAATATTCATTGGGTTGACAAAGGAATGCTTTCAACCTTCTTAGTGTCGTTAAACCTTCAGTTTGGTAAAATAGTTGACTATCATATATTTTCAAAATATCTTGATAATACTGACACTGGTACTTAATCAAACAATAGTTGATCTGGTCACAGCGCCGACAGACACCTGCTGCACGTTGTTTGCCAGTCATGAAGAAGAGACCAACAAGAAACAACTCAGCAGCATTTTGGTTTAATACGAATCCAATATACAAAACAATATCACTCTCATAACAAACCAGTAACATGTTGGTTGTGGGAACATCCTTCCACTGACATTCAAGGTACTATATTCACACTTCACGCTTCTGATTAACAACATTATCACTACTAACAGCTGGAAGCTGTAATTTGACTGGCCAGACTGCTGGTCTCTCCTCACCATGGCAGCCTATGATTGGCTGGATAGCTTCAGACAAATGTCCTGGTTAACTGATATGAGATGTTCATGATAGTGTAGTATACAGGACAGAATATCTGAGGATGAATCACTTGGAACATTCCACACACCAGGAACACAACGAAGTCCACGACGACTATCTTTACAGTAAAACATTCTATTCTTTCAGACTGGTTCATTTTCAAGTAGACCGTCCAAAACATATCTTGAGATATTTTTCAAATTTTGCAGAGATATAGAACAGTGTCCATTCTTGATAAAATGTCCTGCTGCGATTTGTTCTGAGCAAAATGTCTGAATTTTGATTCACATACTCAATACTGTTGACTAACTCCACAAACAGGAGTCAATGATACTATTGTCTCTTCATGATGACTATCATTGGTGATCTGTGTCAGTAAGAAAACATTCTTCAGTATACGTTAGAAATACTTTTGTAATTTACAACAGAATCTCAGATTAGAGTAAAATATGCAAGACAATCACTTGCAGTAACAATATTGTGTTATACCCCATAAGCAATGAATGCAACCAACACAGACCTCTCCATTATCGCAAGAAATTATCTCTGCTTAATGCAGATATGATTGTACAAATCTGTCTAGATAATTAAAATGTTTTTATGAATCACTATCAAACATTCTATGAATCATATCAAAATGGCTTACTTGGGTAAGCAACAAATCATTTAGAATTGAGTGCCAATCATTTAGAATTGAGTGCCAATCATTTAGAATTGAGTACAAATCATTTAGAATTGAGTGCCAATCATTTAGAATTGAGTGCCAATCATTTAGAATTGAAGTTAGATATCAAAGAAAATATTTCCCCACAGAATTACTCTCTAACTATGACAATGAAGAGGACTCGAGATAAGACCTGTGTGTCTTCATACACCACATTCCTGCAGGAGGTGCAAAGTTAATCTTTCTGCATGCTCACTTAAAAACGTGACAACTCAAATGTACACACAAAAAAGAGGTTATCCCCAAATCTTCAACATTAAAGTTAAACTGTGCTTCCTCATAGAGGACAAGTGCTATTACTTTATGGGGACAAAAATCTACCATGGCCAAATAGAGAATGTGTGCCTTTACTTTATCTATAAGACTAAGAGCAAATTCAAAATGTTTGATGAATCTACACAGCAGATTTCACAAAGTCCATCATTTGCAATGAATATATATATTACACAGTATTGTTCTAGCAGTGTTTGTTGTTGAAGGCATGTCATGTTGAGATATCACAAGACACCATAGGTCACACGTCTTTACTCTGTGTACCTTTAACAACTTCCACAGCATGTTACCATGCTTGACCTAACCAAGACAGTAAGCACTAGAGGAACTAACGTTCTTGTATTCTAGTAAATGGTAAACAAGAAACAAGTAAAGGTGAGAATTGATGGGTGTCAACTTCTTTAATTATGAGGAACATCATGTTTCAGATTATATTCTCAATACCGAGAAATGAGAGGACAAAAAGTCCATTTCCTTTCAGTTCTGAAGATTCCACCAAACAATTGTTATATATCACTTTGTATATTGCTTATAGAAGATCTAAATAATTCCAAAATGGCAAGCCTTCACACGTAATGTCATGAACATAAAAACAAAATGTTACACAGCAGCAGTTGTAGAGCCCACAACAAAACTGACACCGAGACAATACAGGTGATACAGGTAATACTACACAACAAGCTCAGGTGTAATACAGGTAACACTACCCAACACAGACCCAGTTGTAATACAAGTAACACTACCCAACAGATCCAAGTGTAATACAAGTAACACTACCCAACAGATCCAGGTGTAATACAGGTAACACTACCCAACAGACCCAGTTGTAATACAAGTAACACTACCCAACAGATCCAAGTGTAATACAAGTAACACTACCCAACAGATCCAGGTGTAATACAGGTAACACTACCCAACAGACCCAGTTGTAATACAAGTAACACTACCCAACAGATCCAGGTGTAATACAAGTAACACTACCCAACAGACCCAGTTGTAATACAAGTAACACTACCCAACAGATCCAGGTGTAATACAGGTGACACTACCCAACAGACCCAGTTGTAATACAAGTAACACTACCCAACAGATCCAGGTGTAATACAAGTAACACTACCCAACAGACCCAGTTGTAATAAAGATAACACAGTCTAAGTAAACTTTTCGTTACACTCCACTACTGAGTCTAACAAAACCTTATGGGAGGTTGCGTCAGGTAACCTTTGAGATTGACCAATCAGAACACAGCTTACCAAATTGCGAAAGTGGACATTTGCACATACCATTTGAACTTTTTATCTCGAAAAGGTTCGTACCCGAACGATTCCGAATGCTATTTAGCGTATGCTCGCTTCCGTGTGATGCACACAGCATGCGTACAACCATGACAACATAAAGTAAACAGTCACTGAAAATGGTGTTTTTGGCAATATTCAAGGATGTTGTCGTGCGGAAATATTAACTCATGGTAACCACGTCAACAGTAGCCCCAAAGCGTATATACTGCAGGTCAAATAATTGTGTTATATGCTGAGTTTTGTTTGTAGAGAGATCTGTGTCAGTGACCTGAATATTTTGAAAGTCCCTCCGATCCCTAAATAGTAGCCGTTGTCTGATTGGTTAAATCCATTTAACCGTCTCGCGTTTGGTTGGACGGTCATTGGTCGCTCAAAGGTTACCTGACGCGACCGTCTTCTAGGTTTTGTTAGACCCAGTGGTGACTCAGAGACTAAGTTTACTTAGACTGACAGATAACACTACCCAACACAGATCCAGTAGTAATACAAGTAACACTACCCAACACAGACCCAGTTGTAATACAGGTGACACTACCCAACAGACCCAGTTGTAATACAGGTGACACTACCCAACAGACCCACTACTAGTTGGGATGCCCATACGTCTACTTCAACAAGTACAACACTTCATTAGTCATGTTTCTTTTTTAATTTAGTACAAAAAATGTAAAAAAAAATCAGAAATTAGTGCACAGAAATATTGTCATTTTCAGCTGTGTAAATCATTTAATCAGAAAATGACTTAATTGTCTGTGTCTAGGACCATAAAATAGGCAACAACCCCTTGTTACCATGGAAATGATATAGATGACTTGTTGGCTTGGTTGACACATCGTACCTCAATTGTATTAAATGTGGACCATTGACTGGATCAATCTTGCCTAACAGCATAAAGCTGGGATGTTACTGAGAGTTGAACAATAAACACGTATTCACTCCTTCCTGTCGAGTCGTCCTTTACTTCTCATGAATGATCAGCACTGATGTTACCTCCATTTTCCTATAACAGACTTAGTGGAAAGACTTTCTCTTACTTCAAAGAGATTTTATTACCATCATTGTGCTGTATGAATGGACTGAGGTAAACATAGGTCCAGGGTCATGTGTCACATCAGACTAAAGAGTAGTGGACTGGTAAGCACTACCTGGGTCTAACTATCACTTAATTCTGTGTAAGGGAGCATCAGTCTTCTCTGTTCATATAACAAGCACTATGCATATTGTCTGGATACACAGATATGCCAACATCAAAGTTCCCAGCCCGAACATTCAATCCAGTAAGCATAAGATGCTAATGATGTATCTTAACCCTAAATATCCACAGGTTTAACCTAAACACCCATAGGTTTAACCCTAAACACCCATAGGTTTAACCCTAAACACCCATAGGTTTAACCCTAAACACCCATAGGTTTAACCCTAAACACCCATAGGTGTAGCATAGCACACTAGCCATTGACTTTTTGTAAAATATTCTGTTTGAATTAAATTTCAGCAGTCCTTTAATATAAAAATTTGAATACACAAAATATAAAGGAAAAAAACTTTTGCAAAATGACTGATGGCAAAAGGAGTTCTGTTATTATAATACATATAATGATTTAGAGTTTCCTGGGATCAACTCACAACCTATTTTGCTTGTGCGTATCATGGATGGAAAACGAATGAGACAGAAGGATGAAAACAATAATAATGCATACTGTTTGTTCAGACCATGTTACCTCGGTAACAATGCATACTGTTTGTTTAGACCATATTACCTTGCTAACAATGGATACAGCTTATTCAGGCCAAAGTACCTTGCTAACAATGGACACGGCCAATTCACCTTGATAACAATGGATATGGCTTGTTCAGACCATATTACTTACGTAATAGCCTGCAAGATTTCTTTCCTAGTTTCCACAATATTGTTCATACAATAATACTCTATGTATGCAAATTCATGGATTAACATTTCCCTTACACAAACACAAACGTCTTCATACAAACAAGCGGATTCTTTAAAAAATCATCAAAAATACCTTCACTCCCCATACAGAAGTGTATATCTATGACACATGAGAAATCATCACTGGAGTGAGAACGGTCAAGGGAGGTAACTTTCAACAAGCACATCTCGGTGATCTGACCTTGCATTTAACTGTAGATTTTAAAGATGCAAAATATATTCACTTGTATAAGCATACACATTAATATAATATATCTATTCATTATACAAAAATGAATAATTTCAGCCCAAAATGACCCGTTAGCAGCACTAGACCACCATTTGCCATGTTCTCAAGGAGAGATAACTCTAAGCAGATACTTTCAAAAGCAGTTAGTGTTGTGTGGTGAAGGCTGTGAACACTTCATTCAGCTGTTGTGTACAGCGTATAAATGTTGTCCTGCGGCTCAGCTCCTTCAGCTTGGAGGCCCCCACGTATGTGCAGGTGGATCTGATGCCCCCCAAGATGTCCTGAATTGTAGCTTCCACCTCTCCTCGGTACTCAATCTCAACCGTCTTTCCTTCAGATGCCCTGGAATAATAACAATGACTTAAGCACTTGCTTTAGAATCCTCTGAAAACCACAGCCTGCACTTGTGGATAGAATTGCAATTCGTGTAATTGATGTTCATTGATGAAGAAAAAAGTATTTCAAAGAGAAACCACATTCAGATTCCTACCTGTATTCTGCGACCCCTCCAGAATGTTTCTTCATAGCAGTGGCTGAGCTCATTCCATAGAACAGTTTAATCTTCTTGCCATTTTTCTCAATCATTTCCCCTCCAGACTCGTTGTGTCCAGCCAACATGCCACCCAGCATCACATAGTCCGCCCCAGCACCAAATGCCTTCGCCACATCACCAGGACATGTGCACCCTCCATCCTATAGAGATGAGTGAGTAAGTGAGAGAGACAACATTACATACCAATACATAATTTTCTGTATTCAACAATGTTTTTACCACTGATCTATAAAATGCATAATTAAGACTTAAATTAAACTTATTTGATGTACCATATGCCATACTAGTCACTTAGTTAAATTTATTTTTACAAAATGCAGGCCCCCCTAAGTAATTGAAGGAATTACAGCAAATTTGAAGGAATTGCATCTCAAATGTAAACAAACGCAGCCCACTCGCGAAACAATTGCAGCAATATCGGTAGTTTAGCGGTAATAACAGAAACACATCGGCCCTATCGGAAGCAATGTCGGTAATACTGGAAACACGATCGGCCATCTTCGGAGATTTTTCGGTCGCGAGCGGAAACTCACGCAGCAAAACATGGCGTCGTTGGAAGAAGCACCCGTCTCGGTGAGATTTGTTTTTAGTTCCTACTATTACATTTTCATACTTATCCATCTTTGACCACCCGTGTTGAATGCGTTTAGGTATGAGGTGTTGTCGGGGCAATAGCTTATGTTTTTAGGAAAAGATTGTCACTGCAGAAGAGTGTCACAAGTCATGCCCCTGGAGATTGTTTACATCTGAACATCGAAGTTGTGCCGATGATTACGAACATCATGAACGTGCGCCATGAAGAAGTTTATGAGCCATAATTTTTCTTGCTACCAAGTGCAATTGACAAATTTAAACACATTTTACAAAAAAAATGATGTTATATCTGGCGCACGTTCGTAATCATCGGCATGACCTCGATGTTCAGATGTAAACAAACTACAGGGGCATGACTTGTGACGCTCTCCTAGAGTGACTATCTTTTCCTAAAAACATAAGCTATTGCCCCGACAACACCTCATACCTAAACGCATTCAACACGGGTGGTCAAAGATGGATAAGTATGAAAATGTAATAGTAGGAACTAAAAACAAATCTCACCGAGACGGGTGCTTCTTCCAACGACGCCATGTTTTGCTGCGTGAGTTTCCGCTCGCGACCGAAAAATCTCCGAAGATGGCCGATCGTGTTTCCAGTATTACCGACATTGCTTCCGATAGAGCCGATGTGTTTCTGTTATTACCGCTAAACTACCGATATCGCTGCAATTGTTTCGCGAGTGGGCTGCGTTTGTTTACATTTGAGATGCAATTCCTTCAAATTTGCTGTAATTCCTTCAATTACTTAGGGGGGCCTGAAATGTCAATCAATGCCACCCTTCACATAGAACATTCCTTTAGCCAATATACTTGGAAGTAACTGCCAGGTTTCATTGGGGTTAAAAAAGTTCAGTGTATTTAATCAAATATAATATAAAACAAGAACAAATCCTGAGAAGAATTTTCAAGTGTGCTGAAACTCACAGATATTATGTGTCCACCCAGGCCATGTGCTGCATCCGCACATTCCATGACGGCACTGAGCTGTGGGTAGCCGACCCCCGTCTTCTTCCTGGTGGTGCACACAGAGCCCGGGCCGATTCCCACCTTGATGATGTCCGCCCCCGACAAGATCAGCTCCTCCACCATCTCACCTGTGACCACGTTACCTGCCTGCAACAACATGACTCACATTACCTATATGCAAACATGACTCACATTACCTCCCTGCAAACAACATGACTCACATTACCTGCCAGCAACAAAATGGCTTGCATTACCTATCAGCAACAACATGGCTGGCATTACCTGCCAGCAATATGACTCACATAACTTGCCTGCAACAAGACTCACATTACCTCCCTGCAACAACATGACTCACATTTCCTGACAGCAACAACATGACTCACATTACCTGCCTGTAACGACATGACTCACTCTACCTGCCTGGTATAGAAATCAGTAGGTCTGTCTGTTCATCTCTTAACAAACACCTTAAGCCTACCTACATATACAACCTCCCAGAGCCATGTGGTCACAAACTTTCACTAAGTATATTATTCAGACAGTAGAGATAAGAGAGGTAATGTAAGCAAGTTAGCTCCCAGTACATTCATACATGTGCTTGGTGAGAGTTCTCACCTGTGTTACCCAATCAAATGACTGAAAACTCCCATCCTCCCTCTTTAAAATGACAAGCTGACAATGGAAACTTGGGATAGTACATAACATCTTACCATGATCGTCTTTTTAGGGAACTTCTTACGGACATCCCTGACAAACTGTACAAAGTGTTCTGAGTAACCGTTAGCAACATCAAGACAGATAAACTTGATCTGTGGCGCCAGCTCCAGAATGTCACTCAGCTTCTGCATATCCCCTTCTGCAATGCCAGCGCTGACGGCAATATGCTGTAGATAAACACGTTGTTGACGTCATACTGCATGCATATAGCAAATACTTGTCATGAAAACAACATTACTTACATAAACCTTTACTTTTCAAAGAAACACATACATCTCAATTGGAACAACACTTAATAGTCAAACAAGAAATACTCATCTTTGCCATGACAGCAAAAGAAAATTGAGAACCTTATGTGATGAACCAAAGATGCATTTGGTTGAAACTCACTGACCTCAAGTGTGTCTGTGTTGTTTTCCACAAACTCCTTCCACGCTGCGACTGAGTAGTGTTTGTGTATGGTTGTGAACATTTGGTGCTGAAATACAACAATAGTCTTACACTGGGAGAGATAGCTTGTAGACTTATCTGGGCTCAAGAGTTATCCCCCTTGAGAATACTTATATTATCATTCACACTATATGTTGTTAAGCGTTCAGTAATCAATATTCCTTTGAGCAACCCATTACGTAGATACTTAAAAAAATACATTTGAATCCTCAGTGAGTAAGGAACCTGATTAGGATGTTAGCGTACACTGGATTTGGGATTTACTTTCAAATTTCCAGGTTTTAGGGGAAAATTACTTGTCACTTTTTAGTGAATGAGTGAACGCTTCTGGTATTACCTTTGCAAATGCCTTGGCCATCTCAAAGGTACCAACTGTGTCCATGTTGGCAGCCATGACAGGAATACCTGTGTAGGTAAGGTTGGAGTTGCGGAAGATGAATGACCGAGTGAGGTCAACCTGTAACCATGGTAACATAACAACATCAATGTGTGATCAAGTGGTTGATAGTGCGAGAACCATACCTTAAGAGTGTAAGAAAGCCAGGTGAGTTGTGGGTTGCTTACCTAATGCACTCTCGTAATATATGTAGCAGTAACGTTTCACGTTTCATGTATTTTATATTTTGTTTCATTTAATATGTAAGTAAAAGAAATCGTACAAACACATTTCTTCATGTTATTCAGTTTTGTGGCCAACAGTACTTGTGCTTGTTCTGGTTAATGAATATGCATTTCATGTGTATTACATGTTTATGGGAGTCTGTATATGAAGTTATTATTTGGTTTTTCAACATTTTTCCACTTTCAATCTTATTACACTAAGCAAATTAGTATTTATTGTGGGCAGGTAAGTTTTGGTCAGGGCTTTCAAGTTTTAGCCATGTGATCTAGCTGCAAGTTTGGGGAGTTTCATCGTCCAGACAAACGAACAAACATCGAGGGTGTGTCAACATGAATATCAACCCATAGGCCCAGTGGGACCAGTGAACAATGTATTTATCTTACTGAACACCTCAATGTTAATTTTGATCTGTTTGAATCAGATGATACACATCAGCCAGCCTGTGTGAATCAAATGATTCAAATCTTGCTGTTTTCCTGCATCTATTGTCATAGTAAAGTAAAGTCGCTGCAGTGTAATTCCCCTTCTTAATATTGACACGTACTACACTTGAATGTTTTCTCAAAATTTATTTACTGGAATATGAGACAAAACTTTCTGTCGCCATCACTCGGTTTTGCAGACGACACATTGAAAATAATAGAAGAGCACTTAGCCAATCAGAAAACATTGATGTGTTAGGTATGACAAATAATTACAGTGATTGTGTGGGCATGGTCAGTGAGTGAGTTAATAGTTATCATAACATCGGCCATATTTCAGCCATATCATGACAGGTGTGGTGAGTGAGCGAGTTAATAGTTTTTGTAACATTTGCAATACTTCAGCCATATTGTGACAGGCATGGTGATTGTGGGACTGGGAGCGTAGATTCAGTAAAACTGTATGTTTTAGCCACCATATTGCTAATCATCTTATTCACATCAAAATGGAAAAACACTATGATATTTCAATCTAAGGCATTTAATCATAAACATGATAAATGAGGATGCTTGCAAAACAAGGTGTTTGTTTACATTTCAAACTAGACGCTTACTGTTTGTACTCAGACATCTACATTTAAAACTATGTTAATTCAATTCATGTCCTGGTTATACAAGCACTCCCTTCCACAAAATCATCTTAGCACTACAATAAACTTATATATACAGGAATTAGATTAACTTTGTGAGATGTTCACTACCCTATCATGTAATTTTAAGCGGAGAAAACATAACAATGTTGCATGACAATCAGTATGTCATGACACATGATGACATCATCCATCACTATTAACCAATTAGATTATTTACTGACCAACTCCATAAATCTGGAGTATTGCTGAGTTTTGCGTTTAACAACAAACACTATTAATTACCAGTCTAAGTAAACTTATCCTCAGTACTTTTCGTTACATTCCACCACTGAGTCTAACAAAACCTTACAGGAGGTCGCATCAGGTAACCTTTGAGATTGACCAATCAGAGCACAGCTTACCAAATTGCGAAAGTGCACATTCGCACATCCCTCATGAACTTTTTATCTTGAAAAGGTTCGTACCCGAACAATTCCGAATGCTATTTAGCGTACACTCACTTCCAGGTGATGCACACGGTGTACCTACTGCCATGACAACTGTGAGTAAACAGTCGCTGAAAATAGTGTTTTTGGCAATATTCAAGGATGTTGTCGTGCGGAAATATTAACTCATGGTAACCATGTCCACAGAAAACCCAAACCCTATATACTGCAGGTCAAATAATTGTGTTATATGCTGATTTTTGTTTGTGGAGAGATCTGTGTCGGTGACCTGAATATTTTGAAAGTCCCTCCAATCCCTAAATAGTAGCCGTTGTCTGATTGGTTAAATCTATTTAACCATCTCGCATTTGATTGGACTGTCATTGATTGCTCAAAGGTTACCTGATGCGACTGTCTACTAGGTTTTGTTACACTCAGTGGTGGAGTGTGTAACGAAATACACAGAGACGAAGTTTACTTAGACTGTATTAATTACATCACTCCCTATGACAGTATGTGGCAAGCTTTTTTCAACATCTATTTGTATCCAAGTCGCATTGCTAGTGAACAAAATTTTCTAATGCGGTATGTGGAGCTTTGGCAAGTCTGTGTTCTCAATGATATATAAATATCAACATAGGTTTTATTGCTCTTTCAGTATTGTTCACTGAGTTTCAATTCACTTTGTCTACATTACGCAGATAGCAGATAACCCAGTTCAGTAGTGAGCAAACACCCTGGCCCACATCTCATGTCATCAAGCTTGCCTACAATGACATCTGTAGTGCTTGGATGCCCTTCATCTGTCTCAGCAAGGACCTTTATCATAACAATGAAAACATGCTTTAACAGATACTGTGTGAGTGAGTGAGTGAGTAATGTCTCATTCCAAGTAACCAAGATGAAATCATTATAGTGCACATTAGTCTTTAAACAAACAAACCAACATTCTCACTGTCTAGTGCTCAATCACTTCAGTAATATAACTCAGTTCAGGGCTGCATGGACCCAACATTTATTTCCCTCATGGCCTGATGATGAATCAGACGACTGGTGAATAACTGTTGCATAGCCCTAATAAGCTATGAAAAAACGAACACAAAGATATCTAGATGTTTTGAAATCAAATTAATATATTATCATCTCTTATGTACTTAGAAAGAAAGGAAGTGAAATAAGTGCATCTTGAGGAGGTAAACATATTGCTACTTTGGCTGGGTTGATCAACAAAACAACATAATCTTTTCAGAACTGTTTGCATCTTTAATTACTCATTGTGTAAACACAGGTTCACACTTTTCAAGTTAGGAACATGATACCAACATTCATTGACTAATTACATTAATTATCGTAACACATGGCGCACATGGCCTGGACTGTATGTCATCACAGCTGGAGATGTGTGCCAGCACTAATTCTACATAAGTATATATAGATCAGGCTTAACCAGATGTCCCAGCAATATATCAGTGTGGAACTCATCACTACACCACAGCTTGAGTTTTGTTGAATTCTTTAAATCTTGAAAGATTTGCAAATGTAAGTCCAAACATAAACACTGAAATTTATTTATTTATGACATAAAGAGACGGATTGTGAAAAGTAAACGCTAAAGGGATTTGCGCATAATGATGCATTAATAGTAAATATGATTTCCCCTACAACAATGTAAAAGGCAACTTCCATATTCATGATGTCTTGTCAACAAGTACCATGCCAGTATAACAATGATGACTTATACAAGAAACCTCCAGCTGTGATGACACACAGTCGACACCAAGTGCACCATATGACCCGCCCTTTTGTGAATTCATGTCAAACAGTATATGCATGTTGGTTTAAGGTTCCAAATCTGAAATATTAGAAGCTGTTTTCATACAAGGAAATATTAACATTAATGACTCTGTACAGGAAGACAGCAGCACCTCAGATTGGGCCATTTGTTCCGCATGGCAAGAGGTGATTTATGAAGAACTTATATATGGGGCTACTTGTAAAATACTACATTACTTCCACAAATTTTGGACAGTTTTTAAGAAAATTTGCTTTATGATGTCATTAAACCTTTACAACTGTCCTACTGTTAATCTAGCTTTGGATTAAAATCATTTACAAGTGGAATAAATGTTACCAAACAAACCTGACTGCTGATTTCTATTTCTGATCTGATGACATCAAAGGGGCACTGATGTGGAGCGAATAATGTTTCTCGCCAACTGTCTAATTACGAAACTAAACTGCAAATTGGTGAGCGCCCGCTCCCTCGACCATGACGGACAAAGGGACTGGGCGCCGGTCCATAACCTCTAATGTCGAAGGATCCACAATTAATTTAATGATGCAAAATAATGTGTTGTACTGTCAAAATTAATTACCGAAGATATTTCAGATAGAAAACTTGACAAACAAATAGTCAGTCAGTGCATTGTAAAATTCTGTAAAATGACTAACTTTGGAACAATTCCTACTGTGACGTTGCATCCCAGCACAATATATTTCTACTGGGCTCAGTCTACGCCACATCATGGTATTATGGATGCCAATCTGCTCTTAATGTAGAGCCAATCTACAATTGAATAAAATTGATAAAAATAACATTTTATCAAGTCTTTCTTATTTATGCTGTTCAGTTTTATATTTAACGCATTTATTAAAGATGAAGAAACATGTCAGACAAGAATGATGTCGTTCCACTGCTTTCCCTTACTAGTTTCCACCACTGACGATACAAAGGTGGGGTAGTTAATTCAGTGGGGTCAATTAAATTTTATGGCAAGCATGCAGGCAAATTAAAAGTAAAACCAAAACCAGACTCTGTGAGTGTGAAGGGATGTGGAAAAGTTTCAACTAAATGATTTACTAAAATTCGCGCGACAACATCACATTTGTCATTTTCCAATATAATTAGCCTCGCATGGGTACTTACATCGGCACGGCTCCGGATTGTGCTGCGCTTTGGTCGTACAAGGACATCCTTGAAATCTAACTTGATATCGTTGTCAATTCTAGGCATTTCGGAAATCGCTTGAACTGCCACTTGGTGATGTCTACGGTCACTTACAAAGTCACTTACAAGAGCGCGATCTCGCGTGGTCTATATATTCTTCCCCTGCGGTTTATTATATTCCGACTACCTTATTGAACTCCTCACATTGTTTTCCTACTGTAACCCGATATCATATACACTGTCTGGAGCACTAATGGTACTCCCCACAGCGAAAGCCCCTCACAGCGATAGCCCTGTAACAGAGCTCTCCTTAACTCCTCCGACATATGTGGGCTTGCGAACAGAGCGATCCCCTTTAGTATGTCGCTGCCGACATGCGTTGGGACGGAGTTTGCGTTGACGACTTCACCTTACTGGGAATGGTGTAGGAATCTAATTTCACATGTCAGATTTCATCACAAGATATAATGGCCCCAAATATTTAAATGGGATCTGTATTGCGGACGTCTTGAAACAGATATTTTGTGGGAGAGAGTGATAATGCCAAATCTACGAGAAATTTTTCAAAGGCGAAATTCAGCCTATACACGTTTACAAACGCAGCATATTTGTCAACCGTTCTTAAAGAGTAGTGTTTGTGTTTTAAGCTATGAAAGTACAAATGTATATGGACTCCCAGTGTAAGAGTTCCTCCCGTTCCACATCCCAAATAATATTTATAAATTGACATATGCTAGAATTATTAACAAAACCTACCATAATTATTAGAGGACTCACAAAAATAACTAAAAGCCCCCAAATTAAAAGGGGCACTGATGCGGAGCAATTTCCGTGGACTGGTGTAAACTTTTGTTATTGTTTTTCTCCAGTGAGTACCCGGATGATATCCCAGAATTCGTGACTGGTTCGTGACTTCTGCTGCGCAGTCCGTATGTGCAACTGATAGTTTAATTATAGACAGATCAACTTCATTACAAACGCATTATGAAAACAAATTAAACACTTTGAAGATTAATCATCTGCCGAAGCCAATGTACGTCTCTATATTTTGTCTCATAACCCTAATTAGTTTATTGTCATATTTGTATGATTTTGAAAATTAATAAAAGAACACATGGTCTGCTTATACTCATAGTAAATTTCTAACATAACAGCAACATTTATACATTGTATAGATTGCCAATGTGGATCCTATTTCACACATACGCGATCAAGTGTGTGTTTTCTGTCATATCGATTCTGCTGAATGCTACAAAAAATAAATTTAAACAAAATGCAAATAATGAATGTAAAACAGACTAATTTTATAGCAACAATGTCAGGCTACTACCTTGTTCAGGAATGTATCAATATCCACGTAAAAGAAATCGTATTCCATTCATCTGCAGCTGGTAAATAATCCTGCTCTGTGTCGCGTGTCTTACACAACTGTCTAATTTGCGAAAAAGTAACACATCGTTCCACGTTTTTCGTTGGTGAAAACCTGATAAACCTCTCATTGGTCACCCAAGATAGCACACCTGGCAACTAACTGTATGATGTCCGCTATTCTAAGTAATTTAGTTAACCAATAATGAGCAATCAATCGATCAACGCAAGGGTGGTTAATTCTTTGAAGGGAGGATGTTGTTTTTACAATCGCACTTTACGACAGGGTGTAGTCATCTACACACACTACCTTTTGACAAAAGCAATTAATCAATCAGTGTGTTATCGGTTAATCCTTTGATCGATGTTTGTTTTTGTAACTCAGCTGATAAACCCGCTTGCATCACTTACATGCACATATTACATAACATACAATACATTTACAATACAGACCTTAATTTATAATGTTGAGTATTTACTCCAGACAGGAGAAATGCCAAATGGGAACCTTTGTTGTGTAACCTGAGTGGTGTTACTACTAATTATACCTGTTATAAATACATTAATTGACCATCAAGAGAATGATGACAAATAACACGTGTAGGTTTACACCATCAAACGCGAGTTACAGCAAGGAAGATGTAATCTCTGTGTGGCATGCAGCCTGAAAACACTTATGGGCCGAAACTGTTTTGAGGATACCAACGGAATTTCGTTACATAAGTAATACATACAGGCATTTGCTGTGTACTTGGGTAAGTAGGTGAAATAAGGGTTTTTTTGTTACGTAAGAAAATTTTCAGATTTCTCTACCAAAGGCAAAGTCATCGTTTATTGTTTACGAATTCAAATAAATCAACTGTGTGTTTTTATTATCATAAATAATAAACCATTGTAGCTACCATAGCTACCAAACTTTACGTATGATATTTGCTATCACAGCTCAACCAACACTCAAAACTACCTAAATATAAAGCTTTGCAATCTTCCGTACTGAAATAAATGGCTTGCTACGTGCCTGTAGACATCATATTTTCATGTAACATGATTAAATATCGAGGTTAAAAACACAGAAATAGGATCAAATTGAGTAACTATACCATCCAAGCAAACTACACTGCTGGGATATTTTGTTACGATCAGACAAGGAATACCATGGATATTTTTAAATAATGGCATATGATGGGCAACCGGCCTCCTGACTCTTTTGGGTGAAAAATTCTGCTAATTTGGACAGGAGCCTAGTTCCTTTGTCCGTCCCGGTCGAAGGAGCGGGCGCTGACCAATTTGCAGTTTGGTTCCGTAATTAGACCGTTGGCGAGAAACATTATTCGCTCTGCATCAGTGCCCCTTTAAGTACAGCATAAAGGGGGAACGGAAGGAACTCTTTCTGCTTCCTGAATTCATGCAGTAATCAGTCATAACCATCAATTACCACTGTAAGCAACAATGGAGAATACTGAGCTAATGTACTGAAAATAAGTACATAATCAGACAAACAAGCTGAGTTTTTTTATCATTTTATTCTTGATCAAACAGTTTATCTACTAGTATGTTGCACATTCTGATCATAATAATATGTGACTACTTACAAGATGTCTGTACACATGGTACAAGTCATGTGGTCAGTGATAGTCGAAGCACTTTGCAAACATGCATGGTGGTAAAATAATATCAAAGCACCTGCCACTTCTCAAATCTTTGTAATATTCAGGTACATAACACACTGATTAATATTTGTCAATGTGGTCACAGATTTCAAGTAACATTTTACATCCTATCAGTGTCATAGTTACACCCATGTGCTGATGCAAGGATGGAATATGACATCCTCAGTCTTTCAGCCTCTGAGGTTTCTAGTTTTTAGGGAAGGTTAACTCAGGTACTGGGGCTACAGGGTCTGAAGTAAGACCTGGTTACCCTGACGACCTCACAGATCCATGGCAAAATGTCCTCCATCATATTTATGATGTGGATGTGAATAATAAGGACAGTGTTTGAAGGCCACACTCGTAGAATACAGATTTTGTGATTACAGCTGGCTAGCTATTCTCAAAACGTTTGTAGCCCTACAAACCTCATTTTTTAAGCCCATTCCTACTATGACCCAAAATTAAGAATTCAACATTGAGAATAAGGAGACTTGTCTGTACAAGGAAAATTGAATGTCAAATAGTTACATCTGAGTTTCATCTTTGTTCATCCAAATGTTATCCAATATTCCTTGTGAACCTGTTACTGTTGGGACTTTCAGTTTCTTGTAATGCATACACAGTTGTGTGATGAACTTTTAAATTGATAAAATATACTTTGTGCACATTGCTCCTTGTCAGGTATGTATCTGTACCCTGTTTCATGCAATATCTTGATTTTTGGATCCCTCACTGGAAATGTTGAGTACAACCAAACAACTTCTACAACATGATACTAACAAGTGTTAATGCCCTTATGAACAATAAACACTATCTGAGGTCACCTTCAACAACACACATTTCATTACAAAGGGTTTTTTTTAATCATACACCAACAGACAATCTTAACATGTTCGAAAATTTCCAAGTCCAGTCAGTTTTGGAAATCTGTGTGAAAAGGCAGCAATCCCTGAGATCAACTATTTAAATTTACAAAAAAAGAAAAGGAACTTTCGAGACAAACTTGGAATTCATGATAAAATATCTTTGAACAGCCGACTGTTCCCATGACTACTCAAACAAAACACTTTCTGCTGACATGTGTCAGTTATGGACAGTCTATCAACTTTAATAGAAGCAGACAAAATTATAAGCAGTACTACTACAAATACCTAGGCATGACAGACAGCAATATTCATACACTGCAAGAACAGGAAACATACACGAAAGATCTGATGAGTCAAAATTCATTAGTTTCTCATGGCCAAGCTATTTACTGAAGATGTTAAACAATAGTTACGTATTCAGACACTGTCAAACAATCCAAACATCATGTTTCAGCCAGGCATTGGTTAAAGAGATTATATCCTCATGACAGAGTAATAACATACATTACAGTAATACATTCTGGTTATAGTATTGACCTAAAATGTGAGTCTTAATCATAGCTTGATTAAATCAAAATAATTCTTCATAGTAAACAATAATGGCAACAAATAATGCACTGATCCTCATGCTGAAGCAAGCTGAAAGCAAACATTGTTACCCTGATCAGTGGAGGAAGGTGGATTTTCCCTCTCTACCATGGCAGGGCTTAACCTACTTGCACCAGCTGCACCAGCTGCAACCTAAGATAAGATCCCAGTTGCATCAGACAAATTCCAGCTGCACTAATTTTATTGCGATATATAATGAAAGAAGTATGCTATTTAATGCAGCAATCCTTGTTGTTTTTCCATTGTAGTCACATTTGTCTCTAATTTACATTTCAATTCATCATAAAATCACACTCACTCACTACTGCTGAGGAAAAGCCAGGCACCATCCTCATCCATTTACTCACTCTGATGTGCCTTAACCTCATCTAAAGTGTGACCTGGACCACTCAGGACTACTTAGCACATCAATCATTTTAGGAGGATTACACAAATGACAGTCCTGCCAGATATTATTCAGATCCCCTTTCTTGGTCTATTGGTTTGTATTAATATAAATTCTATCTATTAATCATGTGCTGATCACTTTCACTGATAATTACAGACACATCTGCACATGGTGGTAATGCCTGCAACAACAAAAAGAATGGCCTTATTTGATCAAAGTCCACCTTTTGGGGCTCTATAGCATTGTTCTATTAACTAGATCATGTATTCTACTCAAACAAGTAAAGAAAGACCCATAATTAGAAGGCTGTACAGAAACATCCACCAGCAATGACCGATTCTTGACTTTAAGCTGTATATAACACTCAGTTATCAAGAACAGACATTCTGATGGCCGTTTTGCACTTTGAGATCCCATTTAAATACTTAACTATACACTTAACACAAGACACCATTCTAGCTACACTCATACAAAACACTGCATAGAGCATAAGCATTTCACAATAAGATATTAATTACTGTGTTGTGTAAAAACTCCACGGAGACTTCTGATTACATCACAAACTATATGTGCTTCCTCCAACATTGCAAGCAAGCATCTTGTGTAGCTGTTATCCCACTACATGTAGAGAACCTGACAATGTTTGCTGGCAAAGGATGTTAGTGTCACCAAAACACACCCTAAAGCAACAGCAGCTCGCACGTATCACAGACACTGGTAGTTAGTTGTACAAGGCTGTGTTTCAGTGCTGTGTCCACTTGATGGATTTGAGATCAACACCCTCCTGAAACATCTCCCACAGAGGACTGAAATATGCAATAAACATTTCTTTGAGTCAAAGGATCATGAGATTTGGACAATGACTGATATACCACAATCAGACAAGACATGGGGAGATAATCATTGGCCCCTGGGTAACTACATGGCCCTGTCAGGACCTGTTCTACCCTGTTACACCCACAGGGAAACATGCAGGGGTGAAACAGCATACTGCAGTATTAGTAGAACCACAGTATTTGGCCTTCGGTTTGGTATACTGTAATGGAATCTAAAAATTCATTATTTTCGGTTTTTGTACATCATCTTAAAAACTTTTTTATGTCTTTTCTTGAATGTCTAGACATCTAATCATGTTGTCCCAGTCTATGTATTCCTAGATGGATGCCATTTGCCCAGAAGTAAGTTTGGAACTGCCTTGAATGTCGTCTACATAGATGTGATCACTTGGCAGAAACTGTCGTCAACCTGAGTGATATCGTGTGAGATCTGGAATGCATGATATTACGCACAATACTGATGATTGCGCAAAGGATCACTTGTCATTTGCTATCCAGTTCTTATGTGTTGTATTAACTTATATAATTGCTTAAATATAATTTATGTAATGAGCGCTTTGATTATTCCAAATATCAAAGATTACGGTTACATTTTTCCATGTTATTAAACAATGTAAGGTTGACTTTAGTTCTTCTTGTTTTCTGCAGTATGATCATATCTCATATACTGAACCAAAGGTTTTGTACCACAATATGTACCCTGTTGTGGTGAGAGTGTACTGTTTCATCCCTACAGACAAGCATGGTACACTGGCACCTATTCTACCCTGCTACACCCACAGGGAGACACGTACGATACACTGGGACCCGTTCTACATGGTACACCCACAGGGAGACATGCACAATACACTGGGACCCGTTCTACACTGCTACACACACAGGGAGACACGCATGGTACACTGGGACCCATTGTACCCTGCTACACCCACTGGGACCCATTGTACCCTGCTACACTCACGGTGAGACATGCACAGTACAATGGGACACGTTCTACATGGTACACCCACAGGGAGACACGCACAGTACACTGGGACCCGTTGTACGCTGCTACACCCACTGGGAGACCCGCACGGTACACTGGGACCAATGGTACCCTGCTACACCCACGGTAAGACATGCACAGTACACTGGGACCTGTTCTACATGGTACACCCACAGGGAGACATGCACAGTACACTGGGACCTGTTCTACCCTGCTACACCCAGGGGTAGACACACATGGTACACTGGGACCCGCTCTACCGTGTTACACCCAAGGGGAGACACGCATGGTACACTGGGACCAGTTCTACCCTGCTACACCCACGTGGACACACGCACGGTACACTGGGACCCGTTCTACATGGTACACCCACAGGGAGACGCGCACGGTACACTGGAACCTGTTCTGCATGGTATACCCACAGGGAGACACGCACAGTACAATGGGACCCGTTGTACCCTGCTATACCCACAGGGAGACACGCACAGTACACTGGGACCCGTTCTACATGGTACACCCACGGAGAGACATGCATGATACACTGGGACCCGTTCTACACTGCTACACCCACAGGGAGACATGTATGGTACACTGGGACCCGTTGTACGCTGCTACACCCACGGTGAGACATGCACAGTACACTGGGACCCGTTCTACATGGTACACCCACAGGGAAACACGCAAAGTACATGGGGACCTATTCTACCCTGCTACACCCACAGGGAGACATGCACGGTACACTGGAATCCTTTCTACCCTGTTACACCCACTTGGAGACACGCACAGTACAATGGGACCCATTCTAAATGGTACACCCATGGGGAGACACACACAGTACACTGGGACCCGTTCTACACTGCTACACCCACCGGGAGACACGCACGGTACACTGGGACCCCTTCTATATGGTACACCCACAGGGAGACATGCACGGTACACTGGGACCCGTTCTACCCTGCTACACCCACGGTGAGACATGCACAGTACACTGGGACCCGTTCTACATGGTACACCCACAGGGAGACACGCACAGTACACTGGGACCCGCTCTACCCTGCTACACCCAAGGGGAGACACGCACGGTACACTGTGACCCGTTCTACCCTGCTACACCCACGGGGAGACATGCACGGTACACTGGGACCCATTCTACATGGTACACTGGGACCCATTCTACATGGTACACCCACAGGAGAACATGCACAGTACAAGGTGAGCCATTCTACCCTGCTACACCCACAGGGAGACATGCACAATACACTGGAATCCATTCTACCCTGCTACACCCACTTGGAGACACGCACAGTACAATGGGACCCGTTCTACATGGTACACCCACAGGGAGACACGCACGGTACACAGGGACCTGTTCTATCCTGCTACACCCACAGGGAGACACGCACAGTACACTGGGACTCGTTCTACCCTGCTACACCCACGGGGAGACACGCACAGTACACTGGGACCCGTTCTACCCTGCTACACCCACGGGGAGACATGCACGGTACACTGGGACCCGTTCTACATGGTACACCCACAGGGAGACACGCACGGTACACTGGGACCCGCTCTACCCTACTACACCCAAGGGGAGACACGCACAGTACACTGGGACCCGTTCTATATGGTACACCCACAGGGAGACATGCACAGTACACTGGGACCTGTTCTACCCTGCTACACCCACAGGGAGACACGCACGGTACACTGGGACCCTGGTACACCCACGGGGAGACACGCACAGTACACTGGGACCCATTCTACATGGTACACCAACAGGGAAACATGCACAGTACAATGGGACCCGTTCTACATGGTACACCCACAGGGAGACATGCACGGTACAATGGGACCTGTTCTATCCTGCTACATCCACAGGGAGACACGCACAGTACACTGGGACTCGTTCTACCCTGCTACACCCACGGGGAGACACACACGGTACACTGGGACCCGCTCTTCCCTGCTATACCCAAGGGGAGACACGCACGGTACACTGGGACCCGTTCTACCCTGCTACACCCACGGGGAGACATGCACGGTACACTGGGACCCGTTCTACATGGTACACCCACAGGGAGACACGCACGGTACACTGGGACCCGCTCTACCCTGCTACACCCAAGGGGAGACACGCACAGTACACTGGGACCCGTTCTATATGGTACACCCACAGGGAGACATGCACGGTACACTGGGACCTGTTCTACCCTGCTACACCCACAGGGAGACACGCACGGTACACTGGGACCCTGGTACACCCACGGGGAGACACGCACAGTACACTGGGACCCATTCTACATGGTACACCAACAGGGAAACATGCACAGTACAATGGGACCCATTCTACATGGTACACCCACAGGGAGACACGCCTGGTACACTGGGACCCGTTTTACACTGCTACACCCAAGGGGAGACACGCACAGTACACTGGGACCCCTTCTATATGGTACACCCACAGGGAGACATGCACGGTACACTGGGACCTGTTCTACCCTGCTACACCCACAGGGAGACACGCACGGTACACTGGGACCCTGCTACACCCACGGGGAGACACGCACGGTACACTGGGACCCATTCTACATGGTACACCCACAGGGAAACACCTCACGTCTCACCTCATCTCCCGGAGTCTCTTGACATGTTGGATACAGCGGTCGGCAGTGTAGTCGATCTCCTCCTCAGTAGTGAACCGGCCAATACCAAACCTGCAGCAGTCAGTACACAGAAGTACTTTATTATTATATTCTTGCTGCCATCATGAGACTGCTTGGTAGGCAAAGCAGAATATTTTTTTGTAGCAGCTTATGGCAGCAGTCAGGAATATGAGTCAGACAACCCAGTGATTGACATCAAAAGCATCGATCTTCATCTGTTCAGACTGACAAACATAATGTGTCCATTTTTAACATTGGCAACATTTCTGTTGTTTGCATCATTAGAGGATATTAATAAGACAGAACAGATGTCACAGTACAAATACTATTTTGACCCTTGACCCTGCTGACCTGATTGACGAGTGGGCAAGATCTTCATCAGCTCCTATAGCTCTCAGCACATATGAAGGCTCCAGGGATGCTGATGTACATGCACTGTTGAGAAAACATGTCCATTTGAAACTCTTGGAAGCAAAACAAATTAAAAAGAGGACTGTAAACAAGAATGATACAATTACAGTAAAATGGATGATACGTGTGCAGTAAACAAGGATGATATGTGTGCTGTAAACAAGGATGATACGAGTTCAGTAAACATGGATGATACGAGTTTAGTAAACAAGGATGATACGAGTTCAGTAAACAAGGATGATACGAGTTCAGTAAACATGGATGATACGAGTTCAGTAAACATGGATGATACGAGTTCAGTAAACATGGATGATACGAGTTTAGTAAACAAGGATGATACGAGTTCAGTAAACAAGGATGATACGAGTTCAGTAAACAAGGATGATACGAGTTCAGTAAACAAGGATGATACGAGTTCAGTAAACATGGATGATACGAGTTCAGTAAACAAGGATGATACGAGTTCAGTAAACATGGATGATACGAGTTCAGTAAACAAGGATGATACAAGTTCTGTAAAGAAGGATGATACGAGTTCAGTAAACATGGATGATACGAGTTCAGTAAACAAGGATGATACGAGTTCAGTAAACAAGGATGATACAAGTTCAGTAAACATGGATGATACGAGTTCAGTAAACATGGATGATACGAGTTCAGTAAACAAGGATGATACGAGTTCTGTAAAGAAGGATGATACGAGTTCAGTAAACATGGATGATACGAGTTCAGTAAACAAGGATGATACGAGTTCAGTAAACAAGGATGATACGAGTTCAGTAAACAAGGATGATACGAGTTCAGTAAACATGGAAGATACGAGTTCAGTAAACAAGGATGATACGAGTTCTGTAAAGAAGGATGATACGAGTTCAGTAAACATGGATGATACGAGTTCAGTAAACAAGGATGATACGAGTTCAGTAAACAAGGATGATACAAGTTCAGCAAACATGGACGATATGTGAGGTAAACATGGATGATATGTGTGAGGTAAACAGATGATACATGTGCACTTAACAAGGATGATACGGGTTCAGTAAAAGAGTATGATATGAGTTCAGCAAACAAGGAAGATATGAGCTTAGGAGGATACAAAGATGGTAAACAAGTATGAGACATGTGCCCTAAACAAGGACTGGGGTAGTTATGAATGAAGGAGTAACAGTTATTAAATACCGGAGCAGTTCTCACCTTCCTGAAGACAGTGCCACATCTTTGAGTGCCATCAACAAACTCTCCCCTTCCACAAAAGCGAAGGACAGATTCACACAACCTGGAAAACCAAATGATGTCCATGTATTACCTGGTTGAAGACATCAGGTGTACAAGAAACACAACATGAATTGAGAGAATGCAGGCTACCTGGGTATGTTTGGTTTGGATCCCCATTCCTGATCACCTGCGGCACCTGAGCCGTGATCCGGTCGATCAGCCTTTGAGACAACTTGTTGATCCTCTCAGTGTCGTACTACAACACAAAGAAAAACACAACAGGTTTATTTGTATCAAGACTGTCCTACAAATGAGATAGCCTCTGGGAAATACACAGCAAAGGAAGGCCTCACCATGGTTCACCGAATACGAAAATATACTACACTTACTTCCATTTCTTTGCCTGCCACCTCACAGGCTGCCCCAAACCCAACCACAAGGGGGGTGGGGACAGTACCACTTCTCATCCCCCTCTCCTGCCCTCCCCCGCTCTGAGGGGCCTCAACACGCACTCTGGGGCGTCGACGCACGTACAGGGCACCCACACCTGTAACATACATGTGGGTGTACAATATGAGATTTTTAACTGAAACTTGCTTATATATGCGCTTTTGGCAGCATAATATACATACAACATTGCTACTATGACATGACAAATCTTTATCCACATAGAGTGCCCACGATCTCTGATCACAGTTCCATTAGACATGTTTCGGGTACTGCTCCACAATCAAATCTTCATGGGAACAAGTGCCCCTTCAATATATTTCACCAAATTAAGTCAGTAGGAATCTTACATCACTGGCGAATATTACTTATGGTCAACAAGCATAGTATTGAGTGAGTGAGTGAGTTTTGTTTTACGCCGCTTTTAGCAATATTCACGGCGGGGCACACCAGACAATGGGCCTCAAACATTGTACCCATGTGGGGAATCGAACTCGGGTCTTCTGCATGACAAGTGAACGCTTTAACCACTAGGCTACCCCACCGCCCCAACAAGCATAGTAAGCTCTTCAAATGACAAGTGCCAAATGAGTGAGGGAGCAAGTTTAGTTTTACCCAGCTTTTAACAATATTCCAGGAATAACACAGGGAGGACACCAAAGGTGTGTTCAGAACGAGTGCTCTCAATCCTGAACGCCTGTGTCTGTTCAAGTACCTGTGCGTGCACATGAACCATCCTCAAACCATCCAGCACTCAAGATAGCGACTATACATAACGTCAATCAAAAAAGTTAAAAAAAAAAATAACAACAGAAAAATAAAATTTATGAGCATCCACTTCTTTATTGTGAATAACATAATGTTTCGGAGGGTATGCTTGCTCGTTCATCAGGTGCTATAATGTCACTTGTCACCACTCGCCCCTTTCCATAACCTCCAACACGGAGACATGACGTTATTCGGTTTATCCCAAATTAACACGAGTTGATCATGAATGGTTTAATGTAACCAAGTGCTCGCATCCATTCAGGACCAATGCAAGTGCTTGCGGGAAGCATAACCTCCAACACGGTGACATGACGTTATTCGGTATGTCCCAAAGTAACAAGAGTTGATCATGAATGGTTTAATGTAACCAAGTGCTTGCATCCATTCAGGGCCAATGCAAGTGCTTGCGGGAAGCATAACCTCCAACACGGTGACATGACGTTATTCGGTATGTCCCAAAGTAACACGAGTTGATCATGAATGGTTTAATGTAACCAAGTGCTCGCATCCATTCAGGACCAATGCAAGTGCTTGCGGGAAGCATAACCTCTAACACGGTGACATGACGTTATTCGGTATGTCCCAAAGTAACACGAGTTGATCATGAATGGTTTAATGTAACCAAGTGCTTGCATCCATTCAGGACCAATGCAAGTGCTTGCGGGAAGCATAACCTCTAACACGGTGACATGACGTTATTCGGTATGTCCCAAAGTAACACGAGTTGGTCATGAATGGTTTAATGTAACCAAGTGCTCGCATCCATTCAGGACCAATGCAAGTGCTTGCGGGAAGCATAACCTCTAACACGGTGACATGACGTTATTCGGTATGTCCCAAAGTAACACGAGTTGGTCATGAATGGTTTAATGTAACCAAGTGCTCGCATCCATTCAGGACCAATGCAAGTGCTTGCGGGAAGCATAAGCTCTAACACGGTGACATGACGTTATTCGGTATGTCCCAAAGTAACACGAGTTGGTCATGAATGGTTTAATGTAACCAAGTGCTTGCATCCATTCAGGACCAATGCAAGTGCTTGCGGGAAGCATAACCTCCAACACGGTGACATGACGTTATTCGGTATGTCCCAAAGTAACACGAGTTGATCATGAATGGTTTAATGTAACCAAGTGCTTGCATCCATTCAGGGCCAATGCAAGTGCTTGCGGGAAGCATAACCTCCAACACGGTGACATGACGTTATTCGGTATGTCCCAAAGTAACACGAGTTGATCATGAATGGTTTAATGTAACCAAGTGCTCGCATCCATTCAGGACCAATGCAAGTGCTTGCGGGAAGCATAACCTCTAACACGGTGACATGACGTTATTCGGTATGTCCCAAAGTAACACGAGTTGATCATGAATGGTTTAATGTAACCAAGTGCTTGCATCCATTCAGGACCAATGCAAGTGCTTGCGGGAAGCATAACCTCCAACACGGTGACATGACGTTATTCGGTATGTCCCAAAGTAACACGAGTTGGTCATGAATGGTTTAATGTAACCAAGTGCTTGCATCCATTCAGGGCCAATGCAAGTGCTTGCGGGAAGCATAACCTCCAACACGGTGACATGACGTTATTCGGTATGTCCCAAAGTAACACGAGTTGATCATGAATGGTTTAATGTAACCAAGTGCTTGCATCCATTCAGGACCAATGCAAGTGCTTGCGGGAAGCATAACCTCCAACACGGTGACATGACGTTATTCGGTATGTCCCAAAGTAACACGAGTTGATCATGAATGGTTTAATGTAACCAAGTGCTCGCATCCATTCAGGACCAATGCAAGTGCTTGCGGGAAGCATAACCTCCAACACGGTGACATGACGTTATTCGGTATGTCCCAAAGTAACACGAGTTGGTCATGAATGGTTTAATGTAACCAAGTGCTCGCATCCATTCAGGACCAATGCAAGTGCTTGCGGGAAGCATAACCTCTAACACGGTGACATGACGTTATTCGGTATGTCCCAAAGTAACAAGAGTTGGTCATGAATGGTTTAATGTAACCAAGTGCTTGCATCCATTCAGGACCAATGCAAGTGCTTGCGGGAAGCATAACCTCTAACACGGTGACATGACGTTATTCGGTATGTCCCAAAGTAACACGAGTTGATCATGAATGGTTTAATGTAACCAAGTGCTCGCATCCATTCAGGGCCAATGCAAGTGCTTGCGGGAAGCATAACCTCCAACACGGTGACATGACGTTATTCGGTATGTCCCAAAGTAACACGAGTTGATCATGAATGGTTTAATGTAACCAAGTGCTTGCATCCATTCAGGGCCAATGCAAGTGCTTGCGGGAAGCATAACCTCCAACACGGTGACATGACGTTATTCGGTATGTCCCAAAGTAACACGAGTTGATCATGAATGGTTTAATGTAACCAAGTGCTCGCATCCATTCAGGGCCAATGCAAGTGCTTGCGGGAAGCATAACCTCCAACACGGTGACATGACGTTATTCGGTATGTCCCAAAGTAACACGAGTTGATCATGAATGGTTTAATGTAACCAAGTGCTCGCATCCATTCAGGGCCAATGCAAGTGCTTGCGGGAAGCATAACCTCCAACACGGTGACATGACGTTATTCGGTATGTCCCAAAGTAACACGAGTTGATCATGAATGGTTTAATGTAACCAAGTGCTTGCATCCATTCAGGGCCAATGCAAGTGCTTGCGGGAAGCATAACCTCCAACACGGTGACATGACGTTATTCGGTATGTCCCAAAGTAACACGAGTTGATCATGAATGGTTTAATGTAACCAAGTGCTCGCATCCATTCAGGGCCAATGCAAGTGCTTGCGGGAAGCATAACCTCCAACACGGTGACATGACGTTATTCGGTATGTCCCAAAGTAACACGAGTTGATCATGAATGGTTTAATGTAACCAAGTGCTCGCATCCATTCAGGGCCAATGCAAGTGCTTGCGGGAAGCATAACCTCCAACACGGTGACATGACGTTATTCGGTATGTCCCAAAGTAACACGAGTTGATCATGAATGGTTTAATGTAACCAAGTGCTTGCATCCATTCAGGGCCAATGCAAGTGCTTGCGGGAAGCATAACCTCCAACACGGTGACATGACGTTATTCGGTATGTCCCAAAGTAACACGAGTTGATCATGAATGGTTTAATGTAACCAAGTGCTTGCATCCATTCAGGGCCAATGCAAGTGCTTGCGGGAAGCATAACCTCCAACACGGTGACATGACGTTATTTGGTATGTCCCAAAGTAACACGAGTTGATCATGAATGGTTTAATGTAACCAAGTGCTTGCATCCATTCAGGGCCAATGCAAGTGCTTGCGGGAAGCATAACCTCCAACACGGAGACATGACGTTATTCGGTATGTCCCAAAGTAACAAGAGTTGGTCATGAATGGTTTAATGTAACCAAGTGCTTGCATCCATTCAGGACCAATGCAAGTGCTTGCGGGAAGCATAACCTCCAACACGGTGACATGACGTTATTCGGTATGTCCCAAAGTAACAAGAGTTGATCATGAATGGTTTAATGTAACCAAGTGCTCGCATCCATTCAGGACCAATGCAAGTGCTTGCGGGAAGCATAACCTCCAACACGGTGACATGACGTTATTCGGTATGTCCCAAAGTAACACGAGTTGATCATGAATGGTTTAATGTAACCAAGTGCTTGCATCCATTCAGGACCAATGCAAGTGCTTGCGGGAAGCATAACCTCCAACACGGTGACATGACGTTATTCGGTATGTCCCAAAGTAACACGAGTTGATCATGAATGGTTTAATGTAACCAAGTGCTCGCATCCATTCAGGACCAATGCAAGTGCTTGCGGGAAGCATAACCTCCAACACGGTGACATGACGTTATTCGGTATGTCCCAAAGTAACACGAGTTGATCATGAATGGTTTAATGTAACCAAGTGCTCGCATCCATTCAGGACCAATGCAAGTGCTTGCGGGAAGCATAACCTCCAACACGGTGACATGACGTTATTCGGTATGTCCCAAAGTAACACGAGTTGGTCATGAATGGTTTAATGTAACCAAGTGCTCGCATCCATTCAGGACCAATGCAAGTGCTTGCGGGAAGCATAACCTCCAACACGGTGACATGACGTTATTCGGTATGTCCCAAAGTAACACGAGTTGATCATGAATGGTTTAATGTAACCAAGTGCTCGCATCCATTCAGGACCAATGCAAGTGCTTGCGGGAAGCATAACCTCCAACACGGTGACATGACGTTATTCGGTATGTCCCAAAGTAACACGAGTTGATCATGAATGGTTTAATGTAACCAAGTGCTCGCATCCATTCAGGGCCAATGCAAGTGCTTGCGGGAAGCATAACCTCCAACACGGTGACATGACGTTATTCGGTATGTCCCAAAGTAACAAGAGTTGGTCATGAATGGTTTAATGTAACCAAGTGCTCGCATCCATTCAGGACCAATGCAAGTGCTTGTGGGAAGCATAACCTCCAACACGGTGACATGACGTTATTCGGTATGTCCCAAAGTAACACGAGTTGATCATGAATGGTTTAATGTAACCAAGTGCTCGCATCCATTCAGGACCAATGCAAGTGCTTGCGGGAAGCATAACCTCCAACACGGTGACATGACGTTATTCGGTATGTCCCAAAGTAACACGAGTTGATCATGAATGGTTTAATGTAACCAAGTGCTTGCATCCATTCAGGACCAATGCAAGTGCTTGCGGGAAGCATAACCTCCAACACGGTGACATGACGTTATTCGGTATGTCCCAAAGTAACACGAGTTGATCATGAATGGTTTAATGTAACCAAGTGCTCGCATCCATTCAGGACCAATGCAAGTGCTTGCGGGAAGCATAACCTCTAACACGGTGACATGACGTTATTCGGTATGTCCCAAAGTAACAAGAGTTGGTCATGAATGGTTTAATGTAACCAAGTGCTTGCATCCATTCAGGGCCAATGCAAGTGCTTGCGGGAAGCATAACCTCCAACACGGTGACATGACGTTATTCGGTATGTCCCAAAGTAACACGAGTTGATCATGAATGGTTTAATGTAACCAAGTGCTCGCATCCATTCAGGACCAATGCAAGTGCTTGCGGGAAGCATAACCTCCAACACGGTGACATGACGTTATTCGGTATGTCCCAAAGTAACACGAGTTGATCATGAATGGTTTAATGTAACCAAGTGCTCGCATCCATTCAGGGCCAATGCAAGTGCTTGCGGGAAGCATAACCTCCAACACGGTGACATGACGTTATTCGGTATGTCCCAAAGTAACAAGAGTTGGTCATGAATGGTTTAATGTAACCAAGTGCTCGCATCCATTCAGGACCAATGCAAGTGCTTGCGGGAAGCATAACCTCCAACACGGTGACATGACGTTATTCGGTATGTCCCAAAGTAACACGAGTTGATCATGAATGGTTTAATGTAACCAAGTGCTCGCATCCATTCAGGACCAATGCAAGTGCTTGCGGGAAGCATAACCTCCAACACGGTGACATGACGTTATTCGGTATGTCCCAAAGTAACACGAGTTGATCATGAATGGTTTAATGTAACCAAGTGCTCGCATCCATTCAGGACCAATGCAAGTGCTTGCGGGAAGCATAACCTCCAACACGGTGACATGACGTTATTCGGTATGTCCCAAAGTAACACGAGTTGATCATGAATGGTTTAATGTAACCAAGTGCTTGCATCCATTCAGGACCAATGCAAGTGCTTGCGGGAAGCATAACCTCCAACACGGTGACATGACGTTATTCGGTATGTCCCAAAGTAACACGAGTTGATCATGAATGGTTTAATGTAACCAAGTGCTTGCATCCATTCAGGGCCAATGCAAGTGCTTGCGGGAAGCATAAGCTCCAACACGGTGACATGACGTTATTCGGTATGTCCCAAAGTAACAAGAGTTGATCATGAATGGTTTAATGTAACCAAGTGCTTGCATCCATTCAGGGCCAATGCAAGTGCTTGCGGGAAGCATAACCTCCAACACGGTGACATGACGTTATTCGGTATGTCCCAAAGTAACACGAGTTGATCATGAATGGTTTAATGTAACCAAGTGCTCGCATCCATTCAGGGCCAATGCAAGTGCTTGCGGGAAGCATAACCTCTAACACGGTGACATGACGTTATTCGGTATGTCCCAAAGTAACAAGAGTTGATCATGAATGGTTTAATGTAACCAAGTGCTTGCATCCATTCAGGGCCAATGCAAGTGCTTGCGGGAAGCATAACCTCCAACACGGTGACATGACGTTATTCGGTATGTCCCAAAGTAACACGAGTTGGTCATGAATGGTTTAATGTAACCAAGTGCTCGCATCCATTCAGGGCCAATGCAAGTGCTTGCGGGAAGCATAACCTCTAACACGGTGACATGACGTTATTCGGTATGTCCCAAAGTAACACGAGTTGATCATGAATGGTTTAATGTAACCAAGTGCTCGCATCCATTCAGGACCAATGCAAGTGCTTGCGGGAAGCATAACCTCCAACACGGTGACATGACGTTATTCGGTATGTCCCAAAGTAACAAGAGTTGGTCATGAATGGTTTAATGTAACCAAGTGCTTGCATCCATTCAGGGCCAATGCAAGTGCTTGCGGGAAGCATAACCTCCAACACGGTGACATGACGTTATTCGGTATGTCCCAAAGTAACACGAGTTGATCATGAATGGTTTAATGTAACCAAGTGCTCGCATCCATTCAGGACCAATGCAAGTGCTTGCGGGAAGCATAACCTCCAACACGGTGACATGACGTTATTCGGTATGTCCCAAAGTAACACGAGTTGATCATGAATGGTTTAATGTAACCAAGTGCTCGCATCCATTCAGGACCAATGCAAGTGCTTGCGGGAAGCATAACCTCCAACACGGTGACATGACGTTATTCGGTATGTCCCAAAGTAACACGAGTTGATCATGAATGGTTTAATGTAACCAAGTGCTCGCATCCATTCAGGACCAATGCAAGTGCTTGCGGGAAGCATAACCTCCAACACGGTGACATGACGTTATTCGGTATGTCCCAAAGTAACAAGAGTTGGTCATGAATGGTTTAATGTAACCAAGTGCTCGCATCCATTCAGGACCAATGCAAGTGCTTGCGGGAAGCATAAGCTCTAACACGGTGACATGACGTTATTCGGTATGTCCCAAAGTAACACGAGTTGGTCATGAATGGTTTAATGTAACCAAGTGCTCGCATCCATTCAGGACCAATGCAAGTGCTTGCGGGAAGCATAACCTCCAACACGGTGACATGACGTTATTCGGTATGTCCCAAAGTAACACGAGTTGGTCATGAATGGTTTAATGTAACCAAGTGCTCGCATCCATTCAGGACCAATGCAAGTGCTTGTGGGAAGCATAACCTCCAACACGGTGACATGACGTTATTCGGTATGTCCCAAAGTAACACGAGTTGGTCATGAATGGTTTAATGTAACCAAGTGCTTGCATCCATTCAGGGCCAATGCAAGTGCTTGCGGGAAGCATAACCTCCAACACGGTGACATGACGTTATTCGGTATGTCCCAAAGTAACACGAGTTGATCATGAATGGTTTAATGTAACCAAGTGCTTGCATCCATTCAGGGCCAATGCAAGTGCTTGCGGGAAGCATAACCTCCAACACGGTGACATGACGTTATTCGGTATGTCCCAAAGTAACACGAGTTGATCATGAATGGTTTAATGTAACCAAGTGCTTGCATCCATTCAGGGCCAATGCAAGTGCTTGCGGGAAGCATAACCTCCAACACGGTGACATGACGTTATTCGGTATGTCCCAAAGTAACACGAGTTGATCATGAATGGTTTAATGTAACCAAGTGCTTGCATCCATTCAGGACCAATGCAAGTGCTTGCGGGAAGCATAACCTCCAACACGGTGACATGACGTTATTCGGTATGTCCCAAAGTAACAAGAGTTGATCATGAATGGTTTAATGTAACCAAGTGCTTGCATCCATTCAGGGCCAATGCAAGTGCTTGCGGGAAGCATAACCTCCAACACGGTGACATGACGTTATTCGGTATGTCCCAAAGTAACACGAGTTGATCATGAATGGTTTAATGTAACCAAGTGCTTGCATCCATTCAGGGCCAATGCAAGTGCTTGCGGGAAGCATAACCTCCAACACGGTGACATGACGTTATTCGGTATGTCCCAAAGTAACACGAGTTGATCATGAATGGTTTAATGTAACCAAGTGCTTGCATCCATTCAGGACCAATGCAAGTGCTTGCGGGAAGCATAACCTCCAACACGGTGACATGACGTTATTCGGTATGTCCCAAAGTAACACGAGTTGATCATGAATGGTTTAATGTAACCAAGTGCTTGCATCCATTCAGGACCAATGCAAGTGCTTGCGGGAAGCAATAGTGCAGGCAGTCGTGATTCTGAACACACCTCTGGACTTCACACACAATACCCATGTGGAGAATCAAAACCGGGTCTTCAGTTTTAACCACTAGGCTAACTCACTGCTCTGGCAAGTGAGCAATCAAACATTTGTGCATCACAGAGTTTTTGTGCAAGCACTGAGACTAAAATATTAAATAGATTCACAAATATTCATAAAATGCTTAAAGAATGTGAAGGATAATCTGATTCTTTCAAATCGTTTCCTCTGATCTGCCACCCCAACACAAATTAATAACAATTCTCTGGAAGAATTGGTTGGTGTCTGACCCTGTTTTTCTGTGGTACATGATGTCATTGCTGCTTTCTGCAGGTTAATGCCTAACACCATGTTTCATCCACTGACCTTTAGGGCCATACACCTTGTGTCCACTGAGAGACATCAAATCGATCTTCATGTTGTTAACGTCCACCGGAATCTTCCCCAAAGCCTGGGCTGCGTCTGTGTGGAAGAACACCTTCCTTGACCTGCAGAGTTCACCTGCAGCAGCACCAGGTCAAAGTCACAAACATTTCATATCATAATGACTGTTTCAGATTTGTGGGATTACCGAGATTTTGCATGTCCCGGAATTTCCTTTGAAAGAAACACTGAGGTTTCTGTACAACAAATACACACTAAAATCCAAAAACACATAAAACAAGGTTTATCAGCATAGTAAAATGCACAAAGTATCATTAGTTTTTTTGTGAGACGGAAACAAGGTCCCCCTGGAATGCCATAACCTCATGATACTAATGGACACCTCAGTGGTCCATGACAGCCGAACCTGGTCGCTGAGTGGAATAGAGAAAAGAAACAAACCCACCCAGTTGTTTGGACAGACTTTATACAACTTCCACATTACAGCCATATGATATATATCATATATGGCAATGGAAGGTTATCGATCAAACTGAGGAAACACTTCTCAATAAACATGCATAACACTGTGCGTTCCAATCACATTCATTGGACTTACTCTCTTATTGAAATCAGTGTTTCATGGAACCATTACATTAACGTAAGCTGAGATTAAAAGCGGCATTTTCCGGAGTGTTATATAATGTTACTGTTAGAATGGGATTTGATAGATAATGACCTACCTATCTCCTTGACTGGTTGTCGGACACCAATCTCGTTGTTGATGAACATGACGGACACCAAGACTGTATCTGGTCTGATCGACTCCTCCAACAACTGGGAAAACAGATGCCCTTAACTGATCAGCAGTGTGAATAGTCCTTAGTGGACACCATAGTCCATGAATACATGTTGTTTCCATGTTATATTGATAAGAAACGGTAAAGCTTCTTGATTCTGGTCATTTAACCAAGGGTAGTGGATGTTGTGAGCAGCATTTGAAATAACCCCCGGCCCAGAGGCCCAGCGCCAGTTGGTATTGTGTCGGGCCGGCAGTTTCAAATATGTACCAGGCCCTTATGGCCTTCAGGAAATTATCTGTCAATTAGTTTTCAACTGGAATGTTTCCCCTTTTCTCTTTCTTAACATTCAGGAATCATCCATGATCCATCATGTTACGACAACTTACAGTTTCACTTCCTGGTATTTCAGCACTTTGGCGTAGGAATGTCAACAACAGTCTAACAAATAAATACTCCTCCGGCTTCATTTGATTTTGTAGAAATAGTGTGAAACTGTGTACAATGTAGTCTATTTTGTTCTTATTGGTTTGACTTTAACCAAATGGGCCTGCAGATTTCATTTGGGGCCCCCATAGATTTTAAAGCCTACAGGTAGCAGCAGGCCCTGATGGCAAGCTGGTAAATTAAAGTATTGCAAACACTGATTGTGAGTGTTGATTTGATTGTCTATACAAAACATATTTTTGAAAAATGCTCATAATTTTTTTGGTACACTCAAACATGAAGCCTAGCAGCACCCAGTGCACAACTGTACCTGCATGTTGATGATGCCGTTATTCTGCACTGGGAGGTAAGTCACATCAAAGCCTTCCGCCTCCAAAGCCCGACAGGAATCTAACACACACTTGTGTTCCTGGAATGCATTCACAGAGTTAGAATCTTGTACACACAAGAAATCATTACATAAGAATCTCGGAATAGGATGGCCAGCATGGTTGTGAGTAAATGCTGGGTTGAACGGGTTGTAACGTGCGAAAGTAACATGACCTATAGCAAGTATGGATAATGATGTGTAATGTGTGTGTGTAATAAGAGCTGTAATATGTGAGTATAATACAAGCTGTAAGTGACAAACTGTAACAAATGTAACATGGGCTGTAGGGTGTGAATGTAATATAATCTGTATTATGCATTTGTAACCTGGGCTGTAAGGCAGTGTTCATGAATGGTGTTTCAAAGTAACAGGACAACGTGACCTGTAAGTTTCAGATGTTTGTCTGACCCACTGAAAATTCACAGGACATACATTTCAGATTTAACATTTCTCATAATTGGCATTGAAATCATTAACACTTTATAATGACAAACATTATAAACATAAATTTATAAACAGTGAACAAGTGTCACATGCCACAAATATCAACTTCAGACAAAGTTATTGTGATATATTCAGTCAGACACTGGGGCCTGCAGGTTGGGGACTTCTGTCTGACCGTTGGCAAATCTGCCAGATTTGTCTGAGGGTCAGACACTATTTGTGAACACTGGTAAGGTGTGTAACTTGAGCTGTAATATGAGTGTAGCTTGGGCTGTGGAATGAGCTGCAGCACGTGTGTGTAGCTTGAGCTGTCACATATGTACTGTAAACGTATTATATATCGCGCAGGTTTTATTTTCGCACTTTTCGTGCAAAATATTTTGTCGTGAAAAATTGTACACTGCGAAATAAACCTTTCGTTTGTTAACTATACACATGCTTGCCTCTGAGTTGTTGCCATAACACATCAAGTTTGAGGACTGGAATCTGTGGGAATGTTAAAATGGCGACTGATAGAATAAAAAAGAATCAAACTTACTGTCGCTGTAATGGATTTCCCATATCGCGCACCAAAAATAATTAATGAGCCCATTCCTATAGCAGAATTACGAATTATAGCGAAACCAGTAATGTATGTTGAGGCCACCATTGAAATTGGTCATGTGTTCATTTGACCAATCATAGAGAGAGATGTTTTGATGCAAAACGGATTACCAAGAAACAACTCGGAAGGAAATAATACAGCAGCATTTTATTTATTCATTAAAACTTTATAGAAGTTTATTAGTACTCGAAATTCATAGTCAATTAACACATCAGCACATTCTCAACAACTCGGATGTTTGAAATACTTGTAATTGATAGTTCATTAGCCACATTCGCAATGCCATCATCAAATCGTCAGAATTCGGAACATAACACTGATGTGTTTTTCAGCTCTTTATATAGTATACCATCACAATGTGTCACGCCCCAAGTTCTTAATACTTTCGTGAGTAACCGCATTACTGTATATATCGGACAGGCAGGGATTTCCTGTGACTTAGCAATTCATGCCGCATGTCAGGTAAAGCCACTCTGATTGTTTTTATTGCTGTTAGTGACGGCAAAACAGACAGCTGGCAGTTCCGGCAATTAATGATTCCGCGAATAATTAGCTGTGTAGTCGATGTAGTCTAAACTGTCAGTTCTGCGAAATTTGCACCAAATGAATATAAGTACACTTACAGTAACTTGACTGCACAATGGGGTGTGGCACAAGCTTTTTAATATGGCCCGTAACATGCATGTAAACAAAATGAGTTGCTCCGATAATTCTATACCAAACAGCTTGTACTGAATAAGAACAGAACAATGAAATAATGGATACTGACGGTTTGGGTTGTGATCACATGCTTTTTCTTCTCCTTGTAGAATCTTGCCACCCCCTTCACTGCAATGTTGTTCGACTCAGTGGCTCCACTTGTGAAGATTATCTCCCTTGGATCAGCACCAATTACTGATGCAACTTGCTGTACAAACAGAATGAAAAGAGCTGCAGTGGATTTTACAGGTGCAAATTCAGTTTTGTGATGTCAATGTACAGTGACACCACAAAACAACTAGCATTTAATAACCAAGCCATTATGACTGTATGAGTGGAAACTGCGGGTTCTGAAGATGAAAGTGGGGATATACTACGAAACACTGGCACAGCACTGATAAGGGGAATTACCTTTCTTGCTTTCTCCATCGCGGCCTCACTCTCCCAGCCATATGCATGTGTACGAGAGTGGGGATTGCCATACAAGCTCACCATATAAGGAAGCATTGCATCTAACACACGGGGGTCCTGCAATTAAGGGAGAAAAAGTAACAATGACAAATACTGAACTCTTGAAATTTTCATTTATCAGCTAAGCTGACAGCAAATGTGCTGCCACTGCTTGTA
This sequence comes from Haliotis asinina, assembly GCF_037392515.1. Taxonomy (NCBI): domain Eukaryota; kingdom Metazoa; phylum Mollusca; class Gastropoda; order Lepetellida; family Haliotidae; genus Haliotis; species Haliotis asinina. The sequence continues at coordinate 54,157,715 of NC_090291.1, read as the reverse complement.
ACTTTCACATGCTTGAATCAGGTATTTCATTCACTTGCCCTGAAGATTACATGCACTTGTGCCTCATGGATTTCTCCACAGTGAGTTGATCTTACTGAAATATTGTTCAACACGGAAAAATACATGAACCCCATCCCATAGACAGACAGACAGACAGACAAATTACCATTGGTGTTGTTGCTTGGGCATCCAGATAAAGGGGACGCTGGTCAGCTGATGGCATGTCTTTCCGAAAACCTTCCTGTTTTTCATCTTTCTTCAATGCTGAAAATTTTTTAATGATCATGATTATTTCATTTTCAAACATGCATGTCCCTAAGTTTCCTGATGCCAGTAATGAACTGATTAAATCATGAACATATTCACTCACTGTAACCCAATTACATCACTGAGGCTCCTGATGTCAATCACTGGATCGTCTGGTCCAGAGTCAGTTGGTTGGAATATTGTGATGTGTGTGGCATTACACAATAAACAAACAAAACAAATCAGAAACTGTCCATCAGGCATGAATGTGGGGTGCATAGGAAGTTTCCTGGAGTCCTTAGGGTACATATCTGAATCTTGAGACTCCCAATACCTTTAAAGTGGCTCTAACACTAGTAACAGTCCTAACACAGCATTAGAGAGTCATTTCCTGAAACAGATTGCTTCTTGCGGCTTACATAATGGTCATGTCTTGACTGTCGCTGCCCATCAATGCTTGTGGCTTACTTAACAGTCATGTCTTGTTTGTCGCTGCTCATGGCTTACATTACGGTCATGTCCTGCCTGTCAGTGCCCATCGATGCTCACAGAGAAACATTAGGGTAATGGCAGCAACCTCTTGATACCCGTGTTTCATTTCAAAAGCATGCGATAGTAATGAAGGACTTTTACTTGACATAAAACATAATGACTGGAGAGCATGATATCCCTACGATTGTAGGGTGTCTGCATTGGACGTAAGGAAGCTGGGACTGAAACAGTTAGATTTTATGCCATTGCTTGATATGAAAATCAGACGGGAGATTACAGTGTGGGAAAGACTTCAGCTTATAGCCCCCATAAGTTTCATTCTAGTCAGGTGATATCACCAGAATATATATTTGGAAAGAGTTCTGCCTGTAGAACAATCCCCACCAAAAACCAAAGTTTGAAAATGACATTCATACCTCACCCTAAATATATATTCAATAAACCATAACAAGTATAAAAAGAACCAATCAATGAACTTATTTCTGTGTTGGAATATTACAACGGGGAAGGATCCTCCCTTGAGAAAATTACTATGTAATAAGAGAGGGTTATGGGCGGAACTCTTTCCTGTAATCATACAGATTATGTTATATTTCCTATATATTCCTCATCTGACAAGGGTGAGTTTTACAATGCTGTTTTAATTGTATCTTAACAATATTAAAAGACATACTCAATATCGAAAAATGCCACTTGAAGAAATTTTCCCGAATAGTTGAAGTTTGGGAAGAGGGTCTATACGGGTGGAAGTCTTACCCGGACGTCTTACCAAGTTGTGTTGAAACGAAGAAATCCAGACAGAATTCCTATCAAATCAAACAATGACAGATGCCTGAAGAAAAAGCCTTATTGAGTTATTGCGTCAACTAAACGTTTAGTCTTTTACCTGCTAAACAAGGAGATGAGTGCAATTTCCTTGTGCTTGTGTACTTTCTCAGGCCATTGTGTTTGGAGAATAGTCTCAGGCAAGGCACAACCCTCGTCAACATCGCGATGAAAGAGAAAACGGATATACACCAAAACTAAATATGCACAACCACTTGCTTCATGGGCGCCGCCATTACTTACATAAAAACAGTACTGTTCTCGTCACAGGAATATCTGCATCCTAACCCTTACACGAACGAGATACCGTTTGCCCTTGCAACGTGGGTTATTTTGTGATTTTCAGTTCCCTGCACTAGAGTCTGCAACGGCGAAAAAACTACAGTGTTAATATGTGATCAAATATTCATTTTCACAGATCTTAAAAGTTCACAACAGATTGGTATTCCTCTCAAGTCAAAGGGCTATCTCTGAAACGTGTCACACTTCAGGACATGTTGGTTCGTTCTAACTGTCTTGTCACCAGGGACACACTCTACAGGAAAAGTTACCAGCTTGAACTACGGTTGAGCTGTTTGTATTATTTAGTATTCTGAGTCATGAGGCAGAACACAACTAATTAAAACGATAGTCTTTGTTTTACATTATTGACTAGAGTAATTGTCACCACTGACTTTACAACCTTTTTGTAATAATTAAATACACAGTTCTGTAGTCGACAAGGGATAATCTACATTCTGATAGAGTTTCCTGGGGTTGACTAAACTCATAAAATGAACATTTAAACCACCCTGAGATGTTCTAAACAAACAACACCGAAAGACCCTGAGATGCATAGGATTAGGACTGCTGCAGTAATGGTTGCACAGATACTGACTGTTGTATGGTTGTGAGGTATGGGGTCACGAACATCTTCACCTATTAAAGTGTTTTTTTGTTTTTGTTTTTAATTCCCACTGGTCTCAAAATCTCTATTCCTTCATTATGCTCTAAAGTGAATTTTCGAGGATTTCCATTCTACACAGTTATTTATGAATGAGTTATTTCCTTCTGGCATAAACTTACCAGCAGTACTCAACTTTCCAAGGTTTTGTATTCTTACATATCTGTAGATATTAACTATACTGTTGTAGCAGGACGTGGAGTCATCCCACAGATGACATCCTTATCTTGTCAGCTTGTTGACGGGATTAAAGTCTGTGGTCATGTGGACAAGGTGTCTGAGTTCGGACCAGAAGGCACGTCGTTCGAGTCCAGCATAAGACACCGAAATTTTGTGGCCGCTACACTGTAAAACATAACATGTGTGTTTTCCTTTATCAAGTCAATTCTTGATAAATGTGGTCTTTCGCATATTTTTGAAAATCCATACATCTGCCCAACATGGCTTGCATCGATGGTTGATGCAATTCTAACAGGTTAATCTCATCAATCATGGCTGCCACTAATTATTGCATGCTCAAAATGCGTATACTACAGACTCTTAAAGGAAAAGCTCAAACTACCTCTATCTTCCTCAATCAAATTTTATACCAATTCTACGTTTCAGACTAAATGTTCATAAGATGCCAATGAAAAACAGGTCGATATCGAGCAATCGCAAGGGCTGAACGTGTCTGTCAATTGTGTAATTCACCTGCTGTTGGTAACGAGTTTCACTACTTACTCGAGTGCGAGGTTCTTCACCAACAGCGGGTGCAGCTGATTAACAGTTATTATATCTGGCAAAATTTGATAAAATTTATTTAAAAGACTGATGTTCATAAAAAATCTTAAAGAACTGAAAAACCTATCCAAAATTACCAACGTTATCTGATTATGCATTTTTGCACAATGTGTTATATATTTGTACACAAATATCAACGTGTATAACCATCTTGTATCTTTTAATCATATGCTAATATATATATATATGATGTGTGTGTGTGTGTGTGTGTGTGTGTGTGCGTGCGTGCGTGCTCACGAACCACCGTTGGTGGCGTTAATGAGTGAATAAATGCTGCTGCTGCTGATGATGATGACAGTGAACAACATGCAATAAATTTCTCCCAATGTTACTGTTTTCAAAAAGTTTGACCCTTTCAACTTTTCTTTGACCCTTTTGACTTTTTCAGTTTTGGTCCCACTGATCTAGCTGATCCATTGCTGAATGGCCGTTGCTTATTTACTTATCTGTTTGTTGGGTTAGAAATAACGACATTTCTATACCGACATGTACATGTAAGCGACCATGTTGAACGATCAGTTTATGCAATATGATGGAACAGCCCCTTGGAGGACATTAGGCCTGAGACTAATCATCCATGCTCAGGATGCTGTAAATCCTCGTCTGACGTTTGTAGCAAGAATATTTCATCTGAGCGTAAATACTATTTAGTGCGCCACCTGGGAAGGTTACCCATGTCATTGACAGCAAGCTAGCTGCAGACAAGTGTGTTTTCACCTGTAACTTGAAAATGCTGAACCATGTAACAAGATTGTTTCCATAATGTATGCACGACTAAATGTAGTGTGTAGTGGGTGTGAGTTTAAGTGGACAAAGATCAACACATTGACAAGGTGCCAGAAAACGCGAGGGTGGTGTTGTGATGTCAAGAGTATTCGACGAATTTTGACGCGAGGGACTTTGAATACAAGTCAAGTTCGATGGTACACATTGAGAAGTTTCCGTGGTCCCGATCCAGTGAAGTTTCCACGACTTACTCCACAGCATGTCACAGCGATATTACAAGCCAATGAAATGTCCGTGGAGGAAACATACGGACCTGTCAAAGGATTCGAGACAAATCAACTTCAGTCAAATAACCCAATAGAAGACCGTCGAGGGGAGGCCAAGTTATTGACAACCCATAGTAAGTGGGGAGTTGGTGGTCGCTATCTGTTTGGTATGTTTGATGGCCATGCAGGTAGTTCATGCGCCCAGTCTGTTCGTGAACGTCTTTTTCATTACATAACAGTGACTTTATCTTCCCCTGAAACTTTGCATCAAATAAAGGATGACAAGCTGAATTTGAATGAAGAGCTTATGCATCAGTATAGAAGTGGTTTGGACTATTACAATAAAGATCTAGCAGATATTCAGCAGAGAAGCCTGGCAAAGTTTGCAAGTGAAACCCTAGCTGTTCATGGAGAAGAGGACACACTTGTGGACAATTTGACCAATGCTTTTGTGAGGTTAGATCAAGACATTTGTTCAGAAGCATTGCCTGAACAAAACTCAAATTTGAACTTTCATTGTCTGCAGTCAGCCTTCTCTGGTGCTGTTGGTTGTGTAGCATTTGTGGATGGGATTGATGTGTACATAGCCAATGTTGGTGATGCTCAGGCAGTGCTTGGTGTTAATACTCATGGAGACGAATGGGAGGCTGTTGCCCTCAGCAATTTGCATAATGCAGATAATGAGTCAGAGGTGAATCGGTTGTTCAGACATCATCCGAATGAATCGGGTAATATTTTGAAGAATGGGCGTTTGTTTGGTGACTTGGCACCACTCCGTGCTTTCGGGGATGTTCGGTACAAATGGGCAGCAAAAGATCTAAAGCACATTGCAAATACAGTGCGGTCGCCTCAATCTGCCATCAGTATCTATGGTAACCGACTTATTCCGAGGCATTATCACACTCCACCATATCTGACTGCTGAACCGGAAATAATCCACCATCGTCTGACACCAAGAGACAAATTTCTTGTTTTAGCATCAGATGGGTTGTGGGACACGTTATCACCAGAGAAAGTTGTTCAGCTTGTAGCTGGACACTTAGATGGGCGACAGGTATGGGTCAACTTCCATCCCCCTCAGGGCACCACCATGAAGGAAATCAATGAGATGCTCAAACGAAGAAAATCAAGTCTTGCCAATATCACTGTGGATGCAAATGTAGCTACACATTTAATCCGGAACTCCTTAGGCCCTGAACATGGACAGCTTTCAGCACAGTTGACACTCCCAGACAGTATTGTTAGATTCTACAGAGATGATATTTCAGTGACCGTGATTTACTTTGATTCCGATTACATCATTGATAAGGCTTCAGTGTGAATGTAGCATTGGAAAATAGGTTTATGTTTGTTGATTTGTTTGTTATTGCTGTGGAAAGGCAGTGAACTGAATCCACTCTTATTTGTTTTATACTGCATATGGCCTAGGATGATGGTGGCACAGACACCTTTCTTCTTATGGACCTGTTAGTGCTATTCTTCTCAAGCCCTTGTCACCAACCCATCACTGTGTGCCACTGTTGGCCACAATATATGAATCATTCAATCAAGTCCCTGTTTCACAGAACAGACTTTGATTTAAGACAATCGTAACTCCAGCAGTTAAACTCAGACTTATGGCAATATATTAGCACTCACATTAGTTTTCAAGAATGCTTGGTAATGTTTCAAGAATATTAAAATGCGAGGGATTATTTAATATAGTTTAGCATTAAAACCAACTAGTCCTGATATTTGTGAACACAAGCACTCAATGGGTGTTTGAATCCACTCAGGTTTAACTGAATCAAATCACTAAATCAACACATGGTGTTTTTATTCACTGTAGGTACATGGGGACAGTAAAATAAAGCGAAGCCGGGAGCTAGTGTGATTGTATCAGGGAGGAAATGAACTATTGCCTTGATATATTTCTAGAACTCCACAGTCAATAAAGTTGAAAAAGTTACTTGAAGACAACAGTCATTTCCATTGTAACATCTGTTATATTTGGGATCACACTTTCCTAGTAAAGTACAGATTATAGTACTTTTGTTGAGTTGAGTCCTGTCCATGATTCGAATGACACCCTCAGTCTCAGGCTTTGGGCCGTGGGAACCATGACAATTTACGCTTACACTCAAGTTACAGAGGGGTGCATAAAGTCTTCAGTCTAAACTATCAGTTCGTCTTCCATTTTTGTGGAAGTCGTGGAGATTGAGCGGGTTAGGTGGAAGACTGGGTGCAGGCAATTTGGGGCCTGACTCTCAGAGTGAGATTTCAAAACCCCAGTGGGACTCAACTCAACAAAAATACAAGAATCTGACCTTTGCTAAGAAAGTGTATTCCCAAATATAACATTACATTTGACCACTTTCTCATTGGCATTTTGTAATCCTACATTGTCAACCAACAGAAATACTCTTTAGATCCATAGACCCACAAATATTTAACCAATTTCTGTTTCATTCTGTCCTACAATTAAGAATACTGAAAGTCTTTACAGCCCATGTGATAAGTAGACCTGGACTTTTAGGTGCTCCTGATTTGGTGACTGAAGTCAGAGATGCCAACCTCTTCGATTTTATCTCCCTGTTTCTACGAATTTTAGCCTGAAACTGTGTCAGTATGATTTCACATGAAATTCCATGAAATTTGAAGAAAATTAACTACAATTCGGATATTTAGACAAAAACATATTTTTGTTGCCGAAAACAGACAAGAAGAAATTTAATGCTGATAATTTAGAAATCTGCTGTTGGAGATACGTGAAATTGATGCTTCACGCTCGATTAGTGTCATATTATCTTTCATCGAATCCATCATGATTTTTATGGTAAAACTACTAATTTTGGATGTTGAAACTACTATTTGCAACTCTTTGGGGTTGACACCACTGTGAAGTGTATTTATCAAACCCAGAACACTGAGCTAATCAAGGTATCTCCCCCAGAGCATTTACCTCATCCATCTGATGCACAATATGCTGCAGTGTTTAATTATTCATATCATGAATATTGCTTAAGTCAGGATAGTCTTCTGTGAAGTTTATAACTCCATTTGGAACTAACTCCTGTTTTATGTCAGTACATAAAGTGGAATGTAGAATATACAGAGTATGCACGAAGGTGACAGGAAAAGTACAGAACGAGTACTGAAAGTTAGAACATATAGATGTGATAAAGTTTGATAAGTGTTTGATTGTTAGTGCCTGACATCAGTTTTTTTATATGTAGAGAGATTAGAGATGGAACTAGCACTATCTTCTAGGTGAGTGATGCGTTGTTGGTTAAAATGTGAACATCTGATGATATGGTGGAATTCATCCCCATTTACAGCTTGTTCAGCTTGACCTTGGCTACTCTTCATAAGCATGACCCGGGAGATCAAATGGCACAAAGAGCAGGTCGAGTTAACTTCATTAAATAAGGGAGCAGAGAATGTTGTAAATGTTGCTTTGGTAAGAAGCATGCATACATCGGAAACATTCAACCATCTGTAGCTTCATGTTAAAGAATGTTAGGACATTGCTGATAATTTCTCGACATTGAGATGTCAAACGCCAGCCTTGTCTTGCTTGTTTGAACATGTTAACAGTCAACTGACAAAGGGGCACCCCTTCTCATTAAACGACCCAACCAGTTGTCACACGGGCATGCAATTCATTAGTATTCACTTGATCAGGTCAAGCTGAACTGGCTGTAACTGTGAGTTACACAGATTACATACTCTTTCTCTTCTCGTGAGATTCGTCCATCTCCCTCTTTCTATTGGCAATTCATGATTAGATGTTTTAAAACTTAGGCAAGGTTTCCATATAATTTCTGATAGCAGTAAGTGTTTGTTGAGTGAAGGTAAGCTTTTGGAAACCATATAATATTGTCCTTTTGATGAATTATTCATTTCGCTGACCCAGGATTGTAAAAACTGGTCTTTCAGGATTGATTCAGTTTTTTATATTATCCAGGGTTGAGTATAATGAAAGGAGTTTTCGAACATGCCTGGTAGGCTGCATTTACAAAAAATATGATTACACATGACTGAACCAGGGAGTACTACCCATGATGTTATCTAGACTGAAAGCTGCTATTTTGTTGCTTGAATAGGAAAATTTAAATTTGCACCAGTAAGTGATTAATTGTTTAGTGATTTGGAGCTGAATAGGTTGTCTTCCAAGTTCTCCATAAACCATAAAATTCGGGGTGTTATGTCCATGACTGGTAGCTAATTAAGGAATTTAAGATGAACATGTTCAGTGACATCGCAATTTTCGAATCCGCATATTTCACATCCATACAGTAAGACTGGTAAAACTAATGTATCACATGCAGAGAATATGGTATCTAACAGGAACTTTGTGTTTCTTCTCAGAATCCATCATGATATTTTGGTGAAACTAGTAATTTTTATCATTGAAACTACTATTTTCACCTCTGTGAATTGTATTTATCAAACCCAGTACACTGCTGCTGAATTAAGGTATCAGTACCCCAGAGCATTTACCTCATCCATCTGATGCGCAACATGCCGCAGTGTGTGTCAGTTCATATCGTGAATATTGCCGAGTCAGGATAGTCAGGATTGCATACTGATAAAACTGGTGAGACCAAGAAAACACTATGTTTCAGGTAACATTGAGCCAACAAACATCAGCCTGAAGGTATTTTAAAATAATAATGTGCAATTTATTGTTGGTATAGTTTAAAACTGTTGCCTGTTTGACAAGTTGTGTGTCAATGTGTCAGTTTTAATTTTTACTTTCATTTGACCTACCTTGCACTTCCATTATATGAAAATGCATTTTCTTTCACTGTATGCATCATCTTCTCAGAGGAGCTTCATATGCAGTGATAGTCCTTGAATTAACTAAAGAGGCTCAATTTTTTCAAACCCCATGGCAGCCATATAATGTAGGTACTTCGTGTAGATTACTGATGCACGAATTGTATAAATAGAATATTTGTGGCTCTTTACAGGGCTAACTGTAGTTATCTTTTCAATATTATGAATGTACACATTGTTTTTACCTTCCTCTTATATTCTGACATCCTTGCGGTTATAATATCTTCAGTAAAATGGCCATGTTGAAGAAGAAGCTGTACTTAAACTGGAATATGTTTCTCATCTGATGACATTGTATTTGTTCTGTTTGTTAGTTTTGTTTTAGTTATTAGTATTTATGCAGAAGATATTTCAACATCCATAAAGGCATCAGCTTTGTGTCTAGTGACTGTCATTGTTTACAAACAGTGAGTACGAGTTTTATGCTGCACTCAGCAATATTCTAGCTATATGGCAGCATTCTGTAGATAATTGAGTTTGGACATCATTTTACCCGTTTACTTCAGGTGGGTTACAGAGCCAAAGCATTTTCTTTTGAACTCAGGAGAACACAATATGTTGATTTGCGCCTTATGTGTCAAAATAAAAGTTGATTGCAGAGATGTTTGTTGATATTTGAACATGAACCAAATGATCATCTCACTGATCTTGTCAGATGTGTGTAAAGCAGGGATGGCAATTTTCCTCTGACTGGTGGATTTCTGCTGATTTATTTGAAAATCGCCTTGACACAATATCAAGTTTTCCACTGAGAAAAGATTTCCCGTTTGCCATCACTGGTAAGGAGATAGATGTGGTCACCTTGGGGAGCAGCGATTAGGAACTTCTGCATGTTCCATGTGGTACAGATGTTTGTGAATCAGTGTATTTTGTTCATCATTGGTTCCAGTGTTTTAATCCTATGTCCATACTTTATCTATTGCACTTTACTTTTTGTGCAGCATGTCATGTGTCGTGTGCAGCATGTCATGTGTGTCAGTATTAATATGGTATTTCCTTCCTTTATCTATTGTATTTTACTGTGCAGCATGTCATGTGTGTCAGTACTGATATGGTATTTCCATACTTTATTGTACTTTACCATGCAGCATGTCATGTGTGTCAGTATTGATATGGTATTTCCATACTTGATTGTACTTTACCGTGCAGCATGTCATGTGTGTCAGTATTGATATGGTATTTCCATACTTTATTGTACTTTACTGTGCAGTATGTCATGTGTCATGAGCAGCACGTCATTTGTCAGTTGCAGCATGTCATGTGTGTCAGTATTGATATGGTATTTCCATACTTTATTGTACTTTACTGTGCAGCATGTCATGTGTCATGTGCATCATGTCATGTGTCTGGATACAACCATGGTACCATGGATACGACATAATCAGCATGACAAGGAATGTAAACTTGGAAATTGTTTGACCTGGTTGTGATGGCAGATGACGAGATGGACAAATCCAATTCAGTTTAATATTTCTGTTTTATTTTTTGTACTTTAAATTAAATATCAATCACAAGTCTAGCTGGTGCAAACTTAGTATTTTGGAGGTGTCATTTATTGCTGATAATTTTGGAATTTGATGATTGCAGCGTGAACAAACACACCAGCTTATTCAGTTATAATAAGCAGCGTGCCTATTAGTTGAGATAAACATACGCAGCATGCCTATTGGTGGAGATGAGCATAAGCAGCATGCATATTGGTAGAGGTGAACATAAGCGGCATGCCTATTCGTGGAGATAAACATAGGCAGCATGCCTATTGGGGGAGATGAAAATAAGCAGCATGCCTATTGGGGGTGATAAACATAAGCAGCATGCCTATTGGGGGAGATAAACATAAACAGCATGCCTATTGGGGGAGATGAAAATAAGCAGCGTGCCTATTGGGGGAGATAAACAGACAGCATGCCTATTGGGGAGATGAAAATACGCAGCATTCCTATTTGGGGAGATGAAAATAAGCAGCATGCCTATTGGTGGAGATAAACATAGGCAGCATGCCTATTGGGGGAGATGAAAATAAGCAGCATGCCTATTGGGGGAGATGAAAATAAGCAGCGTGCCTATTGGGGGAGATAAACGTACACAGCATGTCTATTGGTGGAGATGAACATAAGCAGCATGCATATTGGTAGAGGTGAACATAAGCAGCGTGCCTATAGGTGGAGATAAACATAGGCAGCATGCCTATTGGGGGAGATGAAAATAAGCAGCATGCCTATTGGGGGAGATAAAAATAAGCAGCGTGCCTATTGGTGGAGATAAACAGACAGCATGCCTATTGGTGGAGATTAACATAAACAGCATGTCTATTGGTGGAGATAAACACAGGCAGCATGCCTATTGGTGCAGGTAAACATAGCATACCTGTTGGTGGAGATCAATGTAAGCAGCATTCGTATTGGTGGAGATGAACAGAAGAAGCATGCCTATTGGTGGAGATAAACATAGGCAGCATGCCTATTGGGGAAGATGAAAATAAGCAGCATACCTATTTGGGGAGATGAAAACAAGCACCGTGTCTATTGGGGGAGATAAACAGACAGCATGCCTATTGGTGGAGATTAACATAAGCAGCATGTCTATTAGTGGATATAAGCATAGGCAGCATGCCTGGTGCAGGTAAACATAGACCGCATACCTGTTGGTGGAGATCAATGTAAGCAGCATTCCTATTGGTGGAGATGAACAGGAGAAGCATGCCTATTGTTGGAGATAAACATAGGCAGCATACCTTTCGGTGGAGATCAATGTAAGCAGTGTGCCTATTGGTGGAGATGAAAATAAGGATCTTGCCTATTGGCGGAGGAAAACAGAAGCAGCATGGCTATTGGTGGAGATGAACACAGACAGCATACCTATTGGGGGAGATGAACACAGGCAGCATGCCTATTGGTGCAGGTAAACATAGACAGCATGGTTATTGGTGAGAGATAAACATAGGCAGCATACCTGTTGGGGGAGATCAATGTAAGCAGCATGCCTTTTGGTGGAGATGAACATAGGCACATGCCTATTGGTAGAGGTGAACATAAGCAGTATGCCTACTGGTGATATAAACATAGGCAGCATGCCTATTGGTAGAGATGAACATAAGCAGCATTCGTATTGGTGGAGATAAACATAAGCAGCATACCTGTTGGTGGAGATCAATGTAAGCAGCATGCCTATTGGTGGAGATAAACATAGGCAGCATGCCTATTGGGGGAGATGAACAGAAGCAACATACCTATTAGGGGAGATAAATATATGCAGCATACCTGTTGGTGGTGATCAATATAAGTAGCATTCCTATTGGTGGAGATAAAAATAAGCAGCATGCCTATTGGTGGAGATTAACATAAGCAGCATGCCTATTGTGGGAGATAAACATAAACAGCATGCCTACTGGGGGAGATGAACACAGGCAGCATGCCTATTGGGGGAGATATACACAGACAGAATGCCTATTGGTGGAGACGAACACAGACAGCATGCCTATTGGTGGATATAAACATAGGCAGCATGGCTATTGGTGGAGATGAAAATAAGCAGCATGCCTATTGGAGGAGATGAAAATAAGGATCTTGCCTATTGGTGGAGATAAACATAAGCAGCATGCCTATTGCTGGATATAAACATAGGCAGCATGCCTATTGGTGGAGATAAACATAAGCAGCATGCCTATTGGGGGAACTGAAAGTAAGGATCATGCCTATTGGTGGAGATAAACAAAAGCAGCGTGCCTATTGGTGGATATAAACATAGGCAGCATGCCTATTGGTGGAGATAAACATAAGCAGCATGCCTGTTGGGGGAAATGAAAGTAAGGATCTTGCCTATTGGTGGAGATAAACATAAGCAACGTGCCTATTGGTGGATATAAACATAGGCAGCATGCCTATTGGTGGAGATAAACATAAGCAGCATGCATATTGGGGAGATGACAATAAGGATCTTGCCTATTGTTGGAGATAAACATAAGCAGCATGCCTATTGGTGGAGATGAACACAGGCAGCATACCTATTGGGGGAGATCAATGTAAGCAGCATGCCTATTGGTGGAGACGAACACAGGCAGTATGCCTATTGATGGAGACGAACACAGGCAGCATGCCTATTAGTCGATATAAACATAAGCAGCATGCCTATTGGTGGAGAAAAAAATAAGCAGCATGCCTATTGGTGGAGATAAAAATAAGCAGCATGCCTATTGTGGGAGATAAACATAAACAGCATGCCTATTGGTGGAGATGAACACAGGCAGCATGTCTATTGGGGGAGGTAAACATAAGCAGCATGTCTATTGGTGGAGATAAACATGGACAGCATACCTGTTGGGGGAGATGAACACAGGTAGCATACCTATTGAGATAAACATAAGCAGCATGCCTATTGGGGGAAATGAAAATAAGGATCTTGCCTATTGTTGGAGATAAACATAAGCAGCATGCCTATTGGTGGAGATGAACACAGGCAGCATGTCTTTTGGTGGAGATAAACATAAGCAGCATGGCTATTGGAGGAGATACCTATTGGGGGAGATGAACACAGGCAGTATGTCTATTGGTGGAGAGAAACACAGGCAGCATGCCTATTGGTGGAGGTAAACATAAGCAGCATGCCTATTGGTGGAGACGAACACAGGCAGCATGCCTATTGGTGGATATAAACATAGGCAGCATACCTGTTGGTGGTGATCAATATAAGTAGGATTCCTATTGGTGGAGATGAACAGAAGAAGCATGCCTGTTGGTGGAGACAGACATAGGCAGCATACCTGTCTACTTTAATTGGTTCCATGACAAAATTTAGTTTAAGGGACATTGTGACTGAATCTAGTTTAAGGGGTATTATGACTAAACCTAGTTTATGGGGTATTATGACTAAAACTTGTTTAATTGACACTGTAACTGAATCTAGTTTAAGGAGCACTACGATTAAATCTAGTTTAAGGGACACTGTGACTAAATGTAGTATAGGGGACATTATGACAAAACGCGAGTTTAAGGGTTTCCATGTACTATTTTCAATCCACTCATCGAGCGGAAGCGCCGATCTACATACAAGACACAGCGGTACAAAGTACAATAAATTATAATTGTGACAGCAAATTCATGGAAACTTTCACTGACAGTATCACTTACTGACAGTGTTTTTGTTTTTGTTTTTGTTTTTTTTTGAAACTCAAAACCATTGCACATATTACGACAACAGCTGTCGTACTGATAGTTACTCAGAGTATATCCTAGTAACTGTTCAAACTGATATTTCATCATGTATGGGATATCACTTGCTTAGCCTTGTACTCTGTGAATGACTTTTGTTGTACGCCTTTTAGCAATATTCTACGTCACGGCCCAGAAATGGGCCTCACACACTGTACCTATGTGGGGTACACGGTCTTCGGCTTGTCGAACAAACACTTTAACCACTAGTGCTAGACTAAACACCATCGAAATCACTCACTCACTCACTCTAAGGGTGTGGAAAATGTGGTTAATGTGTAGGCTCCTTAAAATATCAAAGCGATAGATACTTGGGGTTTAGCAGAAATGGCTTGATAGGTAGGAAATAGCATTTCGTGTTTAACATTTTTCAGTGTATCCAGTAGCTTGTGTGGATTCTAGTGTAGAATGTGTCCCTAGTAGCTTGTAGGGCTTCTCGTGTAGAATGTGTACCTAACAGTCTGTGTAGATTCTCTTGTAGAATGTAGAATGTTATCACATAATCATACTCATAATCATCTATGATACATGGTACTAAACCTTGCTTGACTCGCGGAAAGATGACAGTCATCATTTGCGTTGGAGAGTGAAAAGCAGAATATTAAACTCGCTGAATGAATTCCAAAATGGCGGTCTGTTAATAATCACCCAGCTTTTGTGTATGGTAAGCAGAAAACACCACATATATACCTTGAAAACAAATTCAATCACCCAGCTTTTGTGTATGGTAAGCAGAAAACACTACATATATACCTTGAAAACAAATTCGTATGGCAGCTGTTACATATTTTATTCTCATCAATACAAATACGAAACTGATAAATGATCACAACATACTTGCAGTAAGACGGGATTAAACAAAGTCGTGAATACCGATAATGCTGGAAAATATGGGCCATCTGAATTCTGCACAGGTGTCTAGTAATGAGTGTTGTGAGTTGACCTGAGCGGGTATTGTCGTCATATCGGCATAGAGATGGGATCAAGTCTGCATTCATTTCTATTTTAACTTCAAGGTCCCAAAGAGTTTTGTTTCGAAACATGTATATTCATCACATTATTATTTAAAAAGGGAAAATGTCATAGACAGAGGATACTAAACGACCTTCCGTTTAAATACCATTTTTATTAGACGACTTAATGATTCGGAATCAAACGAGCGAAGCGAGTTTGATACTAAATATTTCTTGTGTTTAATAGAAATAGTATTTCACGGAAGCAAGTTTAGTATTCTGTGTATTATGCTCCAACATATATTGATAGAAGCTGTGGTTACACTGCCTACAGGGAGATGACTCTCAGTTTTCCGCGAGTCAAGCAAGGTCTAGCACCGTTGCAACAGCGGCATTAGCATTGTGACGTCATACCACAGAAGTGTTATGAAGTCATCCGTCTAACGGAATTACACTAGTGTAATATTGCCGTACAAATATTACACAGAGGATATTTCGTTAATGTTGTCAAATAACATGTATATTTCATCTCGTGGTCTGACAAAGCTGATATGTTCACGAGTGGCTGTTTAAAAATATCTGGAATGATAGGGTGATTTGAAGTTACATCTGGAAGGCAAGATAATGAATCTACAAAAATGATGAAGTTTTTGGAGTGGTTCTGGTGTTTAATATAGGTCAAAGTTGTGAAGATAGCTTTGGCCTCAGCAGTGAAAATGGAACTGTTGTCAGGAATTCTAGAGGAGACTTGGAACTAACGATTGTAATGGTGGCATATTGGCCATCATCCTTGGATCCGTCAGTGAAAATGGATCTATGGGTGTTACAGTTGGAACGTAACTGGTTGTATTCCTGTTGAAACACCAAAGCATTTGTTTAAGACTTGAGTTTGGTGAGGGTAAGATCGTGCTGTGGTTTCACCATCTGCCACCGCTGTTATGACAGAAACAATGATATTGAGATCAATTGTAGCTGCAGATATGTGTGATTTAACTCTGATTCCAAGCAGTGGAACCAGGATTAGCAGTTTCGGAAACAGGTTTTCGTAGAGAGGGTTGAAAGCACAGTTGCATGCTGGACTCGCTTGAATATAATATAGTGACATATTGCCGTGAGCATCGCATTTAGGCTATCAGCCGTATAGTTCACAAAAAAGCTCCCTGGTAGAGCCTCAGGCCTTGGTTGTGGGTAGAGCCTAATTTTTCTAGATTTCCTTTGCAGGCTCCATCATAGACAATGGAGCTGTAATCTAGTTTCGAGCGAATCAAGCATCTGTACATGCAAAGGAGGGCCTGATCCCCTGCCTACTCTGTATTTGAAACAACGTTTAGAAAGTAAAGGGCCTTCAAGCATTGTTTTCAAACATTTTATGAGTGGTAAGAATGTCAAATGACGAACGAATGTGAGTCTAAGGACTTTGGCCTCTTCTGCAACCTTGATTAGCGCACCATCTAAAGATAGCTCTGGATTTTTGTGTGGTTTATATTTACGACAACGTGAATTGACGCAGTTGTTCAAGACGTTAGTATTTTTATTGATTTTCATGCTAAAACTTGTGACAGACAGGATGCTGCCTCGTGGAACGCCCTGATCTTGGTGGAATAAATAAGACAATGTGTAACTCGCCTGTACTTGTTGAAAAAAATGAGACATGAACTGAGGTAATCTGCCCCTCAATACAAATTCATGTACATCTTTTAAGATACCATGTTTTCACGTTGTATCATATGCTTTTGATTCAAGTCGAAAAATAGAAAAAGATAGATACAGTATGATGTTTGTTGGTAATGGAAATTTTTATAAATGATTCTAGAACAGATGCACTATGTCATTGGCACTGCAGTTCTTTCGGAAACACACTGGAGGTCACTAAGGAGGTCATTGGTCTTCAGGCACCAGATTAATCGAGTGTTCACCTAGTTAGTGATATGGGACGGTCATTCGAGGGATAAGTATGACCGCCGGCCAGACTTCGGTATTGGGATGATGTGGCATTAAGCCACGACGGAAGAACGTTTGTCCAAATGTCATCAAATATATTGAGTAGTGTCGTCAAACTTGTATCAGGAAGGTGGTTTAGAAGCTTAAATGTAAGTCTTGTTGTGGCATTCAGCTCATGCACAGTATGATGTCAGAAATATTTTTCCACCTTCTTCCTATTTTTTTCAAATTGCTTGTTTGCAATTTGTATCAAACCATGGTCTGCATATGTGCGGATTTGCAGAGGGCTTAAGGATGGTCTCGAGTGCCATTTAGGATGTCTGAAATTGGTTCTATGGGATCAGGAACATTCCCGAACTTGTCAGGTTTAAGTTTTTCAGGTCAGAGGCTTTGGAAAAATGGCCAGCTGGCCTTTAGTAAAATGCCATCTTCTTGTTGACAAGTGGTCACTTCTAAAAAGGTCTTCATCGACCCACCATTCAAATTTGTTTAAAATTTATAATCTGTGAGTGAACCACATCTGGTGACCACATTAGTTCCTGGTGTAGAGACATTTCGAGCGGTTAACATCTACCGGTCTACTCATACTGGCAATCATCTAATTATCAACAAAGAAATCATCTGCCATTTCTCACTGATTACCTGCGTCAATTCCTCCACATTTTATACAGGATGATCTCGCGCTGGGCTAATCCAAAGATTTGGATCCGATTCATATCGTGGCTTATTGTGGGCTATGCTAAAGTCTCAGTGGGGATGTTCTGCCAAGGGAGATATCGGCTTGGGAAGGCTGGTTTGGCATTCAACAGGAATATAGGATCACTGGCAAGGGAATTATCACATTGTGGCGCGACGGCCGTATCGACGTCAATTTTATTTGGTGGTAGTGTTCAGAGAACTTTTTATGGAGTTGCAGGTACAGTGTGAATGGCTGATTACAAAATAGTACTCTTGAACTCATTACAAGAGTACTCTTTTGAACTCCACGTTAGTTGAAGGTAAAATAAAATATTCTAGTCCATACTTACTTAAAAACGGCTAAATACTTTTAATTCGATTAATATCCCGGAATTAGTACTCAAATGAGGTGTATCTTGAATATAGGGCACTTGGTGTACTCAGAACTAGAACTTCGATCAGGTGAATCTATTCATGAACACAGAACCTGGCAATATTACAGCTACATCAGGACATCTCCATAAAAGTCTTGGTCACATACATGTAATCTATTAATACGTATATATCTACTGATATAATACCCTGAATGGTAACCAAGGCATTTAAATGTCTATAGACCCGATAACATTATTATATGTAACCGCAACAAGCGCATGCCGACACTCATTAGCAAAAGTATTCCATATTTTGGATTCCATGTCACTGCTATCTTTAAACACCTACATAAAGCATATTGTTCCAGAAAAAATAAAGTTGGCTGGGAAACGGCTTTGATATGAATCACACTGCACTAGGCTTCTAAAATAATGTCATAATAATCAAACATGTCATTATGATATTATACCATTTTTTAAACAAAAATAAATCGCACATTAAATCTGACACATCAATGACCTTACCTTACTGCACATACACAGAGAGGGGGAGGGAGGCTTCACACATTGTACCCGTGTGTGCAATGAATGACTTCAGATGAAATAAGTAAACGGCTTATGAAATATGACAGGTTGGCTCCATTAGTCATAACTGTGTGGGTGATTGATGGAATGCAATCTTGCCGTGAAGTGAGATGCCATTACACTGGGAGCCTGCCCATAAACCATTGTGCACACAATGTTAACTGAACTACCAACCAAGCCTCTCTATCCGTTTTGGTCTAGACTTAGCTTCAGAGTAACTTGGAAATCTCAAGAAATGAACACCACAACTACAACACATATGAATCACTTTTATTTACAATAAAATACAGAACAATGTGTGTACAAGGACTACACTGATGAATGCTCAGGACATATTCAATATATACACTGTACAGGTCATGAACAATGTTCCCAATGACATAACGTGAAGTGGTTTAAAATCCTGATAATCCTTGAATAATAAAATCTTTTTAACACATCCTTAACATTAAGAACTTTTCTAATTTAACACCTCACTCTAGAGATTTAATAGCCACATGTAAAATAATGGATGCATTAATTGATAACACAAAAATTGTACAACAAGAAATTGCAAGGCTAACATCTGTTAAAGTATACCCCACATGAACGTGCTAAAGAAGTATACCCCAATACACAACAGTTCATCTTACAAGTGGTAAAATAAAAAGTTACACCTGCAACTGTTGAGAGTGTGCTTAATGAATGAATTTGTGCTGAAATTATTGCTGTATATGATA
This sequence comes from Haliotis asinina, assembly GCF_037392515.1. Taxonomy (NCBI): domain Eukaryota; kingdom Metazoa; phylum Mollusca; class Gastropoda; order Lepetellida; family Haliotidae; genus Haliotis; species Haliotis asinina. Next base: position 54,138,156 of record NC_090291.1, on the reverse strand, counting down.
AAATTCCTTTGGTACGAGACATTTGAAACCTTTAATTTCAGAACAAGTGATAAAATGATAGGTAAATGGAAGTAAGTTCAAATATGAAACTTTTGGCTAGATGTCAAAGCATAGCAACTTGGGGGGTAGAACAAACAAAAACTATTTTCTTTTACTAATTGCATCCTTGGTCAATTCTACCACCAACTGAAGACATTCCATCATCACATCTACAGATTCCTGTTGACTTTCAAAGAAGTCATTAATTCCCTGATCAGTGTACATGACATGCAGCTGGGCTGCTTCACAAAGAAACTCTGGTCCTATTCTCATCGAATCACCTGCTGCGGAACGCCAGACATGAAGCCACTGAAACCTGCAGCCTGCAGAGCCTGTGCTGAGGGCATCAACAGGTGGTTAGCACGCACAGCATCAGAAAACAATGCATGGTAATTAGGCAGGGGAACATACGCTGCTGTGATCACTCGACCTGTAAACAAGACAACTATTGTTCAGGACTTTGTAAAGGATTCCAAACCAAGTGCCCTAAGCAAACAGGTAGGGGAAGGTGGAAAGGATAAAAAAAAAAAAAAAAAAAAAAAAAAATCCTCATTTTTGGTTGATACTGAGAATTCCTAATATTCACAATTCTACTACATATAGACATATTATTCCAATGTATTCTCAGCACTTCATTTGATGTAATACTCTATATTTAAGCAATCCAGCTTCCTGCAACTTATGGTTTATTGACCATATCATCACAGGGTCTCTCCAAAAACCCCAATTACAATAATATTAAATTAATGTTAACATGAATTGGGAAGGCTTCTAACTCCAAATCGAACTCCATTTGTCTATTCTAAATCAAAAATTAATTAAAAAATTAAAATTAAGACACATTGAAATTCATGAGGGAGATGCAAAGTATTTGAAACACTTACCAGCGAAGTACCTTCCATGAAGGGAGTTGACCGATGCAACAGCAGCAGCAATACTTGGACACTTGACATATACATTGCCCTGTGGTGAAGCCTTATCCACATAAATATGCAATACTCCTCCATGTTTATTACATTCTTCTATCACATCGTCTCGGATCTCTTGATCCCAGCTACTTCTTGTCTCTCTGTGAATGGAACAAAGAGATATTTAAGAGAAACTGTAAAGTGGACGGCAATGTTGTCTTATGGTATGAACAGCTATCAGGAAGTGCTAAAAATATTTGATCTGTATGACGGTGGCCTTTAAGAATCGAGAAAGAATCATGAGATACACTGTGAACAACATGACATCTAGGTACAATAACTGGTTTTCAGTCAAACCGCAGGTACCATTTCTTGGACTGTCCTAGGGAGAACCTCCATTGACTGTGTATACTCAAGTCTCATCAAACAGTGTTTCTCACCATCAACCATTGCCCATTAAACTCATTGCCAATTCAAAAGTAGATGGACTTGTGAAGGAAAAAGCCTAATAATGAACTTACGTGTTAGGATCAAACATGTTGGAAAGCATGAAGCACTGTGTTGCTATAGGTGGGGCCCCACTCCCTGCTGCTGGAGCTTGTGTTGTTGGTGCTGCTGCCGAGCCTGCAGCATTGGCCACAGCTGCAGTCAGAGTTGCGCCTGGTGCAGTGCCAGCCTGGTTGAGTGCATTAGCTGCATACTGTGGGATCTGGAAGCCGGTACCTAGAATGACAGAACAGAATGTACTGAACAGAATGAACTATTTCAGACTAAAAGTTTTTACCTACATTATTTGTGTATCTATTTCAAAGGAATTTTAAGACAAGTACAACGTTTTTATTTAGGTTAATGCTGCACTTTCCAAAAAATCAGCTGCATGAAGGTGGTCTGCAAACAATGAAGTCCAGATAATCCAGTAATTGATATTTGTACAGATCAGACCCTAACCTATACCTTTAAGAACAGGAAGTATTTGTGTATGGAGAAACGTTTTTCCTCTGTAGTTTGCATGCATGAAAATGAACAGTCAAATTTGAAAACTGACAATATAAAGAAAGCCCTGATTACACATACCCTCAGCAAGTTTGGCCATAAGTTGGAGTCTGCCTGTGGCCCCGAGATCAATACCAGCCCGATCCATCTCATCGCTGTCAAGTATTGATGCTCCCTGACTCTCTGCTGTTCTCTCTGTAACATGGCCCACTTTCATTGGTCGACCAGCAAGTTCAAACCCATTCAACTGTTCAAGTGCCTTCTTTGCATCTTCTGCATCAGTAAACTGAAATAGCATTGATCATCATCAGAAATGGACGGCCAAACATCAATAATGATACCATCCAATCTTTCCAAACCAACTGTTCTGTTCACTGACAGCCTCTCATCCTTATGATCATTCAATCTTACTTCTGTCTAAGTCATCTACATTTGAAGCGTTGTCTAACAATAAATGTTTTCATAAAATATTTCTGTTAATGTAATATTTATCATGGATAAATGGTCCTTTACTGACACACTGTCTAGTAAGTCCAGGGGTTACAACATCCAATCGTTGGATGCCTGAGACAAGTCAGTTTTCATTTTGGGCAATCAAATAAAGGTATCTTACTTTCTGTTATTTCCGCTTTTGGTTTCACTTCATATCCGCTCAAAATGTAGCTATCAAATTTCGCAATGACAACAAAGTAGGATCATCTTTCTTAGCTATTTATCATATTTCTGTAAACAGTACAGTAAACATTAACATGAAATACAATATTGATTTATTCTTTCAAAATTTCATCATTATGATAAGGTCATAAAAATCAGGGCAAGTGGAAAATTAGTCAGGATAAGTTACTTTCTTGAAGTGTAACTTAAATTCTTTTTGAATCCCTGGCAATTCAAATGAGCTGGGTTTTATTAGGGTATGAACCTCCAAAACATTTCGGCCAGACCACAGGCCTTGTTAGATGTAAAACTTGCCAGCCCCGACTAAACCCTACCTGCCCACAAATAACTTAGGTCTGACAAGCGATGTAGTTTATCATCCAATTGGAATTCATCTTTTATTTTTACGAGTTAATTAACAATGATTGATTATCTTGAAATATGTTGAATATCTTCATATACATGACTAAATTTTAACATAACAGTCAGACAGGCGAGTTGGAGAATCTGGCAGTCTGTGCTGAGAATAATCCGTCCTGGGCAGTCTGACAGACAGGTACTTCGAACGCAGGTTATCACCTTCCACAATGCAAACAAAAAAGCTCAAATGGAGTCATGTAATGAGTTGAATTCTCAATACACATTCACAGAATGAAACCTACCGACATAAAACCATAGCCTTGTGAGCGGCCAGTTTCATGATCCCGAATAAGTTTGATGTCATCAATCTGGAAAAAAAAAAGATAATTAATGTTTGAATTTGAAATACAATAAAAAGGTACATTTCTCAGTTTTTAATGTCTCACATTAATTATGAAACTAATACAGGTTAATTATAACCAATGACAGTGTAGAAATACAAAGGTTTCCATTTCATGACTAAAGTATTTATTATACAAAGGATTAGAGATATGATAAAAAAAAGAAGACTTTTTACCTCACCAAATGGAGCAAAGATACCCCTCAACATATCTTCGGTAATGTTGAAATGAAGAGAGCCAACATAGAGCCTCATGGGACCTGATGTACCCTTCTGCATTAAGCTTGTACTACTGGCAGTTCGGTTCTTCTCTGCCTGAGAACTCTGTACAATGATTGGAACACCCAGAAGCTTCTGATTGTTAAGACCCATTGCAAGAGGCACTGAATCGGTTTCTGCAAACTCCACATAAGCAATTCCCTTTGACCGCCGAGTCTTGTTGTCTGTAATAAGACGTACATCTCGTACCTGCAAGATTAAAGTTATCTTGTAATGCAAAACTTGTCTTTACAAACAATTAGGTGACAGTAGTTTGAGTAAGTCATCATTCTTTCTGACAGAAGTATGAAGTGAACATTGTGACACGTGACCATTAAACATCTGAAGTGCTTGCACTTGGTGCACTAATAAGGGCCGTATGACAATCGTCAATGCACTGCAGCAGTACGGCTGTCAAAATTACTTGTTCTTCTTTACTGACGAGGTATGAGGGTGATGGGGTATGTAAGAGCAATTAGGAAACGTATCTTGTGTGAGATTCACACAAACGCACAATCTAATGCATTTCTAAACTATACAAGTGTTTGCCACTAAGATGCCAATGCCCTCCGCCGCTTAAGAAGAATGAAATAATTTTAACATATTCATTACTCTTTACTTTTTGCTCACACACAAGGTGCGCGAAATGAGTGGTGCCTGGATAATCACCCAATGTAGGCTGTCAACAAAATTGAGGGCACTGGAAGCAATGTTGTATGGAATACTATTTGCATTAACATAAGTTCGAAAAGAGGACAAAGTACTGTGGTCATATTTTGGTTGCACAATTCCCTAATGCAGACTCACCAAATGTAGGAGGTCACAAAATTCGAAGACATCAAACAAAAGATCACATAAGATATGTCGAAGAGTGTGAAAGTGTTCAAAGTGTCATAGTGACCTTGAAAATAAGCTCACGGTCACCAACTGGTGTCTGCATAATGCCCCAATATGGGCTGTGACCAAATTTGAAGATATTGGGTACCCTAGTTCATGAGATATTGCGTTAGCAAGTATCAGAAATTATGTACAGACGCTGCTGAACACAGTCCCTCGTTCTGCTTTGCGGTGGGGGACAATAACACCAATCTATTTGATGTACAAAGATATTGCAGTCTTAAGAATGATCACAGCAGTGTCACGGAGTGAGTGAGTTCAGTTTTACACACGTTTTAGGAATATTTCAGTGACATCTGGGCAGGTGGTCACCAGAAGTGGTCTTCACACATTGTACCCACGTGGGAAATCAATCTCTGGCCTTCAGCATGCTCAGTCAACACTTACATCACAAAGCTACCCCTCTGCCTATTTCTCAAGGATAAATGGAACTTGCATGAAAAGTGTAACCATCAAATCATTACTGGGTTGGTTTTGTTAATGTGTGAATGTCTGCACCAGCCTTACTTTTCCAACTGAAGAGAAAAATTCTTCTAGATCTCTTGGTCGAATTCTTGCCGACAACTGCATGCAAAATATTGTCCGAGCATCCCTTTCTTCTGGTGTCAACTCCGGCAAGGTCTCTCTGCGGGCAAACAAAAACATCAATATTAACTTAACAAATTTAGGAATATGACACATAGCTGTTCAGATAGTATGGTATCTTTGTATACTATGATTCCATGATTCATTAGGTCCGGCAAGGTATTCATTACAAGGTGTCATAGTATATTCATACCTGACTGGACTCTTGCTAATACTTCTTGGTCGACGTCTTTCTTTTGATCGACTGCGCCTCTTTCTGATTGGAGATCTGCTTCTACGTCTTTCTTTTTCCCTGCTTCGACGTCTCCTATCTCGATCCCTGCTTCTGCTCCGTTTATCTCGGCTTTTGCTACGGCGTTCACTGCCTTTTCGTTTCTTATCACGATCTCTATCTCGATCTCTGCAAAGACAAGCACGAAGTAATTAACTTGTTGAACTTGATACATTAGTCCTGAACTAGTGTTTGAGTAATTATGTTTCCTCTTGACTCCACATTCAAACATACAACCATCCTCTGAGACATGGAATTAGGCTGAAACTATATACTCAACCAAAAAAAGTTTAGCACGCTCGTATACAAAACGACATAAATCATATTATACCAAAAATAATTTGTATTTGCAAATCATATCATTGCTGCATTTCATTTATTGGCTAGAAAATCACCAAGAGCTGTGTTCAGTGTTCCCAACGTCTCCACACTTCCTAACTCGAGAAGGGGGTCTGGGGCCACAAACTGTCTTGTGTTACCTCCATTGGCCTGATTCACAGATGTGAATCAACGTCTCATGCTGTCAACAACTGCTCTGAGCTCACCAACGTTAATGTTACCCCAGCCCTGTACAAGTGCAAGTTCAAGGAGGTTATCAATATGGGGGTGAAATTCTCGAACATTCACCTGCTTGATGCCATACCCATCTCCAGTCAGCAAAATCGACACAGAATTGCGATTTGTCAGTAAATAATGCCCTGTTCCACAGTGCACGACACCATCGTTGATGAATGTGTGCCCATTGTAAGCATGCCTGTCGGTGACATTCAGTCATGGGCACCCCAACCACTGGACATTGGGCATGCAAGGAATGGCGGTGTGTAGGCGATTCATGACAGCAGTGTCACGGACAGTTTGAGGGTGAATAATAGTGCCCGTAGTATGTTGCAATTCATGGGCCAACAGCGGTGCACCGGTAAACACTGATCTTCCCTGGGCATTGTTTTACAGGGTCAACCTGAGCATGGACGATCTCCGACTCAAGTTTCTTGCACACGTGCCCAGAGACATGAAATCATGGTCCTGTGCACATTTAATGACGTGCTACTTCTTGAAAGGTTTGACCAGTATGCAGTCTCCCAATGGTTTCATGTTGTTGATTTTCAGGCATGCCTCTTCTATGGCCCATGCTGAATGCTTGAAAAATTTAAACGTTTTTTGACATTCTGGTGAATGTTTTAATGAGTGTGCAATAAAGCTTCGACCACTGGATGGTTTTATTCTGTGTGACACAGGAAAAATGCGTTTCCCATGATTACCAGTGTCTGCTCTGGCTTAAATTTTCTTGGGGTCCATTGGACCCCTTCACTTAAAAATTAGGGGCCAAAACACAAACTGAAATCAGCTAGGGCATCTTGCATGTCGTCAACTGCACAGTGAGATGTGTATTTCATCGAGTCTGAATCACAACCTAATGTTTTTTGAAATGGTAGTCCATGAAGCATGCATAATTCCGTCAATGCAGCACATTTTGATGAAGCAATTTGCTCCTTTGCCAGCACATTCCTTGTCATTCAGCACTGTGGAGACCACTGTAGACATGTTCTGTTTCAGAGGTGTAGCTTCAATAGCAGAATTGTGATCATCAGACTTCATGTGCCAGACCAAAGTTGAATGCCTATAATTATGGCAGCCAACAGTAAATGCATTGGTCTGGCCTTCAGAAATACAGACATGACAAGTCATGCCAAGTAATCTCTCAAATCTTAACCAGTTGTACTTTGATAAGCCAGCCACTTTGAAATCGCTGTTCACCTTTCAGTTTCTTTTGCAAAGGTTTGTTCTGTTTTCTGTGTCATTTTTTTTTACCAGTTTTCTCAGCTGATAATTATTTTTGAGCGGTAGTATTGCCAAACCAACTGATTAAACATGCCTTAATACGATGGATTGTCTTTGCGGGAGCTGTCAAATTTATGCAAACGTAGTAAACGACTTTCTTGTAAGGATTCGCTGTATTTCACGGAACAAGGTAAATGACAAATGTTCATGGACAATGATTATACATTCACTCACTCTGATGAATTCTAAGGAAAAAAAACAAGAAGTCTGTTGTAGAATATCAAAATATCTAGAGTCCATAAAAGGACATCAACAGCCATATTCAATCTTCACATTTATTCTGCTTTATATTTGTTCACGCCGTTACCCCGTTCTGACAAATACCCCTTGGCATGCCTGGCTATTTTTAGCTTGACACAAGGTTGTGATGTTTTCGCCCAATCCCCAAGCTAACCAAATTACGAACATTGCCGAGCCCTTCAATAGGTATCATCTGACTGGCTGAAGAAACTTATGGACCACACCATACATTAATTCATGCAAAACCGAAAATAGATGTAAATCAAGTAACCGGTTTGGGTATTGGTCATGAAAAGTGCCACACAAATGAAACTGGTTTTGTTTAACAAACGGAAGAGTTTATGGACCGGAAACTTTTATAAACGTTCGCAGTAGTCTTTGACATGAAATAACCCAATACGCTAGGACATGTACACACAGATGTACGTTTTTGATTTGTGATAGGAAATTAATACTTCTCGAGTCAATGCGTCCACAAGACCCACGCGTTACGTAGGTGCGTTCAAACTCATATTTGTTTGTCCAAGACGCAAAAACACGCTCTTCAGCCAACACTGGATTACCATCAACATCTGAAAGAAATGCATGTGCTTTTCGATTTTCGGCATGCATCAATGCCAAGAGATTTGACAGAGTAAACTTTTGAATTTCAGACATGTTGGAGCAGGATTATCATTTTAAAGACTCATTTACACCAGGGTGCTAATAGCTTTCTTTTTCAAAAGAAGAAAGTTCAAATGTAATTGTTTGGCATACATAATATCAACGAACAAATCATGGACAGGGTGTTCTTGTTAATAAAACAAAACTATACCGAATATTAACTCTTTTCAAGTTACAAAAACATCATATAATATTGTGGTAACATGGGATAAAATATTTCGTAACTTTACCTTTTTCTGTCACGGCTTCTACTTCGGCTCCTCTTCCTCCTGCTGAGAAACGATATCTCGTTCAATGCATAAAGCTCAACTTCATCTAATATTCCAAAGAGTTTCAGATCGTTACACCTTAGTTTAAGACATGATTGATTAGACTCATAACATTGAAGTTACATTAATTTCCCAGAAAAAGGAAGTAAGAAGGGAAAGCTGATACAAACTGAGGGTAGCCTTACTTTTAATGGAATTTTGCCATTAACTGAACTTTCTTCAGACTCAACTCATTCTTCTGAGAGCAAAGAATAAATCACAATGCAAACACTAAAACCAAATCAGGGTCAAAATACAGGCAATCTGACAGCTTGTACGAAACAACTTGCAAAAGATTGTATTTCATAAAATGTTTGTCAAACAGCTCCCTACGAAACAAATACCTTATGGACACAATAAGGTAAGCTCTGCATCAACCTCTGCAAGTAGCAGTTTGTTCTATGTTCCTCACTTCTACTCATTACAGTGAGCGAGTCCTGTACCCCATTGATCATAGGGCTCACATACCTGGTTAACGCTCAGGTTAGCATCAATTTCAAAGATCTTGCTCTTATAGCACTCAAAGAGATACCTATTTCAATATACAGAACAAATTACAATTAGAAAGGTGGCTGAAGAGTTGTTAAGATTCGGGATAGCTGCACCCTAAAAAGGAAATAAAATGCTGATGAATGAATCCATCATAAGCACAAATTCTGGAATACTGCAGTCATTTAATCCCGTCTGAACAACAGGGAAAGGACCATTTCCAATATTTGTGGTGATAGATCTTTCCTTTGAGAAACCGCATGGTTTGTGGTCACAACTTTTCTTCAGGATGTAGGGCTCCACAACCATAAGCCTACAGAAACCATTATATGTTAGATTGAAATAGTTGGTATTCTGATGAGAAGATAAACACTTGGGAGTTCCTTTTACATAGAAGCAACCATCTTGCTTGGACTAATCTGAACACAACACTGAATCTCACAGATAAGTGATCTATTATTTTGGATGTTCACTTAAGGATGATTGATTATGAATCCTGCTTTTCTAAAGTCACAGTTTTCCAGTAGAGCTTTGGTGCGACAAAACAAATCCTGTAGCTACTTTATTCCTTATAATTAACAAGAACTCTTCATACAACTTTGCCTACACTATGCAACTTGTCTACAAAAATAACTGGCTTGAACTCAAACCTTTTCTTGTCTTCGTGAGATCCACTTCTTTTTCTTTCTCCCTGCGAGGCCAAAACAGCACATTGATGAAATCAGCACAGCAATGGGTGAAGGAAGGAGAACAAATCACAAAGAATTAGTTCAGGTGCAACTTAAGATGGCACTGTTACAAATGTTACCCCTAGAATATCTGACATGTCTCACATTACCATATCGGGGCTGAAATAAAAAGTGTAAATATATCAGCAAACTTTGGGACCCTAACACAGAAGATTGGAAACTTTCAAAATTTGAACTTCTTTCCATTCCCTATGTTTACCGCTACTTTTATAAAGACAGACAGTATGGTACATTATGACTAACTTGACAATGTTTGATAATTACTAAGAATTGGGATCTGAAATTTGAAAAACTGAATACCCCAGAATAATTTGGAAAGTTTCCAATCTGCTTGCCAACATCACAACACTATCTTGTCGAGCACACATACAACATGATTCTTAGTATTGATGCAAGGTGATTAGAAATCCAGTTCTTTGTGGAGCGGACTTTGATGAATCATGGCATTAAGTCAGGATGCTAAGATTCCCCACCGGACGGGCTGGCTCCAACAGCTGCTGTCCAACGTCCATGTGTTATCTGAGGTGAGATGGAGGGGCAAAATTTCAGTTGGCTTTCTAATACTCAAATTATACAGAATAAAAACTTATGTTCTTTTTAAGAATGAAGTCACTTTATCAGCTGGAATAGAAGCTCTCATCTGAACTGGAAAACATTTTAAAGCCATTTTGCTTGAAGAGGACCCATTGAATTAGATGTGATTTATGTTCTTAATTGTACTAATTTTCAGATATTTGTGCATGCACAGGTGTGGTACTTGGTTCATAGCATGGCACTTAATTCATAAGCGATAGTTATTTATTTGAAAATATTTATACTTAATCACTGACCAATGTACTAAAATGCATGAATACAAGTCAGATGCTTTTTTGTTTGTTGCAAGTGGGGGATACCTGGAATTCTGTCATGTATGCCATGAAGCACAGTAGGGGCTAGCTGTACATGTAACAGAGTTGGTAATCTAAGACAAAAAAAATCACCAGCATAAACATTGTATTCAGTCCAGATGTGACACATGTTTGATTATATTTACTAACAGGACACTAACAAAATGCATCAAGAAATTCCCAATCCAAATTTTACGAACACAGCAAAGCAAAGTGCAAACAGTCCTCAACAAAACGTAACTGATGAACTTTCAGAGAAGATTAAATTAACGAATAACACCATATATACATAAAGTACAAATTATAGTTCTTTGCAAAACTAATTCACTCCACTGCACAATGTCCATATTACAAAATATTATGTATTGTTTAAACCCGGTGTATGGGAAAGACGATCACTCATATTCAATCACCTCACCTTTTCACACACATATTTTAAGCACTGTCTTGTCCAATTGTTTTTGATATCCTATATTATAACCTGTGTGATCTGTAACAATGTAAATCTGCTGCTAAAAGTATATCATCATGATCATCTTTCACTGCACTTGAACTATCCTGAAATATCACAAGTTTGTCACATCATGATTGTAAAATTCATGCATGCAACCAAATACTTACAGGGCACATTTGCTGCACAGCAAATACGCTTACAAACATGTGAAAGAATCCATTTTTCAAACCATGTTCTTAGAACAAACTATTAACAGTATTCTGGGATTCTATGACCTATACTACTTAAAATATTACAAACATATCCATGTTTGGTACATATAAATTACGATATTTGTGATAACCTTGGTAAAGTGATGTTTTCTCAAATTATATTGTTGGCCATTGAAAACTAACAAGGTCTCATCAAAACGAACCTCTTTATTGAAGGGAGCCTCCAACATTGCCTCCACATCAAAATCCTCCGACATTGTTCCTCTTGTTGGAGACCTGGTGGAATAAAGTGTACACCATTATTAATAGTACTAAGACACCACATCATAAGACTACCCCTTCACACATTATCCTATTCTAATTCAGCTACGAACTCAACAGAGCTTTAAATGGGAAATGCAATGCAGCCTTAATTTCAGTTTGTCTACAACTAAATGTTTGGAGGTCATCCAATGGCTACATTGACGGTGTATCCTTGGGCAAGAGAAATTTATTTTGTTGTGTCAGTTGATACAGATGAAAGTTAACTACACTCATTCACTGTTTCCTTGTTGCTATTTTTCTGACTGCAGTGGAATCTCTTCATGCAATCACTGTCTGTGCTGAAGAAAATTTTGATAAATCCATGCGGACTGAGGGATTTGGATTCACTACATACTTTTGTGATGTGCAGTGCTAAAAACATTTCTTAGTGAAGAAACTTTTGAATATTAGATAGGTGGCTGATTAATGCATGCTTTTTCCCCTTTGATAAGCAGATGAGAGATTCCTTAAGACACATTTTCACACATTCTTTACATGCAAATACAAACCTCTCCTTTCATGTATAAGCGATTAAAAAAAACATTTCATCCATTCAGCACAGGGGATTGGGAAGTATATGGCATTGGATTGATGCATCTACTCAAGGTTATTTGTGCTTCTGAAGGCATATTCTGGACAAGATAACATTACACAGTTGTTTGTTTTAACTGTTAGTATGTTATTTCATGAAACAGCCACTGATATAAAAGCCCCTTTCCCCTAAACTGCAGATATTGAATGAGTACATGTAAGCTTAATATTATTAGCTTATGAATGACCGTTTTGATTTCCGTGCAGGCGTGCTTACCCATGAATATTCAGGTTGGGGAAACGTACCTATCTGCCTATCATAGGCCGAACGAAATATTATTGGCCAATCGGCAGGTTTCTCCAACCATGGTATTAGGTCTTTTTTTCCAAAAGATAATAACCGGTCAATCATACCACCAATGACCTTGATCTTAAGATTTACTGCTCGATACGAACATGAGTAAGTATTCAAGAATCTTAACCTGTAGTTAACGGAAACCGTAAAGATAACTTAGAATGGACCTTCCCCACACTAAAATCAGTCCAGGTTGAACAAATGCACATACCGTGCTGGAGAGAGAATGACAAATGTATTAACATCCCGGATACCATGTAACCTAAATGACTATAGAATCACTACCACACCCAAGTGGTCGTCGATCAAAATGAGAACAAGGAAGATCAATCATTTTTGTTCTTCCAGTTTTCAATGACCTAGTTTAGCCAACACCTCGAAAATCAAGCGCATTTGAACATTGTCAACATTAACACTTACACGGAAATACACCAAAGAAACCGTAGACACACTGTTCAGAAGTTCGCGTGTATTTCTTCCAGTTTCAAGAGGACGATACGTTTGTTTCACACCGTAAACAACCTTGTCGTTTGTAGTACGTGATGGCTTCCAATATGGGGTTCCCACGTGTCAGGACACGGCGGTCCCGATCAGGGGAGGTAATAACAGGATAAGATTTTCCCCTCCCGTTAGAAAATGTACTGAAATTTCCAGGCCAATGACAATGCTTTAAACGAGCTATGGCGAGTTACATCCGTCAAACAAAGGTATCAGACGTTGAAAGCTAAAATGAACTTTATCAACAAAGGTTCATTTACAAAGTGTAATCTTGGCAGAATACTTGCTATAGGAACCGAGCGTTTTCACAATTTTGTGTTACGTCACTTTCACAACGTTGCAGTTTCGTTGTGGTCTATCGACATATCTTATATGGCTCCAGTGTCATTCCAAGGACCACCTTGGACGTTTTCACAACGTTGTGTAGGTAGACTGGAATACGTTGACACAACGGATACAGCAAAACAGCGTATACCAACCACGCACTACATTTCAGCAGGGAGACTATATTGGATAGTTATCGCCGCGCACCAATTATTGCCAACACCTGGCTGTAGTGCTTGCGCAGATAATTTTACTTGTAATTACGTAGCATTTCACACATTGACACATCCAACAAGCGATAGGTTAGAAGAGTTAAAATGGCTTGCAGTGAATTCGTAGACCAGACTGGTTCGTAGACGTGGAAATACGGTGGATTCGTAGACGTTAGTAAATGATGTTAGTAAATGTTAGTTTGGTATTATTATTAATTCTGACATGGGTCATTTTCCAATAATATCGTTTTACATTTGACTAATGTCAACCAACATAAATCCCAAAGATTTATTTATACACGTCCATGAAATCACCGTCTACGAAACAGGCTGGGTAACGAAATCACCGCGTCTGCGAACTGGTTCAGTCTACGAAAACACCGTCTCCCGTTAAAATTACTGTGAGTATATGAATCCCTGGGAAAACAAGATTCAAACACGTCGGGGTATGTCACGTGACCATTAGTGTGTTGACATGAAATTTCATAAACGATGCGAATTGAATGAAAATCATCCAGACTGTGTTGTGAATCTATGACTTGACAATTCAGTCCAGAAAAGGTGCAGATTTTAATTTATCTGAACATACCCATAATGCCAACATTCAATCAATTAACTTTGAACTGACCCAATGTTAGTTGGTGGGAAAGCACAATCTGTACTACCGCGCTTCCTGTTGACCACGTTTTGGAGAAACATGATCGGCAACTGTAATCAAGCAGAAAGCATCGGTGAAAAGCTGATCTATCACCAAGACTAATTTTATTTCATTCTGTTAAGAAATAATGGAGTAAATCGTTAAAAACGCCTTAAAAATGGCGATAACTGGTCGCAAGCCAGTATAGTTGTAGATTATCCCTGATTTCAGAGAGGGGGGTCTAGGGAAAAAGGAGTTTCGTCGGTTTCCAAATACATTTAACAGATGGGTAATTGTTGTTAAGGAATAAAAGTAAGTCATTAATTTATTTCAACTAAATTTCTAGATCAAATTAGTTTTAAAAGTAGAGAAAACAAGCAAAGAAAACAAACAAACAAGACAAAACAAGTCCTCTACATTAAACCCACCCCGACTCCCTCCCCGTGGAACTGTAACATGTTACCCGTTGATCCCCACGTTGAAACTCAAGTTTCTAAACATCCAGGCTGGGTAGCCAGAGTAGGAATGATTTCCACACAGTTGCCGGTCATCTTGCAACCAGAGAGGCGGTGGGGTAGCCCAAAGGTTAAAGCGTCCTCTCGTCAAGCCGAAGAAACGGGTTCGATTCTCCACAAGGTTACAATGTATGAGATCCATTTCTGTTGCCATAGTTTGTACCTACATGAATGGAAGGCCTACGAGGAATGAAGATTTTACCATTAAAAATACGAAATATGTCGCTCGCAAGTTTTTACTGGATACAATGTATTTTATGTGTTGTGTTATGTAAGTTGTTATATAATCGGTCTATTGTCCAGTGCATTCGTTTGTAATGTAACGTACATTGCAGTTTTGTAACGCTGATTAGAAACTATCCTTTTTGAATTATGACAGAACTGGCAACACTGGAGCAGAGATCCAGCGAGATTGCAGACAAGGAAACAAGGATAGAGAAGGAACGAATGTTTAATACACCAACATGTGCTTTTGGTGCAGATCTGTTATCCGCGTTACAAATACATTCATCGACAACTTACCACCTTCCAGAAATACTGTTGTTTTGTCAGGGAGGTTCATTATGTTACCGCTAACAGGGAGAGAGAGATGCTTTTTGTCGCCGTCTTTTGCCTTAATGTAACCCGGTTAAAGGTATAACATAAAGTTGGATTATGAAGATATGTGACTTGATCAAGTTTATCGTTATAATGCTAAGAAACTCAACAGACTGGAGAGAAATGTATGCAGTCATCATAAAGAAGAGTCACGCACATTGCAACGACGGTGTAGTTTGGTGTTGCATGAGATGTGTTGGATTTTTTTCAAGCTCTACGTGAGTGCTACACTGTCTGATTTTCGTTCTTGATACTTTCTTCAATAAAACAGCAACAAGTGACAGAAATACAGTCTATATGTTTTTACAATTTGTCTTTCAATTTATGTATTCTTTGTGACAATGGGTGTATGTTGTTGTTGTGCTGTGTTGAGTTGTGTTGTGTGGTCTTTGATTTCCGCAAGAGCTACCTCTATCTTTCAGTGTATGGAAGTAGTGGACATTACTACTTCACCCCCATCCCCGGAAAACGACGGAACATATATCATGGACGTTTTTAATTCTTTTCAAGCATTTAACATCTGTTCACACCAGTCGTTTAGATTCAACAAAATCAGTAAATACACGAGTGTGTGATCTGACTGCCTGCCACCGTCACTTTGTGGTGTTTTGTAACAATATGGACAACTGGATATACCTTGTTGTACACAGACAAGAGGACACACTATCATCTTCTGTCTGTGTGTATCTACCAGAATGCCCCGAAATGCATCAGCAGCTCACCAGCGTTTCTCTATTTACACGAGAACGTCTGTATGACGCCCTTTTCAAGACAAACATGGAGCCACCCTCTCTCATCGATACACATTCCACGTGGATGTTGAATACAGTCCTTGGATGTTATCAGATTTTGTACAAACTGTCCTGACTCAGTCAGATGGATGACTCGGTGCAGACTGTAGTCTGTAAGCAGGATGTCGCCTGTGCCGATACTTGTAATGCCATGAGGACACTCCAGTGCTGGGTCTCCTGTAGGTCTGTAGTTGAACATCACATCTCCCTCAGGGGTCAGACATACGACACGCTTGGTTCCCCAGTCAGACACCAGGATGTTACCTGTCCATGTGGTACTGAGGAAGTTGGGAAACTGTAAGATAGTGTTACCTTTGTGGAGTGGACTGATAGACCTCAGCACCCTTCCTGTCATATCCAGGATATCAACAGAGGGAGGAGACTGGGAACCAGATGCTAGTGTTGATGGAGTCAGGGACGTTATACCTAAATACTGTTTGCTGGTTCTCATGGTTGTCAGTAACTCCAGGTCTGGTTTGACCTCTACTGTTACAATCTGTTTGGTGTTTGTCAAAGAGATAGCTACCCGATCGTGTGTCAACTTCGTAATACCCCAGGGACGTCCACCAAGCAGGATCTTACTGTAGCGTCGCTGATTGTTGCTGGTGTAGAAGGACTTCACACTCCTGTTGTAGATGTCGGTGACGACAACCGTGTCTACCCCACCCACCGCCACCACTGTCACTCCATGAGGCAGCGCTATTTCTGTATCGTCCGCTACTCTGACGTCAGTGGTGTCTTGTAACTCAGGAGTAGACTTCAGGTCCAGCACACTCTCATACAGGACCTCTATCTCGCCCAGCTGTAGATCGTCCAGTGCTTTACTCAGCTTGTCTGTGTCCTGTCGGAATGTGACACTGGCTATTCGTCCTCTCTCCTTCAGGTCAGCGTCTCCGACAGCCTCCACATCACCGGCCTCACATCCCTGATACATCTTATACACATCCATTTCACACTCAGATGGTAGAGCCTGGTCTATTAACTCCGTCTGTTGTTGATACATCTGTACTGATATCTCAGCTGATTTTATGTCTGCTTTCATTTGTCCGACGTATTTGTCTGACATCACTTTCAGTTCATCTAGAAGTCTCCTTTTCTTGAGTTTAACCTGTTCTATCACCTTCACAGTTTCAGAGTTAATAAGAGATTCCATTTCTTTCAATCGAAATGTTTCGTCGTCCAGCCTACATTTGTTTGTCTCGATCTCTTTGTTGAGTTTTTCCTTTCTCTGTGACAAATTGCCAGTCACCCGTGTCAGTGCTGCTTTCATTGCCTGCATCTCTGATTCCAAGCTAACCACAAAGACACATTGCCTGTGGTAGATGGTACAACAGGTCTGACAAACTGCTTTCCCGCAATCTTTACACAACAACTTAACACGTTCATCCTTGTGTTCCTTGCACATGACCATCCGCCTTCGTTTGACCTTGACTTCCTTAGAGAGGTCCATGACATTGTGATGACGAGCTGATGGGATGCAGTTGTGAACTCTGATGCATCTCCCACACATCGCCTCATCACACACGTAGCACCAAACTGACGCAGTTGTCTCCCCTTCCTCTTTACAACAGCTGCAGCAGGTTGTATCTGAAAGATGAGATTGCACGTTCAAAGGTGTTTAACGTCCAGTGCACAGGTGTACTGATTTCAGATTGCACAAAGTCACTGAGCACAAATAATACTTGCTCTGTTGACTGCCAACCACTGACATCATTGTGATGACACATTGACTGTGTTAGAGGGTACAACAGGCATATCAAAGATGACGTTGTACGTTCAATGCTGTTTAAGGTACAGTGCACAGGTGGACCGATGTCAGAATGTACAAAGTAACTGAACACGAATAATATTTACTATGCAAACCACTGATATCATCACGATGTTTGAATTAACAGATACATATTATATTTTCTCAAGCTAATTTATAAAGTCTGTATAATGAAACATGCTATACTTCTGAGTCATTGTAGGATAGCCGCTTAACACGTGTCTACCTTTAGATCCCGGACCAAACGAGTCCAAGAGGCCCTGGATAAGAAAGATAGGCTTGATGTCATCCGCCCACTCCTCCACGGGTCTGTCAGGGTCGGACACTTTCGTCATCTTGCTGCAGAATGGACAGAGGAGGGACTTGGCACTGATGGCTTCTGGTCTGGTTTTGGTGTAGTTGACGATACATTTCCGACAAAAGGTGTGATTACACACAAGTGTACAGGGATTACTGAAGACGCCGGAGCAGATGACACAGGTTAAGTAATGTTCCGTCAGCTTCTGAGAGGTAGCCATCTGAAAGATAATATGAAGCATTTATTGTTTAATTCCTACAAGGATTCTTTATCTGAGAGAGGATAAGAAGCATGGATTGTTTAGGGGTTGGAACGATTCGAAGTACAACGTACACACGAGCACTCACTCACGCACGCACACAGTTACGTCAGATGTCATGTCCTCAAAACTGGATACTCGTGATGTAATCCTTGCTGGTTTTCCTGTTCGAAACTAGACTGAGGTGAGTTACGAGGACATAATTCTTAAAATTTTTTAAATTGACGGAAATAGACATTAAAAGTTCAAAAACGTCACACAAAGTTCAATATATTGCTAGGTACAGTGTACACACACAGACACTAAGACACATTGTAATGGAAATCTGCCAACTGAATTTTCGATTTTGAGGTTTCAAAAGTAGATTCCGGTTAACTCCGCTCCATGTTGATATCGTAAACTGTAAACAAAACAGGTTTAGATTTTCGCTGTATTCGGATGACATGACTTCAGGTCTCTTGACGATGACAACATCAACATTGTCCGAGTATTTGACTACTCTGGATGGCTACAGAGAGCGCCGTGAAGGCGGTAACGGTGTACCATTGGTGTCTTACAGAAGCGTCGATCCCTTGGGTTGTGGGTGAAAACCCTTTGGTGTGATATGTTGTTTTAGCGTTGTTATTTCAAGGGATCAAAGTCTGAATTCGGGTGTGAAAGTTGATTACGGGTGCGAGATCTGTTCTCCTACTGGAATATTATTACTGGCTTGACACAATGTCACTTATATAGTGTGTGTTCAATCAATGCCACTAGTTATCCAATCATATCGCACACGAGGCAGCATGACGTATATCTCAAACAACATTTCCATCATGGCAAATGCACAGCTTAATCACTCTCTACATTTTCGAGTTTCCTGTTGAAGAGCAGAAAATGAAGTACGGATGGTCACAGGTTCCCACCCAAAAAGGCCAATTACCACGGCAGTGAGTCTCATCTCCAGCAGCTGAAGCACCGTCTGGCTACTGGTAACCTCCCTCTCACGCAGTTTACTGATGTGGCATCGCATTTATGAAAGTTAAATTAAAGTTAAAATAAAGTGTCCACGATGTTCCAGCGCAGATCCAGTATTATTTGCTGTCTTTTGTTATTGGTAGAGTTTAAATATTTTAATTCCATTACAATTTAGTGCTTTACTCTTGATAAATGACAAATAATAATTTCGCTAAACTGTGTCCAACGTGTGAAGTTTATTGATAATATTTAAATGTTATAATTCCATTTACAATTTAGTGCTTTACTGTTTCTTTGTCGTTTCTGTTTCATGTATTCCACATGTGACTGTAACAACAATTAAATCCCATTGTAACGAGTCAGTGGTGCGTGTCGGCGCCTCCCGTGCCAGTGTGTTTTGACTGTAATGAACCATATCATTTATCATGACGAAACTAGGGTATATAATAATAAAAATAATAATAGTACATTTATCATGCGCATTATTCAATGCACACGATGCTCGAAGCGCCCAAACAATCTTATTATTATTACCCCGATTAACCCAAACTGCCTGCGCTATAGAAGGTTAGTGGATACATGACTTAATTCCATCGGGTACCCATTTGGGTAAACAGAGGCAATTTGGAACAACTTCGCTTGCCTAAGGTGAGACCCACATGTGTCATGTGCTTCGATGTGGGGCAGTGCTAGAACTGACAAACACGGTCACCCATCCAAGGACTGTCCGAGCTCAATGGTGCTTAACTTCAACTTCGTGACCTGAATTTTGAGCATGAGATCACATGCTACCACAATCCAACTTCCGCGTTGGGAAGAACGATGAATATTAAGATTTATGGCTGTGTAATTCCAACAGAGTGTTAAGTTTTCACACAGTTGAATGCCATGGCAGTATATACCTCTGTATCATATTTACATTAACACACAAATATCCAGTTTCAACCTAAACAGTGAACTTTGCGGGGGTATGGTCCAGTTTAATAACGAAAGTACAAGGACACGAAATACTCGACTTTGTTTAACGTACACACAGGGAATATCCCGTTGTAAAGGTGTGTATATTATGTGACTTTTCGTCAGATACGTCACGTAGCGTCAAATTATACAGAATTCAATATACATCTCTGGAGATAGGAAACATCGTCCGACTCTCCGAGCACACGACACCTACCTTCTCGTCGCGGTCGTCGAGAGCGGTGTTGAGGGAAATTGCACCTCTGGTGTAAAATATCCTTTACGTAAAGGTTATTGTTCAGTTCTCCAGTGGAGGTTATCTGGAATACGTGGGGTAGCACAGTATGTAATGGTCTCTCTTATAATTGATAACACGTTTAATGGAGAGGTAAGGATGTGGATGTGTGGAGAAAGGGCAGTGCATATCAACGTTCGACGCATGGATGAACATTCTCTACGTTCTTTGATGCAAGATCTCTCGACATTAACATACAAAGTAAACATACTCATAAAAAGTAGGGGAACAGTACTTTCAAAGTACGATTGTCGGAATTGGGAGACACATGGGATTAAAACAATGTTGATACAATAATATGGATTTTTTGAGAATCCATCACCACATGGATTTCATTCAAAGCAAAGCTGTTCGTTCAGTTATCCTACATGTTAGGTGACTGGAGTATGACATGAAAATTTCAGGTTTACAAGTTTCAGTCAGTAGTGTATGATTTGACCCTGAAAACCCTGACCATGCACAAATGCAGGAAATTATCGGAAAAATGGTCTACAGTGATTTATCGACGTCAAGATTCATAATGACACCCCATGCATGTGTTGGAGGCTCCCATGTTGTGCACGTGCTTCCCATGCAATGTGTTTGGGTGTGGTGATAACGTGAAATGATGCTGCATACACAAGATGAACGTCATTGTAACGTTCCTCGATGGGTTTTCTTTCTACCAGACTTCAAAGTCTGGGTTCCCCTACTTTTGTTTGAACAGTATATATCTGTTTTTCCTTTAAAAGCACAGTATGTTGAGGTACACATTGCAGGTCTGCTCATATTGTAACACCCCGAGCTTGGGGCGTCAGTGAATGAGAGACCAAGTCAGGATTTAACAACAAATGTAAACTTTTGATAAATATTCAGAAGTGGTCCCTTTTTACAGTATGTTTGCACTTGATATCAGAGGTATGACATGTCAGGATTCTTAATAAGACTCAGTGATCAGCATAACGACTTACTTCAATGGACCAATAATGCAAATTAAATAATCTCCTATATTAGCAATTGAATTTCCCAAGGAGAATGATATATACAATAGTGTATTCACCTATATAAATACTCCTGTTTAGTCCTTTTAATATTCTATGAATTTGTGTTTGGGCTTAAAGGTATCGACAAGATCAGCTATTACACAAGTGGTGCCTCTGAGGAGGTCTGATCAAGTCCCTGTTCGAAATTCGCGCCGAGCTTATATAGATTCCTGACATGTCATGTGACTAGATATTAGCCAATCAGAATCCAAGTAGATGACTGGCTTGTTTACACTGGAAATAAAGAAATCAAGTTCACAACAATACAAATGCACATGAGGTTGTCCTTTCAATGTCCGTTTTGTCCGAATTTTACAAGGAAAATTATGGTATGATTTGTTTTTTATGATAGACAGTAACATTACAAAACGGACAAGCAAAATGTTTACTGAGCCGATGCCGTGACATGACGGTAATGATGACCTCACGTAGGTAAGGTAAATACATGAAAATATATTTAACCAGATGATCTTAAGTTGTCCGTATTAATTTATATAAGTTCGTTTTTATAGCAGAAAATAATTATGGAGTTAAGTATTTCATAAGACAAACATTAAGAAAACGGACAAGAAGGTTTGGTGTCTAAGTTATGATATTACCGTAATGGCGGCTTCCTTTGATGTTACACTTCTGTAGCCGTTATTTTGTAGTAAACTCAATCACAGAGTTTCCATGAAATGGATTTAGTGTCCGAAATGGTTTTAAGGACTGAATTCATCATAACTAGGATCTAATCGTAAATACAAAAGAAACGGACTAGACACTAACGTCAAAGCGACCTACATCATTGCGCTAGTGACAGGTCATGGTAACATGTCAAAACGTCACTCGACGCAATCGAGTGATCTGATCGTACAATACAATGCATTAAAAATATCAGGAAAACACCCTTACTGTGTCCTGTTGCAATAAAATGTTTGCAAGAATAATTTATACCAAATTAAGACCAAATATTAAGTTCGGTTTGATTTTAACAAACTTACCGTGATTAATTGAAATTACATGTCACGGAAATAGGTGACGATATTACCACATTACGACCGAGCACACAATTTGTTGGGAATCATCCCGATAATAGTTATGAAAAACTATGGCAATGGTACAGTGATGCTGCTAAGTGATTATGAATACTAGTTTAGTGTTCAAGAGCAAAATAATTACATCTAACTGATGTAGCGTTCAGCATGGCATCTTCTTGGTAAATCAGTAATGAATATTACAATATGAAACGACGACACCAAAAAATAACTCACAACCTCGGTTATCCCTCGAAGATTGGATAAATGATATCTCAGCTATAACTGAAAGATTTGCTCTAATTACTTGTGTCCTGTCCTAGCACATCACTGACATTTCACAAATTGTTGCCTGACGCCGCACAGCAGTAGCCTGGAAATACGCCAAAGAGATCTGAAGACACATACAAGACTTCTTACATTTGTTGAAGGGTATTTTGAGCTTTGTGTGTCGTTTTTGAAACGACTGTCTGAAGTGTTAATGTATATTTCCGTTAATTTAAAATATTTTTAAAAAATTACGCCCTTGTAACTTACCTCATATCAGGGCACGATGACGTCATCAGCTACGTCAATGAGCCTGACCACTTCATCACCCTTTGAGTCGGTTCTGAGAACAAGCATTGTAGACACCTTGACCTTGATTCAAGATGCATACATATATTTGAACGGAGTTCTTGGGTGCTCGGGGTTAACAACAGCTTTGCACAGAACTTAAAAAGGGATTTTTGGTGCGCTTGGTTTAACACAGCTTTACACAGTATTAGAAAGGGGTTCTTGCATGCTCTTGGTTTAACACCGTATTCAACTTGACGGCGTGTCTCCTAAATTTGAGTTAACCGTAAGTGATCCAGGTGATTGAGACAACCCACACACATGGGTGCGGTGCTGACACACCTACTCTGGGCGACTGGGATTCGAACCCTCAAAACATGCATTCTCTACATCGTCTAGAGGATGAAATTATGAACAACAATTTTGTCGACTTAGACCACTGTGACACCAGTTCCCTCACATTCTGAGTGTGCGAATGAGTTAGTAAGTGAGTGTGGGCTTGTTTTGGACCTTTCAGAACATTATACACTTTTGTCAACTTAATGTTGGGGGAAAGCCCGACATTTTGATCCACATTTTGAAAAAGGAAGAAAACATCCATGCTCAATCAACTGTGTCCCTGAACACGTTCGTGCTCCTAAATCTGAGATAGGTGAACAAACGACACACAACACAAAGGCCTGGGAGAGTTTATTACACAGACACCAAATGATAGATACTGCACCCTGGTTATTATGCATCTGATTATAATGCCACCCCGGGGACAATGCTGTGTTCAGGGTGTATATTGCACAAAACCAATCTTCTGGAGAATAGACATCTTAGTTCAAAAGAAACATTGAGTAATAGGTGTCAAGGTGCACAGTCGCACTCACGTGCTTACGTATCTCTGAATAGAAGACACCCGCCATTTTCTAATACTTGATCCCAGAGGGTAATTACGCAATCCCACACAACAGACACAGTCACAGTACATATTCACACAGCGTACTTCGATTGAATCAGAATTGACGTGATCAGTTGGTTTGCGGCGATCGTCCCTAATGTTTCCTGTTCCGGCTATCACAGACAACGGTGATTTTCTGTTCATTTTGTTCATGGGAATTTGTGTAGCTTAACACGGTCAGCATGTGTGTGTTACATGACGTCACGTTCCACTGTTTCATGACATTTTCAGACTAACTTAAAACACTCAACATATGTTATATGTCACATATATCGTGACATCGAAGATTGATTTCTCCACTAACTTCTGGGAACCAACTGCAAACCTTATGCAGATGAACTGCACGGAGACCATGCATCAAATGGCTGAAAAGCACGTAGTACATGTGAACAGCTGCGTTTTAGTGTAAAGTTTGGATAAGAATTCGCCAATTTTCCCTGATTTGTTATCAGTTATTGAACAAATGACAACAACCTTTCCACGTTTCCTGTTTGTTTTACAATACATGAGTTCATGTGTAAAACACACTTTTAAACTGCATGGAATATTTTGCAATATTTAGGTTAGAATCTAAACTTTTGATGGGAAGTATATATAATATAAGCGTGTTATCCTGGTGTACATTATATGCAATCTATAGTAATACATGGGACATGTATATTCTAGACATCCAACAATCTCAAACGCACACCATACTTCTCGCTACTGATGTAGCACCATAGTACAAAATGATCTTCAAGATCATCTTTAGATTAGTTAGAGCTGCACGAGACTCGTGTTAACTTAATTTTGTCAGATTTCATTGAAACTCTCACTCACTATATGGATTTACCTTATAATCCTGTTATTTTGATGATTTTATCATATGTGAATATATATTGTACTTTTCTCACGTACCACCATTGGTGGGTTCTTCTGAGGATAAACAAACTGTGAGACTGTGAACAGTGGTGTCAGAATATATATCTGCACGGATCACTCCAGTCAGTCTGTCATACAGACCCTGAAGCAAATATATACAAGAATGCCCATGCAAATCTAGAAAATGTGGCAAGTCCAGATTGTCTCTGGGCCCTTGTTCATTACATTTTACCTTTTCACTATGAGCTTCATTTTCAGTAATTCAGCAATTGTTTCAGACACTAGTGGTTGGTCTGAGGTCTTTCTTTAACGCTCTATGTGACCAGTGTCATCCACGGAACAACCATTAGCAACAGGGTACTTTCACATGGCACCTCCCACTTCAGAATTGGCTTTTAACATGTCAGTTCAAAATTTTAAAACTGAAAGGAAAATTCTAAAATGTCTTATGTATTCTTTATGATAGCACATGTATGGGAAGTACTATCCGTTTCAAACATTTATAACACTGAAGTGAGAGATAAACGATGACGGGATCTGTACAACTCGAAGCTGTCGTTCGGATCCCTCCTATTAACCCATGTCAGTAAGAGTAATTCTGAGGTAACCAGTAATCAGGAGAGGTCACATTCCTCTACTTAGAAATGAGATCTGACTTTAAGGTTGTTGACTCTCATATTTTCAAGACAGCGTGCTTTATTCTGACATTGGTGTTCATGTCTATTTCAAGTATTATGTGACATGCGTATTTTCAATTGATCAGGTACTCCGTCAGTAATCCGTGGAGATCCGGGTTAGAATTGGGAATCAACAACTCGTGCTACTCTTAAGAAGCGAATAACTGGATCGTGCAGTCTTGACTGACACATATTAATCGTATCCTAAATGCATATATAGATGCAATCACTGGATTGTCTGGTCCGGACTCGATTTTTATGTACCTCGTCTAGTTGGAACATTACAAGAGACTGTAAGCTAGTCACATACTGTTCATCTCTGGTTTGTCCATTACACTCATGAATATATTACACTGATATTCCACATATTTATTTACTGTCAAGCGGTCATGACGTCATCGCTTTGCGTTCTTGCTGATTCTCCCACATGATAAATATCAGTCACTATCAATACCAAATGTCTCTACAGCTACAGGGGAGTCCTCCCGTTTGGACTGTTGATTGTCAGTCTATGGACTGAGTGACCTGGATTGTGTTGGTTATCTAGCGTGTTTCCTCAGTTTACCTTTTGTCTTTCAGTGTTACCTACATCCTGGCGTGACGTAGTTCAGCAGCCCACACGACACACATCACCCAACCCGTTCATTCCCGAGACGTTAATCTGTATTAAGTTTCATAAACTGTACAGGTAACACAGGTGTGATTTAAAACTATACATCATCTCATAAATCTATGATGCATTAATAAACAATTGACTTCAACACGTACCGAAGTGAAATTTATTTTATAATCAAGTGACACACACAAGTTTCAGACGACGAAGGGACTATTTGATAATTTTATAATATTCGTGGCAATGATCTAACAAGTGCCGTCCTCAAAGCATGCACCTGAAGTTACACTGTAAGCCTGGTCAATCAAAGCATGCACCTGAAGTTACACTGTAAGCCTGGTCAATGGAACAGTGGGGTACTCCTTCATTCTCAGCTCCCTGGGGAATATTCAGCTCAAGCTGCCGTATGTCTTGATATTCAGATGAAGCTGTGGTGGGTGAGAGGAACATTCGATGGCTGTTTGGAGACGTGTGACGTGTTTCTCTGGCAGTGGGAGCACTCAGAGTTCAAGGAAATATATTTTCTGTGCAGCGATATTGTCCACCATCGATCATGGTTAGAATTGACCATCAGTAACCCATGCCTGTTGTAGGAGGCGACTATCGGGATTGAGTGGTCAGGGTTTCTGTCTTGGTTGATGTTCACATTTGATAAACGACGTGTACTAGCCGAGATGGAGGAGTTCTCTTGAAAACAAATACGATGTTCACCTTCCACAGATTTAGGGGAACTGATGACGCAATCGTCTACAGGACGAGCATGGAAGTGGTCTTCGGGCCACCACGAAGCCTGTGTTCGCTGGGTCTAAATCCAAGTTTGTCCAACGTTTCTCATGCACCCGTGTTCAAAACGCTAGCCGACCCTCCAATATGAAGGTGACAAAGGTGTAATATTGTTCATAAGGCCTAAAACAAATCCCCGCTCGCTCATCATTCACTCACTCAGAATTAGGGAACTGAAAATTGGAAATTTCACAGACACTATTGACCACGTTCTACTACCTTACACTTGCCAAGGGTCACATTGATCACAGCCATTGGACGTCATCCAGGACCAGTATGGCTTAAGCTAACAGAGCCAAGGTACAATACTTTATATCTGTATTGTCAGTACATATTCCAAATTGGTCAAATCCTGTGTGTGGCGCATATTCATTTGTGGCATACTGGCAATTAGACACATTTATCACCGAAAATGTGTCCACACTGCATGATATAACCGTAACTTCATAAAAGCAACTTGACGGTCAGTTTAGTCAGTAAATGGGAATCAATACTAGGCCATCAATATTTTAGTGAGTCTTCCCTGTCTTAAACTAATTGGATTCTGGGAGTCGCTACATGATAAAACATTGAATGAACGGACTGATACATTAAGGTGCTCCAGAAACCCAGAGTGGGTGGGAGCGTGAGTGGGTGAGTGAGTGAGTGAGTGGGTGAGTGAGTGAGTGAGTGAGTGGGTGGGTGAGTGGGTGAGTGAGTGAGTGAGTGAGTGAGTGGGTGAGTGAGTGAGTGAGTGAGTGAGTGGGTGGGTGAGTGAGTGAGTGAGTGAGTGAGTGAGTGAGTGAGTGAGAGAGTGAGTACATGCGTCGTACATAAAGTAGAGAATTGCCCAAACCGTAAATTACGGAAACGTATTCGTTCTCGTTATGTTCCCGTCAACTGCGGCCTAGCTTCCATAATCTGCGGACTGGGCGCGCAGCACTGCGCAATCCCTTTGAAATAGCGAGAAATGTGTTGATAATCAGATATGTTTTATTGCTATAAGAGAGACATATTAAAACTGGATGGTACACAATATATTTTAACGCTAACACACCCCATTTAGAATCTCAATTTATTCAAATACTTTCGATTCCTGGAATGACAGTGGCTTGAACGCACTGTATCTGAGTTTTAACATAGACACCACCTACTTGAACACATTGCACCTGAGTTACAGCATAGACACCACCTGCTTGAACACATCCTACCTGATTTGTTACAAAGACATCGCCTGCTGTGACATTTGTTGTAACACCGCCCGTTCCCAGTGCTATTCAAGATGGGTGCCGATCTCACGGGTATGAAATGTTTTATCTGGTCAGGAGTCACATTGACAAAAGGTTTACTAGTATTTTTTAAAGTTCTTGTAATGTCCTCTTTTCGCATCCATGTCCAAATGTCTGATAAGCATCATTTATGATGTCCTCAAACTGGACAAAATGATTCGGAGATTCCTGTGTTCCCTACAGTAAAGTATCAGCGCATTTCCTTTGTTACAGTCTTAACTTTGGAAACGTCTTTTATGATCTGTTCATATTCCTTTCTTGAAAATACAGAGAATGTATCACTGTTGATTAAACTTTAAAGCTTGGTCTTCTATTTCAGTCGACGACAGGAAGACTTGCTAACTATTGTTCAGCTAGGTTTCTAACTACACACACTCAGCTTGCTCAGTCTGTCTACGCAGATTAGTTAGTTGCAAGATCGATGGAACATCGATGGACACTGACAAACTCGAGGTATCATAGTCTGAACTTTCGCACAAATCAACAACGTCTTATTTTTTCTGCGAAAAGCCACCAGATATTGAATCAATAGTGAGTGTAACCCCCACTGACTTCGATGTACATACACGCCAAGCCACGTCGACCCTCTGATGACGTAAGACGACGGATCATACGTTGCCAGAGCCGAAGGAGACAGATTGTTTCACTTGTTCTATCGGGCACAGTATGGTTTTATCCCTTCACTTTTCATTTTCTATTTTTTTCATTTTGAATGTGGTGTATAGTTTCTTTTGAGCACTAGTTTATACACATGACCACAATAACAACATAAATGACGATAATAACTGCCAGGACACAATTACATTAGCCTATCACAAAATGACTCCCTAAAGTGCATTACTACATATAACCAGGTTATAACAGACACTGATTACATCTATTCACAATATACTGTATTTATATAACTTGTTCTTGTTATAACGGGCCGTTTGTTTCAGGTCAGGAACACTACACGCACTGCTACTCTTGAATAAAACACACACTGATTCTCTCGTCCAATGTATAGCTGAACAGGACGGTGTATTGGTTCCCCTTATCAACAGTTGGGTCACGGTTTGTTTTCATTGCGAAATTCCCAGTGCTTCACAGTCACGTGAGAAATGAATGGCAGGTGTCCAAACGCTGTTGTCGTCTTTAAATACGTCTGAACATGAGGCCTACAATGGACACAAGTCACCAGCGTTGACCAACAGGACCGTAACGCGGCCATACATACCCGTTGCTACCTGACCCAAACAGATGCCGATCAATACCCACTCCATGGCTGCCGTTTATGTATATTCGTTCTTGGCGGATGGTGTTACCCACGTTGGTCTAATACCGGAATAGCTGTCCTTGGGATTCAGTGTACAGATCTAAGGCTTTGGTATACTGAACACGGAACAAAAATGGCGAGAGTTTTGGCCAGGTGCTTGGTCCTTATGTTTTTCGTCTGTTCCATACATGATTCATTCGCTGATTCTGCAGAAGCAGATATAATTGGTAAGTCTATTGCCTACGTAAAGCATATACATGTGGTGTTGTTTTTGTCACCTATTCATAAAGACAGATTGATGAAGTTTGAACTGTAATCCACTGGATGACACAGGGACATGTATGTCCTTCCTCTTCAACCCTCAGTTTGAAGTCCAATAAAATTCTAAATATACTACGCAAACAAATATAATTTACAGTTTTGAGTTCCTCATGAAATTTCCTGTTTCTTGATACCATCCACTAGTATATTAGACAAAGTTGAAGTGCTTAAAATAACCTCTTAAAATTGGCTTCATCGTAAACGTCGCCTTTCTTACGCTATACAAAATCGCGATTTACAGCGTTATTTGCTCTATGTTTTGAAATGTGATAATTACTGGGAGTTTTGAATTTCAATAACAGCACATTAATGATCATTGATATCAAGTTTTCATGAAACCAGTAATGATAAACCTGAAACGTCACCGATGAACCCGTAATCGGTTGGGATGTTTTCGAAAATACACGTACAGGAACGCCGAAGTGCGCTTTCCGCCATATTGGATAGTGTTTACAAAATCACTTTTCGCGAAGGTCGGTATTGAGACGCACATTACTTCACGTATATTTCATATTCAGCTGCGACAAATGCATCCTTGAATTCCTCAAACATCTTTGAAACAAATTACAAATGGTATTTGTCACCAATGCCAACTGTCAACATAAAACGAAACGAAAAATATTGGGTGTGAATGTCGAAAGACTGCGCTTGTATGAAACGTAAACAAAAGACAATTCCGATTTACACTACGAAGCATTTTCGGAAATTTTCCGACATTCAGCCCTCTAATCATTGCTTACAATGGCTCAATACGTTTAGAATATGTAGGAATAGTAAACTGAAAATAGATACAATGCAACAATTCGATAATTCGTAAGGCAATGTCAAAGTGACGCCATGATTTACGCAAACATCACGAAGAACTACAACGGGGCTTATCGGCATTTCTGGCTTTTTCTGTTATTTACAATAAAAATGATAAAAGCATATAACAATGCACAGATAGTCAAAATGCTTCTGATTACTTACATCCCATATTTATGTACAAACGATCCCTGAATCAATGAAAGATTCCTCGCAAAATCATATGAACAGGTTATTGAGCAATTAATTCAACCTTATAAGAAAAACTGTTAATGTTAATGAAAATGATTTATACATTTTATGAAATGTATAGGCACACATATTTAACAGATTTACCTTGTTCATTGCATTGGTTTGTGTCGTTTTCATAGACAAAACAATTATGAATATTGACTGACCAGATGCGAGTTTGTCAAAAACGTTTTCTGATTCATTATCAGTGTTTATTCATTATCTAACTCAAACAATATTTACACGAAAATTGTTTGAAAATGTATAAACCAGGTCATGTCTACGTTGGACAAACTTTACCTCCATATTCAGCTATCTTTTTGTACTTTTCATTGCATACTTATGAAGAGAAATAGTTATATAACCATAAAAAGAATAACTTAGATGCTAAATGAATATTCAATGAATGTTCAGGTGCTGTGAAATATTATTTTTTTTATTTACGTTAAGTTGATGCCAAACAGGTGCGCGTCTTGCTCACAATAAGATATGTAGTAAAACCGTCTAATTGTTGTGTGTATATTCAGGACACTATTTCGATGGTAAGACCATTTATTGTATGTTTTGTTAAAAGAATGTTGAATTCTGGCATAGCAGCCGAGACGTTCTAAGCAATTAACGGAAATTAGGTGAGATATATACTAATCAGCAAACCAGTGTCGTCTTTTTCAGACGTCAGCTAAAATGTTGAATCTTTTCAGCAATTTCATTACATTTGGAGATGTGAGTGTTACTCCGTTAATAATCATCCAAACGTAGTCAAAATACAATTACACAAACAGGAGAATATGAAAACTAAACTAAATTATGTATCGGATAGGGCCATCCAAACCCCCATTACCTGCTTTCTCATGTAGTACATTAGCATCTTTTCTCATAAATCGTGAAACTACCAAAACGTATCCGCGCACATTGGAGAACATTGTACTGGAATAGATTGGTTCATCGTGAACAAACCATAACGGAAATATAGTGTCCGTATCCACAGCATATTCTCTTCATGTGATCTGAGTTACATTAGCCTAGTGTTAAGAATAGCAGAATTATGCCCCCTTATTCTTGTACGTGCATGGTCTCTCTGTCGACGTTTGACGTCATAGAAGCATTTTTTTTACATTTATAGCGGATCATTTTTGTTTTTGTGCATATGACGTTATGCATTGGCACATAAATCCATTTTATACACTTATATCGTTCAGATATCAAGCTGTATTTTCTTCGCTCACACTTTTCGTGAAGATGCCAAGTTACAAAAATCGTAGCAGAGTGCTTTATCGGTGCACGATAAAAAAAATGGAGAAATTGACTTTTTTAACGCATAGACAATTTTGGACAACATTTAGCAGCATCTTTATCTCCAACCGCTGAGGTAGCCGCTCTTATATTTATACCAACGGATAGGAAATCAAATACATGTATTCTACATTTCTGTGTAATTTTGTAGCCGGACGCAGACCACGCGAGCGCAATTCTCGCACAACGATCACTTTTTAAACTTTATTTAAATGTGCGACTGAAACACCCCCCCCCCCAAAAAAAACAAACAAACAAACAAACATCGACATCCAGGAGGTTAAAGATAACACCCAGAAAACATTCCATCATGCCTAAAACGCTAATTATTGAACCACGTTAACGAATACCGAATCCAGCTGGTGTGAGAACGTGTGCCCGTGTAAGTAAACATGGTGATTCATTGCGGATTGGAGTAAAGGAGATATATTATACAAATCTTAAATAAAATCATTATATAGCATGTAGCACATAGATCTTGAAGAACAATATTTTGTTACATAACTGCTCGTGATCCGGGAAGACACGGGAACGGGAAGTATATACGCATGTAAGTCTTTATGCATGATCAACTTGTTTATTGTACACAGTTATGGGCGAACAGTTGTGGAATGAATGAATGAATGAATGAATGAATGAATGATGCGACAATCATTATACCCTGCCAGACCTGTTTTGTTTTATTGTTGTCGAGGGGCGAATATTACCTTCATTAGGTTAATTAGAATATTAGTCTTCACAATTAGAATATTAGTCTTCACAAGTAGAATGTTAGTCTTCACTGCTCATGCACTCTTTTGTTTCCATTTTTACTGCCACTAATTTTGCACCGCCGCATTGATGCCTTTGTATTGATTGGTTTGTTGACTTATCGCAAGTATACAATAATTAATTACATACTTTGTTGCTTGTTAGTTTCACCCTAGTTTTACCGACTCACTATTAACCTTTCAGTTTATGTTTTGTAATCGACGCATGACGTGACATTCAGCCCAACGTGACTATCGCCTACCTTGTTTATGCCTGATCGTGACCCCATACTGAGAGCGACTAGTCGTCTTCTATCCGGGACAGGTAGAAGCGTCCGTACAGATTTACCTGTTATTATGACAAAGCACACACTGAAACGCGATACGAGCAATGGAGGTTTAGGTAATAGGGGTCGATGTAGCCATGGAAGCCATAAGCTTCTCAAGGAGAAGAGTACAACTACAGGGGCGCATACGACTTTTTGAGAAAGGGTGGGTGGGGTGGGGCTGCACACTATTGAGAAACGCGGGGTTGCACACTTCACTTTCACCCGCTTTTCAATGGTTATTTAACAGCCCTGCACACACATACGCGCGCGCGCACACACACACACACACACACACACTGGATCCACCTATGAAGTAAAGAGTAACACGCATTGTCATTACCACACAACACAAACCTGTAAAACGATGGAAGTCAATCATTAATTTCAGCTCGTGGCTGTAAATAAAGAATATTTGTTTTCAATATGTTCAGGATTTACTGTGGAACAATCGATTTTGCCCCGAGATATCTTGTGAAGAGGTCTGTGCCAATGGTCGAGTCTTATGTTCTAGCACTGAAAATGACCGGAATATGGAGGCCAATATGCATATGTTCGTCCAGCATATGACAAGACGACCTCGCACTATACCAAGGTGTGCTCGACAGCTCGATGTAGGCCTTTGCCTGGTTTATTCGTATCAACTGCTATGTATGTATGATGTGTACTGACGATGTGGCGACAACCTCCACCCAACAACTGAGAACACTGTGAAGACCTCACTGAATATGTCTTATGATGCAATATGTCCCTTGGTACATAGAAACTCAGCTTGATCACGAAAAAAGAAAAATCGCTTAGCTGGTATACATTTGGAAAATCCCATGACGTCACAGCATGGACACATGACGCCACAGCGTCCTCAAGAGACAGAAAACTCCGAAATTTATTTCTTACGACGTGGTAGGCTTTACAATAAAGTAAAACATGTATTTCATCTTCAGTTAGATAAAGATTCGTGTTGGGCTTTTTTGCGAAAAGGACAAAATCTGGACACAAAAAGGACACTGACTTTTTCCACCGGCCTCAGAATGTAGCTTACAATCCACATCTAAATCTTGTTAAACAATTTCTAAAATATCTGACAAAAGCTATACTGAGACAAGTTTCAACATTTAAAGACTTGCAAATTATATAATTAGAACGCTTAGTTGTTTTATGTACCAATCTTGTACAAAAATTATCAGCCAGTCCCTGCTTAAAAACAGAAATGACACCACTAATATCCCCAAAAGCATGTGAAATCTAAGCAAAGTTAAACCCAAATCTGAATAAAAGATTGTTCATATGAGATGACCATGTTGTGTGTCCAGATTCATAAAAAGACGTTAACATTAAATAAAGCTGATAATGTGCTAGTAATCTACAACTTGGAAGAGTTAAAAGTCTACATCAATATTCAACTACCCTTGGCATATACATAAGTTGAAGATGGAATCTGCCACATTCACCAAGAACCATGTTGTTGCAAGTGTTTTTGCCAGCTTTTAAGAAATATGTAGTATGAAACAACTTCCATTCAGAAAGAAACCACTTTTCATGCTGTCTAATGGGGCCCAATATGCCTGAAGACAATAACTTTAGTTATATCAATATTGACCTTCTTAGCGGAGAGTGGTCAAAATAGACCATGAACCTTCTGTTGAAGGTGGAGACTGAGGAAACATCATTAACACTAGCGCATAAAGATTATTAACATCAGGTGTAAGAAATACACCACGCCCACCAAATTGCTTCATATTTTCCATAAACTGATTAATAAAAATAATGAACAATTGAAGGCTGGGAATGCAACGCTGCCTAGTATCTATGCAACAATTAAATACCTTGAAGGACTATGGGATGTTCTGACACAAGCCGACAACTCGCCACATTGATACAAGAATGTATTGAGTTTACCACGACCAACTTTGTTTCAGGACAGACCCTTTGTAACAAGATGCAGGTAATATAACATATCCATCCATTGTAGAGTCGCTAGTGAGAAAGGAGCTTATGCTCTTGATGTTACTTCGGTCTAGTGGTAGCTGTACAACGACTAGAATAAGAAGATCTTTAGAGTGTAAAGTCCTGCGTAATTAATGAAGGCTGAAATTATCTAAAAACCTCGAAACCAAGTGAGAGAACTGTTATCTACATTACCTAGGCGGGGCTCGAAGCACGCGCCCCCTTCTGTAATGCTTTGGAGAAATGCAGAGAGACAGAAGCCATGGAATTATTGGGTCTTGACACTCCAGATCCAGTTACAGGCCCCTCGTTGTCATCTTCATCCAGGGGACAGCAACTATATGACAGCAAGGACATGGGATAATGTATTGAGCTTTCACATCAGAAACTATGACGTGTACCAGCGTGGAAAGGAAGGCCTACCCTGCGTATAGAGGGAATATGCTGAGCCTGAAACACTGCTTGGAATTACCGAGAGCTGTTGGAATCACCGAGGAGGCTGTCGAGGAAGGGAAGCCTGGTTCACAATAACGTTTGGCAGCTAATGTGTTTGTTGTCATGGATAGCACGGGCATAGACAATTGTCAATACTGCTCGGATACATCAGTGGATTCTATGGTTACCTGTGTCAAGGGTATTTTGTTATTCCCAGACTGGTGGAACAAACAGGGATGCTGTACAGGTCTGATGTCAGAGTTTGTGCCATTGCTGTAGAACATGCTGTGTGTTACGGGAAGATCACCAGAACCAAATGGGGTACCTCGTGTGTTCCTTTTGCAACCCCAGTGGATGTGACGGGTGGAATCGTTGACTGTTCCTTTATGGAATGAAGTAACCGTTCAGCAACGTTCACCCAGCTGTGTTGATGTATCCCATGCTGATATTGACAAAACCTGGAAATGGCCAAAGACAGGCCTGTTGCGAAAAACACTAATGTGTGTCCGCGAATAAATAATGTACGTTGCATTTTTCTACCCCGAATTAAAGTTATGCATTATGACACGGCGCGTGAGTTGTTGTCAATATTGAACAACAAAAACATGTCAGTTACATACATGACCCGTTCCGGATAGAGATGGCTCCGTGGCAAAAGTATATCCAGTATGACGATGTTAGATATGCTGATAGTTATGCTTGACTCCAGAGGTGACGCCATGCTCAGACATCTCACATATCTCAGACATGTCAATCAACACGGATGAACGACTCAACCACCATCACCACCACCGATGTTGCAACCACGTGGGGACGTTGGGAAAAGTCTTCTGATTACGTGAGGACTCTATGACATTTCAGAATTTGCCATGACATAAAGGGGTTGAGGTTTCCGTTCACGTGAGGACGCTATGATCTCACGGGATTTTCCAAGCGGTGGGGCTTCCAGGCACATGGGGACGCTATGAAGTGACCTTTGAATTTAAGACTCATGCAGCCCTGTTTCTTCTTCTAGCACCTATGGCACCAACTCCTTTTCCTCATGAGACCAAATTTGCCTCCCCACTTTTTCAAATTCTTTGCACCCTTTGCACTTACTTCTTTTCATGTCCACTGAAATGTGGATTATGAGTCATAACTTGCAATCGAACACCAACTTTGATAAACCCGATACCTGGCGGGCTTCCTTTCACGTCAACGGGAACCAGGCGATATTAATACAGGCATCGACCTGCACCTTTCCGGAAACCGAACGACTTGGTTTACACCAGAGGTATACTATCAGGAGATGGCCACAAGATGACCCGTCAGTCGCTTGACTGTTTTAGCCTTCCATTTCACCAAAATATTTCAGATAGCCTGCCAGTCACCCTTCAGAGACTGGAAAGGTTTCTTCCGATCATATGTGGTTTTGTGACTACAGCACCGATGTGAAACAGATGTGGCAAAAGTATGTCACGCTCGATGATATTGATTGAACCCACTTTGAGCGGCCTTGTACATGTACTACCCAACAAAAGTTTAGACTCACTAGTGTAAATGTAGCCACTTACTTCAGCCAACGGTTCTAATCTAGAATGTGCAAGATATTCCATATTGGTTAAACGTACTGTTTTCGCATGAAATGATGGATTGCTAAATGAATTTTAACGTTGGAATGATAAGTGTCATTAGTTTAATAATGATAAAAATAACTCCG
Organism: Haliotis asinina; assembly: GCF_037392515.1. Lineage (NCBI taxonomy): Eukaryota > Metazoa > Mollusca > Gastropoda > Lepetellida > Haliotidae > Haliotis > Haliotis asinina. The sequence goes on along the minus strand of NC_090291.1, from coordinate 54,100,852 downwards.
TGAAAACTGACAAATTTTAACAAAACAAAAGCAAATCGCAGCTGTTGACGTGCACGATATTTTGCACATGCTTTCCTGCCATTTGATGCATGGTACTCGTGCAATTCATCTGCATACAATTAGTTCCCCCAAGTTAGTGGAGAAATTCAGTTTGGATGTAATCATACATATACAGTAGAAGCTGTCTATACCGGCACTCATCGGGACTGAAGAAATAATAGTTTAGGCAATATGCCGGATTGTAGGGCTGCTGATAAATGTACAAGCCAGGGACGGGACTGAGATTTTATGCTGGTGTTGACAACTTGCCGGATTGAACAGAAGCGTTCATCATATAGTGAGTGTTTTACGTCAGTCTAATCTTTTGATGGGTAGTGTATGTTTCATTGTCTACATTAACACGTTGAGGTGAATACTGTCTATTCCATGTCAACCATCCACTTATATCATACTGCTTTAAAGCAAAAATTCCATTTGGGAGAAGGAAGTAAAAATAACAAAACCATTACATTGTTTTGATTGTAATTGTAAATGTGCTGTGCTTGGCGACTATTGTCATATCTTGCATATCTCACGTTCTCAACTATGAACTATTGATATCAATCTAGGTCTTCAGTTTGTGAAATCCTGATTCTTGTCAGATGCTTTTAGTAATTGTTAGCTCATTTACACATGCATATAGAGGTGTAAACTTCACAAACCATCTGTCCTGTATACGATGCCACATAAGCATTAGAACAAGCAGGCATAATACACGCGATCAGCCCAATATTGCTGCATGGGGCCTGGGGACTTCAAACTAAATTAATACAACTGATTTAATACAAAAAGTCCATTTGTATGCATGTAAATAATTTCTAGTTGTAAGACAAGCACATTACATCTAATGGCTTATTTCAAATGTGGTAGGTTTCCTTTGTTTATTGAATCAGAATTGAAAGTGTAAACGCTGTTCCAACAGGTTAATGATATAAATGTTTTAACTTGATGATGCCTTATGACAACAAAGGAAAACATAGCTGAGTAAGAGATGTCAATCATTCACTACACCGCTGCTCAATGGACGTTTGTACTATATGTCACGAACACAGTATAGAGTAACACTGTTTGTCTGGTATCTGTTAGATTAAATTAGACTGTTATTAGATGTCGCATTATGATTCATAAAGTAAAGTCATAACTACAACTGCCCGATAATAATAACACAGAATGTAATAAACAGTGTAATATGTAATATGTAATATGTGTTGTAGTGTACTTGGCAGCTACATCCACCCACTTGAATGTATTTCAGAGTACATGGACGAGAAGTGCAATGTGTCAATCGACTTCGCCCTTGTCGGTACCTCGGAACGACTTGTGAAACTATCCAAGACCAACGTATATCCTGCTAATAGTAACTGTTTCATCAAATTCTGGGTTAAAGCAGGTTACAGAATGATGTTCAAATTCCTGTCGATTGAGATGGATACATGTAATGACTTCCTGAGTGTTTACGGTGACTCCATCACCGCTCCAGACGGTGAGTGAAACCCATCTTCGCCACACAGGGGATTTGTCAGCAAGCTTAGATTAGTGGCTGAGTCGGAATGGGGGATTTCTCTCTCCCCCCCCTCCCCCCCAACTATCTTCATTACTATTCTTTATGATGATAATTATTTTGATGATGATGAAAATGATGACACCTTTATTACAAAATACACAAACACGCACAGACAGGTACACACACGCACACAGACACGCGGACACACGAACAAACACGCACGCACGCACGCACACGGATTGAGGTCAACGTTAGATTATATTGAAAATAATCGTTCAAATTGTTATCCTGTAAGATGAACTGGATGACGAAAACGGCTGAAGACTTAGTAACTGGGTTTAACGAAAACTAACAAATTTAAGCAATAGTTTACAGTGACGATGCCATAAGTACAGATTTAAATATTCGTGTCTGTTTCACTCTTAAACACGGATGAATATTCTATTTTGTGCGTCAGTGTAAGAGTGACACAGAGCCTTTCCACTGTACCTATGATATCTACAGGACAGGGGGCAGGTTATCAACCACGACACAGAGACATGACGTCTGTGGGTGTGTGGAGAGATGGGGTTTTGGATGGTGGTGTGTGTGTTGGTGAGGAGTGGGGAGCAGGCGGTCCCGAGTCATCAACCACGACACAGATCTTGACCCAAGTCGTATCAATAACAATTCATTTAATCTCGTTATAAACTAATTTATCTAATTATGATATGAAGCTGACTTTGGTCAGCCAGTCCAATGTTCTACTATGTGCTGGTTAGAACCTCAACCAGTCCAATGTTCTACTATGTCTGCTGGTTAGAACCTCGGCCAGTCCAATGTTCTACTACGTATGCTGATTAGAACCTCGGCCAGTCCAGGGATCTACTACGTATGCTGGTTAGAACCTCGGCCAGCCCAATGTTCTACTATGTCTGCTGGTTAGAACCTCAGCCAGTCCAATGTTCTTCTACGTATGCTGATTAGAACCTCGGCCAGTCCAATGTTCTTCTACGTATGCTGGTGTTCCAACGAGAACCGCGTGTGTATAAGTGTACGAGTATAAGTGAAAGCATACGTACATATGTAATACACCTTAGTATGTTGATGAATACTTTGTATAGATTCTAGGTACTGTGTAGCCCTGGTACAGCAAAGTACTTTTCTTTCCGGAGTACATTCGTTTTACTCCCAGCCTTCTCTGATGGCTCCATGCATTAACGCTGTGTTGACGGCTAATCTGGGATTCAATCACACTGAAGCCGTCTTGTCCCGAGTAAACAGACTCGACTCTAAAACAATGTGGAAATTCCATTTTAAAATGGGAAAACAATTTATGAAAATTAAATATTCTGAAATGTATTGGAGAAAATAAATACCAGGTTTTCTGGATACAATTAATATGCAAATCAGTTATCACTGAAATTCTCAGTTCAGTACTTTTGCCCATATGCACGTGTGTGTTTGTGCGTGTGTGTGCCGTTTCTTCTACCGTTCGGCCAGGCGTTCAAGAATCAACTCTCAGTACAGTGTGTGATAAAAGGAGAAGACGTGGTATACTTATTCATCTGTCTTTCAGAGATCAAGGCATCTGTGTGTAGTCAGCCACCTACAGTATACACAACTTCCAGCAGACTAGGCTTCTTGTTATTCGTCAGTGATGCAGTGGGACATGCTGGAGGGGCGTCCGTCCTGGTGTCAATGTTCAAGACCAAGAGTACGTACCAATGGAACGTTTTCTGAATTACACATGAGCTGTGAAGAAATTCTTCTCGATCAATAAATGGTTATGGTTCTCAAGATGCTAGAGAACACTGAACATTAGCGGTAGCTGATAAACTCTGTTCCTGTCTCCTATCAGTTCTTTGGATTACCTGCAGTCTTTCTTCGCGGTGAATGTTAGAATAGTAGAAAGTAGAAAGAATATCGTTATATGCTTAACATATACCATTATTCTAACTGCCAGACGTGTGAAGGTCCTGGTTAGAATAAACCCTCAGTACCCCATGCTTTTCGTAAGAACCGACGAACTAGATCAAGTGGTAAGGCTCGCTGATTTGGTTCACGCATGTCATCGTACCCCACTTGCGTTAGAGCGATGCGCATGCTGGTGATCACTGGACTGTCTAGTCTACACTCGATTAAATATAGACCGCCGCTATATAGGAGGAATATTGCTGAGCGCGACGTCCAATCTTTTAACGATTTGGAGTGGATCATTTAGCTATGAGGACAGTAGAAAATCTCATCGTAAATAACCTATCATGACGACTCCCAGTTAGCTGATTAATCACAGTTTGTCTACTAATAAAATGATGAAACTATTAAGGAGACTCTCAAAAACTACACATATTTTAATCATTAGAAACTAAGGGAATCAGCGGTCTTGTGTGTTTGTACAGGTTGTTTTTAGGACTGGACGTATGTTGACATCAGATTGATATTACCATCATAGTTAGATCCTCCGCTGGGAGATTATTGTGACGACATTGTCAAATCTGGACGGTAGATGAACTTTTACGTTTTCAAAAAGAGCTGTTGGTAATTAAAGAGTGGGTTTGATAGAGATTTTAGTAATTAAAGAGCGGGTTTGATAGGGATGCTAGTAATTAAAGGGTGGGTTTGATAGACATGGTAGTAATTATAGAGTGGGTTTGATAGAGATGGTAGTAATTAAAGAATGGGTTTGATAGCGATGGTAGTAATTAAAGGGTGCGTTTGATAGACATGTTAGTAATTAAAGAGTGGGTTTGATAGAGATTTTAGTAATTAAAGAGTGGGTTTGATAGACATCTTAGTAATTAAAGGGTGGGTTTGACAGACATGTCAGTAATTAAAGAGTGGGTTTGACAGACATGTCATTAATTGAAGAGTGGGTTTGATAGAGATGGTAGTAATTATAGAGTGGGTTTGATAGAGATGGTAGTAATTAAAGGGTGGGTTTGATATCGATTGTAGTAATTAAAGAGTGCGTTTGATAGACATGTCAGTAATTAAAGAGTGGGTTTGATAGAGATTTTAGTAAATAAAGAGTGGGTTTGATAGACATGTTAGTAATTAAAGGGTGGGTTTTAATACGCCCAACTTACACCACGGGTCTCCACCTCCTCAAACAAAATACTGTTTACAATATACAGTACTACAGAACTCTGCAGAAACCGTTCAATTATTTCTGAACCTTTAACATTATTTTTTATACAAAGATCTATCATTTCAATATTCAGTTTAAAGTTAATATAACCCCACGTATCAGACATTTAAGATAATGTGCCGCCGAATTAACAATCAAAGTCAAAGAGATTTATTGAAAATGAAAAAAAAACGGAGGCTTTCTATACTGATCAGTCAACTGCCACTGAGAATTTAATAAATCGGATACGATAATAAAAATTGATAAAATGTTCTAATGGCAACTGACTTGCACCAGGCAGGTTTAAACAGTGCACAAATAACTGACGTGCAAGACAAAGACTTTTAGATAGAGGAATGTGAAATGCACCGCACAGGATAATAAGGTACCGAGAATTAATTGTAGATGCTCACCTCCGCCGAGAAGATGAACACCTGAAGATCCAAGGTAGAGAAGGTCTTCAGTAAACCATTCTTGCCGCAAAAGGCGACTAACGGGATCTGGTGATAAGACTCACTGACCTGGTGACACATGTCATCGGTCCCCAGATGCGTAGATCGATGTTCATGCTGCTGATCACTGGATTGTCTGGTCCAGACTCGATTATTTACAGACCGACGCCATATGGCTGGAATATTGCTGAGTGGGGCGTAAATCTATATTCACTCATTCCGGAAAAGACGGTCAGTCACTGACTTTGGTCCTGCTACAGGGTGGGTGGCTAAACAGCTTTGTAAATTCCCCTGACTTTTTCCACAACAAAGACCAATGTAATTAGCTCAAAACATGCTGCATAAACCCAGTACAGTTGCAATTGTTTCTGTATATTATTATGGTGGAGCAGTCTATCTGACAGAGGGGAGAGTTACAATTGTTTCTGTATATCATTATGGTGGAGCAGTCCATCTGATGCAGGTTAGAAAGTTACTAATTAAAAACCGTTTGAGTTAAGCAGATTGTGTATTGGACGAGTAGCTGAACTGGGAGTCATAATGGGAGTGAAATCCAGATACGTAAGGTGCACAAAACCCGATTCACATATTCACTCACTCACTGACATTTCAGGTGGTTCTTGTGGCGATGAACATTTGGACTGTGACAATAGTCGCTGCGTCCCCGACGACCAGATATGCAACTCACGGGACAACTGCGGCAACAACCATGATGAAGAGGAAGGATGTCGGTGGTGGCTGGGCTTGGTAATCGCTCTGTCTGTCATGGCGGTTGTCGGAATTGGCGCATTAATCTTCTTCATAATATTCCTCAAGAAATACTCCGGTCGTAAAAAGGTGCGAAACTACTTGTTCGATGCCGCTGAGGTATACGCATGGTGTGTAGTAGCATGTGTGTGCGGTGGATAGTTGAAGCTTGCAGGCGTTTGAATAAATACACTGTGTTTAGGCGAAAGGATTTAAATATATACACTGTGTATAGTGACAGGCGTTCAAATATATGAACGGTTTATGACAGGCTTTTAAATTTATCCGATGTATAGTTGCCTCTCTATGAATATATACACGATGTACAGGGGCAGACGTTAAAGTATATACATGGTGCGTAGTGGCACGCGTTAAAATGTATATATGGTGCATAGTGACAGCCCCTTAAATATACATATGATGCATAGTGGCAGGCTCTTAAATATATATATAATGCATAATGGCAGGCATTAAAATGGATATATGATGCATAATGGCAGGCGTTAAAATGGATATCTGATGCGTGTTTACGTTTGGACAAACATCACTTAGAAAAGAACAAGTCACATATTTATAATAACATTTTGAACAGTTTTGAGCAGTTGCTCTTTTTATGGCATTGGTATGCGGTCTGTAAGTACTTTGGGAAATTCCAAAGCATACATCTTAACTAATGTTTGTCTTTGCAGGAGATCTCCATTTTTTCTTCGTAATTGCCAAACATCACTAAAACCCCCTTGTTTCCAACCTGTGTCATGTAAGCTTTTCTGCTTGTAAGCACGTTTTTGAATATTAACCAAAAGGATTTCTAATGTCTCTAAGACAAGAGGACTTTTGTCCACCTTAAGTAATTCAGAAAGTATCTAGATACAAATACTTAGGCAGAAATTTCATTAGAAAATCCAAAGAAGAGATTTTAAATTTTAAAATCAAGGAACTTGACTATTTTAGGGTAGATTGCTATGAAGAAACTCAGAAGGCATTTCAAGGCTTGAGAATAGTCTCAGTGTGATGCTTGAATCTCTAGTTAACTGGGCTGTATGTTACAAAATGACATGCAATAAATATGCAAGTTGGTGACTGTCATACCTTTGTATATCAGTATCATGAATAACAGTCTGTCTTGTCCCAACAAATTTTATCAGCATATACTCTGTACTCGCAATATAAAATTGGTGTTCTCTATTTCAATAAAGGCTTACTGGGATTTAATGATATCCATGAGCTAACATTTCAATAATTCATGATATCCCTGAAAAGTTTAGGGAATATATGAATCCACTGGGGTCACAGTGACTTCACGAAATCACTAACTCTTTTAGGGATAATGTCTTTCAAGTTGGTGTGATAATCAACAAGGAGAGTTCTGTGGATTTACAACTTCATTAATGTAATGCGTGCGACGATTCGTACGTGTAGCTTCTAACATCGTTATCAAGCAAGTGATGTACAATACTAAAGGCTAGACTGTACATATACATGGTATGGTTTGTGCAGTAAGTGACTGACGTTTGCACAATCAATGAGGCTGATGTGCAAGGTTGTTGGAGGATGTTTACACTGAGAGGCAATTGTTACACAAACAGAGTAAGCTGTGAGGGGGATTGTAACGTGGAAGCCATTGATGTGGCAGGCAGGAGAATAATGGGATTAAGATTGCTTGGTGATGAGTTTGTTGTGGGCAGTGCGGATGTAATATCTTTGGTCTCCGGTCATGGCTGGTTGGAGTCTTTTGATATGAATGGCGTCTAGTAGTTTTCTGATTTTGTAGTGGTTGTGATTACTGGTGAGTTCGTCGATGTTGTTCCAGGATGTAGTAAACAATATATACTGTGTTATCTTCACAGGTTCAAAGCCAGCCTGTGCAACACGGCTGGGCACCCACTCACGCCTCCAGCACCTCTGGGAACCAGCACCAGGTGCAGCAAGTTGCCCAGTCGTATCCCACAAAGACCGGTAACACTACACAGTATTGGGATATGGGGAGAGGTCAAGGCCTGCAGTCAACCCTCGTGTCCTCCACGGCCTACACAGAAACAGCCCCTCCCCCAGCTAACTACACCGAACCAGCGAGCAGCCTCACGTCACCTCCTGTCCCGGCGATGCCCTCTTCAACAACAGGTGTAGTGTCGACACCCCAGGCTTGAACATACGGTCCATAGAACACGTGCCGCTAAAGGTAAAACACTGGTCCGGAGGAAAACATGGACCCCGAGGGAGCAGTGAACAACGTATTTACCTTACCGAACACCGAGTTATGTCCCTTCCATCGATTTGCATTCGCACAACTTCGGTAATATCCGTATATCAATCGTGATTCAATGTTATTCGAGACACAAAATTACTACAACGAAGTTACCAAATGAGTTCGGCATTCCCAGCAGAATACACAGGAAATGTTACTAAATATAATAGGAGAGAGTTTAGTCAATCAAAAAAACCCCGAAATTTATGTGTGAGGCAATGCTATTATCTTGCCTTACCATGTGTAAATATGGTGTTGAATACCATTCTAATGGTGGTGTGATTAAACCGTGTCCATATGTACTCTTTCTGCAGACCTTCAAGGAATATCCATGAAATATCTGGGGTGATTTACAGTATTCTGTTGTGTATACATATTTCGAGTGATATTTTTATTGGATATTGTACATTAGCATATTAATGCGTCTTGTGCTTCGCTGCCTACCGTAAACTTTACGTTAGAGCATGAACAGTGAGTGAGTGACTGAGCGAGTCAAGTTTAACAACACTTTTAGCGATGTTCTAATATGTCACGACCGGAAGCACCAGACATGGGCTTCAGACCTCAAACAAATGTGAGGATTCGAGCTCAGGTCTTCGGAGTGCCGAGCGGATGCTTGAACCATCAGGCTACCCAACGGCCCCTCGAATATGAAGATACATGTACAATTAACTGGAGGTCATTGTTGGTCTGAGAAACTCGCTCGTTTTGGGATCTACGCACAAATATAAGAAGGGAAGCGGATGCGATGGATATTCTGTTTAGTTTACATTAGAATACTAGCCTAAGGGTAATTATTATCAGTGTAGCCCGCTAACAGTCGGTGTACAAACATGGAAATGAAGTCGGAACACGACTGTCTGCGATTAATGCAACAACTGTTTTTGAAGAGCGGTTATGCATGCGATAACTCAGCCTCTTTACCTGTTGTTAACTGAACAGAATCATCAGCATTCATTTCTACATGTAATTATTTTGTATATTTTTGTGAATTTTGTATATATTCTTTTTAGGTCGTTTTTGATACAATAATATTTCCTCAGGAACAATAAAGTTTTATCTTATCTTACTTTGCCTTATATCATCTCATGTAATTCTATGTAAATGTTCGTCATGGCTGAAACATTGACGATGTGACGTTAAATATTAACTCTCTCACTATGTAAAATCATCGTCCGCCGATCACTTATGGTATTTGAGACCTAGTCACACACACACAAGGGACATCACAACACACATCACTCGAAATATATTGTTTGTACTTACAATAAAGGCGATGAAACCCTTTCCATAGAGTGACTGTGATTCAGACTCATGTCGTGAGCATGACAGTGTGTTTAATAGTCACCGTCAGATAGTGATGATATTCTTTGTTTCCTGAAGGCAAGAGTATCCTACGACCTGCTGTCAACTATTAAAGAGAAATCGAAAGGCTCGCGAGTTGTTCACCTGAAAAACACACAATCAACATACTTGGCAATAGGAAAATTCATTTGACATTTATTCAGGTTTGACACACTTTCAAATCTTCCCCTCGATAGCACACATTTATTCTGGTTTGACACTCTTTCAAATCTTCCTCTCCTTAGCACACATTTATTCTGGTTTGACACTCTTTCAAATCTTCCTCTCGACCAAAAGCCGGATAGCACACATTTATTCATATGAAACTGCATTGAAACATACGCCATGTATATTTCATTTTATCTCGACGTCCACAGGAAAACCGGTCACGTGCATTTATTCTGTTTATCAGCGAGGTGGCGATTCCGAGAAAAAAAGGTGTGGGAAAAGCCATCCACAACAAACTATCACAATTTCAGCACCGATCATGAACGATGCGTTGACTTCCACCAGAGAGAGGTGGAACATCTCTTTGGAGAATTTAGCGACACAAATACTGTAACTTCTAGGCCACAAATGCCACTCCTGTATGAGTGTACTACAAACAATCTCCACAATCTCTACAACAAGTTGATATTGTCCATGTGTGGACCAATGCAAGTGTTGTCTACGAGGCTAGTGTATTCTATACAGGTTATTCTGATCCAACCACGATACCCAAATTGATAAAAGTTTCATGTTAACGGAGTTACATTTACGTACGTCGTTCTGTTTTATTAAAGACTTCTTTACAAAATATAATGTTTGACAGTGAATGGCGGTATGGATTTCGAACGTTTGATTGGACAGTTTCAGTGGTGGAATGTCTGTATTTTGATCGTAATCTGGCAAATACATGCATAAAATCGGCGTTCCAGCTTTGCTCGATCCGTGCAAACCCTTTATCTGTACAGCCATGTCAGAAAGGAATGTCGATAGTTATTTGATATCCTTATAAGTGATAAATACCAAATTCTTTTTTGTTTCGTTAAAGGATTCACAGCAAAAGCATACAATTAGACATAACATCTACTTGATTATCTAAATTTAATATCAGTGCGCATTAGGAAACAGTATCCAAACGTGTATGAATTATGGGACAATTATGAAGAACCCTTTATTAAGTGCTTGCCAAGTAGGCATCTTCCAGGGAGAGGAAGTCCCCGATTCTAACATAGACACAGATGGCACTATACCACTAAGGTTAGTTGTGATAATATGATAATGATCAAGTCATATTTTGAACTCCCAGTAAGTAATAAGACACTTACTTGACCTTAGTTTCAATATTTGCAGCAAGTACGAGTTGCAGATTCCTGCTTGTTGAGAGCAGTGATACTGTTACGCTTTGACTTTCAGTTTAGGAACTTTAGTTCTTGAAATCCATGACGTAGTGGCTTCTTCCGGGTGCTTAATAACTTGAGGTGATGATGGTGGTGGTGGTTGCAAAGTGGAAACAGACCAGTGACCACGTTCCACTACCTTAAACCTTCCATGGGTCACATTGCTAACGGACATCGTGCATAATCCAAGACAAGAATCCGATCTCTGAACAAAGCCAAGGTGCAATGAGTGTATCTGTACTGTAAGTTCATCAAATCACACGTGTGCCTCATTCCTTTCGTGGCATACTCGCAAAGGGTCATCCTGGAAACACATCTGTCATCAATGTATCGGTCAAACTAGATTACATTATCACAATAACAACTTCAAATATTGTCAGTTTAATCAGTAGGTGCAGTTATCTATGAAAGCTAAGATAGATATGTTCTATAGGCGACAGTCACAAATCATACGGTGACTCTAATAAACTCACGTCTATTCACTCAGGCCTTCAGTCTGTCACTCAGGCCTTCAGTCTGTCACCCAGGCCTTCAGTCTGTCACTCAGGCCTTCAGTCTGTCACTCAGGCCTTCAGTCTGTCATACTGACCCTGAAGCAAATATACCCAATACAGCCAATCCAAGTCTGGAATGTGTGGTAAGTCTAGATTACCAAGAATTGTGAAAATCAAGACAGTCTCTGGTTCCCTTTTGTTGCACATTACATTTGTATTTTGATTTTAAAAAACCCTCTATCACTGTAATTTATGTTCATTTTCAGAGACTAGTTGTTAGTCTACCAGGTCTTGTTAGTTTATCAGGTCTTGTTAGTCTATCAGGGCTTGTTAGTCAATCATGTCGTGTGTTGCTGTTAAGAGAACAGTATTTTCTGTGATAAGTGAAGCAAAAATCATCTATAATACCAATCTACCCACGTATGTGACTTAAAACAAACAAACAAACCAACCAACCAACCAACAAACAAAACCAACAACAAACAAGCAAACAAAACCCCAAAAAGCAAAAAAAAAAAGACAAAACAAAAACAAATAAAACAAAAAACAGAAAACAACAACAACAAAAAAAAGACAGCAAAGAACCAAAAACCAACAACATGTCCTGTTTACTGACGCTCATATGTCTGACTGTCTGTCTGCTAATGACAATATGCAATGCACAGTTTCAATCGCTGGCCACATTCAGTTAACATCTATAGGACATATAAGCCATAAACAAAGAGATGGCTGAGCATATCGGCAAATGAACCAGTGGCCAATGAAAAAGGTCTGTTACACTTGACTGCACACCCACCGGCTCTGACTGTACCGTAGCTGCTTCGTTTCGAGGGAGATAAACCAAAATACAAAATATTGCATTTTTGATTTGCGATTGTACGCTTATAATTTAGTTTATTTGTTTTCTTTCATAATCAGCAGCGCGTTTTATATACCATGAATAAGTGATAATTGTGTTTTAATTATGTTAGACTTTTTGGATGCATGGGACCTTTAAAGATGATAGATATATTTCAGTGTATACAGATTTCGTAACGGAGACCTTAAGTGACGAAGAGATGACCAATCGTTACATTTACGGATATATAATCAAAAGTGCAATATTTTGTCCGTTGCCATACCTGTAGGAGGCATGTTCCAGTTGCTGAGCCGCAACAGATGGTGCTGGTATTTATACACTGATATGTCGATTAAGGTAGTCCCATAATGTTCTATCGGAGTTCATGGTCTCTGATCTGTTTTGCTGCTGCTGTTACCACCGCCATCACCGTACTACTACTACTACTACTGCTGCTTCTACTACTACTACTACTACTACTACTACCACTACTACTACTACTACTACTACTACGAGGAGAAACACAACAAACCGTGTATTATGTACTATTCATTGCGTACAATACTTCGTGGTGAGTAGTGTAAAATTTAAGCTCCAGACATCACAAATGCATGATTCTTAAAAGTTCTAGTAGCTAACTACTAGGTCAGTTTCTTCAGACGCTTGAATATATATCCCTGACAAGATGCCCAGTGGCCATGTTGAACGACTTCACGGCTGATCACACTGATTTTTCATCCCCTCACATGACCTATACGTGGGTTGCTAGGCTACCTAATGGATCACCCAATCAATAAACAGTATCCAGAAATGATTATTTGTTTCCGTGACAACTGAAATAGCTGAACGTCATGTGATGCTGTAACTGATAAGATGCATCATATGATCCTTTAATATATGTCTAATAAATAAATAAATAAATAAATAAATAAATAAATAAATAAATAAATAAATAAATAAATAAATAAATAAATAAATAAATAAATAAATAAATAAATAAATTTGGTCATCAACTGATAAGCTGTATCATGTTATGTACCGTGATCACAAGTGATGTATCCATAAACCAACTATATATTGCCTATGATTTGGCCGGTAACTACTGATATGTCAGGTGCCGAAAATTATCGTGACTGTCATAAATGGTAAAAATATTTTTACACTGTGATTAAGACTATATTTAGAACATGATTCATAATTTTCTCAGAATGTTAGTTATAACGGTTTTGAACTGGTTGAGAAGACACCTATTAAAAGGCCATCATTTCTACACGTTTTCATTCACCCATTTGACTGCTGGAGAAATGCAAGTTACTCCTAGTTCCAGAAAATCGTACTGAAATAAGTAAGAGTACACTACTTACCATAATAATCCGTACAGTACAATACCGAAATAGGTAAGATACATAAATTCTATCACATCCAAATAACGTGTTCCTTGCAGTCCACTTTGTTACCATGGGTTACACCTTGTTAAGATTTCAAATTATACTTTGTCCCTGTCTCTGCACTCCTCCCTCGTGATAAATACCGAACTGTGTCAATATGTTGATGATAGTTTGTAAAACACCTTTTTTATTTTTAGAACATAAATTTTGCCAAAAGCTTACAGAGCTGGTCTGATGTTTTGATTATGTTCAAAGTGTCATTGAGCATTTTATATTTATTAGCTTTTGAGCAATTCATCGATCCGCTTTTGAGCCAAACGGGGTGTAAAGGCAATGGCCCTTTAAACGTAATCTTTCTCGTAATAAAATACACTTTTTAAAGTTTATCATAAAAGAGGGAGTTAACACATTTCTGTAGTATGACAAAAGCCATAACATACTACAAATGTCAAATTTTAGTCTAGTTGCCATAAGCTGTTTGTTTGAACCATTCTAATCAATTATCCTTTTCGATGATTTTTTGTTGATGTGTGACATTACATGAAGCATGACAAATTATGTTAAACGACATATTTTATGACATATTATATGATTTGTTGTACAACAATAAAAATGGACGAAAATCCACGAGGTCATATTAATCTTTATGTCAGTGACTACAGCATTTGTGAAAATAAAACAATGGGACCCCAGGAGGTCATCCCACTTTAGTGCCATTGGTGTAATAGATATAACACACAACACAGGTCAAACAAATACCCTGAATTAAACAGAAGTTTCTAAGACATGAAAATATTTGAAACATATACAGTTTACAAATGTTTCTCCTCCTATGGAAATATTCACGTTTCCAATCCCATTAAACTTAGAAAGAACTGGGAAATTACAACGAAGGGGTATGTATTGGTAATTTCTATGGTGTCTAAGTTATAAAACATCCAAGGACATGTCTGCAAATCCGCTCATAGCTTACATGAGAAATGTGCTTGTGCAGGTTCATGTGAAATAACACAGATATATCGGGTAACGTATGCAAATGCGGCCATAACATGTATTTGTACCGTATTTGCGTTTACTAAATGGTGTAGTATTCTGCTTTTGGTCCAGTGGAAGATTCCAGAGAGCGTCAAACGAGTCGTGCTCAGAAGATATCCGATCAAGGCTTCAACATCCAATAAAGCTTTCTAAACATTTTATGGTAGATACGTGACAGATCTTTCCAAATTTGACCAAATTAATGTCCGATACACATATCGTTCATTCGCTATGTGTTTTTCAGGTGGGCAGTTCCCTAGGCTTTGGTTTTATTATCAACAGGGACCACCAGGACGGGAGATACGCTTACCTTTCAGGAAAGTATATCATCACTATCTGAAAGTACTATTAAACACGCTGCCATGCTAATGACACGAGTCTGAATCACAGTCGACTCTGTGGAATGGGTTTTACCGCCTTTATTGTACTTAGAAGCAATATATTTCGAGGGGTGTACATTGTGATGCCCTTTGTACGTGAGTCAGAGTCCACAGACCGATGTCCTCAGTACAAGGACCTCAAGTTGGTATCGTTCATGGTTAAAGCGTTCGCTCTTCACACTGAAGACCACGTTCGATCACCAACATGGGCACAGTGTGTGCAGCCCATTTCTGATGTTGCCCAACGTGGCACTGCTGGAATAGTGCTAAAAGCGGCGTAAAACTATACTCACTCACGCTGTAGCTTTTCATATTGGAACGTAAAGACGACAAAAAACCAAAAAAAAACAACCAAAAAACAAAAAAAACCCAAAAACAACATAAAAAAAACCAAAAAAGAAACAACAAAACAAACAAACAAACAAACAAACAAACAAAAAAGCAACTCAAAACAAGACTCCTGGGTTTTACAATGTATTGTGTATGATACATAAAATCATAAAATAACATCAAATAAAATATACATACATAACAAAATACAGCAAATCATTCCCCCAAATTCACGTATATTCTTTGAAGGAAGGTCTGCACACAGGGTGCATTTGTGCAGAGACAATTCCACTATCATACGATTGCCATTCAACGCCATATTAACATTCATATCAACCGCACAACTCCTTGCTTATACAATCATCACCACACGTGTGTACACATCACAACCACACCAACATAGGGCAAACTGGCGTGTCATTTGAAATACATCATTAAGAATATACAGTGAAGGAAACAGTCTCAGCTTAGTGCACACATACTGTGAAAAACACGGAATAAAATGTTTAACTGAACATGGACAAGAATGATCTTTGGGAATTTCGAAATCAGAATACTTCCCGGGGAGTTGAGAATGCAGTTAGTGCGCACGCTGATCAACTGACGCTGATAATATGGTCACTCCTCTGAGAATTATCCTGACATGGTCACCTGATGTAAACATGGCAAGATGGCGTCTGTGATAACTTTTTAGAGACTGACTAAAAGTTTGGTCTTACGCCGCTTTTAGCAATATTCTAAAATTATCAAACACCAAAAGTGGGCTTCACACATGCGTGGGTGTGTGAACGTAATCGTATGTGTGCGTGCGCGTGTGTACGTTGTACGGCAATCTGAGACTTACCGCGTGAGTGTCACTGTATGTACCATTAAAGATTTTCCCTTCTCCACTTCTGGTTTTTACACGTGGCTGAAATTTCATGTGAGTAATGGCACGTATGGCTGTGGGTGATATTGAGCATTGAACTGTGAAAGCCGTTTCTTTGAGATACGTTATATTGAAACAAAGTGTAACAGTGGGGCGAGTTGAGTATCGTGCAGTGAAGTAAAGTTTTTGTACTTGAAAGGTCGCTCTCCAAAAGACATTTGATGAAATAAAAGCAGCTTGTGGGATAAAGCCCCATCGTGTGAAGTAGTTAAACATTGGTATAGCCAGTTTAAATGTGTTCGGAAGTCTGTGGAAATTGCTCCAATTTCTCTTTGACTTCATTCAGCCATTGATAAAGACACGTTCCGTCAAGATCGCCGTTTACTGTTTGTCAGTTAGACCATGATGATAGGTGCATAAATTGATGGGAGAAGTGTGTAACTCTTGGTGGTTGCTATGTAGAAAAGGACCAACAGTGCCAAGTTTCGCTTCACTATGTCCATTGCAAGCCTTTCCCTGCTTACAGCGAGAGTTGAGGGTTACATGTTCTATGGACCGTATGTTCCAGTCTGAGATGTTGACACTCTTGTTGAAGAGGGCATCACAGGGGCAGGAGGGGGTGTCGTGACGCTGCCCGCTGGTAGGGTGTAATCAGCTGGGGCAGGGGCCGTTTCTGTGTAAGTCGGAGGTTCGGAGAAAGTGGAGGTTACGAAGGATGACTGCTGGCCTTGACCTCTTTCCATATCCCAATATTGTGTGGTGTTATCGGTCTTTGTGGGATACGACTGGTCAACATGCTGCACCTGGTGTTGGTTCCCAGAGGTGCTGGAGGCGTGAGTGAATGCCCAGCCCTGTTGGGGTGGGCCGAGACTCCAACTTTGCACAGGCTGGCTCTGGACCTGTGAATACAAAACGTCCTAGTTATCACATCACACACAGCAACTGGAGTCAAGAAGGGGTGGGTGTTGTACATAGTATTGTCCTTGCGTTTCATTAAATGACACCACGAAACAGACATAAACACAAAAAACGTCTGCAACATACACCGCGTGTACACTTAAACTCCGGCCACTACACACTGTTTAAATATACTCAACAACATAAGTTCTTGTGACGCTACTAAAATGGTGTAAAATGCATAAGAAAACAAAGCTAATAGAAACACATTTTACTTCATAAAACATATATACATTTGTCCTGCTAATGGCAGCCTTAATGTCGAATTAGAGACAATTTCAAAGGGTAAAACACCAATCTGAAAGCTCAACCCCACTCCAATACCGGCTATAACCACCAGAAAAGTGGGGGGTGACACTTGACACAGGCGACACACCATCAGTTGTGTATGGCACGGTTGCGGAATGTTGTCCCAGATCTCAGGTAGACGTTTTACCAGCTATTGCAGCCCTACAGGTGGAGCGTCACAAGCGTCTTTCCTTTTCTTCCCAAACGTGCCCAATAGGCCAGATGTCCGGTGACTTAGCTGGCCAGGGAAGTACATCTATACACCTGGAAATTAATCAAGCAACACCCCAATTTTTTCTATTGGAGCAACTTTGAAGTGTTCTGACAATCAAAATATGCCGGGTTGATATAGTTTGACACTTTTTTATTCAACAGACGATCTCTGACAAACAACTTAAAGGGAAAAAGTATCAAGACTTTGCTTTATTGCAACGAAATCCAAATTCTTAAAACTGTCTTAAATTCATGAAAAAATGGACACAATTTACTATTCATCCACAGACGTTGTTGTCAGGTGTATTAACACAAATGTCACATGGAAAGAAAGAACAGTCATCTGAGAGTCTGCACACCGACTTTCATCAATATCTAGTGTGTCCTCCCTGCGCACGCACCACCGATTCCAGACGCCTCCTCATTCCTTGGATGAGTCTCCGGATCTGATTCTGGGGGATCCTGTTCCACTCCTCATGCAGGGCAGCCGTCAATTCGTTGAGATTATGGACTGGTGGGTCTCTCTGCCTCACACGACGGCCAATAAAGTCCCACAAATGTTCAATGGGGTTGAGGTCAGGGCTCATGGCAGGCCATGGAATTCTGTCAATTGCATTTTGCCGCAAAAAATCATTTACAGCATGCGCCCTGTGAGGTCTAGCATTGTCGTCCATAAATATGGGTCTCGTTGCCAGAGGATGGTTCTCAAAATGAGGTACCACAGCCCTGTCAAGAACCTCCTGTTGGTAACGAACACCGTTAAGGTTGCCACGGATGGTAATGATATCCAACTTGCAGTTCATGGAAATGCACCCCCATACCATAACGGAACCTCCCCCAAAGGCCACAGTCTCCTGGATGTTCCGTGGAGCCATTGCTGTGTTCCTCTGCCTCCAGACCCGAGTACGACCGTCCACCATGTGCAGCAAGAACCGGCTCTCATCTGAGAAATGGACCTTCCTCCAAGAGGCAATGTTCCAGTGCAAACGGTCATTACACCAGGCCAGTCGGGCTGCCTTATGGGCTGGAGACAGTCTGGGTCGCTTGATTGGCCTCCTTGCCCGGTATCCTGCAGCTTTCAGACGATTCCGAACAGTCCTGTTCGAGATGGGTCTCCCTGGAAGCCACTCCTGTCTCAACCGAGAGCTCGAGTCGAAGGACCTGCGCCGTACAAGTCTCAGTAAAGCTCTGTCCTCCCGGACTGTGGTCTTCCTGGGTCTTCCTGGTCTAGGCAGGTCTTTAACTTCATTAGTGGCCCGGTATTTTTTCAAAAGTTTTGAAATTATGGAATGATGTCGTCCGATTTGAGTCCCGATTTGTCTTAGAGACATACCAGCATTCCTCATGCCGATTATTTGCCAACGAGTGGCCTCTGATAATTTCCTACGTGCCATGACATTGAAATGAATGAAAAACCGAATGCAATCGACAACCTGCGCTTGTAAACACCCCAGGGAAAAAGTGCATTTTTCGAAAGTTGAGGTTAAAGCAATGCACATGCGCTGTGCAAGCTTCACGCGCGTCATATCAACCCATGAAAAGCTCATGCTGTATGTCAATACATCAAAATTGAATAATCAATCATCAAAATTACTTCGTTAAACTTTGTTAAGTTTTTATGTGTCTTTGAATTTGGTGTTGCTTAATTAATTTCCATATGTATACATTGTTCTGATCCAGGAAACGTTGAACAATACGGGCAGTGTGCGGTCTGGCGTTGTCCTGCTGCAGTGTCACCCCTAGTCCATGTTGCTGTATGAACGGTAAAACGACTGGCTGGAGAACCTCATCCCAATGTCACTGTCCTGTCAGATTACCAGCCACGATGAAAAGGTCTGCCTTGTGTGTAGCCGTAATTTTCCCGACCATCACGCTGCCGCCTCCAAACCGATCAATTTCCATGACACAATTGTCAGCATGACGTTTGCCACGTAGACGGTAAACGTTTGACTCATCCGGGAAGAGGACAGGATTCCATTGACGTTAAGTCCATCTCACATGCTGTCTTGCCCACTGTAGACGTCGCTGGCGATGTTGTAACGTCACAATCGCACGTCTTGATGGATGTCTTGCGATGATTCCAAAACGCCGTAAACGTCGACGTTTGTGGTGATATCCGCCTCAGTCCAGATGGTATCTGTCGTGACTGGTTCTGGCTGGAAGCGGTTCCGGAGGTGTGTCTGTCGAATCCAGCTGCCTTGACATAGGTTCGTTACAGGGGGTTGACCACTACGAGGACGGTCTCTGGCGTGATTTGTCTGTTTGTGTCGGTGCCACACGTTCCATTTTGTCTTTCTCCTTCTGGAGCACTTGACTGAAGCATTCCAATAACTCGCCAACGTCTTCTTTTGGGCTTGGCGTAACAATTGTTTAATTCTGCTGAGAAAATTTATGCGTTTTCCACGTTGCACCCCTTCAAAGTGTCTTTGTCAAGAATGAAACATTCTCTGCTCTACCCAGGTTTAAATATCCATACTCTAACACATTCTTCACAATATTTCTCGTGCAAAGTCATTTTGTCACGATTTGCACACATTACATTGACATGTGAATTTGGATACTCTGTCACAGTGTCCAAACATTTGTTTAGAACAGTTTTATGCCAAAGCAAGTATTCATTAAAAATATCCGTGTCTCAAGAACGTTTGTTGCCGGTCACTAGAAGGGATGTACATCAACATTGTTCTGAGCCAGAAAACATTGAACAATACGGGCAGTGTGCCAGTATACACCATGTATATATTTAAACGCATTCCAGTATACACCGTGTATATATTTAAACGCATCCCAGTACACACCATGTATATATTTAAACGCATCCCAGTACACATCGTGTATATATTTAAACGCATCCCAGTACACACCGTGTATATATTTAAACGCATCCCAGTATACACCGTGTATATATTTAAACGCATCCCAGTATACACCGTGTATATATTTAAACGCATCCCAGTACACACCGTGTATATATTTAAACGCATCCCAGTATACACCGTGTATATATTTAAACGCATCCCAGTACACACCGTGTATATATTTAAACGCATCCCAGTACACACCGTGTATATATTTAAACGCATCCCAGTACACACCGTGTATATATTTAAACTCATCCCAGTGTACACCGTGTATATATTTAAACGCATGCAACTACACACTGAGTATATATTTAAACATTTGCCAGATTATACCGTGTATACAGTTAAACGTTTGCCAGTATACGCCGTGTATACATTTAAACGCTTGACAGTATACACTGTGTATAAATTTAAACGATTGCTAGTATACGCCGTGTATACATTTAAACGCTTGACAGTATACACTGTGTATATATTAAAACGATTGCTAGTATACATCGTGCATATATTAAAACGCATGTCATTAGATACTTGTTTCCACATCTCAGCATGTCGTTTTACTAACGTTGTCTATGTACCGTTTCCTGTTGTCGACATTCGGAAACCTCTTTTGACAAGTTCTCTCCTAGCTGGGGTATTTCTCACAAACACAGGCTGCAAACTGTGT
This sequence comes from Haliotis asinina, assembly GCF_037392515.1. Taxonomy (NCBI): domain Eukaryota; kingdom Metazoa; phylum Mollusca; class Gastropoda; order Lepetellida; family Haliotidae; genus Haliotis; species Haliotis asinina. Next base: position 54,079,711 of record NC_090291.1, on the reverse strand, counting down.
CACTAGCATAAGTCAATATGTTGCCACTTCGATTTTAAATAAAATCAATCATGTACTGTAACGTATTAATGAAGCATTTGCCGGAACGTGTATTGTGTAGGGAGATTAGGAACTGTGCACATATTGTGAGAATGAGTGATTTACGCACCCTTTTACGACCGGAGTATTTCTTGAGAAAAATTATGAAGAAGATTAATGCGCCGATTCCGAAAACACCCATGACGGACAGACCGATTGCCAAGCCCAGCCACCACCGACATCCTTCCTCTTCATCATGGTTGTTGCCGCAGTTGTCCCGTGAGTTGCATTTCAGTTCGTCGGGGACACAGCGACTATTGTCGCAGTTAAAATGTCTATCGCCACAAGAACCACCTGCAATGTAAGTGACTGATTGAGTGAGTGAGTGAATATGTGAATCAGATTACTCACGAATCTGGAGCTCGAGTCCAAGGGTTAAGGTAGTAGAATGTGTTTTACTCTCCTCATCGCTAAATGAGTCACTTCAACGCGTTAGAAGACTGGACGTAGCACTCAGCAATATTCCAGCTATATGGTGGTTGTCTATATATAATAGAGACTTGACCAGACAATCCTGTGATCACCACCAGACGCATCGATCTTAGGCAACAGGAATATGATGACATGCGTCAATCAGTCAGCGAGACTGGCCACTCGACATAGTTCGTCACCTCTCACGAAAACAAAACCAGTTCTATCCCGAATCTTCATGGGTCTAAGCGTTAGAAAGTGGGATATATGTTAAGTATAAAACAAGATTCGTTCCATGTAAATTCTAACATTCACCGTTAGGAAAGATTGTTGGTAATCCAAAGAATTAATGGCAGACAGGAACAAGAGTTTATCAGCTACCGCTAATGTTCAGTATTCTCTAGCATGCTTGGGAACCATAACCATTTATTTCAAGAAGAATTTCTTCACAGCGCATGTGTGATTCAGTGAATGTTCCATTGGTACGTACTCTTGGTCTTGAACATTGACACCAGGACGGACGCCTCTCCAGCATGTCCCACTGCATCACTGACGAATAACAAGAAACCTGTCCTGCTGGGAGTTGTATATACTGTATGTGGCTGAGTACACACAAATACATTGATCGCTGAAAGACAGATGAATAAGCATGTCATGTCTTCTCCTTATATCACACAATGTACTCTGAGAGTTGATTCTTGAAGAAATTAGAAGAAACGGCACACATCTACAGATATCTACAGTTTGTCGTCATGCTAAGTGAAACAGACACGAACATATATCTGTATTAATTATACGGGTGTCACAGTCAAAGTAAACTACTGCTCAAATTTGTAAGTTTTCGGTAAAACCAAGTCACTAAGTCTACAGATTTTTTTGTCATTGAGTTCACCTTACAGAATAATAATCTGAACGATTATTTTCAATATAACTTAACGACCACGTCAATCCGCGTGTGTGCGTGTGTACGTGTCTGTGTGGGTGCATGTGCGAGTGTGTAGTTTTTAATAAACGTGTCACCATTTTCATCATCATTAAAATCATTGTCATCAAGAATAGTAATGAAGGGGTTCAGAGGTAGAGAACTCCCGAACCACTAATCTAAGCTTGCTGACATAACCACTAATCCTTGTGTGGTGAGGATGGGTTTCACTCACCGTCTGGAGCGGTGATGGAGTCACCGTAAACACCCAGGAAGTCATCACATGTATCCATCTCAGTCGACAGGAATTTGAACATCAGTCTGTAGCCTGCTTTAGCTCGGAACTTGATGAAACACGTACTGTTAGCAGAGTAAACGTTGGACCTGGATAGTTTCACAAGTCGTTCCGAGATACCGAATAGGGCGAAGTCTATTGTCCAATAGCACTGCTCGTCCATGTAACCTGAAATATGCCATTCAGGTAGGTGTAGCTGCCAAACTAACTATAATACATACATCAATATTATGAACAAGTAAAACATATACAAAAGTTCTTCTTGCAGACTTAAGGAAGACTGTGGTATATACATCACAACAATACATTTCGTGACATGAAATCTGATACACCACGTGGTAAGGTGAGACGGGTGTCCATAGGAGACTCAGCTGCTCAGTGCCAGCACCAACACACTGATTCGCTGAATGCCAGCACCAACACATTGATTCGCTGAATGCCAGCACCAACACATTGATTCCACCATACGTTTATGGCAAAGGTGTGTGAGGCGAGTTGGAATCAAGTGGTATCATACACGCCCAGGTAACATGGTAATAAGCAGGTGGTAAATGATAATTATTAGTGTTTCCTGACGACTAACGTCATTGAATTTAGCTGAGACAGTCGTGAAACAGACACCATACGTGTGTTCCGACTGCCCACGCGTGAGTTAAATAGTCGGATCATTTGAAAAATGTAAATATACTCTTAAAACGTAAGGGAACTGTACTTTCAATGTACGACTGTCGAAATTGGGAGATATATGGGATTGAAAATATATATGGGATCAGAAAAAAATGGTCTACAGTGGTTTATCGACCTGCCAGAAAAACGCCAAGATTCATAATGACACCCCATGCACGTTTAGGAGGCTGCCATGTTGTGCACGTGCTTCCCATGCAATGTGTTTGCGTGTGGCGATGCTGCATACACGAGAAATGATGCTGCATCCACGAGATGAATGTCATTGTAACGTTCCTCAATGGGTTTTCTTTTACCAGATTTCAAAGTTCAGGTTCCCCTACTTTTTCGAAGAGTATATAATTTAAAAGTAGCGTCCAGGTATGAGGCTCGTGCGACATGTTCATATCGTGTACACGACAACGTCTTACATGGTAATAGGCATGTTCATAGTTAAAATAAGGATAATAAATTAACTATTGTTTTTGCATATACATTTATAGACTTTGCTTGCTACTACACTTGTACATGAAACTATAACCATGTAACTTTAAAATGAACAAAGGTTCGTTTGAAATCGACCGATTTAGAAGGGTGGGGGTTAGAAGTATTTCAGCAATGTACGGGGGCGGGGGGTTAGAAGTATTTCAGCAATGTACGGGGGCGGGGGGTTAGAAGTATTTCAGCAATGTACGGGGGCGGGGGGTTAGAAGTATTTCAACAATGTAGCGTTGACACCAGGAAAGGGCTTATAACATGTTGGAAATCCAGCTGATCTCTAACTACACCACCGTGTAACAAATAGTGTGTGAGTGTAGTAATGAGTGAGTTGGCTTCTAGCGGTGCTCTGAGCTATGCTACAGGTACATAGGTACATCACAACGTGTCGGTTTAGTGGGGGAGGAAAACCCGAAGTGAGGAAGGTTTCAGAGGCACAGGTGTGGGTTTGTGGGTTTTAGTTGGGGGTGGGGGGGGGGGGGGGGGCGTGTTGCCTTCCCAGGTGAAGTAGATGGACGTCACGTATTTACTGATGCCGATGATGGAATCGATACTGTACTTAGACATCCGCACTGAAGAGCACACATGTTTAACAGCCAAGGCAGACAACAACCAGTCCGCTTAGACCACCAAAAAATATCCACTGCCACTTGGTCTAGATTGAAAAGTTGAATTCCTATCTACCATACTGTGAAGTTTATTTCTTGCACTCTTTTGTAGAATTCAGACAGTAGACATTTAACAAAGTCAACACTTTCGAAAAGGCACAAAGGGTGTTCATGGACAAGCGTGCGTTTGGCTTAACAGAGGTACAAGTTTTTAGATATCATGATGTGCAAACGGAAGCTATAAACCTACATATCAAGCTGAGCTATAAACTGTTTTGATCAACTGAACATATAAACCGCTAATATCAATCTAAGCGATAAACCTTTCATACTATTCTAAGCTATTCACCTTTCATATCAATCTAAGTTACAACCCTTAATATAAATCTAAGGCCTAAACATTTTATATCTGTCTCAGCGACAAATCTTTATTTCAGTCTAAGTTATAACCTACCACATGAATCTAGGTCTACACTCCTTTCAGCTTAAATCGATATAGCTTAGATTCATATGAAAGGTTTATAGCTTAGATTCATATGAAAGGTTTAGTGTCTCTATATTTTGTGTTATTCCATGTTCTCCCGCTATATGCATGTTAAAGCCTAAGAACCTTAAAGCAATGTATTGTACGGCGTGCACGGATTACATACAGACTATATGCTGACTATTTATTGTGTGTTCAACTCGTGTCTAATTCGCCCAGGGATAATCCAATGTAAAATACGTATTCCATTGTTTGAGAGTTATGAAGAAAACGATTCATGATATCAGGTACAGACATGCTGTCAGATACACGTGATTACAGTCAGAGCTGAAATTAATTATCGCCTTCACTTATTTAGTTCATATGGCTGTAAACGAAGCATTACCTCATTTTACCAGGGAACCTATATAGAGAGGGAGTCGCTGAGCCTCGTCACGTGACCAGTGTAGACAATATGGCGGCAACTTAGTATTTAAGATTGAGCTCGGTTTATTTTCAACAACTGATTACATTCTTACTATAATTCATTTATTCATTGTAAAATTCCGACTGATGCAATGAACTGGCTGAAGCTTTATTAACACAGCTGAAGTTGCGCTGGAAACGAGCCAAGTCTCTGTGTGCGTTGGAGTATGACGAGGCACTCGTTATTTAGAACAAATGGTAAAGAAAGCAAGGGAGTGACCTATCCCTGTTGTAGATTATCCCTGGTTTTACAGAGATTTGTATTTACAGTTGTGTGAAAATGACAATGCGTGTTACTCTGTAGGTGTTCTCCATAAGATGATCATGGTTCATGGCTCGGAACTCTTGAAAGTGAACAAACCAATTTAAAGAGGAACTACACGCAGCTTCCACATGCCTCGTCTTTCATGCAGAACATTAATTCCTTTTAAACATTTTATCAAGATTTGTTAGGAGATTGCAGTGTGTTTTTTCTCGGGATCGTGATATGTTTATAAGAATTTTAAGCACACCAGATATTGTTTCGTATACTGCCAGCACATGTCATTCTAGCCAAACGGAGAGGGACCCTTATTTAGTTCATTTGTACATTTTTCATGTAAAATTCAAGTAAAGTAATTCAGAATTTTATGTACATATAATGTATGTACATCATGTTTTGATTGCGTGTGATGTTTTATGATCGTGGTTTTATGTATACAGATAACACATTTGATTGATTGATTGAATTAGACTGATATGGACTGATTGTAAACGGAAATTGGGTGAAACCGACAAGCAACAAAAAAATAAGATATTATTAACAATATTATGCATTATAGTGATTTCATTTCAGATATGTTCAATTCTTCTCCTCTAAATCTACAGTGTAGGCTCGACGAGTCACCATGTTTACTTCCACGGACATTTAATAAATACATGGTTTTGAAATCCATTACTCAGTTTTCGTTCACTTAGTACAATCATTTCCTTTTTAGGCACATGGTTTCACCGTGATGAGATAAATACTTTCGTGTTTCAATAATTAAAGTTACAACTTGTTCAAATTGTTTATAAAAAACTGAATAAACTTACTTGTTATTTTTTCTTCTGCGGATGAATCACATATGGAATGAACGAGAAACATAAGGACCAAGCACCTGGCCAAAACTGCCGCCATGTTTGTTCCCTGTTCAGTGTGCCACTGCCTTATAAACTGAATCCCAAGGTCAGCTATCCCTGTATTAGACTAACGTAGATTAACCTTCCAACATGAACGAATACACAAGCAGCAGCCAAGGGGTGGGTAATGATCTGTTTGTTGGGCCGGGTAGCAACGGGTATGTATGGCCGTGTTATGGTTCAGTTGGTCAGCGCTGGTGATTTGTGTCCATTACATTGTGCCTCATGTATTTAAAAAGGATTATAGCATTTGGACATCTGCCATTCATTTCTAACATGGCTGTGAAGCGGTTTAGTCTCCAATCGTCCATATCTCAGTTAGCCTACATTTCAATGTGCATACGAAACGATAATTAGGATTATAAAACACACCCCTTATAATGAACCTAACTCACTCTGGTCAGCGCCATACTGGTCTTCATTGACTGTTGTTTTAAGGATATGTAGCTGAATAAAGAGGATTAGTGCATCCACTAAGTCAAAATATGATGAAAGAGAGTAATGCACAAGCTAAATTGTAAAAACAATGTTGAGATGTAGTTAATTTCTCAATACTCAGCTGTTATTAGGATATATAGTTGAGTAAAGAGGATTCGTGCATCCACAAAGAAGTTCAAACAAGTTTGTTTTTTCATAAAATGAACAGAATAAATTGTAAAAGCAATGATGAGATGCAGTTAATTTCTCTCTGTAAAATACTCAGTTCTCTGCTGCTAATAAGAGTTAGTCCACATAACCCTTTAAAATGGAGCGTTCGCCAAGCACTGACAGTCAAATGGCTGACCCGCAGAGGGCAGAGTTCGGCTGGTCTCAGAGAGGACGAGAGGTACTACCTGACAGATTTTGTGAGAAGCGTAACCATACACCGGAAGTGCGTCATAGATATATGTAAAGGTAAATGCAGTACCACTGGCGATCAGGCATCTTCTGTCACAACAACCCTCCCCTTTTGACTGAAGAAGAGGCCAGACTCCTCACTAGGCTGAGACAAAGTGCTCGTGATGAGATACAACCTGTCCAACAGTTCTACAATGAAGGTGTCCCTGTCACTGTTCATTCCTTCTACAGAGTTCAATCAGGACTTGTCAGCGTGTAACGTGTAAAGGTTCTACCACCTGTCCCAGTTGACGTTCATCTCACAGGTATTCAATATTTTGCCATAAAGAAATTGGATACAGCGAACAGACTCGCACACAGACAGATGGAGCAGCAACGACCTATCGAGAGTCGCATGGATGGGCTTGCTTCTTGGAAAAGATCACCACTCCAGTTTGTTGGTATCCCTTCTGAATGTAAGGAATAATGAAAGGTTAAGAGTGTATTGGGGTGGGTCTAGTTGGTCAAGCGTAGGTCGTGGATTGGGTAAGGGTGGACTGGGTGTATCTAGTCAGCCAAGGTATGGTCGTACATTGGGTAAGGGTGGATTAGGTTGGGGCTGGGTCTAGTCAGCCAAGATATGGTATGGTCGTGTATTGGGTAAGGGGTGATCTGGCATGGTCATCCAAGGTATGTAACATATGTCATATTTGGGATTACACTTTCTTAGTAAATTAACTCCAGGTCTGGTTTGTCTTTTACTGTTACAATCTGATTGGTATCTGGTGCAGTGACAGCTATCTGATCGTGTGTCAACTTCGTAATACCCCAGGGTATTGATATGTGTTGACGATGGTACGAAAACGACCTACCTTTAGTCCAAGAGTCCCTGGATCAGAAAGATAGGCTTGATGTCATCCGCCCACTCCTCCACAGGTCTGTCAGGGTCGGACACTTTTGTCATCTTGCTGCAGAATGGACAGAGGAGGGACTTGGCACTGGTTTTGGTGTAGTTGACGATACATTTCCGACAGAAGGTGTCAAACACCTCTGTTCATATGGTGCATGTCAGAAAATCAAATCCTCTTTCAACATCTCGGAGGTCGCCATCAAGTCGGAATTCATACACAATGTAGATACGAAGTCCCAAAGACTTGTTTATACCTACAAACAGAACAAGTCATTGCACGAAATTCAAAAGCAAGCGAGCTGTCATTGACATTATAATAGTTATAACCTGTGGCATAGGGGAATAGTTCCTATTCTCCCTGTCTAGAGCATCATATAGTTAGATGGTGTATATTCGACTGGAATAACTTCTATTTGAATGGTGTCTGTTCTGTCGGATGGAGTTTGTTCTGCATAAAATGGCCCACATTCTATTCGGTTTGGGTTCATTCTATTTGAATAGTGTATACGCTATTCGTATATAGCATGTTCTACTTGAATGGTGTACGTTCGTTTCAGTATATATACAAAAATAGCGTATTGTCTGTTTGGCTGTTGAGTATATTCTGCTTGAACATTGTATACTGTGCTCGACTGTGTCAGTCATCGACACAGCGATCAGATATGCGTGCTTGATAGTCACTGTACAAGACAACCCGTACCACCTTACATGTAAATAACGCCGAAATTGTAAACACTAACTTGCAAGTCGTATGACATTATGCATGCGAGAATTTGGTTACTAATTCATGCTTGATCACGGCATCTATACAGAAACATCTCTCCATTGTTCAGTAAAGAAGTTGATCATCCATAAACTTTCGTCATTCTTATCACTTAAAACTTCTAGAATGCCTCTCAAACAGTTTGGAAATGGTTTGTCAAATTCCTGGTTTCCTCTCTGACAAAATATGATACTGAGTTGACAAAGCGGTGAATTAATCGAATGAAATATTGTCCCAAAACATCGTACATGGCACGTACTTTGCATTGTTTCATTTGGCTGTTGACCGTGTACTGCAAGATATTGTTCGTATGTTCAAAGTTTAAAGTGTCATATTACAAGATACATGCACACATGTTAATAAAACTCAACGCCGTACGTTGTTTATATTTTGGTGGCCATTTTTAATATGAAATATTAAGTGACGCCTCCGACCGTTCATTAAATATTCACGAAATCAAGTAACCTTGTTAATGAGCCATACGATGGGGCTGTTAAGGAACAGACAGCAAAACCAGCTGTATCACTCTAACCGTGCGCTATCGCCATCTAATAAAGAGTATTATAAATAACAACCAGAAAATACCACTTCATATATTCTCCAGCTTAGATTTTTTTTTGCAAGAACGCAGTGATATAAAGAATTTATGTTGATCGGAATTAGTGCTATTTCTGTTAAAATAACAATATTTGTAATGAGGATAGAAGCCGGAAAACATTTTCATAGGCACGGTAGGTCACCGGTAAAACGTCGACTGTATCATGAGCAGTGTGAATGAATCACTATTGAATACTGATTGTATCAGGAGTTCGGTAAAGGCTGAGCCTATAGAGTCACCCTGGTGGCAGTTTCCTCATATGCAATGCTTTATTACGATCACTGTCTATTTGGTAGACGCTATACAGGACAAGCTGACACTAGAGGACATCACTATATTAACAGACCCGGTTCTGGTGAAGACTCACCAGTACAACAATCGTCAGATTGAACCGTCACAACCCACAGCGAGTTATCTCCCTTTAATCGCTTCACAGCACATCCATCGTGCTACTTACACAGACGATATTGTTTTAATATTTAGCGCTGTTTTGTTTTACATGGTGACTTATGCTGAATGCACGTGACCATAGGAATGTTTAAGCAGTTTGAACTGCATGATCTGCTGAGCTTCTTTTACTCGGAAATTAGGTATATTGATTGCACGGTTAGGGCCAAGCTATGCACACATGTACATGTAGCTATGTAGGTCTCTCACACCGAACTCGATGGGGCCACTGGAACCGCAGTCAGTTATACTAATTTCCACAAAACAAGTCACCAGAAACTGATGAAACTCATTATTATCATTTATGATGACGAGCATTCATAGCCGGGGTTCACACTTTATTTACTGAGTTCTTATGACTGATTTAAACGTAACATCATTGCCTAATTAAAGTAAAATCACCATTTTTCAAGTTTCCAAATCACGATTATCCAGTAAATGTTTGGTAAAACCACAAAGGAGCTATTGAAGCCACTTGGTCAGAGCGAAAATGTCAGTATCTGGTGTGAACACCAAGAACATCGATAACAGCCTGGCAACGGTGGTCCATAGAAGAAAGGAAATGTCGAATGCTGTCTTGAGGAATGTTTTGATATTCCTCAGCAGAATACTATTCTGACTAAGTCACGGACATGAGTTTGTACACCCATCTAAGCAGAAACACATACGTAATGTTTTTTGAAAAAGTATCGCGTTAGATTAAGAGCGAAAGTTTCATGTACATGTAATTTCAACGGTAAAAAGGTGAAAAATCACTCGTCTATGGACAAAAAGTTCGCCAACACAACAGCAGCCTTCATTGCTGTGCGTCTGTATACTTGCGTCATAAGATGATGTCAAAGCCAGTGTCTTGTATGGCCACCATTAGCAGTCACTGCTCGGTACAGTCTCGTCACAAACTGCATAAATCCACGAAATGTCTCTTGCGGAATCCCCCCCTCTCTCACTCACTCACTCACTCACTCACGCACGCACGCACGCACGCACGCACGCACGCACGCATATCGCAAGTTCTTCCTACAATGCTATTGCCAGTTATGGAGGTGTTTGGGACGTGTTTTGACGTTGACATACCCGTAGATCTAACTCAATCCGGTGATCAGGAAGGCCATGATGCCGAGTCTTCACTGTCGAGGCAAGACGATGACGCAAATGAGCAACCCGGTCCTGTGCCTGGGTGGTAACTCTTGAACGGCGACTTTGGCGGAACTGGTCAGCAGGAAACAATCCCAAAGGGGAGAAATGTCAGGCAACTGAAGACTGCGACTCTCAACCTTCAAGGCGTCCTATGGCGATGTTTCGATTGGCGGCACTCAGTTGTGGCGCGATGATTTCCTCTATTTTTAACAAAAACGAATGACAAAACTAAACAACAATTGTAAAAGATACCAAAGTCTTTTTCGCTAACTTGCACTAGCATTTAACTGTGCATGTTTTGGGGCGACGTTCTGGCGAAAATTTCTACAAACGCTTCTAAAACAAAGGAAAACACTGCCGCGTTTTGACTTATAAATCACACAGAAATGACATTGTGGAAAGAAATAGTATATTTGTATTGTTTGGCGGCAGCTATAGTCCGTTTGGCTCAAAAGCGGACCGATGAATTGCAACTCTAAAAACTAATAAACATAACATACTCAGTACGCTGATCATAATCAAAACATCATGGCAACACAGCCAGGTGTTCCAGAAGCATCTGCACAAGTGCCGAGAAAGTTATTTAATATTCATGTACCTGTGCTGTGCTGTCTCCATGCTTTCTCGTACACATGGCTGTCCCCTTTTTCTGCACCCCTCCCTCGTAACAAACAGTGAACTGTGTCAGTATCTTAATGATAGTTTGTGAAACAACTTTTTTTTATTATTAGGACAAAAGTCTGCCAAAACCTCATAGAGTTGGTATGATGTTTTGATTATGATCAGCGTTTCACTGAGCATGTTATGCGTGTTAGTTTTCGAGTTACAAATGAATGCAATTCACCGGTCTGCTTTTGAGTGAAACGGACTATACATGAGTCCAATATTGTCAAAATCACCTGTGCATTACCTTTTTATGAAGTGTGTATAAATTATTAGTGGTACAAAAAGTTCACCTACTTAGATCTGCACACAGATTCAGAGTGACAAAGCACTGTCCACAAGATGACTTCCCTGCCGTCAGCTGCTAGTTCAGGCCAAGCTATATTCATGCTGCTTCAGCCTTATTACAGTTTCTGTAGAACAATCGACCATAGTTTTTCTACACAGATCTCAAATGGCGTGACACCTTCTGTAAAACTTTCAAAATGGTTTAAGGTAGTTATGTTGATGGTATTTACAGATCTCATCGGTTGACGAACAAAGATATGAAGCTGAAAACAAATAGCGTAACAAGGACAGTTGTGGGACCGAACTCCCCGACTAATGCACAAAAGTGCACAGTATTTCAAGTTTGTAGTTATCAGAGATGGTTAATGTTACCCCTGTTGTTGCTAGCAGCATTATATAGTACAAGAGCCTGGGGGTGATTTTTGTACCAAGAGAGGTCCAAAGATTTCAATATGTATTCTGTATAGTTAAAAGAAAAATTCCTGAGTAAGCTTATGTCGTTCCCTCGTGTGAGGTGCTGCTAGGTGCAAGGTGAGCTTCAATGTATCCAGTGTGTTATATTGACATATCTACAACCAGGGCGTTTACTAATACCGGTGTTTAATCTTAATCTCTGGTTTAATGAGTTATTGATATCACGTCACGAGAGATACATAGCGGGCGATAGATATGAGACATACACAGCGGGCAATAGATAGGAGGGGAACACGTTTCATGTTGATTTGGCCCTATAAAGAGTTCCAGATGTTGTGTCGAGTTTGACGATGACATTATTGGTCCAGACAGAGGGGGTAATATTTTAAAACGACAAGTGTTCTAATCCGACAGGATAGGTGTAACAGATTCAATGGAGTTGCTGTCCATATTTCAGCAAGCGTCTGCAAAGTGTTCCATAATGAAACAATGAAGCAAAGCAATTCACAATATATAAAAATTAGACGTGAGATGAAAGATAATGTACAGTGAATGAGCGTTTGTTTATTGATCACAATCAAGTAGTGATGACGCCAAGTCTTCGTTTAACAGTGAACGTGTCCTGCCCTAACTGTGGGACCCGTCACAAACACATGTGAAGGCATGTCAATTGTTAAGTTAAAGAAATTCCCAAGGGAACATAGCTCGGGAATTGTTGTGAGCAAGAGTTTCCGTGAAGCAATTTGTAAAGATATTATGAAACGATGGACCAACTGAAATATTGCAACCTTTCGTGCTTTTGCATTGCTTTGAGTATGGCGGAATAACATCATGTTTTCATTTTGGTGTAGTCGTTATTGGATAGTGATTCATTAACACCTGCTTATCATATAGTCCTCATCTAAAAACTGAAACTTCTTACAGCGAATATACTTCATGATTACTGGAAACGTTTGTCGCAAAAATATATGTATAACTTTCGGTCACTTTGTTCGCCGCAGTCCTCAGTTAGTGCTAGGTCTGGAGTGCTCAACAGAGAATACTTTCGTTTAAACGACCCAGTCAATGATGACTGCATATTATTCAAGTTCTTTGGACATTTCGTATGATTAAGGTGAAACTTTGGAGCGTGGACCTTGGACCACAAAGATGCTTTGCCTCCAAGGAGGCACACAAAGTCTGGACTTTTGACTTTGGACCACTACGACGCCTTGTGTCCACGAATGTCATAGAATCGTGAAGCATGTATTGAAAATACATAGTGACCTGGTGATGTAAATATTAGCTTGATGTTAACATTCAAGTGAACCAAATGTACATCACAACACCACGGGTAGGATATCGGAAAAAAGAAAGAAGAAATAAATCTATGATACACGAGCATGCTATGATACCGACAACCTAGCAGCATAATCCAGACGACTGGTAGTTCTAGATTTCTGTCTAAGGGTATCTGGAACACGGCTTTGCTCAAACAATTATGCCGCTCTGTATTCTGTGCATTTTCCTCACCGTTCCTACACCACCCTTAAACAATCATTTTTCGGGTTTATGCCATCAAACAAGGTGAGCTACAGTACCTGAAAAGTAATAGTCACGGGACGACAAACCACGCTACTTAAACAAGAACATGTCAAGCGTTGTTCCTAATCCAGAAATGTCAAACCTTTACAGATTGGTATTGTAAAATCTATCGTGAAATACTGTTCTTTGATGTCAAATACATTGATTGTTTACATGGGCCTGATCAACGCCTTTCACAAAGGCTGAAAATGATATATTTTCCGATCGGGCCTTCGAGGAGAGTTCTTCTGCAAGGTACTGGGAGTAATCATTTCTGAATAGTCAAACCTACGGAACCTATGTTTACAACGTAAGAACGAACTGACAGTGCTTTTTCACAGTACTGTTGGGATCCTAATCTGGATATAAATAAAGATATAAAGGTCACACCTTTCTATACTTTCCAGATACGAACCATGCATGCTTTGTTGTTCTTTATGCTGGCCGTTGGGGTACGCCTCTACCAAATACATGGTGAGTACTCATACTGAATCAGATATCTAATTTATTGTAGCTGTAGTTTGTAGTGTCCATGTTCCATATAGGAATGTTAAGACTTTGATCAGATACAATAGTCCATCGAGTACGGGTCCAAAAGATTTCCTGGTAAAGTACGTTTGTTCATCTGTGCTCTAAGGTCGAGTTCTAATCGCCTAAAGAGATTAAAGAGATGGACCGGAATGGATCATTATATAGAAAGTAATCATTTCGATGTGATAATGACGGACTGAGATAAACATTTTGTATTTGTATTCCTTAATGTAACCCTTTCTTATTATCATCTCCTGCTCAAGGTTTAGCATGGAACCTGTATTTTTTCAATTGTACATATTGTACTTTCTACGACATTAAAGCCTGACAGTTTACATGTTCTGACAAATACTGTATGTTATGCCACAGGTATTCATTCTGCGATAATATATATAAATAAAGATATATTTGCATTGTTTCTAGGAACATGAGTAAACAGAATATAAGGTAGAATCATCAATTTGGGTCGTCACGTTGATTTGCTACCTAAACAACATTTGTAAAGACATATACCCAAACTGGATGATGTGGTGTACATAAAATGAGGATTTTGTCGTAACATCCACAAACAACACTTAACACTTTGTGTCATGCTTCAACGTTGACCGTAAACCACTAACATAAAAAATGAAAATGTAATTGCAAAACCTCACACATGTTGGCTTGTGTGAAGCGAATTTTCCCCTTTGGTCTATGATTAAAATCGGCGTAAAACTAAATCCACAACTCACTGTCACGTCTTTACCTTGAATTTCTAAAATCTGAATTGAATTTATTTTGTTGATTAAGGTCCTACCCGGAAGTCTCAAACTGTATGGCAGCGTCTTCTGAAATAGGCAAATCAGTTGATGGATGTTATGAGCAATAGTCCACAGGTAGGAAATGACACACAATCAACAAAACCAGCAATAATGCCCAATCTCTGGTGACGTGTCTTACAGCGAGCACCGCTTGCTGGGGAAATATTGTTATCTTAGAACTGTATGAGGACTGCAAAGACAGAAAACAATTTGTGATGAGTTGCTTAATATACAACCCACAATTATACTAAATTCACTAGCTTCATCGTTGAAGACTGGATGGACTTCACCATCTCCATGGGAGGCTTGGTCACCGCCATCTTGGGCAGCGTGGACAGCACCGTCCTCGACAGCGTGGACAGCACCGTCATGGACAGTGTGGACAGATAAGTCGGGTATTGATATGGCCTACATTTACTGGGAAATTTATACAGACAGTATTTAAGGACCACAAGGATAGTAAGGGCGTATTTAACACACAAAAAGACAAAAAGACAAAATGATGAGGATATATGGTCACAAGAAACATAAGGATCATAAAGTCGTAAGGATATTTCAATCGGAAGGACTGAAAGAGGAAACTAGTTAAATACTAAAGAACCGCCAAGATACGAAAGATGCCATAAGAACAGAATCAAAAATAAATTGTCTATGGCATTATCACGTGTCGACATATAAATTGATAAGTCATGGAACATATTTATGATTTATGAACTCGTTCAGATCCGGGTCCGAATGTCTTCTGTAACCAATTCTTGACTAACGGGATCGGGTGGTCAGGCTGACCCGCTTGACGCGTGTCATCGTATCCCACTTGCGTAGATCTATGTTCATGCTGTTAAGCACTGGATTGCCCGATCCAGACTCGATTATGTAGAGACCGCTGAACATTGTTGAGTGAGATGTAAAACAGCCAACCAAGCAACAAATGAGTTGTGTTAGAAACCGATAAATACATTGTTCTGCAGTCAAATACAGTATATTATAAGCTGATTATAAGCCCTGCGGGCTCAGGGAACATAAACACACGCCGAGGGTACATGAGCCCTTGGCCATCGAGAGACCAGTGAACAACGTATTCATCTTACCGAACAGCTGAATTTTGAACTCTTTGAAGCACTTCTGTTGAATGCGAGGCGAATCGCCATTTTGCAGACGAGACAAGGTAAACAGATTTAGAGTTATCCCCCTTCCATCGATTT
The DNA here is from genome assembly GCF_037392515.1 of Haliotis asinina. Classification (NCBI taxonomy): domain Eukaryota; kingdom Metazoa; phylum Mollusca; class Gastropoda; order Lepetellida; family Haliotidae; genus Haliotis; species Haliotis asinina. The sequence goes on along the minus strand of NC_090291.1, from coordinate 54,063,994 downwards.
TCAATCGCTAAACATCGGTAATTTTCGTGCTTGATGCGTGATTCAATGTTTTTCGAGACAAAGAAGTATTACCATGAAGCACCAGAAGAGTTCGGAATTCCCAGCGGTGTACATTGACAGTAATGCATCGCCTGTAAGCGGGGTACATTGAAAATAATTGACAAGCGCTCAGCCAAAGACAAAGCGACATTTATGGGTGCGGTAAGACAAAAGTCATTGTCAGAACATTTACAGCGACAATCTAAAATAGAAAAACATAGTGTCAGCGATAGTGATACTTATCTGGATGCACTGCACTGCAGTCAAGCTTCCGAAATAGGCCAGGCCTGGACATTCTACTTAATATATATATGATCTTCATACAACAGTTGGCTTTGTTATATAATGTGAGACTTAAGGCGAGCCTGAACAATGTTGTAGCAAAGATATCGAGTTCATGAACGTTGAACAGCTGCAAATGTCCACCAGGCTTCTGAAGCACCAGTCAAGAGAAATAAATCATAAACAATTCATCCACATCTCGACGACCATGTGCTGCGACACCCCTCACAAAGTGTCAAGTTGCCGACAGATGTCAGTGACGTCAGACCTTTCCCTAGTCACTTTGGGCCTGGCGACATGGAAGAGAACGTCAAGACAAATGTCATCTGAGACCTAAACACAAATTTGGTGGTAGATCGGTTATGTCGTTATAACAGCAACCTTATAACCAACCTCGCCTTCAGTGCAACATGTGTGTATTCAGACCATGCTGCTTTATGTCACACCTTCTATCTCTTGTCAGAATGCTATGGCCCCTGGGGGTGTTGGGAGCCTGGGAAGTGCTCGGTAACGTGTGGCGAAGGTGTGAGGGTCGAGAAGCGAACGAGGGAGCTCCTGGACTGTGCGACCAGTGAGTGTGACGGTCCACTACAGGAGCAGAGACAAACACCCTGCACTAATCTGGGATGCGTTTGCGATGCAGGTAAGATTCAGGGTTTTTTTTTGTATCATCCATCGTTGTCTGGCAAAATCAAACGATGTAGGTTATCTGACATCCGAATGTGACATTCAATCAGTCCTCAAGAACCAAATTAGCCTGTCAAAAACAATAACCCTCCCGAAGATCATGTCTCCACTATGTTACAATAAAAACTCTTAAATGAAACTCATTTGGCACTATGATAAAGTAACTGATTAGAATTACACGGCACAAAAAATACCGCAACACTTCATATTTTTCATAGTAACACTATCAAAAAAAATGGACAATTACATGGTAAATATAACGCGAAAAGAACGAAACTCTGTGACGTATTCGTAGAAGCGAAACTGTCGTGTAAGGGGCGATAACTGAGGCCGTATGACGTTAACAATTTTCTACATTCTAGCATATAGTCCTCGAGTGAGCGATTCGGGGCACAGACGACAAACGACGATGTGGAGCCACACTGTTTCTACAAGACAGATGACATGTACGGATGAAGTTTTGGTATTCAAAGTCAAAGTCAAAGTCAAAGATATTTATTGTACTTAAGATCTTTGGCCCATATGCAACTAATACAAGTATATTATCAGCACATTTTACAAACATTTCTCGAAAGAAATTATAGTTCAGATAAGATATTGCTTCTAAGGATAACAGCATGTTTTACACAAAGGGCAAGATACCGTACTACATTTTCAGTTTCGGAGGATAGAATGGAAACAAAGGCAGTTGAGAGATATTTTAATAGGTAGCTATTTGGGATATATTTTTTCCTTAAATCGACATGATATGCGCATACAAAAACGAAGTGAATTTCATCTTCTCTGGGCTGTATCCTCCTGACATCTGCTGAATGACATGTACCCGATGAGGCTCGCCTTTGCTCATAGTACGTGTATATCTATCCATAACGTATGGTGTGCCGAAAGTGTCAAAGTTAATCATACAAACAATCATTACATTTATATAAATGGCCATTTGATAGTTAAAAATCATAGGATACGTTAACACCTCTCTTCATCGAGCGAAGGTGACTGCGATGTCAGTGACCGGGACGTGAAAACGTTGCCCAAAACGTTGGGTCCAGGTTATTATCAGAACGGATTGAAGATGTAATGCCCTTGACAAAGGAGGATGGAAAATACCATGTCCCAAGCATAAACACGACGGGCCATCGAGTGTTTTAGTTTTGCTAAAACATGTTAAAGGGAACGAGTGAGTGAGTGAGTTAATATTTATCGTCACATCGGCAATATTGCAGCCATATCGCGACGAGAACAAGTAATAATGACATAGTAGAATGAATGAATATAAGAAACTAAAACCCTGTTGACGAAGAACAGTAAAACCACTAGTATATATCACAGATATCCAAGACTAGTAATTAAATCTAAAACAGCTTAACTATAGTGGACAATGCAATGTAAAAATGGGCTATAAAAATGAGATTGACAACAACTGAACTGAAGGTAGATCACGACACTAGGGGCCATGAGGACTTACATTACTTTTGCTACCTGCATGGACCCTAGCTGGATTTACACCATCACCTCAGTCGTTAGCAATGTAGGCACATCTAGCCATACATTTAAAAGGACACATATACTACGATTAAAATAGCGGAGAGTTTGAACTTACCGTGTTTGTGGACTTACGTACCCTCTCAGGAGGACAATAGTTTTACAGTACTTTAACCCCATCGATGAAACAGCCACTAACAATCTTAGTTATCGATTTAAACTTCCAATCATAAAATACTTATCTACTTACAAGACTGTTATCAAATCTAAGTCTTTTAAAAATGCGAGAATTAAACGAGAACTTATGTTACAAAAAGATCCTTCATAGTTCGTGATTTGAAATATTTATCCCTTGTGATGGAATATTCGACACAGTGAAGCAAGACATGCTTGACTGTGATTATTTCATCACAAGGGGTGTCGAACGGAGATCCTCACCTTTCAATAAGTATACATTAGTATATGGCCAATACGACATCGTCGCGTGATGACCTCTTCAAATCTGGACTGACAACCCAGGTAGGTATAACCAACATAAGGTTTTATTGAATGTAATTTATTAATGCCCACTTGGGTGTCCCACACTTCTTCTGCATCAGATCACGGATATAAGATCTAATGGTAGCTTTATAATCAGTGTAAGGAATAAGAAGTGGTGTCACAGATTTGTTGAGTGCTGCCTTAGTAGCGAGGTCGGCCAGTGAGTTACCATAGATTCCAACATGGCTGGGTAACCAACAGAAGACGATGTCGTGTTGGCCAGTAGCAAGATCATTATGCAATTCAATAATTTCTGTTAAAAGTGGATGTTTACAAGAAAGATTTTTGATAGCCTGAAGTCAAGAAAGAGAATCTGGAAATATGATATACTGTTTATATTTAGGGTGTCTTTGACTATATTAAAGAGCCGTTAATAATACGTTAGCTTCTGCAGTAAAAATGAGCTGTTATGTGCTATTCTAGTAGATACTGTTCTGGATTCAATAACAGTAGCACAATGTAAGCAACTGCGTCACCGTCCTTGGACCCATCTGTAAATAAGGATTTATAATTGCTATATTTAGTTTTTAATTGATTGTATTCTTGTGTATATTGTAATTCATTAGTTTCTGACTATTTAAATGAAGTTAATGTTAGGTCAACTTGTAGTCTAACCACCTGCCAAGGAGGAGAAGAGAAGAAGACGGGAAGGAACTATATTATCCAGCTCAATGCCGGCAGCAGAAATAGATGGTTTTATTCTTAACCCAAGAGGCGGAACAAGAGAAGATTTCTTATAATAACTGTATAAATCCTTATAGAGGGGATTGAAGACACAGGTGTATACTGGGTTTGTCTCATTGGAATATAGTTTTGTTATATACTGTAAAGCTAATTTTAAACGGCGCTGCTCAAGAGATGGTTCATTAGCCTCGACGTTCAGGCTGTCAACAGGTGAAGTTCGACCTTGATGATGGACAGAATCTAATAGTTTTAGGTTGCTTTTGCAGGCTCCACCATATACAATTGATCCATAATCAAGCTTCGAACGGACAAGTGATCGATATAGGTGTAGGAGGGTAGCTTGATCCCCCCCCCCCCCACACACACACACACACACACACTTGGAATTAGACACGACTTTCAATAAATCAAGTGCTTTCAGGCATTTAGTTTTTAGGGATTTGATATGCGGGAGAAAAGTTAAATGTGAGTCGAAAATCAGACCTAAGAATCGGGCCTCCTTGACAACTGTGATGGGAGTGCCATTTAAGAACAGTTCTGGGTCCTCATGTGTCCTATATTTACGGCAAAAATGTATGCAATTAGTTTTGGATTTAGAAACTATAAAGCCGTTTTCAAGACACCATTTATCTATTTTGTTTAAATATAACTGTAGTTGGCGTTCAATGGTATGCATATTTTTCTCACAAGAAATATTAAAATCATCCACGAAAAGTGATCCATCGATTGAATCATTTTAAACCTTTGATAAACTGTTGATTTTAATACTAAACAATGTGACAGACAGGGTACTACCTTGCGTGACACCCTCATCGTTCCATGGTCTTGCAAACGCAACTAGTTAGTGAAGTGGGCCTATAACTGGAAGGATCAGTATGATCACGTCCAGGTTTGGGGATAGGAACACTATATCATCACGCCATGACGAAGGGAAAGTTCCACTTGTCCAAATGTCATCAAAATATGTTAGAGTGTCTCCAAACATGATTCCGGTAAGTGTTTCAGGAGCTGATAATGGGTGTTATCAGCTCCAGAAGCACTGTCGTGAGCCTGACCAAAAGCAATATGAAGCTCATGTATAGAAAAGGTTTCATTGTAGTCTTCCTGAATTGAAATTAATAGTTTTCTGTTCTTGCTGTTTTTTATATTTTTTTAATTCAGGTAGATAATTAGATGAGGAAGAATGTTTGGCTAACGTTTTCCCAAGTTTATTTGCAGTATCTGATTTAGTGGTTAATAACTGGTTCCCATCTTTCAGATGGTGAATGCTAGATTTAGAGCCATTACCTTTGAGTTTCTGGATCATATTCCACACCTTTGATATCGGTGTTCGCGCACTAAGTTTTGATACATAGTTTCGGAAAAATTGCCGTTTACTTTGCTTAAAAGTACGCCGTGCTTTATCATTTATAATTTTGAATTTATCTAAGTTGTGGACCATAGGATGGCGACGGAAATAATGTTCAGCTTTCTTCCATGCCTTCCTCGCCTGTTTGCAATCATCTGTAAACCATGATTTTCGGACATGTGGAATTGAAGAGGACTTTAGGATACACTCATCAACAATGTTATTTAGCTTATCTGAAAAGCATTTAATGGCATCAGGAATATCATTAAAATGTTCAGGTTTGAGTTTGTCAGCACAGAGAATTTCATATAATGGCCAGTTGGCCTTTTTAAAATTCCATCTTGGTGATGGAGGAACATCGGATGGCGTCACAGGCTTTAGTATTGTTGGGAAATTGCCACTTCCACAGAGGTCATCGTGGACTGACCATTGAAATTCAGTGCCAGGATGTAAGTACGTTTTTGAACCGTCATTATAAATGCATAAATAATTATTTGAAATAAAATCCTCCTGTAATTTACCTTTAGTGTTTGTATTACTACAGCCCCAGAGAGGATTGTGTCCATTTACATCACCTATGATTATACCGGGTTTTGGAGTTCACCATACAGAGCCTGAAGATCAGCTTGCTGAACAGCTGAGGAAGGCGAAATGTACAAAGAGCAAAGAGTAACTGCAACATGCAAAGTAAGTCTTACTGCAACGGCCTGAAGATTTGTTTTAAGTAGAACAGGACTGTGGATTACATCATTCCGAGCAAGGATTGAAGATCCTCCAGTGGCTTTCTCACCCGGAGGAGAAAAACAATGACAAGCATTATATTATAATTCAAAAAGATCAGTCTGCTATATGTCTCTTGTAAACAAAGAATCTCTTGTCCTTAGTCCTCTACAGTTCCACTGTATTAGAGGTGTAGAAACAATCTCTTGTCCTTAGTCCTCTACAGTTCCACTGTATTAGAGGTTTAGAAAGAATCTCTTGTCCTTAGTCCTCTACAGTTCCACTGTATTAGAGGTGAAGAAACAATCTCTGTGGGGGATGAACTGGAGATCGACCCCTTACCTTCCTGGATGGTGACAAGTTATGTGTCCTTCCATGGTTTGTTGTCGGACATATCCATGTCTTCGAGTGATCCAAAGTTGTTAAATATTTGGACCTGATTATTGGCCCCTTTCGGCGTTCTACCACTTTGATTCTTTCTGTTTGTTTCGGCTCTAGTTTTGGATTTGCTTTTTTTCAAGTTGTGTCTCATTTATGTCTGATTTTGATTTTTGAGATGAAGTCTTATTATGAGATGAGGACGAATCCTTATCGGCAGATGGCATAGACTGATTTAGGGTTTGTGAACTAGATGTTTGTGTACAATTCTCTTTGTGGTAGGGATGAAAGTTAGAGAAGAAGAACAGGAGAAGCAGTTGCGGCAGCATAAGTTAGGCCGGTAGATTCCTGAGCCATGACGTATTTCTTAGCCTCAGAAAATTTGATATTTTGTTCATGTTTGACTCGAGAAATTTTTTATTGGAGTTTCCATGTTGGGCATTCTCTGGAAGACGAGGGATGACTCCCAGAACGATTGACGCAAGCACACGGGTTATTGCACAGTGTACTGTCTTCACATTTGCCTCCACATCGGTGGCAGGCAGTTGGATTATGGCAAGATTTGGAACCATGGCCATACTTTTGGCAATTGTAACATCTTAGGGGATTTGGAATGTAGGCATCTACCCTTAGTTGACAATAAACAGCTTTAAGTGAGTTTGGGCATGATGGAAGACAGAAAGTAAAGAAGTACGTATTAATTTTTACAATTTCATTTTCGCTTTTGAATGTAAATCGTTTTACAGCAGTGACTCCTTGAGAGTGTAACTCGGAAACGGACGATGCCTTTGCTGTTGTTGAGTGTCCTGTGAGACGACACCTTAACAGGAAATGATTTTAACAATAATTTTTGAAAAGTCAAAAGTGTGCAAAAATACGTACCATGCACTGAGCTTGGCGTGACCAGTCGATTGGTTGAACTGGGCCCATTCGACCACCCATCTAGGAGAAGTCAGGGCCAAAGTGGTGTATTAAGTAACAGGAACACGGTCGCAGGCCCCTATTGCCCTCAACCACCAGGGTCCCTTCCTCCGCCGACACAGGGCCGCAACCCTTGGCAAATGGGTTGGTGGACCAAATATGCCCTGGGGCCACACGGGGGTTTGGCGAGCACTTAGCGTTACCCAGCAGCCACCACGGGTGCCTTAAAGAGAACGAATTGAGCACGTAGCTCTTAAGCTCATGTGTTTAAGAAATCACTTTGCTAGCAGGTTTGTGCAATGTTATCCTGTAAAATATAAATATTGGTAGGACATTAGTTAAGTAATGTTGCTTAAGATGCCATTTCCGAGAAAAATAAGAAATGGTGCCAGTGTAGCAAAAAAAAAGTATCAGTAGATATTTTTTGTAGTTTGTATAGTTATTGAATAACATATTCTTATATGAATTACATATATTTTGCTTTAGATGATGGCGAGTGGAGTACATGGGCTGGAGTGTCCCAGTGCTCAGCAACCTGCAGTGGGTATATGATTCAGAACCGTCACAGAGCTTGCACTGTACCCACGGGCTGCTCTTGGGACCTGATTCAGTACAGACAAGTGCTATGTTCACATCCATGTTGGTAGTTCCGCTGTCAGGAAGTACGTATGTAGTTTACATGAGCAATTGTCTATCACGTGTACTTAGCTCCATCTGTGGAACCATCATACACATGGTCTTGTCCTCATCTATAAACACCAGCGTTCAGCTGTACACCCACCGGCACTCTTCACTATTGGGATGGGTCACTGACACAAGGGATATCATGCCATAGAACACACCTTTTGAGGACACACAATGAAACCATATAAATCTATAATGTCACTGAACTGAATGTTTGTATTGTTTAAATCTACTTGACCATCGTATTATGCAAGACGATTTGTTGGTCGATGTTGCCCTTAACTGGTTCACAACATGAAACTGTAACCCTGTATACATATCATTATCATGCCAGCCTGAAACGTTTGCTTGTTTGTGGAGATGATGCTTTACAGCCGGGTTCTGGCTCCTGGATTGCTGCCCGTGATGTGAAACGGTATGAGAACAGCGGTACCGAACGTAGTCAGTCTCATATTACGTTTTCATATTTGTTTTCATATTACGTCTAAGGACAGGCAGTTCTTCACTGATTAACTAACCAGCATCAAAACTTGTAATAAAGTATAAATTTAACATGTTCAAAATGTTTTTACGCATTTTTAAGCATTTCATAAGGAGTCAACAGCAAATTGTATACACCAAGCTATTGAACAAACATAAGCCCTTACAAAACTAAAGGTTCACAGATGGAGGGAAGTTATGCTAGGAAGTAGTATCAAACACAGCTCTAGCCTTCGGAAAGAGATGTAACAGATGGCCGTGAAGTGTCAGATGAGGAATGTACAAAAACTGGTCAGCGATTTCTGTTTGTTCCAACCCAAGATGACCCGATTAGAGTACAAGGAGGAATGAAATCACCACTACCCTTTGCTCTTCGTTGGGCTTGCAGTACCGCATCCCGAACCGTTAGATGTTTAGTACCAAGACTTTCCATTCAACAAATAATTCTCCTTTCTTCTGTCCCTCAGGCTTGTTGTTAGATTCCAGTATCTCAGGCTTGTTCCAGCAGTTCGGGTTTTCTGTCGAATTCCAGCACCTCAGACATGGTGCTGGATCTTCAACACCTCAGGTACGGTGCTGGATCTTCAGTGTCCCAGGCTTGTGAGATTCCAGTACCTCAGGCATGTTGTTAAATTCCAGTATATCAGACTTGTTTGATTTTATAACCCTAGACTTGTTAGTGGATTCCAGTACGTATGGCACGTTGCTAGATATCAGTACCTAAGGGTTCGAGAGGAGAGGGAGGAGACAAAACTGTATGGATGAACAACTTCTTTATTCGGTTTCAGTGCAGATACTTGTCTATAATACATGTAGTTTGGACCATACCGGCTATATCATGAGCATGTCTATCATGGTCAAAAGTGATGATATCTTGCAGTTGCAACATGACCATCACAAACACATGCAAAGGTTTGTAAATTATGTAGCAACGCACGATACAAGTTACATTAGGAAATTTCAACAGACATCATTTTGTTACTGTTACGGTTAAGAATTTTGCCGTGACAAAATGTGTAAGAAATCCCCTGTGAAAAGGCAAAACAGAACAAGGACAAGTCTAAAACATTCATATATTGTATTATGTAGTAAAGAGAGAGCAAGTTACACAAAGTCATAAGTCAGTTTCACAATACCGATTTCAAATACAATAGAAATGAGACAAAATCTAAAGCAGTGGGTGGCAAAATATATAGCAAACTCACCAAAGTCTTAGTGCGAGGGAGAAACAGCCACACAGAATGTAACACAGCGAGTGGTCTAGCAGCGCTGACCAGGTCTTGACGGATGCAGAAAGATATACACTCCAGTGAATGTGAATGTGTGTCCGTGTCCGTCCCCTAAACACATCAACTAGCCTTTATATTTATACATTCAGTCATAGTTTCAAGAACTTCCGAACCCTTACGACCAACGCCACAAACGTCGAGTGCCATAGAAGAATCGTGATGGTCTCGTGTTGTTGTTGTTGTTCAAAGGGAGGTAACTCTAAAGTACTGCCCTAGATGCATACCACTTAAATAATTCTCTGTAGGAAATGTGACCCATAACAACTAGCACTAAAACCTTAAATATTGTGACCCAATTACAACTACCGCAATGATAATTAATAACAACTAGCACTAAAACCTTAAATATTGTGACCCAATTACAACTACCGCAATGATAATTAATAACAACTAGCACTAAAACCTTAAATATTGTGACCCAATTACAACTACCGCAATGATAATTAATAACAACTAGCACTAAAACCTTAAATATTGTGACCCAATTACAACTACCGCAATGATAATTAATAACAACTAGCACTAAAACCTTAAATATTGTGACCCAATTACAACTACCGCAATGATAATTAATAACAACTAGCACTAAAACCTTAAATATTGTGACCCAATTACAACTACCGCAATGATAATTAATAACAACTAGCACTAAAACCTTAAATATTGTGACCCAATTACAACTACTGCAATGATAATTAATAACAACTAACACTAAAACCTTAAATATTGTGACCCAATTACAACTACCGCAATGATAATTAATAACAACTAGCACTAAAACCTTAAATATTGTGACCCAATTACAACTACCGCAGTGATAATTAATAACAACTAGCACTAAAACCTTAAATATTGTGACCCAATTAAAAACTACGGCAATAATTAATAACAACTCAAACTCAAATCTCGTAACATTACTGATACCGCAAACTTGAAAATGCCTTCTGCTTCCTTACCAAAACCAAACTTATTATTAAATATTAGTGAAACATTGACAGTTGTAACCTTGATCGAACAACTTCCGAAGAAGAGTCGTAAAACGTCCTTTGAAATCATCTTCGATTGGACCTCTAAAGCTGCACAGTGTGAACACCATGGGTGTTGATTATTGGGCGTCCCTCTTGTCGCGCAGCCTTGTGGCGTCATTTATGTCACTTCTGAATCTTTATGCATGAGTTAACAAATGAAACACACGAAGCGGTCTCACTGGTCGCTTTACTTCAAGTGCAGGGGAACTGGCTATTTGATTGGTATTGAAAGATAAACAGGTAAACGACATGCGTGAGCATTTGGGTTATCATCTTTTTGGCGATTTGGCCAGTCTCAACAGAAATTTTGACAAGTATGCATAAAGAAACAGATCCACCAGGAAAGGAACACAATTGGTGCTCATGGGGGGCTTACTTCTTGTCTAAATGTCCCACCCCCACCCTCCCGCCCAAAAAATCTAAGAAATTAGACATACAGGAGAATAGAAAATTACTTTGATTACTAAAAGGTAAATATTCCTAGAATATACAACCTTTCGTGACTGTCAATTTAACACCACCTGAACACAACCATAAAAGAAACAACATACAAAATGTGTGGCCTGAATGTACTCCACAGTTCACACATGCAGTCTGATCGGTTAAAACTTACCTGTACTCATTCCTCTGATACAAGAAACGGGTTGTAACTTCATTTCTAGGGATGATAATGCCCGTCCATTGCCGTTAATGCTTGAGAAAGAGTTGTTAACGATATTGTTTTAAGAACATCACACATAAAGACTGGCCTTCAAAGGTGACCTGACCTTAATGCCACTGAACATGACAGGAACATTATTGGCAGTGGTGTTTACGGTCTCCACGTTCACCGTCTGACTCTGGATGACCTTGAACAGGCGTTACAGAAAGAATGGAAACACTTTCCACAATAGCAACTTTAAAGACTCATTTGGTCAATGCAAAGACGTGTAGAAGCTTGCATTCATACCTTTAATGGCCATACGCGTTAGTGAACACTGCTTCACTGTCCATATTTGACTTGAACATTAATGTTATCATTTTGCACCGTCAAATGCAGCACACTTATTCCTCGTTCTGTGCTAAACAACAATTAATAAAATGATGCTCACATATACTAGTTATGGTTTTAGTTTAAGCCTACAGCCCTTATAACAAGTGCAGCCTTACATGTAGGGCAGTCAGACTTGGATATCCGCGGGTATGATGTTTAGTCCAATTGTCTTTCCACTTTTTTATTGGAAATTCCCTTGATACCTTTAAGGGCATTTAGAAGTATTAAACAGGACTTGAGGAATGTTTTGATATCCACTTCCTTCTCTGTTCTGGAACAATTGCTTACTCCTTCAGTAAAGAATTTCCTTCGAAATGACGTGCTTAACAAATACGGAAAATGAAAAAAAATTCTTTGACAATTAAATGCCTTCGTTCATAGACTGCATTCGCTGCAGATTACTCTTAGATATATACAGAGTCTCATGCAAGTGTCTCATGCAAGTGTCTACTGATATCAAATGTATCAACATGAGCCGATAAGGTAACATTTATCAGAAACTTGCCGAGGATTTGTTTACCTTTATCAACGAGTGCTGATATGACTGATATCAGTAGACACGAGGGTGAGATTCTTTTTATCATCCAAATTCATTCTTCACTAGTTTTCAATTAAAAATAATGAAGTTTTCTCTGAACACAGTACTGCAGCGATGTCCTATCATTGTGACGTCATAGCATTGTCAGGCACTGTACAAAATCTACCGTCAAAAAGATATCGTCGGATCTCCTGTGGAACACAGTTTTGGATGATGAATTATCCTGTATATAACATTCACATGTTACAGTGACAAGCCAATGGCTTGTAAATATTTCATTGTTCAGAAACAAGAACGACCAATGACCCAAAAGTATGAGGATTTTATGTAATATCTGACTTGAACGTCACCTCCGATTATCCTTCAAAATACTTCATTAAAATGCTCCATCTGAATGCTCATAAAATACTCCAATAAAATACTTTTCCAAGTTGTAAACCTTTATAACAGTGGTTGACTTCTTGTGTTTAAGTGCGTATGTTGAAGGGATTCCGTTCATAGGCATTGCATCGTTTAACAAAGAATGTTACTAAGAGCGTGGAATCGGCAGTGTTTAGATAGATGCCCTTTACTGTAGTACATACTCTGCAGTCCGTTGAAGTGTTGCCATTGTTACAAAGTAACATATGTACTCTGTTCAAAATTCATACACTTACTTTCATTGTCTGTGGAGGTTTCGAGGCCACGTTAACGTACACCGTGGTGTTCGTGTTGGTCGGCACAACACACGGCGGCAATTGCCACTGTGAGCAAGCGCCATAAAGCGGCATTGCGCATGAACGAATCAGATTGACTGTCGTCGCATTTGGGTGTGGGAGGAGATATTGCCTACTAATCACCTAAAATATAATCTACACCAATTACTTATTTTATTATAGATTTACTGCCAGATTCACCAGATTTGGTCAGACAACTCCTTGACAAATTGTCAGTTATGTTCTAAAAATTTCGCAAATGGGATTTGAAATGCTTAAACGGGATCAACAGTTAAACTCCGACGCGTGATTTTACACCGCAAGAGAATGATTGGATTCATGTGCAGTAAAATGAGTAAGTCTTCCAGTGGGTGGGTTGGTGAGTGTGGATGAATGGGTGATTTGATTAGGTGAGTCAGTGGAACTCCATTTGCATGAAATAAATAAATAAATAAATACATTGTTTACATGGATGTGTCGAGTGTTCGTACATTATTATGAAATTACAGCTTGAAAATACCATGATCAACTTACATTTTCTGATGTTACTGTCTTTGGAAAAGATGCTCTCTTCAGTGATGAATTGTCAGTGGTATCTGACCCCCCGTTAGACGACTTTCACGGGGTGAGGGGGGCCTATTGTCCTCTGAAAGATGTAGAAGCTGGAGTCATAAACACATGAAGTGCTATCTAGTATAATCCTGGAAGGTTATCCGTATTTCATTCTGTGTTTCCCATCGTAACTGACACATGTCATTGTGTCCTAATGGCGTAGATCAATACCCATGCGATTGATCACTGGATTGCCTTGACTAGATTCAGACCAGCTGGGATATTGCTGAGTGTGGCGTTCAACAACAAACGAACAAACCATCTCCAACTTCAACCATCAAGAGAGCAGGAGAAGGCTAGAAATACAGAAATACGAAGCATTTCACCTGTATGTTTCAATAAAATTTAATGCAGATGAAGAAAGATCAAGCTGACCTGTAATTTTGTTGGTACGCAAGGGGAATTTTCTATCATTCGTAAATTTCACAAAGAAAATTCAGGGCAACTGGGACACGTGAAACACAGAAAACAATACGGACAGCCTAAGTTTTCTTTTCTAACTTCCGAGTGTTGCTGATTATAATTATACCACCCACATAGCCGTCAAAGTTTAATTAAGAGGGGCGTACTCACTGCAGTTATGGCTATTGAAGCTTACTGGCTTTAAGTTGTAATCCCTTCCTTCATGTTAGTGCACCTCACCATATTGCTGGGATCAACCACGCCCAGGACCTGTGTTTCACAATGCGAATTGGAATGTATATAAATGTATCAGTTCCTCACAGTATTAGAGTTGGTACCCCTGATGACACAGTCAGGAAGCACCTGTTCAGGTAAGGTTTTGTGACCAAGTGGGACAGTTCTAACAACATAACACACACGAGTGTATCCAGTTCATCTTGTATTCAGTAACGTTTGTATGATGGAGCATGTGGAGCAGACTCGAGGGTTCGAACCAAAATTTCAAAATTCCTGGATCCGCCCATGAGCCGGAGCAGAAATCAAACAGAAAAGCGACAGTGTCGCTGGCAAAAATTAACAATCCTCGTTCAGGGCTAGCTGACGTGTCTGCCAAAATAACTTGTCTTTATTTTGTTAATTACACCTGTGATGAGTGTGAACCACATAGCGCAATATGTAGGTCGCATTTTACTACCGAGATTGGAAGAGGAAATCCAAATGATGGGGTCTTGTTACGAGACATTGCATTGCGGCATTGTGGACATAGGCCTGTTAAGCTCATGTTGCGGTGTCACTGTGTAATTGCAAGTCGTTTCTTCCGCAAACCAAGAAACGGGTTGCTACGGAATTAGCTGTGCCGTAGGAGCGTGCTCTTGGCGTTGGCAACTGACATGCATCGCGACATCGTCGATTACGAGGCACAGACCAGAATAGCGTAGTGAAGTCAATACAGTGTGAGTGAGTGAGTGAGTTTAGTTTTACGCCGCACTCAGCAATATTCCAGCTATATGGCGGCGGTCTGTAAATAATCGAGTCTGGACCAGACAATCCAGTGATCAACAACATGAGCATCGATCTGCGCAATTGGGAACCGATGACATGTGTCAACCAAGTCAGAGAGCCTGACCACCCGATCCCGTTAGTCGCCTCTTACGACAAGCTGAGTCGCCTTTTATGGCAAGCATGGGTTGCTGAAGGCCTATTCTACCCCGGGACCTTCACGGGTCCAATACAGTGTGACGTAATGCACAATGTGTATCTTATCGCCTGATTAAGTACTGTCGGCACTTTCTATCTTTTAGTAAAACATCTTAAAATTTAAAGTTCATCGATCACTTGATTGTCTGTTTATTAACAGGCAGCCATTTCATGCCAGGAATACAGCTCTGTTAGGGCTGTGAAAAGATTTTTTCATAAATTATGTGAATCGAACGTGATACAGAATGGCTTAGCATGCTAACGATTTTCGCGAACACCTGGTGTCATTTGTAACTGTTGGTAGCCCGTGCATACACATCTTAAGGTTATATTACCATTTACACCAAGTGGAATCTGTTTCGGTGAAAAGCCAAGAATGCACATGATTTTCAACTGACGAACTATAGTTCCAGTAACAAGTAACATGTGATTGTATATAGGAAGTGTGCACGCATGTATTTGGAAGAATGACTACTTACTTTGTATCGCTTCCAGTTTCCAAGTATGCTGCGCCTGCATGTTGCCCTGCTACTGACGGCGGTGTTGTGCGCCTGCAGGGTTAGCGCTGTGCCTAATGGAACAGGCGAGTATTCCCATATTTCACTACCGGTTGATTGAATAATGCCGACAGAACGATTTATGAGTTTGAAATGAGGAAAGCATGTCCGTCAGCACTGGCTGCTTCAGTACTATGTAGAATCTGAACCCATGAGACTTTTGCACATTTTTTTAAATAGAGTAACTTGTACAATTACACTATATAAAGCTACTCTGGTTTCAATTTATGGTTGATTTAAGACCGCTACATATAATATAAATTGAGCAATTATTGGTATTAAATCGACGATAGAGGAGAACAGAGTGCCCTTACCATTATAGCACGATAATCGTTTTAAAACCAGACTCTGGCGGGCAAGTGCACAAAGCGTGAAGGGTTCTTCTGGAAATTGCTTGGATTGATGCAGGTGATCATGAAGGACAGGTTATGTAATGTACACAATCGGACATTTTCACATTTATCCCCTGTATGACAATCGACTCTCCATAATTCAAGCTCACCTCGATAGGTTTTGTCGCCGTTAACTTTATTCACGAAAGTTATTGTTATTGTACTATAATTCTGTTCCCACAGGGGTTACTCCTGTCATATCAACGTAAACTCTGTTCTAATGCGGCCCTTTCATGGTCCGAGTGTTGTAGATTCGTGATTGGTTGCAATCAGATTTGGTATTAGTTTTGTAATAGCAACGTTGTTTCAAAAGTGATCACTCGCAAAGCTTCGGTAATATCCGTACGCTTCGGGAAAACGGAAACATTCTTCCTTGCGTGCTGCGCATACATTTCCTTTAGTCAGAACTCATGTAATGGCGGATTAATGGTGTCTCTGTCGCCTCGTTGCCAACGGGCACGCTGTCTATTAAATGTCTTGTGTGCCATGTCAACAAAAACCTCTTGCCGTGTGGTTAGTGCACTCTCTATTGCCAGTTAAATACCGAATGAAATTAAATGAAATACCGAATCTATCCCTCGTATGCTGATAAGCTAACTCCATGGCGGCCGCAATGTTGGATCTAAGTCGATGTAACACGTGTTCTGATTGGACAGAAAGAAGGGAGATAATTCGTATTGCGATATATTGGTGCTCGGGGATTTTACAAGACCAGAGAAAAATGGCCGTCATAAAGTAAATTAGAACAGAGGTTACGTAGGAAGATATGACAGGAACAATCCTCTGTAGTAAGAGAATGCCCTACTAGTCCCAATTTGGAAAAGGCCCGCCAGCTTCTAAGTGGGAAACAATGGCAGTGGAACTGGAAGGACTGCTCATTATGGCCACTTCGGAAGAAGACTAAGGTTTAGTCTCAGAATAAGTATAATTTGATCGGAACAAATTCATTTTAATTGAAAAGGAACCCCAGGGAGACCAAGGATTCAGACTTAAGTCTCTGAAGATATATTATTCTGATAGCAACAACAACAAAAAAACAAAACAAACAACAACAAACAAAAAAACCCATTTCAATCGAAAAGGAGACCCAGGCAGACAAGAGATTCAGAACCTGAGGTAATCTAGACTTACTTCATTTAAGGCTTCAGCACTGCAGAGAAGGCTTGGCTTTCGGCGAAATAATGTGGTTCAGGACTGCGTGACAGAATAATATGGAAACTGACAGTTTAGGACCAGTGTTGTCGATGTCATGCTCGCTATATCTAGATTTTCACATTTATCCTTTGTAAAAGGAATTGTAGCTACCTGTAGAAATTTCCTGCTTCGAAGTTTCTTTCGTGGGATTAGGCTCAAGGAATTCATCTTCAAACCAGTCGCTCTCTATACTTCGAACACATCAAAGATTCAACGAGTTCATTGTATTCATAGGCGGCCAATCGGTCACTTTAATTAGCAGTCCTAAAACTGCCTTTTTGGTACGGTTTGATGAGGCCTCAGCCAATTAGAGTAGAGTATCAGTGAACGCATATACAAGATTCCAGCTTGCATCTCCTCACCTTCCAATCCTAAACACCAAAACCACCAAAAACCATGATGTCATATGTAATGTGATCTCAACTTCTTCAACTTCATCAACCGGTACTGACATGTGTACTCACCACATGCAGAGACGATATAGGAAAGAAACAGCTGTCCCCAAGAGTCTATCAGTAACCATCAGCACTACGGTCTGGCATCAAAGACCATAATTATGGTCTCTGTCACGAGTGCCACCAGCAATATCGTTGTTACCTGTTTGAAGAGTTGGTTTCTATCTGAGTTCGATTTCATTTGTGTGAAGTCCATTTCTGATGTTTCACGGTGGTATTGCTGGTTTATTGCTGTTTTAAAACCCTATGCCAAAGTGGCGGCCTCGCTGCCAAATCTATCACCCGTGGAGATCCGGATTACAATTGGTCTTCAGTAACTCGTTTAGGTGCGATTAATGTACAAACAACAATGGTCACAAGGAATTGCAAGTGGTTCAGGAAATCTCAAAACATTCCTTGTTATCTTACTAACATTGACGGACTTCGATATACCTCCCTTTTTCCAGTCTCAAATTAAATATGAACCTCCCCTACTTTTTCTCTTGTCACTTTCCCTAGGACAAAATTCAGTTGCCGTCGTCACTTTTAGCAGATGTTGCTCGTAAGGTTAACAGCATGAACTCTTTCGATATAGACTGCAAATACTCTCCATATTAAACATTGTGATACAGTACTGGCTGTACGTTACCCAAATTAAATACTTGTAGCAGAGTGAAATTATTGTGTCCCGTTTGACTGCACAGTGTATCAGTGAACACGCACCCACCTACACACAGACACGTAACTTGTTTTAGTAACATACTGAAACATATTCGACGCAGTATATAGAATCTGAAGTCACTCAAGCGCGTTTGAACTTCGGTATCGTCCCTCTTTCAACAGTAGTGGAGACAGCACAACGCATGGGATGAGGATGAATTTCCGACCATACTGCAGGAACCTACAGCGTGAAGTGGGGATTCGACCAAAAAGGACAGTTGTCGCCCCTGTTTTGAGAGACTTCCATCTTCGCAATCGCTTGCGGTAGTGTCGTGGAGTTCTGAACTGGAATCATGGAAACTGGTGTCTGCTTCAGTTGTGAATCACGACTTCTTTTTCACCAGCGAGATGGAAGACAGCGTGTTTACCGTCGAAGAAATGAACGAACGACCTCGTTGGCCTATCTAGGTTTTAGGAACTTGACATAGAAACAGGTTTAATGCAGGAAATAATTGGCACGAACTAATTCATGCTCAATCCCACCATGAAGAGGAATGGTTACAGAAGAAAAGCATTTAGCGGCCAGATCCCTTAAATTGGGGTGCTCGGTACCACTCGGAGGGACTGACTGAAGTGGTGTTTTTATAGTAGCATCCTATCATGTGCCTTGTTTGCACTTTGATAGACTTCTTTGAATTTCAGCGTTTTCTAGACTTCGGCTGTGATTAGGGTTACCCAGTGTTCACTGGAGAAAAGGAAATCGACAAGTAAAACTATTATGGGATGAGATTATTCACGTGTTCGTTCATTTATCATTATCTGCGGTTAATACTAGTATTAATGAATGTTATTAACTGTTATTTTATGTTAACATCTTGTGGTTTATGTTAACAGTTTATAATTAAAGACAAAATGTCATAAAACCAAACATTAAAATCAGTGTCAAAGGTATATATTACCCCAACTATCCATTCGTCCATCCATCCCATTCATCAGTAATTCTGCTTTGTTGGAATATATAGATATAAACAACTGAAAGGTGTTCCATTTTGACGCTTAGCAGGTTCGGAAATGAAGCTTTGATTTGGTGCCTTGGTTTTTCATGAATATCTATAGGTTTTGTGTTGTTCATGTTTCCAGTATCAGATCATATATGCGGAGATCAAGCTGAAAACGTTTGCTTCTGTGTATCTGAAGAACTGATACTTTCCTTCATGTCCATATCACGTTTACAGTTTTTGGTTTTAGACAGGTCACTCATGCTGGCTTGCCATTTAGACGCCGAACGCTCATTTTCGTTTTCATCACAATTCGACTATATATTTATCACTGTCATTTATAGCATTTATTTTTTTTGCATTTTCTATAAATGAACATATGGCTGTAGCACTTACTACATACTACATATACGATGAAACGTGTCAAACACGATCCTGTCAGTCGCCTCTTACCTCTTTCATCTGACACAATCATCTGACATAATCATCTGACACAATCATCTGACACAATCATCTGACACAATTTCATATGATTGTTTGTTTTATGGTTTATGAGCTTTGGTTTGTTTTCTACTGTTTCAACCCATGCTATCTACACCCGGTGCCATCTTGATGTTCCCAGAGCATCGTGGAACAATATTCATGGTATGGGTACGTCTGGAACCGTTTTGATACATATGACGAGGCTGACACTTGCATATGTCATCTTACATTTTTAGGATCTTAGGTAGCCAATATTTTCGTGTTAGTCCGATAGGTTGCAAAGTTGCATATTAAGATAGTACTGAGGACTTGCCCAACGTTTTTAGCAACACCCATGTGTAAGTCCGGTCCTTTGTCATAATGGTACCTGCGCCTATGATTTCATTACATGAAAACCAGCAGTGTGATAAGATTGTCATTGTCACTGTGGCTTCCAACTCATCCAACACACTAAATCCATTCCCTGCTGAGTGAACACAGTTAAGTAGCTCTTGGAGGTTGCCACCACATTTTGTTTTCTACTTGCTAACCTTTCCTGCAATGCTAAAGCCTTATGCAAGGTGAGTCTAGATTTCTCCGCTCTTCGTGGGCTCCTAACAATTCACATGTGTCAATTTGTTACAATCAAAATTATATATTAATATATTTAGAGTCTGGTTGTTAATCACAGGCTAAAACTCATTATTTTCGGCTGAAAAAGCACCTCCAGTGGGTTTCAATCTCACCACTTGAAGACCTTGGGTTTCAGAGAGCTTGCCAAATGCCTCCACTCAATGAAAAAAGGATAGTTCCGGTCAGTCCGACTCGAACATGAACCTGCGGCTTGTAGCACCTGGTGCATTGCTGCAAATGTGTTCGGTTTGACAGCTGAAATTACCAAATACGTAACAGTTATTATTTCTGATTTACAGATTTAATCTTTTTCAATCCTATTTTGGAAAACATCTTCGAGGGACGGTTCAACAACTGCATCACACTGGTTCGGTTTGGTTCGGGTAACGAAGTCCTCACAATCAACTACACCGTCAGCGGAATTGACATATCCCCTGATGATTTCACTGGAGGAAGCTTCTCAATTATTTACCCTAATAATACAGACCCCCTTAAGGTCCCAATTAACTTAACGGACAACTCCGTAAGTAACTCCTGACAGATAAAGTTTGAAACCCTCGGTTGTTTTCTACTTTAATTTGCAAACGATAAAGACATGTACATTGTATAGTATAGACTCGTACCCGTTATATTGAACCACTTGACGTAATTTCCACAGATTTACATAATGTTTCAGTGTGGCATAGATAATTTTCATGAAGTGAGTTTGTAAAATTTGATAGGCAAATGTGAAGCCATCTCTGTTCGACGCGAATAGTTTCAGTTAATTTTTCCGAACCACTATTTAGCTAACATGATCACATTTATCAACTTACGTATCGTTCCACAGTGTACAATCCCATAGGCCGCCATAGTTCTCTGCACTGTCCATATGTTGTTTAACGTGTTGCCATTCGATAAATAAGCAACGGAAAATCAGAATCAACTTTTATAAGTGTATGTAAGATGATTCCTCACAAATGTGCAAAATTTGACTTGGCGCTTACGAAAATGAAATTAATGAAATTTATTTTTGCTACACTACATTAACATGTAGGTCTATGGAAATTACATCGAGTGGCCCAACATAACTGGCACGGGTCAGTATAGCTCCACGGGTAAGTAACATACACTCACTGCCGATGCTACGTAAATTTGAACTCACTCCATTGACCAAAATGGCCTTAATCGGAACGAAAAATAGAGCGAACAAAAAATAAAGAGATGGTCGCTTAAATGTGCCCCTTTCATCTGAATCCTATCTCACCAGTTCCGCATGTATTTAAGGTATGTGACGGTCCTCGAACTATAGTGGTGACGATCACAGGCATCGACAAATGTGTTCCTGTACCAGACAGTGATGTCAGGCACTACATCGTGGTGGATGACGATGGGGGTGAGTTGAAATGAGTGAGTTTAGTTTTACGCTGCGCTCAGCAACATTCCGGCTACATGTCTCGGGCTGTAAATAATCTGTCTGTACCTGACAATCCAGTGATCAACAATATGAGATCGATGTGCGCAATTGGGAACCGATGACATGTGTACACCAAGCCAGAGAACCTGACCACCCGATCCCGTTAGTCGCCTCTTACGACGAGCAGGAGCTACTGGAGGCCAATATTTTAACCCGGACCTTCTCGGGTACCGTAGCTCCTTGGAGTTACAATATACATTCCCGTCTTCTTCACATATTGGCGTACTGAAACATAACATGAACTTTTTATGCATGACAGTGTATTTCAGAATGGACGGCGTGGGATACATCGGAGGGACCTTGCAATTGTGAAACGGCTATGCGAGATCGCTTCAGGAATCGCACGTGCAATGACAAGGGAATTCCCGGACGAACATGTGACGGCCCTGCCACAATAAACGACACGGTATCGTGTGCAGGCGACCCGGCTTGCACAAGTAGGGACACACATTCATTTAACTGGCGAATGACCAGACAAGCTTAGTGTATCCCGAATTCTAGATATAAGAGAACCAATTGGTCAATCGGTCAATCGGTCAATCGATCAGTCGATCAGTCGATCGATCAACCAACCAATCAATCAGTCAACCACGAGTTATGAGCTGGTATTACCTTTTGTAAGGCAAGCCTGAATCCTACTACCTCCAATTTAGTAAGCAAACCAACGAGACAGTGAGTTTAGTTTTACGCCACACCCAGCAATATTTCAGCTGTATGGCGGAGTAAGCATACCAAGGAAGACAGAAGAGGTAGGTTGGTGTAAGCATTAATCGTCATTTGTCTCTCATAATATGTTCAACACTATTTTCAGCCACAACTACACCCATGCCGACGTCTACCACAACGACAGGTGTGTTAAAATAGTATACTTCATTTTCGCCTATGATTATCATAGCTAACTTGGCTGTAACAAATGCCTGTCTGAAACCAAGCAATAGTATATAAACAGCGATTTGTTCCTTGTCATAACACTCCGTGGCAGCTACGTGTCCTACCGTCGTGTAGGTCTTTTTGTTTAGCTGATTAATGTCAACTCGTTGTTTGATCTGCGACAACGGTTATTACGGTTATCAGTACACCCCCTGTACCGACAGTGAATGAGATGACTGTCGACGCTCTGTTTTCACTTGTATTCTTTTGTTTTGTATGTGAACAGTCAAAGATTTAAAACTAGCAGAATTAATCATTTGACAAAGAAGCTTTGGAAGAAATGCGTTTTGACATTCAACGAGTCACTGCACAAGAAGGAAATATACCCGGAAAGTCATCTTCCAACGTTTCTGTACTAACTGGACTCTCCAAAGAAACAGTGATAATTGGATCAGCATCAAGTGTGACCCCCATAAGATCACTACCGATCAACAAATCCTATCAACCTATACCCTGAGTCAAAACATCTGAGTTTGCTGAAGACTCATCATGAAAAGGCAAAATATCTTTTAAAATCAGACATTGAAGAGCTCCAGCATCATTCAAGATAATAATGGGCCGTGGGATAGAATTATTTCCCATGAGCGCCACAGAACCCTCAGAAACAAAGGGCAAAAACTCCTTCCGAACTACAGAATCTGGGGACGGACTCTCTAAAATAAGAGTCTCCTCAGAAGCAGCTGGAAATAACGGCTTAGGCGCGATGGACACAAAACCATTTGGGGAAGCTGTAGCCTGCTTTTTAAGCTGCAGAAATCAAATGACCAGGCAAATGAACCCCTGGAAGTCATAAGCTTAGATCGAAAAGTATGTGACTGTTTGTCACAAGAATTTGAACCTGTTCTAACACAACTTTAACCTGAATATCCTTAAGTCTTACCCGGGGGAAAGCCCTTTTGGCCAGAAAACTTTGTATTACCCACAGACCTAAAAGAACCATTAAGAGTCAAACTATAATCATCTGCCAACATCGCATACGTCGTAAGATCAGAATGAACACTCTGCTTGATATTTTCTATCATACCTGTCTCAAACCATCAAAACTGTGACTTCCTTAGACCCACACCACCTGTTTCCTTTCCATTTCTTTAGCAAACTCTACAAAAATCTCATTGTCCCTTTTATGAGCATTTCCGAACTTCTAACGATAAGCTTCGGGCACTAATTCATAAGCTTAGAAAAGTGTTCTCTTGACAAGATCATAGTCTGAGCACTGCCGCATCGACAAGGCTGAAAGGGCCTCCTGAGCTTTACCCTTCAAAACAGTTTGCAGTAGCATAGTCAACCAGCCCTCTGGCCACTGGAGGATTTCAGCAACGTTTTCACAATGTAGAACATATTTGTCTACTTGTCTCTCATTGAAAGGGGGTGCCAGTCTAGCATTCCTTGCAATGTTGAAAGAGGATGAATTTGAGGGTGGAGATGACTTTTCTAACCTTTCCAGTTCAATTTCCAATTCTTAATTCTATTTCCTTTCTATCTCTTTCTCTTGCTATTTTTTTTTTTTTTTTTGCATTTTAAACTTTTTCATTTCAATTTCTTCCTTTTCTTTTCTATGTTCCATTTTATTTTCTATTTCCATCATTTTCTGTTCTATTTTTTAATTTCCAAATGGTCAGCACATTCCTCCTCAACCATTTCTAAAACTTCTTGTCCAAAAACCCTCTCTCATCAATATAGTTATTCAAAAACAATTTTCAAAATCTGAAATTGCCCCATTGCAGGTTTAGCCACAAGTTTGAATTGTGAAGAAATGTGCAATGAGTTTGATTTGCGCAATTCACTGACTGTCTCAGAGTCAGGGGACTTAAGAAACTTCCCACGTTTAAACACCATTTTTCTAATTCACAATGAACTTGTTGCAAAAAGTGCAAAATAATTAAAATAAAATGTTCGTTTTTCTTCATCTATACAGCTTCTAAAATGCCTTTTAAAGAAGTCTAAAATGTTCAATAATATATTGAGCCAACAATGAGGACGTTACAATGAATCACAAGACAGATTTATATGTGGGCCCGTCAACACAACATCCCGCCTTTATTTATACCTGACACCTGATTCTTAAACATTCTAGCAGAGCGTCGCTGTATTAGTATTCTCACAGAATCTTCGCGATCGACCTCGTGTTTACTACCAGTCAAAACAGATGTTTATACCAAATATTGTATAAGTAAGACTCAAGGGAGGCCACTCTGAAACGTTAACTAAAAAGACGTGCCGATAAAAAAATGTTGCCATATATGATGGGAAATATGACCCATAATAACGATAACCTAATCAATGACCATACAAATTGGAGTGAGTGAGTGAGTTAATATTTAGCGTCACATCGGCAATATTACAGCCATATCGGGACGAGAACAATTTAATTTATATCAATATGAAACTTAATAAATGGAGAACATAAAAACGTGCCATCGAAGTACAGTAAAATACTAGATTATCACAGATATGAACATAAAACTAGCACGTGAAACTAAAACAGTGTAATTAGAGAGGACAATACAATATAAAACAAGGGCTATAGATCACCAACAACTGAAAGGGGGTCACCATACTAGGAACCATTTGGACTTACATACAAATTAGAAAAATAAATCACACCCTCCTAACAGAATCAGTGAATGAATCACGAATTATCAGTTGATTTTACCTTTTGTAAAACGAGCCTGAATCCTAATGCCTGCAGTTTGGTTAGCAAACCAACGAGACAGTGAGTTTAGTTGTACGCCACACCCAGCAACATTCCAGCTGTATGGCGGAGTAAGCAAGCCAAGGAAGACAGAAGGGGTAGGTTGGTGTAAGCATTAATCATCATTTGTCTCTCATAATATGTTCAACACTATTTTCAGCCACAACTACATCCACGTCGACGTCTACTTCAACTACAGGTGTGTATGAAATAGTATACTTCATTTTCGCCTATGATGAGCACAACTAGCTAGGCTGTAACAAATGTGTGTCAGAAAGCAAGCAGCGATTTGTTCAGTTTCATGACATCCTGGGCACATACCTTGGCGTAGGTTACTGGTGGAGCTGGATATTGCCAACTCAGTGTTTGATCTGAGACAACGGCTATTCCTCTAAGAACGGCACACCCTCTGCACCCGCAGCGTAAGACATGGCTATCGGACAGCTTTATTTTTGCTTGTATTCTTTTGTTTTGTATGTGAACAGTCAAAGATTTAGAACCAGCGGAACTGACAGTAGGTAGAACAGCATATGTGTGGCTTTGCGGGCCGAACCGGTTTCAGAGATGCGGACAAACATCGACGTTATTTCATTCCATTGGAAGGGCTATGGTGTGGTGAAATAGATCGCTTTAACGATCACTGGTGTTGTTTAGTCTCGTGTATTCCCGTTCTGTGACTCCCTTTCTAGGTTTGGTTGGATCTTTGGAAAAGACATGAAGTCATGTGTTACGATCATGTCAGCCAACTTGGCTGGAAAGCATCTCAGTATTGATGGGAGTTGGGGTAGCCTGGTGGTTTACCCATCGCTCGTGACGTCAGAGACCTGGGTTTGATTCCACATATGGGTATCTCTGTGAAGCATAGTTCTGGGGTCTACCTACGGACCACCGTATCAATCAATCAGTCAGTCAGTCAGTCAGTCAGTCAGTCAGTCTGCTGTCCCCACTCACTTCATCCTGGGGGTATCTGTTTCTGCGTATCATTCATGTTTAATTCTCTCATCATTGGTTCAGCCACAACCACGCCCACATCCACACCAACGACAACACCCTGGTCAGCTTGGTCACCACCACAACCCTGGTCAGCTTGGTCACCACCACAACCCTGGTCAGCTTGGTCACCACCACAACCATGGTCATCCTGGACACGCCCATGGAGACCATGGCCACGACCGTACCGATGGAGACCTTGGCCACGCCCATGGAGACCTTGGCAACGACCATACCCATGGAGACCTTGGCCACAACCACAACCATGGAGACCTTGGCCACAACCACAACCATGGCCACAGCCGCAACCAGGTTTGTAGAAAATACGATATACACGGTCAAGTGAAAGTAACAGTTCAATGGACCATGAGTATATACGACCAAGTGGATGTAACAGGGCAATGGGTTACGAGTACATATGACCACGTGGAAATCGCAGTGGAACAAGTTATTAGTATCTACGACCACGTGCAAGTAACAGTAAAATGGGTCATGAGTATATGCGACCACGTGGAAGTAACGGTACAATGGGTCATGAGTATATGCGACCATGTGGAAGTAACAGTAAAATGGGTCATGAGTATATGCGACCACGTGGAAGTAACGGTACAATGGGTCATGAGTATATGCGACCATGTAGAAGTAACAGTAAAATGGGTCATGAGTATATGCGACCACGTGGAAGTAACGGTACAATGGGTCATGAGTATATGCGACCACGTGGAAGTAACAGTAAAATGGGTCATGAGTATATGCGACCACGTGGAAGTAACGGTACAATGGGTCATGAGTATATGCGACCATGTGGAAGTAACAGTAAAATGGGTCATGGGTATATGCGACCACGTGGAAGTAACAGTAAAATGGGTCATGAGTATATGCGACCACGTGGAAGTAACGGTACAATGGGTCATGAGTATATACGACCACGTGGAAGTAACGGTACAATGGGTCATGAGTATATGCGACCACGTGGAAGTAACGGTAAAATGGGTCATGAGTATATGCGACCATGTGGAAGTAACAGTAAAATGGGTCATGGGTATATGCGACCATGTGGAAATAACTATACAATGGGTCATGAGTATATACGACCATGTGGAAGTAACACTAAAATGGGTCATGAGTATATGCGACCACGTGGAAGTAACGGTACAATGGGTCATGAGTATATGCGACCATGTGGAAGTAACAGTAAAATGGGTCATGGGTATATGCGACCATGTGGAAGTAACTATACAATGGGTCATGAGTATATGCGACCATGTGGAAGTAACAGTAAAATGGGTCATGAGTATATGCGACCACGTGGAAGTAACGGTACAATGGGTCATGAGTATATGCGACCATGTGGAAGTAACAGTAAAATGGGTCATGAGTATATGCGACCACGTGGAAGTAACGGTACAATGGGTCATGAGTATATGCGACCACGTGGAAGTAACGGTACAATGGGTCATGGGTATATGCGACCACGTGGAAGTAACAGTAAAATGGGTCATGAGTATATGCGACCATGTGGAAGTAACTATACAATGGGTCATGAGTATATGCGACCATGTGGAAGTAACAGTAAAATGGGTCATGAGTATATGCGACCATGTGGAAGTAACAGTAAAATGGGTCATGGGTATATGCGACCATGTGGAAGTAACAGTAAAATGGGTCATGAGTATATGCGACCATGTGGAAGTAACAGTAAAATGGGTCATGGGTATATGCGACCACGTGGAAGTAACGGTACAATGGGTGATGATGGAAGTAACACTAAAATGGGTTACGAGTATATACGACCACTATCATGTAACAGCACAGTGGACCATGAACAGTACCTGTTACAGTATAAACCAAAGTGATCTTCATCTATTTATTAATATTTATTTATTATGCAATGTCTTTTTCTGCGTTTCAACACATATCTACCCTTTTCTGGACGTAATTTGTGAGCCTTTGTCCTTTGTGTAGCAGAGGCTTTTCTGTTATTCGAGATGGAGACAGTGCGTGTATATAATTCGACACCAAAGGCAGGTTTAAGCACGACGTATCCAAAAGTGTATGCACTGTTCAACAAAGCTGAACAGCTCAGTCCAAATTATACAGAAGTTGTAATCAAGTCACTGTTTGAAATTGCTTTATCCATTTACGCTTGGCAAACACAACACGATGTAGGCATACTATAACCGCTTCATTCTAGAAACCCAATTTTACCACCTTTATACTTCATTCTTAAAACAAGATTATGTTATTATATCATTTCGACGATGAGCATTTTCATTATTTTTCACCAATATGTTATAAACCTCTCGAGCTCAAACTGATACATTGGATAACTCCCTTATATACACGGTACTACAAGAGCCGTAAATATATACCCAGTTCAAGCACTCCATATTTAAAAAGTGTGGAATTTGTTTCGCTGGCAGATAAACATTCTCCAAGGGTGCATTCCATGAGGAAGAATTGCTAAATAAATCACTCAAATATATCCACAGGATGAGCCATATTTTACTTGTACAATTTTCAACATTTAGAAACCCGACTGCCTGTTCTATTTAAATTAAATTTTCTTTCTGTATTAACAGGCAAGGGAACTTCAGAATAATGTTTCAATGTCTCTAATCTCTGTAAACCAAAGACAGTGTCAGAAATATACAGAAACCTCTGAAATACAAGATCATTCGGTTTCTTATGTTTATTCGTGAAAATGACGCTATAGCCAAGAGATGTATGGTGAAGTTTGAAAAGTTCAGTATTTCACGAGAGACGATTGCAACTCTCGCCATATCACTTTACGTTTGGAATCCTTCGGTATTCTCTTCGCGTGTATGTTTGTGTCGAAACTCGGATAACTTGAAGTGTCGTCGAAGTTAAACACCGTAACGCTGTTCAGTATGCATCTGAATTACTTTTCTCTTTGGTTTACACGATGACAGTTATAATATGACAGTCCTAGAATAGATACATGTTTCAGAGATGTACGTTTTCTTTGACATTGCTCCAGGAACTACGGAATGGTCTGGGTGGGCATGCACTGGGCCTTGTTCAGCAACCTGTGGCGGTATCCGAACACAGTCGAGAAAAAGGACTTGCACCACGGGGTCTGTCATCACGGAGACACGGACTGTTACCTGTTCTCCTCCATGCAACTAGTCTTAACCCGTACGTAGTAGTCTAGTCTAGTCTTAAGCGTACGTATTGGAGCTCCTTTCCTCTTTTCCTACCCAAACAAGCAAATCGTGACACTGCCAGATGAGGGCATTTTTCAACGCCTAGTCGCTTGGCCACTTCTGTCTGTCTCAGTTCCATCATACTTCACTACTGCTGAATTTATTCCATGTGTAAAGTGTTTACTACGTCTAGTGTTTTATACTTCCCGTTTTTTTCTGTTGCAGGTTTTGACGAACCTAACCGTTGATAGTATAAACACTGAAAGCCATTTTTTGGCCATTAAAATTTGCATGTTCAAACAACCATGTGTATGTTTTTATCACCAATACCAATCACCAATGTTAATACAGTAAACACAGCAATTGTGAATTAAACTGAACACAAATGCATGTCCTGTGCATGAGTTTCGACGTGGGTCAATATGCATTACGAATGGAGCACATGAATGTTAAAAACTGCCGACGATCGGGGAAGCTTTAAGACACAATGTCACACCACAAATAATAAATAATACATTTCTCTCACTATTACTAACTATTTAGTCCCTAGGGAAGTTATCATGCCATATTAAATTAAAAAGTTGCAACGGATAAATGCAACGTTGCATTACATCGACTCTCGGGCCCTCCACCGCCCGAACGTTGCTTCAAAGGAACCAAATAGAGTTATGTCCCTTAGACGGCTCTTGACGAATATCCTGTACACAACTTGTGATTCAAACCACAACACCCCGTGCCTCAGTTTTTGATGTACGGAGCAATTGTTTTCATACCGTACATGGCAAGTATTCAGTGTACGAAAGCTGTTCACGTAGAGAATTCAGTTATTGATTTCAGGGAAGGGATATTAAGTATTTTATTGCATCAATAGGAGACTAAAGTGAGTGCATGTGCCCCAATATATATATCATAGGTCAAACTATTGCCGAAAATGAGTGACATTGTGCCTTTAGTTGTTTGAAGTTTAATCGCTCGAAATAAACACGGCCAATGAACCATGCCATGACTGACGACTGCACAAAGTCACTTGGATGGTCCATCGGAGAATATCTCAAAGTCATGAGGTCATTAGGATGGTTCAACCGGAAATGTCTTAACGCCATGAAACTTGTGGAATGGTCTATCAGGAAATGTCTTAATGTCACGAGGCTTTAGGAAGGGTCCATCGTGGAATGTCTTAACGTCATTTTGCTTTTGGGATAGTCCATCTGGAAATGTCTTAATATTATGAGGCTTTGGGGATGTTCTGTATATACTCGACAAAGGGAGTTATGAATTAAATGCACGGAAACAAAATGAAGAAAACAATGACGCGGGGTCAGGTTTGAAACCACACAGAAAGCATTTGCCAAAACG
Source organism: Haliotis asinina (assembly GCF_037392515.1). Taxonomy (NCBI): domain Eukaryota; kingdom Metazoa; phylum Mollusca; class Gastropoda; order Lepetellida; family Haliotidae; genus Haliotis; species Haliotis asinina. Next base: position 54,033,037 of record NC_090291.1, on the reverse strand, counting down.
TAGCATGGCCCAGATATTAACGCAGCTGTTCAGATTAGTGCATATTTCAAGACGTGAATGGTCCACGTGTACGAGCATCATTGTAGTGAATGCCGACGTTGGCTACAGCAGTAATCTAAAAGTCACCACGAACATGCTATGACTTACGGGAGCGCAACCAGACTGGGTAACAGGTATGGCTAATATGGGGATTTCACTGGCAAGAACCTTCAACTGCTGCCAGGCCACCATCAGCAAATTCATAAACCGTGACTAGCAAACAGGTCAGACCCAAGATCGTCCAGGATCGGAAAGACCCAGAGTCGTGAGACTGGCTAGACATCGCTACATCCCTCAGATTCACCTCTAGGGATGATTCGTGACGGCGACATCACTACGACATGACATCAGAAGTTGAACAGCCCCCTGACGACTTGGAATGGCTGGTATACCTACCGAACCGTCTTTAAATGGCCTTGACTCGTCTACCCCGTCAACGATCGCGAGGACTGCAGTGGACTCGAACTGTCCTTCGGGGCAGGCACGTGATTGGGAGAGAGACTCAGTGCTCTTTACAGATGAAATTGCGTTAAAGGTCTTCATTCATTTGATGAAAGGGGTGTCATGGTATGAGGTGGCATTTGTTGAGAACAACAAGAGGATGAGGTTATCATACAAGGAATTCTGTCAAGCGATATGGGTATGAAATGTTAAGATCTTCTGTAGTGCCCATTATTCGACAACAGTCAAAGGGAGACCGCCAGGAAATATATCGAACATCAGGTATATACACAGCACGAAACTACACATTTCTCTTTATACCCTCGGGTGTGAAGTAAGGTTTTGAGCTGCTGATTTCTGTGCTCAAGTTGTGTGCCCTGACATACGTGATGTAGCACACATGGACATATCAGTATTTTGGTTATTTTGTTTTTTCCTGTCGTGGCAAGGCTCGATTCAGTAACAATACACTCAATATGTTTCGGCTAGGCAGACGGAGAAAATATTTTTTATTTTCTTAACTTTAACCTTTTGAATTGTTTTCAGCAGGCGGAATGCATTTATATGAGGATTCTGTTTAAATCGTGAAAAGCTCGCTTGTTGATTTCATTTATCAGTTCTCTGATGTCTCAAATTAAATTAATGACATTAAATTCTAATGTTTCTTTTGGTACACACTAGCGCGAAGGTTATGAACTATATCAGGGAAATATCTTTATGCAAATCCTCGTCAAAATATATTTTTATTTTCGAGGTCATATGGTTATATTTAGTTTATTTTATCACATCATGCCATATAATAAACATCAAGTATATAATGTTACGGTTAATAATTTGCCGTGGCAAAACGTTCAAGAAATCCCCTCAGACCCAGCAAAATATAACACAGACAAGTCTAAAATATTCAAAATTATGTACTGACCAGGGAGGACGATACAAAGATTCACAACAGAGGTTTCTAGTACAATGCAGCTGAGACAATTCTAAAGTAATGGGTCACAGCTATAATATCAACTGACCAAAGTCTTGATTTTCAGTGAGAAACCGTTCTATCAAATCTTACGTAGCGGGCGATCTTGAATATAGCTCATGGTTGCCGAAGAGGTAGACAGATGTAGGTAGGCCGAATGATAACACAGCTCCTGTATTACTCTTTCTTGAGTAAGTCCAGTAAAGTATCGAAGCTTCGCGATCGGGTTCGAATTCACAGTCGAACAGTCAAAACACACCTAAGGGAGGTAACTCTAAGGCGCTACCTTAAAGGCGTGCCGCTAAAACACCATTACTGTGACGCGAAATGTGACCCATAATAACTATCACTCAAAACTCTAAACATCGTGACCCGACAATAACTACCACTTAATCAATAACAATACAAATTACGGAAAATACACACTCGTAACAATAATAAAAGACGCTAAGTATTGCTACAAACTCAAGTGTCATGGTTTTAGGATCCACTTAGGTTCCACGTGCAAGCAGATTCACCCGTCCCCTACTGCAAGCAGATGTATCAAAATCAGACATGGCGACTTCCCTGGACATGTTGTTCTCTGAACACCAGTTAAGTTTATATTTCATTCGCAGATATGTTATAGAACGAAAGTTGATGATCTCGCCAGTCGATGAGTGTTCACTTTGCTATTTTCAGTTTATTACAACGATAAATAAATGGTAAAAATATCACACACGTTCAAGACACTATTCAGGCCAGTCTCACCTGATGTGATGTCACACGGGGAGGGCGTTAGCTGATTCATTCCTACATTGCAGAAAATCAGCAATGTAATTCGTATATAACTTAATAACCAGCCAACAAACAAACGAACTAGTAAGGTAGTAATGCACCTCATGCACCAATCAAATTGTCACTTCGTTCATGGAATAGAGAAGGAGAAGTTAAAAATGTTGTCCATGTACACATGGCGACCCTTACCCTACGGTGGTTGACGTACTGGTGTAACAACCTCGTATGTGAAACCATGCGCCTCCTGTCTGCCTGTATATCTATACTTGCCAGCCTTTTCCACATGTACCCAGTCCTGCTGTCTGCCAGACCCCATGACATCGTACTACACTCCTGCGGTTGCAGTAAACCGATTCGTCTGTTAAAAGGAATAATCATTTTGCCCACAGATGCGTCCCCTGCCTTGGAAGTGCCACTTCCATCCTGGAACAAGAATCGTCATGAAAAAACTTATTTTGAATAAATTGTCATAAAATGGATCCTCTTTGGGGAAGTATTTGGTATTATCATTTAATGAAAACACATCAGTATCTGAATAAAACTATCCCTTGATGTGATTTGAACCGTTTAACATTAAGTACTGCTTCTAGCACGTCTTCGGGGCAAGTCCAACCCAGACTGGATCCCTCTGAGTGAGTACCTAATTGCCACTGGTGTACGGAGGGCCAAAACAAGGACCAAGCAACTTCAGAGAGTATCAGGAGTTAATGCCCGTATGGTATTAAAGACGCCCTCTCACTGCTACATGGACCTTGTCGTGAAGATCATCATGAAATATGTTATTTATCACGTGCTTCTAATTTTGTTTAATGGCGGACAATAAATGGCCGTTGTTTTTTTTTCAGTTGACATCATTTTATTCATTGTCATTGTTTGAATACAGTCACCTCTTCTCATAATATCCATATAACGATCTTTTGAGTCTCAGCTTGGTGCTGGTGGACGATTACCTAACAAATGCAAAACCAACAGAGAAAGAATGGCGATTGAAAAAACATCAACCATTTACTGTGTAACCAGCCATACATATCATCATCTAATTGAGTGAAATAAAGTCACTTGTACACTAAATGTCACCTAAACGAACGCACGTAACGAGGTGTCTACACATCACAGCGACGGACGGTCGATCACAGTAGCACTCGCTCAGTGCGGGTACATTGAATGACTCGTGGGCGTTTCCTTCGCTAGTGGTTGGTCATCCGATGTCCAGGCATGTTCACCAAATTCAGTTACTGAAATGCATAATGTTGCAATGCTGTTTATAGTGTTGTGTAACACGATGGCTCAACAGATGTCAAAACAGTCCCGGCAAAGTGACATTTACACTGTATTGAACAGATAAAGGTTTTATCACTGCAGTAAAAATATCACTTTTCTCAAATTCGGAAGTCTCAGTTGTTCACACATAAGCATTTATTTTCTTAAAAAAAAAGAAATTTGGCAGGCTGTTTTGGAGTTTACTTACTTAGTGATTATATTCAAACATGACATTTTTGTTCAAATACAATAAAATCATCACTTTGCAAATTTACAAAACATGAACATCCAGAAAGTGTTGTGTAAAACCATAATGGTTTATTAAAGCCACTTGGTCAGAGTAAAATGTCTGGTGTGACCACCAAGAGTATCGATAACAATTTGGCAGCGGTGACCCATAGAAGAAATGAGATGTCGAATGCTGCCTTGTGCAGTTCTTGTAGTGTCTGAGGTTGGGGATAACGATAACGCAAGCGTCAGTCAAGTGTATCCCACACATGTTCTATGGGGGACAAATCGGGTGAACGAGTCCTGACAAACACATGCAATGTGAGTTTGACCATCATGCCCCCAAATCAACCGTTTAAATAGTGGTTTAAAGCAATACCTATGAAGTAAAATTGATGTGGCTTTTTGAAGCCTGAAGTCATACGTTTTCTCGATTCACTACAGACGTGAGTGTAACGTTACGTGTTTGTTCAACGTTTCTTTCTGAAACATTATGTCGTCGGCAACCATTCCCCACATAACGGGATTCAACATGTATTGGTTTTTGTCAAATATTTCCTAAAATTCATTTTTTTCCTGTATAAAGTGTATTTGTTCTGAAGAGTATGATATATTCTTTTCTCAGTATATATCCACTATCCTTGCCAACAACCTCTTACCAAACACACTGGGACAGCTCCACTATCCTTGCCAACAAACCTCTTACCAAACACACTGGAACAGCTCCACTATCCTTGCCAACAATCTCTGTCTCAACATTAGACATCATATTGCCGTGATAACAACAGTAATAGCAGCGGCGATAATATTCATCTACCTGTAACAGGGCTCAGGATTCAGAGCCTGTGTTGACTGCAACTCGTGAGTGAAAAATGATTGTCACACAACTGCTGTGCTGGATGTAGGTTAGGGTGTGAGGGTTAGGGTGTGAGGGTTAGAAGGTTAGGGTGTGAGGGTTAGAAGGTTAGAGGGTTAGGGTGTGAGGTTTAGAAGGTTAGGGTGTGAGGGTTAGAAGGTTAGGGTGTGAGGGTTAGAAGGTTAGGGTGTGAGGGTTAGAGGGTTAGGGTGTGAGGGTTAGAAGGTTAGGGTGTGAGGGTTAGAGGGTTAGGGTGTGAGGTTAGAAGGTTAGGGTGTGAGGGTTAGAAGGTTAGGGTGTGAGGGTTAGAAGGTTAGGGTGTGAGGGTTAGAAGGTTAGGGTGTGAGGGTTAGAAGGTTAGGGCCCCATTACAGACACCTTCCAGAGTTTCTCCGCTGGTATGTTCTTTGAACTGATGGGGTACAATACACTGTAAGATCACAGATGCTCTAAACCTTCCAGACCAGTCTTTGCTTGGCTCCCTGTCGAGATACTTGTACAGAAAATCATAACACTGCCCTGTAATGAATGTTAATATAAACGATGACATATATTTGCAACTTTTACAATGCTTACTGACACATAATACATTTAATAGTAAAACATTGGTGAGAAGAACATTTTATTTAAGGTGGTGTTTAGGCACTTCCGCAGAAGTACAATTAAACAAGTACAATGTTTTTGTTTATAATGTCTTGCGTTTTTGGTTTTTACACGCTATAAGACCATGAACACCGACCGGAGATTAAAGATTGGAAGATCAAGTATGATCATACCTTTGTGTCAAAGCAGCGTCTAAACTGACTGTTCAGTGGTAATCAGTTTGTGTGCGCTTGTCATATTATCAAACGCCCCGCTAAACTGTTACCCAAACATTAATCTCTGCGGTGATTCTGTTTAACTTTCATACATTTAAGGTATGTGCCCGTTGAGCTTTCAAAACGACCTACTTATGTACACACATCGTGGTGTATGTATACTCCGTCATGACTCACTAGGCCAAGTTAACGTAAAACATGACAAGACACCAGCTGTGATGCAAGACACGCAGGACAACCCTAGCTATGAACATAACAGGGTGTGGCGAGACAGGTATTATTTGTTGATCATGTTAAGCGTGTTTTACACTGATCACCATACGGCTTATTGGTTTCCTGTCAGATTCATCTGGCTTGGCTTGGCAACTCCTTGACAAATGTTCAGATACTAGAAGGAGTGTTAATTCATGTAAATGAAACAGGTTATAAGGTAAATGTGTACGTTTTACCTACAAAACTATGACAAATGCTTGTATTGAATTGTTCTGGGAACAAGCCTCGGTGTGACTGATAACTACGATGTGCGATAATGTCTGGACCATGTAAGTCAAAGTTTGGTACACGTATAGTGGCTATCCGATTATCGTTAGTCGATTATCGTTAGTAGATTATCGTTACTCGACATTCACTGAGAGCTGGAATCTATCGGTCCCTGAAATACCACGTGTTTGAGCTGGAGTCACAAACACACGAAGTGTCAACATTAGATTGATCACTCGGTTAAATCGTTAATGTTTGAGTTTGTACTTGGCGTATAGTCACAATGCACTAAAATGCTTTGACTTTCCACAAACAGATCCTTCTTTACTGACGTGTGATATACGATGGGCGTATCCGCTAAATTCATTGATATCGCGGCTTTTTGTCTTTATGTAGTAATCCTTCCTTCGCAGCATATGATATTGATCGCACCATGAAATGTCTGTGTGAAAAAGCAAACGCTAAAACCTCTAGCTGATATTAAATACATATTTGAATACATAAGAGTTCCCGGATTCTTCACGGGATTCAGTTGTTAGTCCCGGAAAGATAGAGAAAGGAAGCATCTGTCAAGGTAAGGACCATAAACCTTGCTATCGAATGACTCGGTACACCTTACTTGTTCACAATGTTGGGTAAAGGTGTATGCTTGTGTTTGAAAATAAGTACTCACTTAGTTTGCTTGCTTGCAGTTTGCCGAGATGCTGCGTCCGTATCTGACCCTGCTGACAGTGGTGCTTTGTGTCTGCAGCATAACCGCCGAAGGCGAGTATTTCCACCTTGCACTGTGAAGAAATGTGTTTCTGGGGAGTGTCAAGATCGAGTTTTCTTTTACACTGGCGTTTCGTCTTTAAACATTTCTTTTCCAAATACAGGGATTTCTGCTGTTGGTGTGTACAATTTAAACACCGAATGGATGTTGCATCTACAGTGATATACCCGGCAAAGCTGAATTTGTGTCTCAGCTCCATTCCAGTAGCGAGTACGGACAATATCTTTTTTAATGAGTGTCTTCAGCTCCAGCATACAAAGTTCCTTTTTCTGTGAAGATGCTATTTGTCCCGTTGGCGAATCGGTATTTCTTTAAGACAGTGACAATATTTTCGTAAATGATAAAATAATACGATTGATCAGAATTGGTTGAGTGAGCAGACATAATCAGACATTAAGGATCACTGACCTGGTCAACTGTCTCTGCCTCAGTCACTTATTCACACCTAAGGTTATGTCTTTCATCAAGGATATTTTACACGGAATTATTTTCTGAAACTTCGAATTTCCCAGCATTCGGCAACATCTAAGTACAGAATATGTGATGCGAAACCGAAATATAGATCGTTTCATACTCGTGAATGTAATACCATGCTGATTTGACTTATCAGTGACATACAGAATTGCTAACACTGGAAAAAGAGCCAGGTAATTTTCAAAAAGACAGATAATTATGGGATGTTTAATTTCTAAGATTTCTGTGTTATTATTAACTAACACTGACATCACAGCAGACAAATATTTTAGAAATAGACATGCATGATTATCGTTCCAAGTTCAATTATTACGATTATCACCTTAAACAGACGATGATTCTACCGATAAGGTAACAAACAAACTACCTCTGCTTTCACATGAACTCAGTCGATCTACAAAAAATCAGTGTAGCAGACTTTAAATATTTTAACTTGTGACGGGGTATCGTCCCTGAACAGTAGGCCATCCTGATGCTGCTACAGCTCGCACCATGTAGGGATGAGATCAGCTTCCATAGGTTTACTTCATCGACCTACGTGCCACGGGTAGGTTAATAATGTTGAGTGAGTTACGTCGCGCTCAGTAGTATTCCAGCTGTAGAGAGCTGCAGAATGACTTGGAATGTTTTAAGTTGTCTTGTTTACATAGAGGCACTAACGTGATGCAACACGTGCCAACACGTGTTATGTAAAGATGTGAGATACACTTCAACAAAAAGTGCAGCTGATAGAAGATTTTGATAAAACGTCTCGACCTACACAGAAAGCATTAGCATCAACATACGCCATCGGCAGACAGACCGTCTCTGATATTTTGAAGAAGTGAGGTGAATACATTAAGAAGTTTGAAATTAACATGAATGATCAAGCTAAGCGTGTGTTGAAGAACAGCAAGTTTGACAAGATCAACACCATGACATATGACTGGTTTATGGCAGCTCGAAGTAAAAACCTGCCGATTTCTTAAAGAAAAAGCTGTTCAGTTTACTCAACTGTTAGACATTAATGACGTATATGCATCAGATGGCTGGTTACCATCATGGAAAACACGACACAGCATGAAACAATTCAAAGTCAGTGGTGAGAGTGCCAGTGTCAATGCCGATGATGTAGCAACATTTCCCGCCTACAAGATTTGACTGACGGGTATTCTGCAGATGGCATCTTCAAATGTGACGAGACAGGTCTCATTTTCCGAGCTCTCCCAGACAAAACGCTTGCTTCCAAATTACATGCAGCAAAAGGTGGTAAAGCATCTAAAGAGCAGTTAACTGTGTTGCTGTGCTGTAGTTTCACTGGTGAAAAACTCAACCATTGGTAATAGGAAAGGCCCAGACACCTCGTTAATTCGAGAACGTCAGCGTTGACGGATTGCCTGTTTTATGGCGAGCCTACATTTTATTATTCATGGACAACGCCCCTTCCCTGAACCATGGCCTGAGCCTGAGTAACGTGAAACTTTGCGACCTTCCTGCAAACACGATGTCAGTTCTTCAACCTCTAGATCAAGGCATACTCACGGTGTTAGATGCAGTGTACTGGACCGCAAGAGCATGGGCCACCCCTGACTATTCGCAAGTGTTTTCCTTCATGTGGATTTGGTGTGTTTGAAGCTGTTTGCAGTGACGACGAAGAAGACGACAACATCCCCCTAGCTACATCAGTGGCCACGATAAACAAGGAAGCTACAAGCAATGAATATGTCGGGTGTGATGATGACTTGCCTGATTCGAATGAATTTGAAACAGATTGGATAACTCAAGTAAAACAGACAGAGAGCAAATGTCATGATGATGAAGAAGAGAATGAGGTCGAAAACCAAGACAAAAATGTGTTTCTTAAACCGACTGTAAGTGATGTTTTGAAAATGTGCACTCAGATCACACACTTCGCATCCAGCCAGGAAGTACGACTTCTACATCATAAGCAGAACTTGGAAAGTGCAGCTGAGGACATTGCACTCGAGGCATCGGTACAGAAAATACAAGGCAAGATCAGCGACTTTTTTTTACAATGCGAACAACCTTGTTATTATTTGAATGAGTAATAAATGAATGTGCATTCTGACACTGCCTTGTTCCTTATTCAAACATATTGTTAATGCTAACAAGACAGTGCGACTTCCGTTGAGGCAAACTGCATATACACTTTGTCAAAACCGGCATTTTTATTTGGTCCCGAGTGATGCCGGTATTGACGGAGTCCACTGTAATAGTTTCCGTCATTCGGTAACATTTCGGGCAGTAATATATGAAAATCTGATCGTTTTTATTTCTGAATTACAGATTTGATTTTTTTCGACTCTGTTCTGGAGAACATATACGAGGGGCGGTCCGACAACTTTATCACTCTGCGACGGTTTAATACGGATGAAGGGAATATCACAATTATCTACACTGTCAGTGGAATTGGGATAACTTCCCCTGATGATTTCATTGGAGGGGACTTCTCAATTGTTTATCCTCCTACCGCTGACCCACTGAGAGTCCCAATTAACTTTATTGATAACTCTGTAAGTACACTCTGCCTGCCTGCCTGCATGTATCGAATTACAACGTAACAACGGGGAAACGGAATTTCCTCGCTTCGGTTCGAAAAATATTTTTTATGTCAAAGTCACAAATCGCCACCATCAAAGCTTGCACCCACTTCTTCACTGGGGTATGCTGTCACATTTCAAACCCCATGTTGAACAATTACTCACGTGAAATATGTTTTATTCAACATTTTTTACGCAACTCGTGGTATTCAGACCGTTCTTCGCCTCCATTCCCAGCTTCCGGTTCTACGGAGTGAAGGAACAGGAGAGTATTCCATATGGAATACTTACAGTTACCTCCCCTGTTTCATTCACCCAAAATGCCAGACGTTTTTTTAATGTAGAATTCTACCAATAGCGACGACAGATAAGACAAATAAACCCCTACAGTATTTCATTTTTATTTCTGCTTATTCTTGTTCCGTCATTCCTTTCAACCGGAAGCTGGCAGGGGTAACGATCGGAATGCCACGAGAGGCGTTTAAAATGTCGTATAAAACATATTTTACGTAAGTAATTAGTAAATATGAGGTTGGAAATATGAGAGCACAGCCAAGTGAGGAAATGGGATTGTACCTTTGACAGAGGCGATATTTTATTTTGACATGAAAAATATTTTTCGATCCGAAGCGAGGAAAATAGGTTGCCAACCTTTGCTCGCTTCGCTCGCATATAAGAAGACATGTCATATTCTCTATGGTGCGCAACCACATTTGCGCTACAGTTTGCCTGTGTTTTAACTATATCATCTAGCATCATTATATTACCTATTATCAAACGAAGCAGCAACCAAGGTCTAGCGATCGAAGGGTGACAACTGACTTCATCATGACGTGCAATCTAGAATTCCTACCATTTCTGGGTCATAGGAATGTAGAAAGGAGTCCTGTCTGACCGTGTGCCACCATTCATTCTCTTGTGACTGTCCAGGATATTAATACGATGGGGTGAAAACCTTCACAGAGGAGGCTGTCTCATGGTGTTCATTGCCTGCATGGACATCGAAAAACTGTTCACATTAATACCACTGTTTGTTCATATTTACTGTTCTGTCGAGGACCTTGAGCATGCCAGGTTGGAATAATTGGTCTTCGTTAACCCATGCTTGTCGTAAGAGGCGACTAACGGGATCAGGTGGTGAGGCTCGCTGAATTGGTTGACACATGTCATCGTTGCCAACTGCGTAGAACCATTCTCCTACTTTTGATCACTGTGGTGTCTGGTCCAGATTCAGTTACTCACAGACAATGTGTGAAGCACATTCTTGGTGGCAGAGATCCCAGAGACCTGACATAACTAAACCGCGATTGACAACAACCCAGACGAATGTTATGCTACTCCATGAGATATCACTTCTACCGTCTCGATCTGCCCAGGCTGCTGTTCGAGAATGTGCATTTCATTTACTGAATCAACCTTCACACAATCCAAATGTAGCCCCAGCTGATTGTTAGTTCCTTTATAATCAATAATCACTCCTATGTGATGGCGATTTTAGTAGGGCCACGGTTGACCCATTTTGCTATTCGATCACATGAGTTCTAATTTCAGGATATCAGTAGCCAGAAGGACAAGTGGACCAGATGCTTCAAAGTACAGGCTGGCAGCATTGAAAAATAAGGACAGTTGTAATGCTACCAATGAAAGATTGCGTTCTCTGAACTTTTTGACTTTCCCTCCCTCCCCTATTGTCAGCTTAACCTTCCAATGATAACCCTCTCATTCTCCATCTCTTTGAGGAATGCGATGCTAGTCGAACAATAGTGGTGAGGATAACAGGCATCGATAAAGCACCTGTACCGGATTCTGACGTGAAGCACTATATTGTGGTTGATGACGATGGAGGTGAGTTCATATATGATTTGAACATCATATTACATTTGCCTCATCTTCCCCTCTCCTTTCTTTCTTTCCTACATCTCCTAATCCTTCCTTTCTACTACACTCATACCATTATCTATCTTACGTTGTCTCCCATGTATCCGAATGTTCACGGTCGCACACAAATGTTTGATCAACCCCTCTCATCTCTTACTCTCCTAAATCTCCAATCCTGCCTCTTTATACAATATTCATACACACATTCAAATTATGTTGTCGCCTATGTTTCCGCAGTTTAAATAAATGCTTTCTCTATATTAACCAGTCGTATGAATATTGTATCGGTTATATTCTTTCCTATCGTAGTTTTAAAAAAGCATGCCTACTGTAGTGGGAATGCCAGCGGATCTGTGATATACGGTGTTCATACGTGCATAAACTGTATTTTCATGATATCTGTTTTTACTTCAGAATGGATGGCGTGGGTTACATCGGAGGGACCTTGTAACTGTGAAACAACTACGCGGGATCGTTTCAGGACTCGCACGTGCGATGACAAGGGGATTGCCGGGCGCACGTGTGACGGCCCTGCCACAATGAACGAGACGGTATCGTGTGCAGGCGACCCGACTTGCCCAAGTACTCACACATATTTATTGAATTGTTGAATGAAGTTGTGTTTCCTGTTTATCGAGCACGAGAACTACCGATCTAATGCTAGGTACAATAACTTCCAGTACAAGAAAGGAGTTCTTGATACACATCGAAAGTCTTACCAGTCAACCTGACCTGGCTGGAATGACGTAAGCGACAGTTTAATTTCCATGCTGTGTCATGTTACTGGGTGGTATGGCTGTGTGCACGGGGAATGGGCTGGGGTGGAGAGTGATGCACGCCTTTGGGCGAAAACAGCATATAGGGGGTATTATTCTGTTTCGAGCGTGTTGCACGATGAAGGGTACCATAATTTGACGACTTGATATACAGTTTTGTGAAACCACTGTTTTCAGTCTAATGAGCAAACTTCCGGGTAAGGCACACGAGGTAAGTCAGTATGAGTATATGTTACTTTTGTCTCTCATAATATGTTCAACAATATTTTCAGCCACAACTACAGCCATGCCGACGACTTCTACAACCCCCGCACCAGGTATGTTGGAAATTATACATTTTCGTCTACGATACACACAACCAACTAACCATTTGAGAAGTATCTCTGTAACGTTAAGCCATAGCATACCTTACATTCTCGTCAAACTGCGGGTATTATTTGTGGAACTGTTTTAGACCAGGCTGTCCACCGTGCATGTAGTATTTGATCCAAGGCTAACCCATATTGCTAACCACCTACTCCCTACCCTCCTGCCACAAGTATTATTCCGACCTCCATACTCTCCTGCTACAAGTATTATAGTCTCCCTACTCCCATGCTGTAGGTATCATTACAACCTCCCTATCCCCCTGCTACAAGTATTAGTACAACCTCCCTACCCTCCTGCTGCAAGTATTATTATATTGCAACCTGCCTACCCTTCTGCTGCAAGCATTATTACAACCCCCATACCCTCCTGCTACAAGTAGTATCACAACGTCCGTACTCTCCTGCTACAAGCATTACAACCTCCCTACCCTCCTGCTACAAGTATTAGTACAACCTCCCCTCCTGTTGGAAGTATGGCTACAACCTCCCTACCCTCCTGCTACAAGTATTAGTACAACCTCCCCTCCTGCTGGAAGTATGGCTACAGCCTCCATACCCTCCTGCTGCAAGTATTATTACAACCTCCCTACCCCCTGCTGCAGGTATTACAACCTCCCTCCCCCCGCTACAAGTATAAGTACACCCTGCCAACCCACTTGCTGCAGGTATTATTACAACCTCCATACCCTCTTCCTGCAGGTATTATTACAACCTCCATACCCTCTTCCTGCAGGTATTATTACAACCTCCATACCCTCTTCCTGCAGGTATTATTACAACCTCCATACCCTCTTCCTGCAGGTATTATTACAACCTCCATACCCTCTTGCTGCAAGTATTATTACAACCTCCATACCCTCTTGCTGCAAGTATTATTACAACCTCCCTAGTCTTCTGCTGCAAGTATTATTACAACCTCCATACCCTCTTGCTGCAAGTATTATTACAACCTCCCTAGTCTTCTGCTGCAAGTAGTATGGTGTGTCAGAGCATGAGGATTGTGAACTAGGCGGAGTGATGTTATACGCATGGTGAAATTGATAAACCGTTCGAACTCTTTGAACCTCTTATCAGCACATTGCTAGTGTTGGAGATGCAGACCCGTAGTCATACAGGATGTGCGCTAAATAAATATCCTATGATAATGAGTAAGTACACTATCAGTGTTTCGTAAGGTATACATGAGTGATTTATCTTACATTACACAAAATGATCCTGAGTAAGTTGGGAGCGAGTTTTTTTCTGGCCCAAAGTAGAATTTTACGTACAAATCAGTACATTTAGTGTAACTTGCTTATTTCTCTTAAGCATGAGCTCAAATGAGACGTATCGATGTTCATGGGAATGCATTAGGTAAGGTTTGTTGCCGTACTGAAGCAACGAAACTGTGCATCAAGACTTGCAAGCAAGGATGAATGTCTGAAAGAGGTTTTCACCTGACCCTTACATGTGATCCTCTCTGGACTGGATGCATAGGATCCATCACCGGCAACACGCAATTTGCCAATGGTTCTATTGAGACTACAACACGTAATCGGGTGGTCATGCTTGCTGACTTGGTTGACACATGCCATCGTATATCAACTGGGGAGACCGATAGTCATGCTTTTGATCACTGGATTGTCTGGTCCAGACTCGATTATTTACAGGCCGCCGACATATAGCTGAAATATTACTGAGTGCGGCGTGAAACTAAAGTCACTTACTCAGTTGGAACACAGATACATATTCCAAGCGTAATAGCCCGGATTGACCAGTTGCCCAGTTACTGAAGTATCAGCAGGAAGTTACAGGAATAACCCTTCCCAACATAAATCAAGGAGCAATGCTGCCAGGCAGATTTCACCACAGACGGTGCGTCAGTTCCTTGATTTTCGAAGTTCTCTTAAGATGGACGTAGGTCAATGTTAGTGTATGGCACTTACGACTACTTTAACGCTAAGGGAACTTCGAAAATCTAGGACCTGTTGTTTCATATCAGCAATGTGTAATCAGTTATGCCTTATTTAGTTATATCATCCCCTATTGTGTCAGAATGCTACGGTCCCTGGGGGTGCTGGAAGCCGGGTCCATGCTCAGTGTCATGTGGGCAGGGGTCGTTGGTGGAGACACGGAACAGAGAACTACTAGACTGTGGCAACGACGCCTGTGACGAGCCTTTGGAACAGAACAGGACAGCAGTGTGCATGGAGCAGAACTGCATGTGTGCAGAGGGTAAGGGGGGAGAGAGAAAGAGATGGATGGATGGAGGGAGGGAAGGAGAGAGAGAGGGTGAGAGGGAGAAATGGAGTAAAAAACGGGGAGAGAGGTGGATGGAGGTAAAGAAAGATGGATGGAGGATGAGGCAGAAAGAGAGGGAGAGAGATGGAAGGATAGAGATGGAGAGAAAACCAATGGAGGAAGAGAAATGGATGGAGGAAGAGGGAGAGAGATGGAGAAAGATGGAGAGAATGAGAGAGGGAAGGAGACAGTGATGAAGGAGAGAGATGATAGAAGGGTGAGAGGAAGGCGATGGGAGGAGAGAGAAGGGACGGAGAGAGATGGAAGGAAGGAGATAGACAGGGAAGGAAGGGAGGAAGCGAGCTGGATGGAGTAAGAGGGAAAGAAAGGGGAAATATGGAGAGAGGGAAGGGAGGAGAGGTGGAGGAAGGAAGAGGGAGAGTAGGATGCAGGTAGAGAGAATGAGGGAGGACGAGGGGGAGTAACAAGGTAAAGTGTCATGACTAAATACGTGACACACTTCAGTAAGTGAACATAAACCGCGTGTGTAACTGTGTTCTTTTGACTACAGAAAGAATTTCAAAGAATATAAGATATAAGAATGTGATATAGTGTACGTCTGAAAGGTAAGATTGCGTTTAGTGTTCAAAACTGGATTTGCAAGCTTGAGAACAGTGACTCTAAAACATACCTTTAACAACACGGCAACAACATAATGTACTAAACGCACGCGTAATGTGTAATAAAATCAGTTGCATCAATACACACTCATGTACATATTCTGTCTCATCAAGACCCGTGAAGGTCCCGGGGTAGAATAGGCCTTCAGCAACCCATGCTTGCCATAAAAGGCGACTCAGCTTGTCGTAAGAGGCGACTAGCGGGATCGGGTGGTCAGGATCGCTGACTTGGTTGACACATGTCATCGGTTCCCAATTGCGCAGATCGATGCTCATGTTGTTGATCACTGGATTGTCTGGTCCAAACTCGATTATTTACAGACCGCATCCATATAGCTGGAATATTGCTGAGTGCGGCGTAAAACTAAACTCACTCACTCATTCACTCTGCCTCATCAAATACACATTCTACCTCATCAGATATCTGCATGCTTGCACAAATATTTGTAATAGCTAATGGCTATTATAACAGAAGTAAAGAGTGGATGTCAAAATGGTCGCCATAAGGCGGGTGTAGTTTCTGCTGCAACCGACACTGAGCCAAACTGATTTCTAGAGAGCGTTTTTGGCACTCAGTTTTCACAGTATTTCTACTGTATTCTAATTTCACGTGGATGTTGTGGTTTGGGGACACGTGGCGTCGTTAATATCCGATTCCTTTATCACATCGGCGTTTCTTCATACGCCACCTGTCACGCCCGATTCAACTGCAAGTATACTACTTCAAAGTACAACTGACTCACTCAGAATAACCGCCACTTCCGGTGACCCAAAGAATTGCTCTCTTGAATCTCGCCTTGTCACAGAACTAATATTGGAATACTGAAAGCGAACGACAGCGAATATATTTGAACAGATCTTCGTCTCTCGGAATGAATCTGGTTTCTTTTAACAGCTACTGAACTACTGGAGACCAGGACATATTTTCTGTGTCATGTTTTCAAGATGTTATTGTATTTGTATTTGTTCTAGCTCTTACTCGATGGTCGGAATGGTCGGCTAGTGGTAGTTGTTCAGCTACATGTGACGGCATGCTAAAGGAGTCACGGAACAGGATTTGCAAAAAGTTGTCTGGCTGTCCGGGTGTTCCCCTTGACCAGACAAGGATTGAAATGTGTTCCAGTGCCTGCTAACGGAAGTCAGGGTCAAATAGGTGCGTACCTCAGCTCCAAACCTTCCACCATGTCTGCGCTCAATGTGAGAGCACAGGTACGTGTTACAGGTGCGTCATACATTAACACGCCCCATACTAGGGGCCTTCATGTTCATAGCGCCAGTGTGCAAGCACAGATATGTACCCACACAATGATGGATACTCCAGTTTGTAAGCACAGGTGTATGCCCACATAATTAGGGAAACCTCAGTTTTCAATCACACGCATGTACCGACATAATGTATCCACATCATGACGGTATTTCAGTGTGCAAGCACAGGTAAGCACCCACAGTATGACGCCTGTTTCAATACGGCAATCACAGGTATGTACTCACATCATGACGGTATTTCAGTGTGCAAGCACAGGTAAGCACCCACAGTATGACGCCTGTTTCAATACGGCAATCACAGGTATGTACTCACATCATGACGGTGGTTTCAGTGTGAAAAGTTAGTCCAGATATGTACCCACATATTGACGCTAGTGTCAATAAGGCGTTCATAGGTATGTACCTACATTACGACGGTTTTTTCAGTAGGCGATCACAGGTATGTGCTCACATTTTGACGGTAGTTTCAATGTGAAAGCACAGGTAAATACAGGTACGTACTCACATATTGACGGTAGTTTCAATAAGGCAGCCACAAATATGTACCCACATATTGACTGTAGGTTACATGTGAAAGCACAGGTACGTGCAGGTATGTACCCACATATTGATGGTAGCTTCAGTGTGCTAGCACAGGTACGTGCAGGTACGTACCCACATATTGACGGTAGCTTCAATGTGCTAGCACAGGTACGTGCAGGTATGTACCCACATATTGACGGTAGCTTCAGTGTGCTAGCACAGGTACGTGCAGGTATGTACCCACATATTGACGGTAGCTTCAATGTGCTAGCACAGGCAAATGCAAACATTATTACGTTATCTTCAGTAACAGAACAGATATTTGTCAATTATGCCTCGTTAACAACAGGCAAAACCTATGTGTAGTTGATGGTGCTGGAAGTGACACAAGTATGAAAAACGAATTGAATAACACTCAGCCACCTTCCCTATGATCATACACACAGCCTTTGACTTATTCCTACTGACGGTACTTTATATTTGAAACATATGGTGTTTGATGACTTGTAGCTCTATTTTCTTTCTGCAGATCAGGCTGTGTCATCTTGGCCAACAATGTTGATATTAATTCTTTATCAAAACTCGCCTGTTGTTCAATAAAATTTGCGTGTACAAATATTTATGCGTATGTTTTTACTCCGGATACAAGGGATTAGGGCGCATGCTAAGAGTAAGTGAGTGGTTAACTGAGATTAATTTTACGCCGCACTCAGGAGCATTCTAGTTATATGGCGGCGATCTGTAAATAATCAGGTCTGAACCAGATAATCCAGTGATCAAGAGCATGCGCACCGGTCAATGCATTTGGGATACGATGGTATGATTGTGTCAACAGTGTCAGCGAGCCTGACTACCCGATTGTTAAGAAGATAATATTGCACACGTTTTGACTGTCCCATACATGAGAATTAATACAACGTTCTCACACATATTAAAATATGTCATTTGCCGTCGTCATGAACGTAACGTATCTTAGGGACATGAGTATATATTGAGACAGTACTACAAAGCTTAACACCGTTATTCGATTGTTGCAATAGTAAGAAAACACGTTTTCATGTGTGCGTGCGTGCGTGCGTGCGTGCGTGCGTGTGTGTATACAGATATATGTATAAGGGGTTAGTAACAGCAACAACAGATGTTGGTAATTAATGCAGTAACATCTGGATGCAGATATTGTCATGTTTAAACACAAAGGTTTGTATTTCTTAAAAAAAACGGTTTCGATTTTTGCTACACTTAAAAACGTTGTCATTTTTGTCATAGTCAAAATCAATGTTTCGGTTTTTGTTAGAGCCTAGGTTTAGCGTTAGTCATGAAAAATTCTTCTTTTCGGTGGATCCAAATAACAACATAAAAGAAGTTTAAATATTGGAGCTACTAACGTAGAAAACATAGATCAGTATCAGTATCTTGGCATTACGCTACAAAAGAATAGTAGATGTACTAAAACCATGCGTATACTGGTGGAAAAGGCCACAAAAAGAATGTTTTTCTTATTAAGCCAAGGCAGAAAGCTTAAACTTTCCATTCATTGCCATTTTAAATTGTTGGATTGTATAGTCACCCCAGTTCTCTCATATAGATGTGAGGTTTGGGGACGTGAAAATATTTAGCATCACTCAGCAAAAGTACACACAATGTTTGGACATATGGCGTGTTTGGTAAATTGTATTAAAACCAGAATAGTATGTTTTGGGACTAAACTTTTAACTTGAAAATCGTCAAAAGTAGCTCCTTAGTACATAAATTAATTTTCAACGGTTTTGTATTTGGCAAATGTCTACAAAATGGATAATCTCCCTTGATAGAATCTCCGACGACCTGGTTTGAGTTTAATTTGGAAATCCTAAAATTGTAAATGTATATCTTGGCCTAAAAACGGTTATCAAAAGTAACTATAAGGATACCCATCAGCAAACATAAATGTCAAAACCCACGGGAAAACCCATCTCTCAACTTTGAACAATGCCTAAATTAGGTACATTACAATAACTTTACAGGTAGATGGCGACAAATCCCAGGAATTGTCCCAGGAATTGTTAAAAAATGAACCCAATGTAACTCCATGTAAATTGGAATTAGAATGAGGAAATCATATTCACAAGCATTATCATATGGTTCTTTTCAGGAAATAACCTCAATAGCTTAAAATGTGACTTGGTCCATGTATAACGCTCCAGTCTTTTATGTTGTATGTTATGTAACTGTAAATAGCGTTTTTGTACCTCTTATGCTACAGTTTGGTGTCAGAGTGAAATAACTTCAGTTCGGTAAACAATAAAGTATAAAGAACACACACAGCTGTGCATCATATTTGACCTTTTACGGTCTCTTCTCTGTTGTTGGTGTATTTTCATGTAGCTTCATAAAGTTACAGATTTAAGCAGTTGCTCCGGCAGATGTCCTTGCCTGTCTTTGTCACTGCTGACTGCACACACACTTATATCAGGTTTTTCACATTGTATTGTCTATCATAGGTAAGATACTTCAAATTATCATACTAGTTTTACAGTTATATTTGTGATATTCTAATTATTTGAACTGTACCTCGCCGACAGGTTTTTGTCATTTACTAAGATTTATTATGCAATAAAAACTTAATTTTAGTCACGGTATGGCTGAAATATTGCCGACATGACCATCTTAACTCTCTCTCTCTCCACCACCCCACCCCCCCTCTCTCTCACACACACACACGCTCTCGCTCACACAGACAGACAGACAGACACACTACCACCACCAACAACAACACAGCCTCTCTGTCACCTCTATTCATGCAATCGTATATCCCCTTGATATTCTTCATTTTGCCCCCGTCTTAATATAATCCCTAAGGGAAACATGAGCCCGTGGACTGAGAAAAGTACCAATTGCAATTTATCACGCCACCTCTGCCCTATGAAAACAGAAGGGCTCGGTGGTGTCATTGCAAGTGTCTATCAATAAAAAGCAGTTTCCACGAGTCTATGGAATTTCAGCTGAATGCAGAGTCCAATGTGGATTACCACTGTGCATTAAGCCTGTGTTATGCTCTGCACAATACAGATTAATCACACTGGTTCGAATTTTTACTCGGGACAGCAAAATCCAAGTTGGTAAATCGGCGATATGTTCAAAAAACGATAAACCCATCTGAGTTTCAAATAACGGAAACACGCCAGACCATCTTACATGTACATGTGTTTCAGACTTATGCATAAAGGTTTTGAATGAAAAGAAACACAACACAAACACAAACACAAAGAGGATATTCAAAGCTGAGTGCTAAGACGACAGATTTCCAACAGTCAGGCAACTCTCTGTTTATTCCTGCAGCTCCAGCTTTTTGTCATCAACCACTGATTTTAATATTGCTGCATCGCTACACCATTGCTCAATAGATAGCATGTTACCATCTTTTAGTTCAAGATCTGACACCATCAGTATTTTGTCTGCAGGAAACTCATTTCAAACAGACAGATAATTTTAATCCACGTCAGTTCGATGCATATCACTCTGTTTCACCTCCAGGTAACAGGGCCACTGGCGGATCTTCAGTCTTTGTTAAGCAAAATATTATTCATAGTCCGCTAACACTTAAAAACTAATCTTCAAGCCGTTGCAGTTAGACTCACTCTTCATATTGCATTTACAATATGTTCGCTGTATATCCCGCCTTCTTTCACACTTATGCTGTCTGCTCTTCAAGCTCTCTATGATCAACTTCCGAAACCGTGCATTATAATGGGTGATCTCAATGACCATAATCCACTCTGGGGTGGTACAAATACTAACACTAAGGGTAAAACACTGGAAGATTTTATTTCCAATAATGGTCTGTGTATATACAATGATGCTTCAAGCAATTATCTGCATCCTGCAACCGGTACATACTCTTCTCTGGATTTATCTCTTGCAGACGCTACTGCGCTCAATGAGTTTGAATGGTCAGTCCACAATGGAAGTGATCACTTTCCAACGAAACTATCAGAAATATTTCCAACTGATTCGCCATCTTACACAAGATGGAATTTTTCCAAATCAGATTGGTCCTTATCTCAAACTTTATGCACATCTAAAGTACAAACCGAATGTTTTTTGCATATGGCTGATCGTATTCACGTTTTTCCCGCCGTTTTAACTGAAATTGCTGATGAGTGCATACCAAGGTCCTCTACAGCTCCACATGTACGGAAGCCATGGTTTAATGCAGACTGTAAAAATGCTAGAAATGCGAAGAAAAAGGCAGAGAAATATTTCCGTCAACACTCAACTGTCCACAATTTATATAAATATTACATGCGGAAGCACATCGTACCTTCAAGCAAAAAAAACCCAGCAATCTTGGAGAAACTATATTTCCAAAATAAATTCACGCACGCCTGTGTCTAAGGTGTGGAACATGATTCAGAAAATAAAATGCAAAGATTCAAAATCGACCGTTCACCATCTTAAAGACGGTGATAATTTGATAACTGACACATCTAAAATTGCAAATAAAATTGGCGAAACTCTTGCCAAAAACTCATCATCAGCAAATTATGCTCGTGAGTTTCAGAGTTATACAGAAACAGGAGGAAAATGCAAAACTTAATTTTGATTCAAATAACGGTGAAGATTATAGTGAAGTGTTTTCATTACATGAGCTATATACAGCTCTTGTGCAAGCTCATGACACTGCAGTGGGTGATGACAACATACATTATTAGCTATTGAAACACTTGCCTGAACCATGTCTTATGGCACTTTTATATACTGAACATCATTGAAAACGCACCACCCCTAAAATTGTGGATTTCTAAGAGCAGAAGTGAGCAATCTATGTAAATTTTACATATTTGTGTAGACCAATGTTTGATAAAGAAAAGAAGCAAAAAACAATCAAGCAAAACAGTGAAGATTTAATGCAGCTGACAATGAAATAAAGATGGGGTCAAAATGGAAAGTCAGTAGCGTGTATGACCCCCGTTAGCAGCAACACAAGCTGTGCAAAGTCTCTGAATAAAGTCCTGAGGCACTGCATTCCACTCTTGCTGCAAGGCATTGTCGAGTTCCCCAAGGTTGTTGATCTACGGACGAGGCGAGGCGTTGGCCGATGTAATCCCACAAGTGTTCGATGGGTGACAAATCTGGTGACAATGCAGGCCAATGAAGTAGAGGAATGTTGTTGTTAGCCAGATACTGTATCGAAACACGTGCATTGTCATGTTGAAATGTGTGCAGATCTTGATGCTGGTGAAAGAAGGGAACGACGTTGTTCTGAAGAATGTTGTCACGGTAGTAAACGGCATTCACTCTGCCACGACAAACAATCAGAGCGGTTCTGTGGTGATAACTTATCCCTCCCCACACCATAATGCTGCCTCCACCCCACCGATCGGTTTGCACAACACAATCCTGATGATAACGTTCACCCCGTCGACACCATACCCGTAGACGCCCGTCAGCATTTCGCAAGTGAAAACGCGACTCGTCGGAGAACACCACACCATGCCAACGTCGTAACAACCACACACGATGCTGTTCAGCCCATTGTCGGCGTTCACGGCGATGCCTGTCAGTCAGGATGGGTCCAACGTAAGGGCGTCGACAACGTAACCCTGCCGCACGGAGACGGCGTCGGACGGTGGAAGCGCTGATCAAACCACGTCGACCCTGGACAGCGTTGGCGGTTCTGGCAGCGGGCAAGGTTCGATCCCGAATATGGCGCCGTACAATGTCTCGATCTTGACGAGGGGTGGTAACACGTGCCTGACCTGGGCGTTGCCGGTCCCTGCTGGTTCCTGTTTGTTGGTATCTGTTAGCAAGCCTCAGAATGGTCGAATGATGACACCCAAATCGTCGTGCAATGTTTCTGCTTGAAGCGCCGACCTGCAACATACCCAAGGCCTGTTCTCGTTCCTCTGGTGACAATCTTGGCATGGCGAAAAAACTTTACTTACGAAAGTACTGCGAAAATGAGAACGGTTTTGTGCCGAAGGTCATTTATACACCTGAACAGCATGCTTTCTGCATGCAATTTGTGCCCTTCGTGTGTGATGTGCATGAATTTTGTTGTTTTCATGTGATGTGTTCGATGATGTGTTCGAACGATCCGTTTTTTACTGTAGAGCGTTATTTACGATCTAGTGTGTTATTATCAAAATTCCCACCATTAATTTTCCATTTCCAAAAGATTCTATTGCCTTATTTCAAAATTTACAGGTGGTGCGTTTTCAATGATGTTCAGTATATATAGTTGACCAAATATGAACGTCTGGGGAATTTTCTCCTTCTTGGCGTAATGCCATTGTAGTCCCAATGTCAAACCCTGGCCGGTATCATACAGATCCGTCGAATTACAGCCGATATCTCTCACAATCTGTGTTTGTAAAACCATGGAACGTATGGTGAAGAACGGATTAACTTGGTATCTTGAAACCAATAACCTGATCACAAATATTCAATGTGGTTTCAGGAAAAATCGTAGTACCATTGATCATTTGGTTGATCATTTCGTTTAGAATATTTCGTTAAAAATGCTATAGTAAATAAACAACATGCAGTATCGATTTTCTTTGATCTCGAGAAAGCTTATGATACGACCTGGAAGCATGGCATTTTGAAGGATTTACATGATTTTTATATTTTTATGTTTTTAAAAGACAGGCTATTTCAAGTCCGAGTGGGTTCAACCCTGTCTGATCATTACAATGAGGATCAGGTTGTTCCTTAAGGCAGTATTTTGTCTGTCACATTATTTAGTATTAAAATCAACAGTTTATCCAAGGTTTTAAATGATTCAATTGATGGATCACTTTTTGTGGATGATTTTAATATTTCCTGTCGTGGTAAAAATATACATACTATTGAACGGCAACAGCAGTTGTGTTTAAACAAGATAAATAAATGGTGTCTTCAAAACGGTTTTAAATTTTCAAAGTCCAAAACTAATTGTATACATTTTTGTAGAAAATTTAAGCCGCATAAGGACGCTGAACTATCTTCAAATGGCACTCCCATCAATGTTGTAAAGGAGGCCAAGTTCTTGGGTTTAATTTTCGATTCTCATTTAACCTTCTTACAGCACATTAAATACCTTAAAGCAAATTGCCTGAAGGCACTAGATTTGTTGAAAGTTGTTTCCAGCTCAAAGTGGGGAGGGGACCAAACTACCCTCTTACACCTATATCGATCACTGATCAGTTAAAACTCGATTATGGCTCCATCGTATTAAGCTGGAAAATATAGCTCTCTCCCGTCTTTTTTCTTCTCCTCCTTTGCAGTTGGGTAGACCTAACATTAACTTCATTGAAAAAAAATCGGAAACTAATGAATTACAATATAAACAAGAATATAATCAATTAAAAACTAATTATAGCAATTACAAACCCTTATTTACAGATGGTTCCAAGGACGGTGGTGCAGTAGTTTGTGCACTATTTTTACTGCAGAAGAAAACGCCATATTAACAGCTCTTAAATATATTCAAAGACACCCTAAACATTAACAGTATATAATCTATTCCGACTCTCTTTCTTGACTTCAGGCTATTAAAATTTGTCTTGTAAACATCCACTTGTATTGAAATTATTGAAATGTATAATGATCTTGCTGCTGGCCAATACGACATCGTCTTTTGTTGGTTACCACGTAGGCATTTCAGGGAATACACTGGTTGATCTTGCTACTAAGGCAGCACTCATCAAATCTGTGACTCCACTTGCTATTCCATACTCTTGATTACAAAGCGAGGATTAGAACCTACATCCGTGATCTGATGCAGAAGAAGTGGGACACCCAAGTGGGTATAAATAAATTAAATGAAATTAAACCGTATATTGGTTACACCTACTTGGGCGGTCAGTCCAGATTTGAAGAGGTTATTTTACGACGATGTCGTATTGGCCATACAAGATATACCCATAACTACCAGTTAAAAGGGGAAGATCCTCCGTTTTGTATCCCTTGTGGTGAGAGAGTCACGGTCAAGCATATCCTGCTTGACTGTGTTGGCTTCTCCATCACAAGGGATAAATATTTCAATGTCAAAACTATCAAGGATCCTTTTACCACTGTTAGTTCTCATTTAATCATTGTTTTTTTTAAAAGGAAATTGATTTCATGGTTGAATTTTGAATAACATGTTCTGTAAATAGATGTATTTTAATAATTGGCAGTTTAGATTTGTAACTAGAATTGTTAGTGGCTGTACCCTCAAATGGGGTTGAAGCACTGTAAAATTATTGTCCTCCTGAGAGGGTACGTAAGTCCCAAAACGTTTGATATAAATTTAAGTCTAGTAGGTTCCTAATCGTAGTATTCATATTAATTTAATTTTGGCTACCATTTCATACACTCTCCAGCGGCTGAAGGGATGGTGTAAATCCAGCTAGGGTCCATGCAGGTAGCAAAGGTACTGTCCCCATGGTCCTTAGTATGGTGATCTACCTTCAGTTGTTGGAGATCTACAGCCTGTTTTCATATTGTTTTATCCAGATAGCAATATTAATTTTACCTTTCCACGCTAGTTTTAATGATAACTGTGATATTCTAGTGTTCTTACTGTCCTTTGTCGACAGGTGTTTATAGTAGGCATATATTTCTTTTCAGTGTTAAATGTTCTCGTCACGATTTGGCTGAAACATTGCCAATGTGACGTTAAATATGAACTCACTCACTCCACAATCTGCTAATGTTGCGCAGGTAGGTCAGTAAATAGTGCATAGGTTCCTAAATCCCCTGCTGAGGAAGTGCTGGTTTCTGTTTTTGTTCAAATGCCAGTATACACTTCACATATTTTAAACGAAAGACATTTATTATGATAGGTTTATCGACCAACGGACGTCAATCATTAAAGTGTTTAAATCGTAATCCTTTCAATCACAGATGTTAATGATGTCATGAAATATTGCTCATTGATGTCACCTTGTTTGTGATGTTACTGTGTTTGGACACACGCTGTGGCATGATATACCTCCGTCGGGATTAACACACCAGATATTTAGATATGGCCACCGTGGCATGAAAGGTACAGACTCTAAGAGAAATCTAGACGGTAAGGTAACATTTATACAAGGCATGAGAAAATAGATAGTTCGGTATGTACAGGATTAAAATGTATAGGTGCAGCCTTAAACATTTCATAAAACACTTGGATTTGCGTGTGTTTGTGACCGATGCTACGCTGGGAAAGGATACGCTCACATTTCGATAATTACCTAATATCATCAGTATGTTATGGAAACTCCTGAGCATGTGGATTTTCGTTTCAGCAGAAGTTTCCCTGAACATGGAAATGGTTTTACCATCAAATCAACGACATTATTTTGTCTTTTTTCAGAAAATGGTAGATGAAAAGATAAAAAGTTGCTCTTTTGCCCACAGGTCAGTTTGCACATTGTAAAAGTCATGGACACGATTTTCTACTGCATTCTGCTTACATTGGTTTTACTCACGGATAACGTCGAGGCACAAGGTAGGAATAAACACGACTAGCATTATGGTCCGATCCCAGGACTTTTCGCCAAATGTTGAGGTTAATTTTCATTCTCATTAGTATGTGAAGATCTGTATGTTTGATTGTCGGGGCCTTTCTAATCACGACTCGCAAACATTCTAAGCTGTTTCTAGCTGACACTGTGAGACACAGGAATCAGCAGATGATCGATCACTTTGGCCCTGACTTCACCTGGACCCAGACTTTGACACAGACTTCATCTGTTCCCAGACTCTCAGCTAGACCCGTCACAACCGTTAGCTAAACAGTCTAACACTGGCCATTTACCCCAAAAGAAAGGTAGAAAATTCAATAAGAAACAGTTACCAAATATCACAATTTCTTCAGAGGTACCCTTTGAGAATCCCTTTGAACCTCTAGATATGGAGGTGTCACTGTCCTCTCAGGACACACGAAGGAGCTTAACTCACACACATTCCCGCGGAAGATTACCATTTGAGGCACCATGACCCAATTGTTCAAAATAAATCAATGGAATTGCAGAGGTCTCAAAAATAATTTCAGTGAGGTTCAATTACTAACACAGGGGTTTCAACCGTCAGCTGTACGTCTCCAAGAGGCATATTTAAAAAGTACAGATAACTTTAATCTAAGTTTAGCGATTGCCACTCTTTTTCTCATCCAGGAGATAAAGCAACTAGAGGTGCTTCCATCTTGGTACGGCAAGGTGTAATACACAACCCTGTCCATCTTAGTACAAATATCTGCATATTGTATTGACTCTGTGCAGTTTATATATTCCTCCCTCCTCTGATATTACTCAGTCATATTTAAAAAATCTGTATGACCAGCTTCCGAAGCCATGCCTCATCATGGGCGGTCTAAACTGTCATAGCCCGCTTTGGGGAAGTGACCATACTAAAGGTAAAATCGTTAAGGAATTTATTTCTGATAATAATCCATGTATTCGGAATGCTGATTAAGCGACATATTTACATCCTGCTACTGGCACATATTCTTCTCTGGATCTATCACTCGCTGATTCCAACATTTATAATGAATTTGAATGGGCTGTACATAATGACCTGTGTGGGAGTGATCACTTCCCCACCATTCTCAAAACAGTCAGCCCTGGTTCATGATCCCCCTTTATCACGACGGAATTTTGTCGAGGCTGACTGGTCATTATTTCAGACACTATGTAGTGATCACTTAAAACATGACATTTTTGCGAACAGCGAATACCCTATAAAGTTATTTCCAGATGTACTGAACAACATTGCTGACCAAACTATACCTAAGTCCTCTGCAATTCCACACATTCGCAAACCATGGTTCAGTAAGGAATGTAAACAGGCCAGAAAGTGTAGGAAGGAAGCTGAAAAGCATTTCCGTCGACATCCTACTGTACATAATCTAGACAAAGTAAAAATTTTAAATGCAACATAAGCGTCAGTCTTGGAGAAACTATGTTTCTAAAATAGACTCACGCACACCTATGTCCAAGGGTGGAACATGGTCCAACGAATTAAGAGCAATGGTTCTAAATCTGCTGTACACCATCTGAAGGATGGTGAAAATCTTTTAACTAAGATAGCTGTCATTGCAAACAAACTTGGTGAAACTTTAGCCAATTATTCATCTTCATCAAATTATGTCCCTGAGTTTCAAAAGTATCAGAAACAACAGGAAAAGAAAAAGATCAATTTTACCTCAGACCATGGTGAAGATTATGATGAATTATTTTCACTCCATGAGCTCCATACTGCCCGGCTCATAATACAGAACAGGCGCTGATAATATCCACTATCAGCTCTTGACACATTTGCCCAAATTGTCTTTGGAAACTCCGCTAAATATATCTGATACCATATGGACTATCGGGAATTTCCCAGCTTCATGGCGTAATGCCATTGTAGTCCCTATTCACAATCAAGAACGTGTCGTTTCTGCCAACATTACGTATCTTGACCACAACTAGCTTTCAAGGTGTTTGGGACAATTAAGGTTTCTGAACACGTAGACATAGGGTCCTAGTCAAAAGGGGCGCATGACAAAAGAGCCTCCTCAAAAAGTCAAAAGGACCGCATCAAAAAATCAAAAGGGCCTCAGACTCCTAGTCAAAAGGGTCCCACATATAAATAAAATAATAATAATAATGCAGACCTCGCCTTTGAAATGTCTCGCTTGCGTCCCAAGTACACTGTCGTCAGGCTCCCCATTGTTCTCGGTGCCCTTGGTTTGGTACCAC